>NC_090926.1:1052404717-1053004717 GCF_040938575.1 Ambystoma mexicanum
CCTGGAGGAATTGTTGTATGGAGGAGACATTCTTGCCCTCCTTAAGGAATCATTGTTTTGGAAAAGAAATGTTTATCGTCTTTCTTGAGATAATCCAGGGGAAGGGAATAACCCTATGGGACAGAGAGGCTTTTATCCAACCCCTTTACTTTAATAAAGATGTCTGATGTTGAAAACACTACCTTTTTGTGTCCGCTTCTCATTTCT
The DNA here is from genome assembly GCF_040938575.1 of Ambystoma mexicanum. Classification (NCBI taxonomy): domain Eukaryota; kingdom Metazoa; phylum Chordata; class Amphibia; order Caudata; family Ambystomatidae; genus Ambystoma; species Ambystoma mexicanum. Next base: position 1,052,404,925 of record NC_090926.1, read on the forward strand.
GACTCCTCACACAAGGCGACCAGGCCATCCTTCCTTATTGCAGGGCCTGGGAGTTAGGTCTAACAAGGAAAGATAAACACTCTCCTTTTTCATCTATTAATGAAACAGATACGAAGTTGGATAAAGCCGGAAAGACTCCAGAGAAAGGGAATCAACCCTCTGAGTCTTGTGGAACTTTTGTTTGCTTTTCTGCACCTTTATGGAGCCTTTAGTTTTGAGCCACAGGTCAGCATTCAGAGAGTTATTTCCCTTTTTACCTTTTGTTGAGGGATAGGTTAGGATTTGGACGGCAGGATCGTAAACTTTACTTTTGGACATTCTGACACAGAGAGTTTCATTAGCTAATTTTGTTGAGGCAGGAAAACCCCTCTTAGCATTTGGGCTAGATAGATTTCCTCAAACCCCAGACCCCCATTTTGGTTGCTAATAAACGTCCTTGCCATTCAGCATGCCACCTCTTTTTCCGTCTCTTACTCCTAGACCCTCACACCTCCTACAGAAGATGACAATGTCTGAGTGGCAAGTATAAGCAACTCCAGTGCTACTTCCTGTAGAGTAGGATAGAGCCTTGGCCACTGTTTCAAGACAGGATTTCAAGGGATAATTTTTGTTACTGTGCACATGCTGTTTTAGACCAGGACTTTGTAGTTAGGTTGGTTTAGTCAGGACTTTGCTATTTGGATCAATCATGAGGGACCTTCCATCAAGACTACCACACACATAACATCTCCAAAGACTCTCACAGGTCAGTGAGAGAGGAAATAGGTGGGGAAAGTAGCATGTGATTGTCTGCCTTAGAGTGGGAACTAACCACACATTTGTGTTTCGCAGCCTCCATAGCTTCTGAACCCTGATCATGAAGAAGTCTGGTCTAGTGTCACCGCCACATGTGGTGTGCTCTTTCCCCCTTAATAGTTCTCCTGTAAACAGGAGGAAGCTATCGGGCTGCCAGAGGTTCTCCCACCTCTTGTAGATCCAGGAGCTGCCGTACAAACTGCCAGGACCTGAGAAACCTAACACCTCTGAGCATTGTCACAGATGGCTTCAAGAACACACCAACTGCCAGATGAGGTTCAAAGATTTTTATTGTTACTTCTAACAGATCTATTGATGATCCTGAAAATAGGGATCCGCAATTCCGCCCTAACCCAGGCTTCACTAGATCCTGAGATGCTACTAGTGATTGGCAACCTACTATTTCAAAGCTATCTAGCTTTAGGTAATGGCCTAAATGCAAACAACTTACCTATCAGCGGTCGCTCAAGGAACAATCTTGGGTTCCTAGCCACACTTTTCCCCAAGGTATGATTAAGGATTGTGCCTTCCAGACATACATGTCTTCACCCTGCCTGGTCCTTCTGGCTCTAGTATTTCTCTCCCTAAATGTCTCTGTCACTGTCGTTTCCTCCTCCTACTCTCCTCCCTCCCACTCAACCCAGTGTCTATCTCTCCTCTCCCTCCTCTCTCTTCCTGGTTCTTCCTAATATGTTCCTCTGATGTTCCTCTTTCTTGTGCTCTTCCTCCACCCTTTGACCTTACTATCTGCTGCTCTCCCAGTATCACATTTTTCCTCACCAAACTACATCTACTGCACACCGACACCAGGGCTACTCCTGTGTCCTCTCCTCTACTACTACTCTACCCTCCACACTACTAACACTTCTCCCTACCTACTGCTACTACTCCTCCAGTCACACTACTACTAAGTCAATCTCATTTCATTCCATCAGTTACCATTTCACAAAGTCCCTACTTTTCTACTATCCATCGCAATTGCACAACTTGCATGCACACTCACAACATAGTACCACTTTCTGTAATCAGCTAATACCGCACCTTTTCCAGAATTCGCCTCCATGTTCTTCCACTCCATTTCCCTCCTCTCAGAGTCTGCCACCACCTCCACCACTGACCTCACTCCAACAACACACACCATCCTGTTTCCTGTTGTTCCATATATCCTCCCTTTCTGTCTCTATTAGCTCTCCCTTACTGGTTCCTTTGGTAAATTGCATTCTGCCTTGCCTTCCCGGGAGGGTTTACAAACAGTAGAACTTATAAAAGGGTATCTATGCCCTGGCCCTTTCCCTCATGTTGGTCCACAGCAGATTAGTAGTACCGGCCCACTACAATAAGCGTTCCAGTTCATGTTAATGTCCAAAGCTCTATTGTCGATAAGGAGTGTTCATTGCTTATATTCTGTTTCACCCTGACGGGCCCGCGGCTACAATGCACATTGCTTTTGTGGGAAGTGGATGGCAGTATTCCACATCTGTGCTGGTTCCTATTTCCATGTCACTTAGTGGCTCTCTTGAATTATAGCGCTACTTGGAGTTCATTGACATTTAGAGTCAGTGGAGTGTCTCTGGTGGGCTTCTCTCTCTCTCTCTCTCTCTCTCTCTCTCTCTCTCTCTCTCTCTCTGGTTCACCGCTGAGCCTGCTGGTTCTTCTGGAAAAACAGAGAATGATTTTCTAGCATTTGAAGACAGAGGTATGGGGTGATCAAGAGTTGTACTACAAATAATTATATCTGCACATAGAGAAGGGAGGGGGACTGGGTACCTCCCAACTGCCTACACATGGGGTAAGCACTCATACACAATATTGATCTCGAGTAACAATTCACTATTAACAAAATACTGTTCAAATTCGATATATTATCACTTAATTTACATAATTTTAGTAGATGCAAATAAATGCTAGTGTTTGATACCAGGTGTGGCGGGTCCGAAGAAGAACACAGACTATTATTAGATATTTCTGAATAGGTGTTTATTAAAGAAAAGATTAACGCCTATCTCGTCCTACATTTATGGGGTTTCCCTACCTAACAAACTAACTAAGATGCTTATCAGCCATCAGTGAATGTCTTAAAATAACTTGACCTCTGCCTCAAACTAACCCTGGCTGCCCCTGCCACTATATGAACAAATAATGACAGGAGAATGGTTCCCTTCTCCTGGGTTCTTGCTCATTGCAAAGTAATTTACAATAACTCATCTTCAAATAGTTCTTTGTAACTTCTTTGATTAGTTCACAAAGTTCTTTTATTACTTCTTTACTCTTCTGATTCCTCTCAAAAAGTGGTTTCCTCGGCTCTGTACTGATATCTCTTCTCTTGTCAGAGTCTATTATTTCTTGGTTACTTTCTTCCTTAATTCTATTTCCAAAAGTTATTCTTCCCTTTTCCCAGGGTAGGTTTATCCAAGCCTTGTGAGATTCTCTTTTTGCGTTTTTTTTCTCTTACAGGTTTCTTCCCTTGAATATTAATGCTTTCCTTGCACAAGTATGATTACTCTCACAATGATTATCCTTCAATTATTTCTATTTTTGGTTTACACCCTCAATGTCTTTACTGAGACAAGTAGGAATGGTTTCATAGCGATTTTCGTTCGCTCCTTGTACTCTTAGTATTATACCTTTATTATTTCGACTTTGACGAGTATGAGTACTCTGATAACAATATTTTTTTACCCTTCTGATTCCCCAGGCTACTTCCTGGTTGTCTTGACTGTAATCAATGTGAATATTCTGATAAGGATTCTTATTCACTTCTGTCCTTCTCACTGTTTTTTTTTCATTATATCGACTGGGACAAGTATGAATGTTCATATAATGATTTTCATTCACTTCTCTTCTTCTCAATGGTATATTTTCATTAGATTGACTGGGATGCGTATGAATGTTCTTATATTGATTTTCATTCACTTTCTTCTTCTCAATGGTATATTTTCATTCGATTGACCGGGATGATTATGGATGTTCATATAATGGTTTACCGTCTTCTCCCCAGGTTTCTAGCTTTCCCCGTTAACTGCTTCTCTCTGGGATAACATCACCGGGTTTCCGTTTTGTTCGGGTTAGCTTTTCTCAATCACTCATCTTCAGCCTTTTCCTCTCCCGACCTCTCGTTCTCGATCTCTTCCTTCCTGACAGCTTTTCGTTATCTCCGGTACCAGTTTGCTATGCTGTCTCATCCGTGTAGCAGTATCAACGTGCTTGCTAGGACCACCCGTCCACTACTGGCTCTCTATTGCCTGCCACTGCTTACTGCTCTGCTTCTCTGCAGTAGATAGGACGCTGTGAGTCCACATCCTTGCCTCCGGCTTGGCAGCATGTTTAAAACTCACGTTCTCTCCGGAGTTTCCATTCTCCTCCCCATCCAGAGGTGACGTAGCCGTGGGCCTTCCCCGGAACACCTTCTACTATCTTGCTCTCTCTTGTGACCTCTTGAAGCCCTTCATCTTCGTTATTCATCATCTTCGTCTCAGTAAAATAGAATTCTTCCCTTAAAGAGATAGTTACAATTTTGGCTTCACAATAACACATATTGGTTCCTTCTTCGTATAAGTCCTTGTGGGGCATGGTACATTTAGAACACTCTTTAGGGAGTTCCGCACAGGAACAGGTGTCTCTCTTGGTGAGGTCCCGCTTGCCTCTACCCCGAGGGGGGATACTGCAGTGCGGGCTCACCTCCCTAGCCTCACAGGGGGGCTTCCCCATCGGGAGAAGTGGTGAATGCCTGCGATTCGTCACACAGGACAAAAAGATGAATTACTATGATATTAATTCAAGTATTGATTTATGCTAAATTATATAAATTCTATTGATTAGGCTGAACGTTTAGTGTTTAAATAGGCAAAAGTTAAAAACAAATCATATAACATCAGGAAAGGTGCAAAAGTCAAATGGACATTAGTCATTGTGATACTGGAAATGCATTGGATGTTCTTGTCCTGTTCTCCTTTTATAAAGTGTGTGCTGTGTTATTTTCTGCACAGGAGTTCATGTGGGAATCCTGGCAGTGCAGCTCTTCCTCTTTTATGTTTGGTGAACAGACCCTCGGGATACCCTTATGGCACCCATGGGTGGGGGTACACCCTGTACCCCTAGTGTATGTTTTTGGGCAACTGTGTGTGGCCCACAGAGCAGGGTATGGGCTGGTGGCAGCTCCATGCTGAATTTGACAGGTGCTCTGCGTATCCTCCATTTTGGGATACCCAGGTCCTGCCATTGGAATCAGTTGATTCCTGATAGGAGACAAGATGGCCTCTTTGTCATCCTGCTTTCTATTTCCTGTTACCTTGTGTTCCCAAAGTCCTGGGAAGCCCTGACTCTGTCCCTTCCACTGACTGGCTGTTAGGTGGAAGTTCCACATATGGTATTGTGGGGAAGTCCAGGCCAGACTGGCTGGAGCCTTCCCTATGACTGTATGTTGGTGCTACGCCCTTGGGGTGGGACCTGGGTGAATGGAGTGTGTGACCAATATACATTTCATGTTATGGGTGTTTGGTTTCTGGTGTGTGACACCATGACTGATACAGCCCTGCTCAAAACTGGTATGAATGCAGTGTGGAGTGCTGAATGGCTGGGTGCTTGTCCCAATTCACATTCCTTGTTGTGAGTGTCTGGATGGAGAAGAATGGCCTGAATGCACTGTGAGCCTGATTGGCTGCCTGCCCGCTGAATGCCCTTCTGAATGATTGGATGCTGAGCTTGGGCCAGCAGTGGGAATGAGAGACAGAACAGTATATCTGGGGACCTCTCACTTACTGGAATTGTTCTTCCTGGCAGGATTTGGAGACTCTCCACTGTACTTCACATGTTCTTGAGGAGGTAATTCAGCACTTGGTTCTGTGTCCGTGAAATGAACGGTTGTGCTATGCCATGCATGGGCATGCTCACTATCTCGTCATTTCTCAGGTCAGCTATGGTGGTGATGGTGTCACAGTCAAGCTGGTACAGGGTGTGGATCTGCTCAGGGGTTAGCTTAAGGGACCGGACCTGATGCGTGGGAATGGGGGCTGCCGGGGTGGTGACGGTGGCTGCACTGGTGCTGCATGCTGGGCCTGTCTCACCCTCCTTCTCCTCCTGTGTCTCCTCTGTGGTGGGGCCTGGTGTTGTTGGTGTTGTTATTGTAGTTGTGGCCTTGCAAGCAGGGCCTCCTGCTTCATGTACTGCTTCCACTATTGGTATCATCTTGGTGTGGGAGGGGGTGTGGTGTGTGGGTGTGATCCTTTTCTGCTGTGGCAGACTCCATTGCCTACACCTGTGCTGATTGTGTGCACCTGTGGCTCTGGGAATCACTGCTCAGGGTTCCTTACACCTTCTCTGAGATGCCTGTATGTACTCCATGCCGGTAAGGTACTTTACGAGCTTAAGGATGCCGTTATTTACGTGTGCGCGTTACTTGTGATCAGCTCCGGTTTAAGCCATGCCGCTAATATCGGCATGGTGTGTCGCGAGCGCGACCCAAGACCGCTATTTGCTGCATCGTACTTTACGGTACCGTAAATAGCGGTCGCGTTGGTCAGAATAGCCCATAGCGGTAAACGATGCCGGTATTCAATTACCAGCATCGTTTTTCCCTTACCTCCAATCTCGGAATGACCCCCAGAATTTGCATAATTTCTCATGCTTAAAATGTGATTATGGGGAAAGTTGGAGCAAATGTAATTATGAGCAGATGAATGTTGAAGAAGAAAGACAGGATTTGCACAAGTCTCCATATGCAAGAGGTTCATATGGGGAAAGTTGGAGCAAGCATTGCCTTAAGAAAATGGCCACTGATAAAGAAAGTAAAAGACAGAACTTGATCTAGTCTTCATATGTGGGATGACCATATGGGGAATCTTGGGAGTAAGTAGTACCCAAAGTCAATGAAGTATAGACCGTGCACGAGTATAACTGTGCTATACTGGGAAACAAAGAGAACATTGAAAGAAGCCCTGATAAATGAGATATATCAGGCAGTGGGCCTTTCAGGGAGAAAGATACCTGGCAGAAGAGCTCACCAGGGGATCTATAAAATCCAAAAGGGTATTCCTGGTAAAGGGAGTACACCAGCGAATACACAAAGTATATGAAAGAAAAGAATATTGTAAACAGATACCTGGCAGGAGAGTTTGCCAGGGGATCTAAAGAATCTATTGAAGAATTCCTGACATGGGAGTATAGGAGGGCGTCATCTAAAGACTCTTTACCATCCTTGAAGCAGTTGTGTGAAAGGGACCTTTGCCATTCTGCCATCCCGGAAGCAGTTGTGTAAAAGAGACACTTTGTCATCCTTGAAACAGCTGTGTAAAAGATACACTTTGCCATCCTTGAAGCAGCTGTGTAAAACAGCATCCTTGAAACAATAGTTGTGGAAAAGGTATACTTTGCCAGCCTGGAGGAATTGTTGTATGGAGGAGACATTCTTGCCCTCCTTAAGGAATCATTGTTTTGGAAAAGAAATGTTTATCGTCTTTCTTGAGATAATCCAGGGGAAGGGAATAACCCTATGGGACAGAGAGGCTTTTATCCAACCCCTTTACTTTAATAAAGATGTCTGATGTTGAAAACACTACCTTTTTGTGTCCGCTTCTCATTTCTGACTCCTCACACAAGGCGACCAGGCCATCCTTCCTTATTGCAGGGCCTGGGAGTTAGGTCTAACAAGGAAAGATAAACACTCTCCTTTTTCATCTATTAATGAAACAGATACGAAGTTGGATAAAGCCGGAAAGACTCCAGAGAAAGGGAATCAACCCTCTGAGTCTTGTGGAACTTTTGTTTGCTTTTCTGCACCTTTATGGAGCCTTTAGTTTTGAGCCACAGGTCAGCATTCAGAGAGTTATTTCCCTTTTTACCTTTTGTTGAGGGATAGGTTAGGATTTGGACGGCAGGATCGTAAACTTTACTTTTGGACATTCTGACACAGAGAGTTTCATTAGCTAATTTTGTTGAGGCAGGAAAACCCCTCTTAGCATTTGGGCTAGATAGATTTCCTCAAACCCCAGACCCCCATTTTGGTTGCTAATAAACGTCCTTGCCATTCAGCATGCCACCTCTTTTTCCGTCTCTTACTCCTAGACCCTCACACCTCCTACAGAAGATGACAATGTCTGAGTGGCAAGTATAAGCAACTCCAGTGCTACTTCCTGTAGAGTAGGATAGAGCCTTGGCCACTGTTTCAAGACAGGATTTCAAGGGATAATTTTTGTTACTGTGCACATGCTGTTTTAGACCAGGACTTTGTAGTTAGGTTGGTTTAGTCAGGACTTTGCTATTTGGATCAATCATGAGGGACCTTCCATCAAGACTACCACACACATAACATCTCCAAAGACTCTCACAGGTCAGTGAGAGAGGAAATAGGTGGGGAAAGTAGCATGTGATTGTCTGCCTTAGAGTGGGAACTAACCACACATTTGTGTTTCGCAGCCTCCATAGCTTCTGAACCCTGATCATGAAGAAGTCTGGTCTAGTGTCACCGCCACATGTGGTGTGCTCTTTCCCCCTTAATAGTTCTCCTGTAAACAGGAGGAAGCTATCGGGCTGCCAGAGGTTCTCCCACCTCTTGTAGATCCAGGAGCTGCCGTACAAACTGCCAGGACCTGAGAAACCTAACACCTCTGAGCATTGTCACAGATGGCTTCAAGAACACACCAACTGCCAGATGAGGTTCAAAGATTTTTATTGTTACTTCTAACAGATCTATTGATGATCCTGAAAATAGGGATCCGCAATTCCGCCCTAACCCAGGCTTCACTAGATCCTGAGATGCTACTAGTGATTGGCAACCTACTATTTCAAAGCTATCTAGCTTTAGGTAATGGCCTAAATGCAAACAACTTACCTATCAGCGGTCGCTCAAGGAACAATCTTGGGTTCCTAGCCACACTTTTCCCCAAGGTATGATTAAGGATTGTGCCTTCCAGACATACATGTCTTCACCCTGCCTGGTCCTTCTGGCTCTAGTATTTCTCTCCCTAAATGTCTCTGTCACTGTCGTTTCCTCCTCCTACTCTCCTCCCTCCCACTCAACCCAGTGTCTATCTCTCCTCTCCCTCCTCTCTCTTCCTGGTTCTTCCTAATATGTTCCTCTGATGTTCCTCTTTCTTGTGCTCTTCCTCCACCCTTTGACCTTACTATCTGCTGCTCTCCCAGTATCACATTTTTCCTCACCAAACTACATCTACTGCACACCGACACCAGGGCTACTCCTGTGTCCTCTCCTCTACTACTACTCTACCCTCCACACTACTAACACTTCTCCCTACCTACTGCTACTACTCCTCCAGTCACACTACTACTAAGTCAATCTCATTTCATTCCATCAGTTACCATTTCACAAAGTCCCTACTTTTCTACTATCCATCGCAATTGCACAACTTGCATGCACACTCACAACATAGTACCACTTTCTGTAATCAGCTAATACCGCACCTTTTCCAGAATTCGCCTCCATGTTCTTCCACTCCATTTCCCTCCTCTCAGAGTCTGCCACCACCTCCACCACTGACCTCACTCCAACAACACACACCATCCTGTTTCCTGTTGTTCCATATATCCTCCCTTTCTGTCTCTATTAGCTCTCCCTTACTGGTTCCTTTGGTAAATTGCATTCTGCCTTGCCTTCCCGGGAGGGTTTACAAACAGTAGAACTTATAAAAGGGTATCTATGCCCTGGCCCTTTCCCTCATGTTGGTCCACAGCAGATTAGTAGTACCGGCCCACTACAATAAGCGTTCCAGTTCATGTTAATGTCCAAAGCTCTATTGTCGATAAGGAGTGTTCATTGCTTATATTCTGTTTCACCCTGACGGGCCCGCGGCTACAATGCACATTGCTTTTGTGGGAAGTGGATGGCAGTATTCCACATCTGTGCTGGTTCCTATTTCCATGTCACTTAGTGGCTCTCTTGAATTATAGCGCTACTTGGAGTTCATTGACATTTAGAGTCAGTGGAGTGTCTCTGGTGGGCTTCTCTCTCTCTCTCTCTCTCTCTCTCTCTCTCTCTCTCTCTCTCTCTGGTTCACCGCTGAGCCTGCTGGTTCTTCTGGAAAAACAGAGAATGATTTTCTAGCATTTGAAGACAGAGGTATGGGGTGATCAAGAGTTGTACTACAAATAATTATATCTGCACATAGAGAAGGGAGGGGGACTGGGTACCTCCCAACTGCCTACACATGGGGTAAGCACTCATACACAATATTGATCTCGAGTAACAATTCACTATTAACAAAATACTGTTCAAATTCGATATATTATCACTTAATTTACATAATTTTAGTAGATGCAAATAAATGCTAGTGTTTGATACCAGGTGTGGCGGGTCCGAAGAAGAACACAGACTATTATTAGATATTTCTGAATAGGTGTTTATTAAAGAAAAGATTAACGCCTATCTCGTCCTACATTTATGGGGTTTCCCTACCTAACAAACTAACTAAGATGCTTATCAGCCATCAGTGAATGTCTTAAAATAACTTGACCTCTGCCTCAAACTAACCCTGGCTGCCCCTGCCACTATATGAACAAATAATGACAGGAGAATGGTTCCCTTCTCCTGGGTTCTTGCTCATTGCAAAGTAATTTACAATAACTCATCTTCAAAGAGTTCTTTGTAACTTCTTTGATTAGTTCACAAAGTTCTTTTATTACTTCTTTACTCTTCTGATTCCTCTCAAAAAGTGGTTTCCTCGGCTCTGTACTGATATCTCTTCTCTTGTCAGAGTCTATTATTTCTTGGTTACTTTCTTCCTTAATTCTATTTCCAAAAGTTATTCTTCCCTTTTCCCAGGGTAGGTTTATCCAAGCCTTGTGAGATTCTCTTTTTGCGTTTTTTTTCTCTTACAGGTTTCTTCCCTTGAATATTAATGCTTTCCTTGCACAAGTATGATTACTCTCACAATGATTATCCTTCAATTATTTCTATTTTTGGTTTACACCCTCAATGTCTTTACTGAGACAAGTAGGAATGGTTTCATAGCGATTTTCGTTCGCTCCTTGTACTCTTAGTATTATACCTTTATTATTTCGACTTTGACGAGTATGAGTACTCTGATAACAATATTTTTTTACCCTTCTGATTCCCCAGGCTACTTCCTGGTTGTCTTGACTGTAATCAATGTGAATATTCTGATAAGGATTCTTATTCACTTCTGTCCTTCTCACTGTTTTTTTTTCATTATATCGACTGGGACAAGTATGAATGTTCATATAATGATTTTCATTCACTTCTCTTCTTCTCAATGGTATATTTTCATTAGATTGACTGGGATGCGTATGAATGTTCTTATATTGATTTTCATTCACTTTCTTCTTCTCAATGGTATATTTTCATTCGATTGACCGGGATGATTATGGATGTTCATATAATGGTTTACCGTCTTCTCCCCAGGTTTCTAGCTTTCCCCGTTAACTGCTTCTCTCTGGGATAACATCACCGGGTTTCCGTTTTGTTCGGGTTAGCTTTTCTCAATCACTCATCTTCAGCCTTTTCCTCTCCCGACCTCTCGTTCTCGATCTCTTCCTTCCTGACAGCTTTTCGTTATCTCCGGTACCAGTTTGCTATGCTGTCTCATCCGTGTAGCAGTATCAACGTGCTTGCTAGGACCACCCGTCCACTACTGGCTCTCTATTGCCTGCCACTGCTTACTGCTCTGCTTCTCTGCAGTAGATAGGACGCTGTGAGTCCACATCCTTGCCTCCGGCTTGGCAGCATGTTTAAAACTCACGTTCTCTCCGGAGTTTCCATTCTCCTCCCCATCCAGAGGTGACGTAGCCGTGGGCCTTCCCCGGAACACCTTCTACTATCTTGCTCTCTCTTGTGACCTCTTGAAGCCCTTCATCTTCGTTATTCATCATCTTCGTCTCAGTAAAATAGAATTCTTCCCTTAAAGAGATAGTTACAATTTTGGCTTCACAATAACACATATTGGTTCCTTCTTCGTATAAGTCCTTGTGGGGCATGGTACATTTAGAACACTCTTTAGGGAGTTCCGCACAGGAACAGGTGTCTCTCTTGGTGAGGTCCCGCTTGCCTCTACCCCGAGGGGGGATACTGCAGTGCGGGCTCACCTCCCTAGCCTCACAGGGGGGCTTCCCCATCGGGAGAAGTGGTGAATGCCTGCGATTCGTCACACAGGACAAAAAGATGAATTACTATGATATTAATTCAAGTATTGATTTATGCTAAATTATATAAATTCTATTGATTAGGCTGAACGTTTAGTGTTTAAATAGGCAAAAGTTAAAAACAAATCATATAACATCAGGAAAGGTGCAAAAGTCAAATGGACATTAGTCATTGTGATACTGGAAATGCATTGGATGTTCTTGTCCTGTTCTCCTTTTATAAAGTGTGTGCTGTGTTATTTTCTGCACAGGAGTTCATGTGGGAATCCTGGCAGTGCAGCTCTTCCTCTTTTATGTTTGGTGAACAGACCCTCGGGATACCCTTATGGCACCCATGGGTGGGGGTACACCCTGTACCCCTAGTGTATGTTTTTGGGCAACTGTGTGTGGCCCACAGAGCAGGGTATGGGCTGGTGGCAGCTCCATGCTGAATTTGACAGGTGCTCTGCGTATCCTCCATTTTGGGATACCCAGGTCCTGCCATTGGAATCAGTTGATTCCTGATAGGAGACAAGATGGCCTCTTTGTCATCTTGCTTTCTATTTCCTGTTACCTTGTGTTCCCAAAGTCCTGGGAAGCCCTGACTCTGTCCCTTCCACTGACTGGCTGTTAGGTGGAAGTTCCACATATGGTATTGTGGGGAAGTCCAGGCCAGACTGGCTGGAGCCTTCCCTATGACTGTATGTTGGTGCTACGCCCTTGGGGTGGGACCTGGGTGAATGGAGTGTGTGACCAATATACATTTCATGTTATGGGTGTTTGGTTTCTGGTGTGTGACACCATGACTGATACAGCCCTGCTCAAAACTGGTATGAATGCAGTGTGGAGTGCTGAATGGCTGGGTGCTTGTCCCAATTCACATTCCTTGTTGTGAGTGTCTGGATGGAGAAGAATGGCCTGAATGCACTGTGAGCCTGATTGGCTGCCTGCCCGCTGAATGCCCTTCTGAATGATTGGATGCTGAGCTTGGGCCAGCAGTGGGAATGAGAGACAGAACAGTATATCTGGGGACCTCTCACTTACTGGAATTGTTCTTCCTGGCAGGATTTGGAGACTCTCCACTGTACTTCACATGTTCTTGAGGAGGTAATTCAGCACTTGGTTCTGTGTCCGTGAAATGAACGGTTGTGCTATGCCATGCATGGGCATGCTCACTATCTCGTCATTTCTCAGGTCAGCTATGGTGGTGATGGTGTCACAGTCAAGCTGGTACAGGGTGTGGATCTGCTCAGGGGTTAGCTTAAGGGACCGGACCTGATGCGTGGGAATGGGGGCTGCCGGGGTGGTGACGGTGGCTGCACTGGTGCTGCATGCTGGGCCTGTCTCACCCTCCTTCTCCTCCTGTGTCTCCTCTGTGGTGGGGCCTGGTGTTGTTGGTGTTGTTATTGTAGTTGTGGCCTTGCAAGCAGGGCCTCCTGCTTCATGTACTGCTTCCACTATTGGTATCATCTTGGTGTGGGAGGGGGTGTGGTGTGTGGGTGTGATCCTTTTCTGCTGTGGCAGACTCCATTGCCTACACCTGTGCTGATTGTGTGCACCTGTGGCTCTGGGAATCACTGCTCAGGGTTCCTTACACCTTCTCTGAGATGCCTGTATGTACTCCATGCCGGTAAGGTACTTTACGAGCTTAAGGATGCCGTTATTTACGTGTGCGCGTTACTTGTGATCAGCTCCGGTTTAAGCCATGCCGCTAATATCGGCATGGTGTGTCGCGAGCGCGACCCAAGACCGCTATTTGCTGCATCGTACTTTACGGTACCGTAAATAGCGGTCGCGTTGGTCAGAATAGCCCATAGCGGTAAACGATGCCGGTATTCAATTACCAGCATCGTTTTTCCCTTACCTCCAATCTCGGAATGACCCCCAGAATTTGCATAATTTCTCATGCTTAAAATGTGATTATGGGGAAAGTTGGAGCAAATGTAATTATGAGCAGATGAATGTTGAAGAAGAAAGACAGGATTTGCACAAGTCTCCATATGCAAGAGGTTCATATGGGGAAAGTTGGAGCAAGCATTGCCTTAAGAAAATGGCCACTGATAAAGAAAGTAAAAGACAGAACTTGATCTAGTCTTCATATGTGGGATGACCATATGGGGAATCTTGGGAGTAAGTAGTACCCAAAGTCAATGAAGTATAGACCGTGCACGAGTATAACTGTGCTATACTGGGAATCAAAGAGAACATTGAAAGAAGCCCTGATAAATGAGATATATCAGGCAGTGGGCCTTTCAGGGAGAAAGATACCTGGCAGAAGAGCTCACCAGGGGATCTATAAAATCCAAAAGGGTATTCCTGGTAAAGGGAGTACACCAGCGAATACACAAAGTATATGAAAGAAAAGAATATTGTAAACAGATACCTGGCAGGAGAGTTTGCCAGGGGATCTAAAGAATCTATTGAAGAATTCCTGACATGGGAGTATAGGAGGGCGTCATCTAAAGACTCTTTACCATCCTTGAAGCAGTTGTGTGAAAGGGACCTTTGCCATTCTGCCATCCCGGAAGCAGTTGTGTAAAAGAGACACTTTGTCATCCTTGAAACAGCTGTGTAAAAGATACACTTTGCCATCCTTGAAGCAGCTGTGTAAAACAGCATCCTTGAAACAATAGTTGTGGAAAAGGTATACTTTGCCAGCCTGGAGGAATTGTTGTATGGAGGAGACATTCTTGCCCTCCTTAAGGAATCATTGTTTTGGAAAAGAAATGTTTATCGTCTTTCTTGAGATAATCCAGGGGAAGGGAATAACCCTATGGGACAGAGAGGCTTTTATCCAACCCCTTTACTTTAATAAAGATGTCTGATGTTGAAAACACTACCTTTTTGTGTCCGCTTCTCATTTCTGACTCCTCACACAAGGCGACCAGGCCATCCTTCCTTATTGCAGGGCCTGGGAGTTAGGTCTAACAAGGAAAGATAAACACTCTCCTTTTTCATCTATTAATGAAACAGATACGAAGTTGGATAAAGCCGGAAAGACTCCAGAGAAAGGGAATCAACCCTCTGAGTCTTGTGGAACTTTTGTTTGCTTTTCTGCACCTTTATGGAGCCTTTAGTTTTGAGCCACAGGTCAGCATTCAGAGAGTTATTTCCCTTTTTACCTTTTGTTGAGGGATAGGTTAGGATTTGGACGGCAGGATCGTAAACTTTACTTTTGGACATTCTGACACAGAGAGTTTCATTAGCTAATTTTGTTGAGGCAGGAAAACCCCTCTTAGCATTTGGGCTAGATAGATTTCCTCAAACCCCAGACCCCCATTTTGGTTGCTAATAAACGTCCTTGCCATTCAGCATGCCACCTCTTTTTCCGTCTCTTACTCCTAGACCCTCACACCTCCTACAGAAGATGACAATGTCTGAGTGGCAAGTATAAGCAACTCCAGTGCTACTTCCTGTAGAGTAGGATAGAGCCTTGGCCACTGTTTCAAGACAGGATTTCAAGGGATAATTTTTGTTACTGTGCACATGCTGTTTTAGACCAGGACTTTGTAGTTAGGTTGGTTTAGTCAAGACTTTGCTATTTGGATCAATCATGAGGGACCTTCCATCAAGACTACCACACACATAACATCTCCAAAGACTCTCACAGGTCAGTGAGAGAGGAAATAGGTGGGGAAAGTAGCATGTGCTTGTCTGCCTTAGAGTGGGAACTAACCACACATTTGTGTTTCGCAGCCTCCATAGCTTCTGAACCCTGATCATGAAGAAGTCTGGTCTAGTGTCACCGCCACATGTGGTGTGCTCTTTCCCCCTTAATAGTTCTCCTGTAAACAGGAGGAAGCTATCGGGCTGCCAGAGGTTCTCCCACCTCTTGTAGATCCAGGAGCTGCCGTACAAACTGCCAGGACCTGAGAAACCTAACACCTCTGAGCATTGTCACAGATGGCTTCAAGAACACACCAACTGCCAGATGAGGTTCAAAGATTTTTATTGTTACTTCTAACAGATCTATTGATGATCCTGAAAATAGGGATCCGCAATTCCGCCCTAACCCAGGCTTCACTAGATCCTGAGATGCTACTAGTGATTGGCAACCTACTATTTCAAAGCTATCTAGCTTTAGGTAATGGCCTAAATGCAAACAACTTACCTATCAGCGGTCGCTCAAGGAACAATCTTGGGTTCCTAGCCACACTTTTCCCCAAGGTATGATTAAGGATTGTGCCTTCCAGACATACATGTCTTCACCCTGCCTGGTCCTTCTGGCTCTAGTATTTCTCTCCCTAAATGTCTCTGTCACTGTCGTTTCCTCCTCCTACTCTCCTCCCTCCCACTCAACCCAGTGTCTATCTCTCCTCTCCCTCCTCTCTCTTCCTGGTTCTTCCTAATATGTTCCTCTGATGTTCCTCTTTCTTGTGCTCTTCCTCCACCCTTTGACCTTACTATCTGCTGCTCTCCCAGTATCACATTTTTCCTCACCAAACTACATCTACTGCACACCGACACCAGGGCTACTCCTGTGTCCTCTCCTCTACTACTACTCTACCCTCCACACTACTACCACTTCTCCCTACCTACTGCTACTACTCCTCCAGTCACACTACTACTAAGTCAATCTCATTTCATTCCATCAGTTACCATTTCACAAAGTCCCTACTTTTCTACTATCCATCGCAATTGCACAACTTGCATGCACACTCACAACATAGTACCACTTTCTGTAATCAGCTAATACCGCACCTTTTCCAGAATTCGCCTCCATGTTCTTCCACTCCATTTCCCTCCTCTCAGAGTCTGCCACCACCTCCACCACTGACCTCACTCCAACAACACACACCATCCTGTTTCCTGTTGTTCCATATATCCTCCCTTTCTGTCTCTATTAGCTCTCCCTTACTGGTTCCTTTGGTAAATTGCATTCTGCCTTGCCTTCCCGGGAGGGTTTACAAACAGTAGAACTTATAAAAGGGTATCTATGCCCTGGCCCTTTCCCTCATGTTGGTCCACAGCAGATTAGTAGTACCGGCCCACTACAATAAGCGTTCCAGTTCATGTTAATGTCCAAAGCTCTATTGTCGATAAGGAGTGTTCATTGCTTATATTCTGTTTCACCCTGACGGGCCCGCGGCTACAATGCACATTGCTTTTGTGGGAAGTGGATGGCAGTATTCCACATCTGTGCTGGTTCCTATTTCCATGTCACTTAGTGGCTCTCTTGAATTATAGCGCTACTTGGAGTTCATTGACATTTAGAGTCAGTGGAGTGTCTCTGGTGGGCTGCTCTCTCTCTCTCTCTCTCTCTCTCTCTCTCTCTCTCTCTCTCTCTCTCTCTCTGGTTCACCGCTGAGCCTGCTGGTTCTTCTGGAAAAACAGAGAATGATTTTCTAGCATTTGAAGACAGAGGTATGGGGTGATCAAGAGTTGTACTACAAATAATTATATCTGCACATAGAGAAGGGAGGGGGACTGGGTACCTCCCAACTGCCTACACATGGGGTAAGCACTCATACACAATATTGATCTCGAGTAACAATTCACTATTAACAAAATACTGTTCAAATTCGATATATTATCACTTAATTTACATAATTTTAGTAGATGCAAATAAATGCTAGTGTTTGATACCAGGTGTGGCGGGTCCGAAGAAGAACACAGACTATTATTAGATATTTCTGAATAGGTGTTTATTAAAGAAAAGATTAACGCCTATCTCGTCCTACATTTATGGGGTTTCCCTACCTAACAAACTAACTAAGATGCTTATCAGCCATCAGTGAATGTCTTAAAATAACTTGACCTCTGCCTCAAACTAACCCTGGCTGCCCCTGCCACTATATGAACAAATAATGACAGGAGAATGGTTCCCTTCTCCTGGGTTCTTGCTCATTGCAAAGTAATTTACAATAACTCATCTTCAAATAGTTCTTTGTAACTTCTTTGATTAGTTCACAAAGTTCTTTTATTACTTCTTTACTCTTCTGATTCCTCTCAAAAAGTGGTTTCCTCGGCTCTGTACTGATATCTCTTCTCTTGTCAGAGTCTATTATTTCTTGGTTACTTTCTTCCTTAATTCTATTTCCAAAAGTTATTCTTCCCTTTTCCCAGGGTAGGTTTATCCAAGCCTTGTGAGATTCTCTTTTTGCGTTTTTTTTCTCTTACAGGTTTCTTCCCTTGAATATTAATGCTTTCCTTGCACAAGTATGATTACTCTCACAATGATTATCCTTCAATTATTTCTATTTTTGGTTTACACCCTCAATGTCTTTACTGAGACAAGTAGGAATGGTTTCATAGCGATTTTCGTTCGCTCCTTGTACTCTTAGTATTATACCTTTATTATTTCGACTTTGACGAGTATGAGTACTCTGATAACAATATTTTTTTACCCTTCTGATTCCCCAGACTACTTCCTGGTTGTCTTGACTGTAATCAATGTGAATATTCTGATAAGGATTCTTATTCACTTCTGTCCTTCTCACTGTTTTTTTTTCATTATATCGACTGGGACAAGTATGAATGTTCATATAATGATTTTCATTCACTTCTCTTCTTCTCAATGGTATATTTTCATTAGATTGACTGGGATGCGTATGAATGTTCTTATATTGATTTTCATTCACTTTCTTCTTCTCAATGGTATATTTTCATTCGATTGACCGGGATGATTATGGATGTTCATATAATGGTTTACCGTCTTCTCCCCAGGTTTCTAGCTTTCCCCGTTAACTGCTTCTCTCTGGGATAACATCACCGGGTTTCCGTTTTGTTCGGGTTAGCTTTTCTCAATCACTCATCTTCAGCCTTTTCCTCTCCCGACCTCTCGTTCTCGATCTCTTCCTTCCTGACAGCTTTTCGTTATCTCCGGTACCAGTTTGCTATGCTGTCTCATCCGTGTAGCAGTATCAACGTGCTTGCTAGGACCACCCGTCCACTACTGGCTCTCTATTGCCTGCCACTGCTTACTGCTCTGCTTCTCTGCAGTAGATATGACGCTGTGAGTCCACATCCTTGCCTCCGGCTTGGCAGCATGTTTAAAACTCACGTTCTCTCCGGAGTTTCCATTCTCCTCCCCATCCAGAGGTGACGTAGCCGTGGGCCTTCCCCGGAACACCTTCTACTATCTTGCTCTCTCTTGTGACCTCTTGAAGCCCTTCATCTTCGTTATTCATCATCTTCGTCTCAGTAAAATAGAATTCTTCCCTTAAAGAGATAGTTACAATTTTGGCTTCACAATAACACATATTGGTTCCTTCTTCGTATAAGTCCTTGTGGGGCATGGTACATTTAGAACACTCTTTAGGGAGTTCCGCACAGGAACAGGTGTCTCTCTTGGTGAGGTCCCGCTTGCCTCTACCCCGAGGGGGGATACTGCAGTGCGGGCTCACCTCCCTAGCCTCACAGGGGGGCTTCCCCATCGGGAGAAGTGGTGAATGCCTGCGATTCGTCACACAGGACAAAAAGATGAATTACTATGATATTAATTCAAGTATTGATTTATGCTAAATTATATAAATTCTATTGATTAGGCTGAACGTTTAGTGTTTAAATAGGCAAAAGTTAAAAACAAATCATATAACATCAGGAAAGGTGCAAAAGTCAAATGGACATTAGTCATTGTGATACTGGAAATGCATTGGATGTTCTTGTCCTGTTCTCCTTTTATAAAGTGTGTGCTGTGTTATTTTCTGCACAGGAGTTCATGTGGGAATCCTGGCAGTGCAGCTCTTCCTCTTTTATGTTTGGTGAACAGACCCTCGGGATACCCTTATGGCACCCATGGGTGGGGGTACACCCTGTACCCCTAGTGTATGTTTTTGGGCAACTGTGTGTGGCCCACAGAGCAGGGTATGGGCTGGTGGCAGCTCCATGCTGAATTTGACAGGTGCTCTGCGTATCCTCCATTTTGGGATACCCAGGTCCTGCCATTGGAATCAGTTGATTCCTGATAGGAGACAAGATGGCCTCTTTGTCATCTTGCTTTCTATTTCCTGTTACCTTGTGTTCCCAAAGTCCTGGGAAGCCCTGACTCTGTCCCTTCCACTGACTGGCTGTTAGGTGGAAGTTCCACATATGGTATTGTGGGGACGTCCAGGCCAGACTGGCTGGAGCCTTCCCTATGACTGTATGTTGGTGCTACGCCCTTGGGGTGGGACCTGGGTGAATGGAGTGTGTGACCAATATACATTTCATGTTATGGGTGTTTGGTTTCTGGTGTGTGACACCATGACTGATACAGCCCTGCTCAAAACTGGTATGAATGCAGTGTGGAGTGCTGAATGGCTGGGTGCTTGTCCCAATTCACATTCCTTGTTGTGAGTGTCTGGATGGAGAAGAATGGCCTGAATGCACTGTGAGCCTGATTGGCTGCCTGCCCGCTGAATGCCCTTCTGAATGATTGGATGCTGAGCTTGGGCCAGCAGTGGGAATGAGAGACAGAACAGTATATCTGGGGACCTCTCACTTACTGGAATTGTTCTTCCTGGCAGGATTTGGAGACTCTCCACTGTACTTCACATGTTCTTGAGGAGGTAATTCAGCACTTGGTTCTGTGTCCGTGAAATGAACGGTTGTGCTATGCCATGCATGGGCATGCTCACTATCTCGTCATTTCTCAGGTCAGCTATGGTGGTGATGGTGTCACAGTCAAGCTGGTACAGGGTGTGGATCTGCTCAGGGGTTAGCTTAAGGGACCGGACCTGATGCGTGGGAATGGGGGCTGCCGGGGTGGTGACGGTGGCTGCACTGGTGCTGCATGCTGGGCCTGTCTCACCCTCCTTCTCCTCCTGTGTCTCCTCTGTGGTGGGGCCTGGTGTTGTTGGTGTTGTTATTGTAGTTGTGGCCTTGCAAGCAGGGCCTCCTGCTTCATGTACTGCTTCCACTATTGGTATCATCTTGGTGTGGGAGGGGGTGTGGTGTGTGGGTGTGATCCTTTTCTGCTGTGGCAGACCCCATTGCCTACACCTGTGCTGATTGTGTGCACCTGTGGCTCTGGGAATCACTGCTCAGGGTTCCTTACACCTTCTCTGAGATGCCTGTATGTACTCCATGCCGGTAAGGTACTTTACGAGCTTAAGGATGCCGTTATTTACGTGTGCGCGTTACTTGTGATCAGCTCCGGTTTAAGCCATGCCGCTAATATCGGCATGGTGTGTCGCGAGCGCGACCCAAGACCGCTATTTGCTGCATCGTACTTTACGGTACCGTAAATAGCGGTCGCGTTGGTCAGAATAGCCCATAGCGGTAAACGATGCCGGTATTCAATTACCAGCATCGTTTTTCCCTTACCTCCAATCTCGGAATGACCCCCAGAATTTGCATAATTTCTCATGCTTAAAATGTGATTATGGGGAAAGTTGGAGCAAATGTAATTATGAGCAGATGAATGTTGAAGAAGAAAGACAGGATTTGCACAAGTCTCCATATGCAAGAGGTTCATATGGGGAAAGTTGGAGCAAGCATTGCCTTAAGAAAATGGCCACTGATAAAGAAAGTAAAAGACAGAACTTGATCTAGTCTTCATATGTGGGATGACCATATGGGGAATCTTGGGAGTAAGTAGTACCCAAAGTCAATGAAGTATAGACCGTGCACGAGTATAACTGTGCTATACTGGGAAACAAAGAGAACATTGAAAGAAGCCCTGATAAATGAGATATATCAGGCAGTGGGCCTTTCAGGGAGAAAGATACCTGGCAGAAGAGCTCACCAGGGGATCTATAAAATCCAAAAGGGTATTCCTGGTAAAGGGAGTACACCAGCGAATACACAAAGTATATGAAAGAAAAGAATATTGTAAACAGATACCTGGCAGGAGAGTTTGCCAGGGGATCTAAAGAATCTATTGAAGAATTCCTGACATGGGAGTATAGGAGGGCGTCATCTAAAGACTCTTTAACATCCTTGAAGCAGTTGTGTGAAAGGGACCTTTGCCATTCTGCCATCCCGGAAGCAGTTGTGTAAAAGAAACACTTTGTCATCCTTGAAACAGCTGTGTAAAAGATACACTTTGCCATCCTTGAAGCAGCTGTGTAAAACAGCATCCTTGAAACAATAGTTGTGGAAAAGGTATACTTTGCCAGCCTGGAGGAATTGTTGTATGGAGGAGACATTCTTGCCCTCCTTAAGGAATCATTGTTTTGGAAAAGAAATTTTTATCGTCTTTCTTGAGATAATCCAGGGGAAGGGAATAACCCTATGGGACAGAGAGGCTTTTATCCAACCCCTTTACTTTAATAAAGATGTCTGATGTTGAAAACACTACCTTTTTGTGTCCGCTTCTCATTTCTGACTCCTCACACAAGGCGACCAGGCCATCCTTCCTTATTGCAGGGCCTGGGAGTTAGGTCTAACAAGGAAAGATAAACACTCTCCTTTTTCATCTATTAATGAAACAGATACGAAGTTGGATAAAGCCGGAAAGACTCCAGAGAAAGGGAATCAACCCTCTGAGTCTTGTGGAACTTTTGTTTGCTTTTCTGCACCTTTATGGAGCCTTTAGTTTTGAGCCACAGGTCAGCATTCAGAGAGTTATTTCCCTTTTTACCTTTTGTTGAGGGATAGGTTAGGATTTGGACGGCAGGATCGTAAACTTTACTTTTGGACATTCTGACACAGAGAGTTTCATTAGCTAATTTTGTTGAGGCAGGAAAACCCCTCTTAGCATTTGGGCTAGATAGATTTCCTCAAACCCCAGACCCCCATTTTGGTTGCTAATAAACGTCCTTGCCATTCAGCATGCCACCTCTTTTTCCGTCTCTTACTCCTAGACCCTCACACCTCCTACAGAAGATGACAATGTCTGAGTGGCAAGTATAAGCAACTCCAGTGCTACTTCCTGTAGAGTAGGATAGAGCCTTGGCCACTGTTTCAAGACAGGATTTCAAGGGATAATTTTTGTTACTGTGCACATGCTGTTTTAGACCAGGACTTTGTAGTTAGGTTGGTTTAGTCAGGACTTTGCTATTTGGATCAATCATGAGGGACCTTCCATCAAGACTACCACACACATAACATCTCCAAAGACTCTCACAGGTCAGTGAGAGAGGAAATAGGTGGGGAAAGTAGCATGTGCTTGTCTGCCTTAGAGTGGGAACTAACCACACATTTGTGTTTCGCAGCCTCCATAGCTTCTGAACCCTGATCATGAAGAAGTCTGGTCTAGTGTCACCGCCACATGTGGTGTGCTCTTTCCCCCTTAATAGTTCTCCTGTAAACAGGAGGAAGCTATCGGGCTGCCAGAGGTTCTCCCACCTCTTGTAGATCCAGGAGCTGCCGTACAAACTGCCAGGACCTGAGAAACCTAACACCTCTGAGCATTGTCACAGATGGCTTCAAGAACACACCAACTGCCAGATGAGGTTCAAAGATTTTTATTGTTACTTCTAACAGATCTATTGATGATCCTGAAAATAGGGATCCGCAATTCCGCCCTAACCCAGGCTTCACTAGATCCTGAGATGCTACTAGTGATTGGCAACCTACTATTTCAAAGCTATCTAGCTTTAGGTAATGGCCTAAATGCAAACAACTTACCTATCAGCGGTCGCTCAAGGAACAATCTTGGGTTCCTAGCCACACTTTTCCCCAAGGTATGATTAAGGATTGTGCCTTCCAGACATACATGTCTTACCCTGCCTGGTCCTTCTGGCTCTAGTATTTCTCTCCCTAAATGTCTCTGTCACTGTCGTTTCCTCCTCCTACTCTCCTCCCTCCCACTCAACCCAGTGTCTATCTCTCCTCTCCCTCCTCTCTCTTCCTGGTTCTTCCTAATATGTTCCTCTGATGTTCCTCTTTCTTGTGCTCTTCCTCCACCCTTTGACCTTACTATCTGCTGCTCTCCCAGTATCACATTTTTCCTCACCAAACTACATCTACTGCACACCGACACCAGGGCTACTCCTGTGTCCTCTCCTCTACTACTACTCTACCCTCCACACTACTACCACTTCTCCCTACCTACTGCTACTACTCCTCCAGTCACACTACTACTAAGTCAATCTCATTTCATTCCATCAGTTACCATTTCACAAAGTCCCTACTTTTCTACTATCCATCGCAATTGCACAACTTGCATGCACACTCACAACATAGTACCACTTTCTGTAATCAGCTAATACCGCACCTTTTCCAGAATTCGCCTCCATGTTCTTCCACTCCATTTCCCTCCTCTCAGAGTCTGCCACCACCTCCACCACTGACCTCACTCCAACAACACACACCATCCTGTTTCCTGTTGTTCCATATATCCTCCCTTTCTGTCTCTATTAGCTCTCCCTTACTGGTTCCTTTGGTAAATTGCATTCTGCCTTGCCTTCCCGGGAGGGTTTACAAACAGTAGAACTTATAAAAGGGTATCTATGCCCTGGCCCTTTCCCTCATGTTGGTCCACAGCAGATTAGTAGTACCGGCCCACTACAATAAGCGTTCCAGTTCATGTTAATGTCCAAAGCTCTATTGTCGATAAGGAGTGTTCATTGCTTATATTCTGTTTCACCCTGACGGGCCCGCGGCTACAATGCACATTGCTTTTGTGGGAAGTGGATGGCAGTATTCCACATCTGTGCTGGTTCCTATTTCCATGTCACTTAGTGGCTCTCTTGAATTATAGCGCTACTTGGAGTTCATTGACATTTAGAGTCAGTGGAGTGTCTCTGGTGGGCTGCTCTCTCTCTCTCTCTCTCTCTCTCTCTCTCTCTCTCTCTCTCTCTCTCTCTGGTTCACCGCTGAGCCTGCTGGTTCTTCTGGAAAAACAGAGAATGATTTTCTAGCATTTGAAGACAGAGGTATGGGGTGATCAAGAGTTGTACTACAAATAATTATATCTGCACATAGAGAAGGGAGGGGGACTGGGTACCTCCCAACTGCCTACACATGGGGTAAGCACTCATACACAATATTGATCTCGGGTAACAATTCACTATTAACAAAATACTGTTCAAATTCGATATATTATCACTTAATTTACATAATTTTAGTAGATGCAAATAAATGCTAGTGTTTGATACCAGGTGTGGCGGGTCCGAAGAAGAACACAGACTATTATTAGATATTTCTGAATAGGTGTTTATTAAAGAAAAGATTAACGCCTATCTCGTCCTACATTTATGGGGTTTCCCTACCTAACAAACTAACTAAGATGCTTATCAGCCATCAGTGAATGTCTTAAAATAACTTGACCTCTGCCTCAAACTAACCCTGGCTGCCCCTGCCACTATATGAACAAATAATGACAGGAGAATGGTTCCCTTCTCCTGGGTTCTTGCTCATTGCAAAGTAATTTACAATAACTCATCTTCAAATAGTTCTTTGTAACTTCTTTGATTAGTTCACAAAGTTCTTTTATTACTTCTTTACTCTTCTGATTCCTCTCAAAAAGTGGTTTCCTCGGCTCTGTACTGATATCTCTTCTCTTGTCAGAGTCTATTATTTCTTGGTTACTTTCTTCCTTAATTCTATTTCCAAAAGTTATTCTTCCCTTTTCCCAGGGTAGGTTTATCCAAGCCTTGTGAGATTCTCTTTTTGCGTTTTCTTTCTCTTACAGGTTTCTTCCCTTGAATATTAATGCTTTCCTTGCACAAGTATGATTACTCTCACAATGATTATCCTTCAATTATTTCTATTTTTGGTTTACACCCTCAATGGCCCTCATTACGACCCTGGCGGAAAGTGACTGACCGGACCGCCACAGCGTAAATAGCGTTTCCGCCATTGCACGAAGGAGCAAAGTGCGGCCCATTCCGACCCATCGGGCACGAGCACCACGGCATGGCGGAAGTGCAAAGTCTGCGATGGCGGAAATGACCCCAAAACGGCCCACACCGCCGCCGTACGGCGCCCTAGGTGCAATACCGCCACCCATCACAGCGGACACCGCAGTGTGCGCCTACCGGAAAGTACGGTGACCGGAAATATACGGAAACGGAAGTAAAAACATGGGCCCGGAACGGGAAACATCCCGCCGTACACCTATAAAACCACTAAAACCACACAACCACCAAAAACACTACCCTGAGACACACCCCAACCCGTCATCCACCCTAGCGAAACCAAGAAAAATGGGAAAAGTAGCGAAGAAAGCGTGCGACCGCAAGCGGCAGGTCCACTTCTCCCGTGAGGAACTCACCGTGCTAACAGAGACCCTCCAGGAGAATGCAGCCATCGTCTTCTCCACGCAAATGACCAGGACGGCACTTGCAAACAAGAAGGCCATATGGGCTCTGGTGGCACAGCGGGTAAGTGCGGTGGGGACCGCACCCCGCAACCCACAGCAATGCCGAAAGCGATGGGACGACCTGCGGATACGCGTCCGCAGCATACTCTCTGCCAACCGCAACATTGCCACAGCCACCGGGGGAGGTCCTGAATCACCCATCAAGTTGACCCCCTGGGAAGAAATCTGTGCCTCCACCATCGGAATGGAGAGCATAGAGGGAGTCGGAGGGATGGAGAAAGGAGTGCAGACATCCGAAGATTCAGGTAGGTGGGCCAGATAAAACAATGCCAAATCCACAAAGTCCATTCATGTGAAGTACCATGTGTCCACATAGTGCAACAGAAACACATGTCCAGGAGAACGTCCACACACATCGGCCTGATAGCGCACGTTAAAACCCACAATAAATACATAATTAATTAAAAACCCCTAAAACACGCACTACACGTGCAGCAGGCACACCCTAACTGCAGGCTGCCAAACAACTGCACCCTCACTCCACACACAAATGAAACCACCTCCAAGGCCCCGACCCAAATCACCCTCAGGTACCACCCCAATGCATGTGATACAATGCCATTCCAATTCCCACAGACCCATCAATAACCCTCGCCCTCCTTTACTCCACCACAGGGTCCGATCCAAACGACGAGCATCAGGACACCCCTACCAGCACACCTGCAAAGAGGGCCAAGACCAACGGCCAAAGACCCTCCACCTCAGCTGCACGCATCAAGACACGGCAGCAGCACAAATCAGGTGGCAGCACAGAGGAGGGAACATCAACAGGCACCCCAGCAGCCAGCATGCCCACAACACCACCACCACAGGTCCCCCCAACGGATGCCACAGAAGGCACTGCCTCTGGTGGCAGCAGCACCATAGGTGACACCCCATTGATGGCAGCATGCTCCGACACAGAAGACGGGGATGTCGAAGTCAGATCCATCCATGACCTGTCCCAATCCCCCTGTCTGTCCCATCCCGTACAACATGAGGATGCCACGCAGGGGCACCCACAAGACGACGACTGGCCATCCCCCACAAGCCCTGTGGCAAGGCAACATGAGGTCCACAGCCCCTCTGTGACACCCCCGCAAATGGCCATGGCCCAGCAGAGGCAACAGTCCCTCGACCAGTTAATCGTGCAACAGCAGCAACTGGCCACGCTCCTCAAGGACCATGCCGATGAATGTGGGGGCACTAAGGCAGACATAGAAACATCAACTGAGACACTTAGGGCAGAAATGGAGAGAGGTACAGAGACACTAAGGGCACAAATGGAGAGAAGCACCGAGAGCCTGAGGGGGGAACTGCATGCGACGTCCAAAGACGTATGTGCCGAACTTGCCGCAGTGCGCCGTGTGCTCACTGAGCTCTCGCAAACCCTCAGGGACATGCATGGACGTGAGCAGGCAGAGACATCATCCGTTGCAAGTTCCGTCCAGGGCAGCCCCCAACGTAGATCTGGGAGGAACCTGCGCTCCACAGGCAGGGGTGCCCCTGATACCCGCAGAGGGGGCTTGCAATAGCGACTGCCCACTGACAATGAGCATCTTTGGACACTGGTGTTCGGGGGGGAGGTAGGAGGGTGGAGGGGGTGTGTTGGGCTCACTTGGGTGGCGGGTCGATAGGGTGTTCAACATGATATCACATATGCCATAAACAGTGCACGATCAACCAATGAGATGTGTGGACATTGATCTTTGTGTACTAGGCCATCATAGGCGTACAGTCCATATTGTGCATGTCCCAGACACACACAGTGCCACGAGTCCCGTGTCCATGTATCAGCCACCAGGCGTGAGTGCTAGAAGCATGCATCAATGAGATGCTGACGAATGTCACGGCCCTCCGGTGCCTCGCAGACTCCTTGAGGTGCTGCCACATCCCCACCCTCATCATGACCATCATCAGGTGCTTGCAGTTCTGCGTCAGGGGGCATGGGCACATTTCTACGTACGCACATGTTGTGGAGCATGACACATGCCATCACCATCTTTGCAACCTTCTCATGGCGGTACAGGAGTGCCCCGCCAGACCTGCTGAGGCAGCGGAAACGACCCTTCAGTAGGCCGAATGCCTGTTCAATGACTACACGGGTACGTGAGTGGGCATGGTTGTAGTCCTCCTCATGCTGGTCCCGTGGGTTCCGGACTGGTGTGAGGAGCCATCTCTTCAGTGGATATCCAGCATCACCTGTATGTGGACGATAAACGTATGATGTGGAATGCCATTGCTACGTACGCACACCCCCCCCCCTTCCTGCCAGGTCATTACCGAATCACATACCCCACATTATCATGCATGTAATGAGACTCACCGAGTAGCCAGGATCTGTTCCCTGCGTGTCGCTCCATGTAGCGTGGTATTGTAGAGTTCCTCAAGACCATAGAATCATGGGTTGATCCAGGGAATCGGGCACAACAATGTGTAATGATCCTGTTGGAGTCACACACCATTTGTACATTCAGGGAATGAAATTGTTTTCGGTTGCGGTACTGGGCCTCCATGGCATGTGGGACGACCAATTCCACATGGGTGCAGTCGATGGCACCAATGCAACCCGGTATGCCGGCAAGTGCATGGAATCCCACTTTTGTGTTGGTAATTTCCTGCTCCGAGCGTGGTAGAGAGATGTAGTCGTCTGCGTGCTGCAGGAGGGCATCGAGCACTTGCAATAGTGTCCGTGAGAACAGTGGCTGAGAAATGCCATGCAACTGTCCGACTGTGTGCTGGTAGGTGCCTGTGGCCAGGAAGTGGAGTACAGACGCCACCTTCAGTAGGGGTGGGATGGCGGTTGGGCTATCTATCATGCTGACAAGGTCAGCCTGTGTCATGTCCACAATGGCGGCTATGGTGTCCCGGTCCAGACGGTAGAGGGTGTGGATCTGCTCATCAGTGAGGTTGAACGGATGTGCTCGGAGGCGTGGGATTGCGGGCTGCCTGCGTGGTGGTAGTGGCTGTGCTGGCGGCCCTTGCTGGCCCTGCCTTGCCCTCCTCCTCCTCCTGCGTCTCCTCCGTGCGGCCGGTTGTAGTTGGTGTTCGTCTTCTTCTTGGAGTTGGAGTACTTGCAGTGCTATCAGGTCCCCCAGGGCCAACATCGCGAGTCCTGCCGGTAGCATTTCGGAGTGGGTGTGGTTGTGGGAGGAGACTGGGTGTGCAATTTATGTGTTTTCAGGCTGTATGGCCTCCACCTGTGGTGATTCATTCCACCTGTGCAAACTGCTCTCCCCTTTGGCCGAGCACGTCCCGCACACAACGCTGCAATTCGAGGAATGGCATCTTGCTATTGCAATCATGTATTTGTACCCGATGGCCGTGTAACATTGGTTGATATGTTCATTCTGCTGTGGTCCCATTGTTTCACATACTATCTGTGCAGTCGCGAACAGACTTGTGAAGGGTCAGTGGTACGTAGTACTCGAGTAACGGTGGGCCCTCATGCATCACTGTACCGAGTTGCAACGACGGGCGGGGCGTCCCATTTGTGGGTGAAGGCAGTTGCCATTTTCACACACAGCCGCACTAGATGGATTAATTTGTGATTTCAAACGGCCACAGATGCCTCTTCGACGTGATGTTGCAAATGAGGAATTCGAAGGGCGGCGCTTTCGGTTTTCAGCTAGCGGCGAGGAAATGCCCACAGGTCTGACTGCAAATATAACGTTCTATTGTTCAATGTCCTTGAGACAGGGGCCATGGCGAGGATGCAATGATTGATATGAATGGTTTGGGATGCGCAATAGCGACGTGGGCGATGAGGCCGGACGTTCCCAAATACATGTTACTTCACTACACTGGAATTACGGGCTGGGGCACTGTGGATTTTGCAGGCTGCATAACGCACAGACTCAATGGATATTTCTAATGTTATGTGAGTAAATATTCAGGCGTTTTAATCCCGGGATGAGGGAATGATGAATGGATGCATGGGCAGGTGATTTGATACAGAGTTTGCCATGTACAGGGCTTCTTGGAATCTATCCGCCTCCCCTGCGCTATGTGATGCAGGGCTGCCATAGTGGGACCATCGTCTATCTGGCCTTGTTGAGCCCTCCCTGTCTCGACGCGCCCCCAGACACTTGTGTCCATGCACGTTACCAATCCCATCTGATGGATTCTGTTTTGACAGACGCATGCACAGGTACACTCGTTTGTGATGGTGTTTACACCTCGATATAGATAGTTATGAGTCGCAAGTGGTTTTTGGGTGGTGATGATCCTTTGGAGTGGGCTAGCATGCATATGGCTGTGGATTTAGTGTGATCATTGAAGTGAGTTGTTCGAATGTAGTTCTGATGGCCATTCTATTCTTTTTCTTTTCTTTTGGTTGACAGGTATCTCCTCCCCTTTTGCCACTGCCATCTGTGTGCCACTCCTGCAGATGGCTTTTACTCCCGACACCTGCTGCTTCGTGTTAATCAGTGGAGCAGCATTACGATCTTATGGGACGATCGCCAATGGGCCACATGCCCTTACGCAGTACTGGTGGCTCGGAGCAACATTTCGGCCTTTCAGCTGGACTAGTGCCTCCCCATTGGGACGGCCCTGCGGTTCTGTGCGCTTCCATGTTGCCTTTTCGTACGTGAATGTGGCTCTGTGTACCATGATGGAACAGGGCGTCACACAAGTAGTGGCTGGTCATTTCTTGCGGATGCAGCCCACAATGGTGAAATGTGTTTTGGAGTTCATGGCCTAATGGCTGTATGGGCTTGGTGATTTTGTTGTGCATTAAATTTCTATTCTGATTTGGCCCGTGTAGCGTTCTTCTTTGCAAGTGATGTGGCATATTCCTATTTGGGGAGCGATGTATTGGGAGGAGATCTGCATTGGGTTCCAGCTTCGGAGTTTAGTTGCGTGGTACTGTACTGGGCGCGTTTGCCTACGAAGCCCAGTGAGGTCAGGGATGGGGGCTGCCAATATGACTGTTTGAATGTTGTCATGCTCAGGGGCGGGGGATTGGGTTTTGTGTAACAGATGCCGGTCAGCCAGGTGGACTGGTGGAATGATGTGATTTTCGGAATATTGCTGGTCACAGGTGCCTGTGTTTGCGTGCGTTTCGGGGGGGGGGGGACTGTGGTCATGTCCATTGGATTGGCTTCTGTATTCGTGCCATCTGTGCCCTGCAGCTCCCATTGGCCCCTCTTGTGTTTCTTTTGTTCGTTGGCATGCATGGGTGACTTGTACATTTCACTGGTTGCATTGTGACTTCATTGCACCTACGGGGAGTTGTACTTTGTGGGCAGGGAGCGGTGTACAGGCACTCAGTGGGGCCGTTTACGGTTGATTCGCGATGCCGTACTTCTCACCATGGCGGAATGGTACATTCCGCCATGCTTGATGGCGTTAGGTACATGTCCGCTAGGGTCGGAATTAGCGTACCCTTGCGCCATGGTGGTGTTTACGGTTTGGCATGGCGCGCGCGCGCGTGCTTGGTGCAGTTAGCATTGGCGTTCACTACGGTGTCGCTAATGGCTTCGTACTTTGCGGTGACGGGTCATAGTCGCACCGAGCGCTATTCGATGGCGGTATTGCATTTCCGCCATCGTTTTCCGAATTCCGCCAGGGTCGTAATGAGGGCCAATGTCTTTACTGAGACAAGTAGGAATGGTTTCATAGCGATTTTCGTTCGCTCCTTGTACTCTTAGTATTATACCTTTATTATTTCGACTTTGACGAGTATGAGTACTCTGATAACAATATTTTTTTACCCTTCTGATTCCCCAGGCTACTTCCTGGTTGTCTTGACTGTAATCAATGTGAATATTCTGATAAGGATTCTTATTCACTTCTGTCCTTCTCACTGTTTTTTTTTCATTATATCGACTGGGACAAGTATGAATGTTCATATAATGATTTTCATTCACTTCTCTTCTTCTCAATGGTATATTTTCATTAGATTGACTGGGATGCGTATGAATGTTCTTATATTGATTTTCATTCACTTTCTTCTTCTCAATGGTATATTTTCATTCGATTGACTGGGATGATTATGGATGTTCATATAATGGTTTACCGTCTTCTCCCCAGGTTTCTAGCTTTCCCCGTTAACTGCTTCTCTCTGGGATAACATCACCGGGTTTCCGTTTTGTTCGGGTTAGCTTTTCTCAATCACTCATCTTCAGCCTTTTCCTCTCCCGACCTCTCGTTCTCGATCTCTTCCTTCCTGACAGCTTTTCGTTATCTCCGGTACCAGTTTGCTATGCTGTCTCATCCGTGTAGCAGTATCAACGTGCTTGCTAGGACCACCCGTCCACTACTGGCTCTCTATTGCCTGCCACTGCTTACTGCTCTGCTTCTCTGCAGTAGATAGGACGCTGTGAGTCCACATCCTTGCCTCCGGCTTGGCAGCATGTTTAAAACTCACGTTCTCTCCGGAGTTTCCATTCTCCTCCCCATCCAGAGGTGACGTAGCCGTGGGCCTTCCCCAGAACACCTTCTACTATCTTGCTCTCTCTTGTGACCTCTTGAAGCCCTTCATCTTCGTTATTCATCATCTTCGTCTCAGTAAAATAGAATTCTTCCCTTAAAGAGATAGTTACAATTTTGGCTTCACAATAACACATATTGGTTCCTTCTTCGTATAAGTCCTTGTGGGGCATGGTACATTTAGAACACTCTTTAGGGAGTTCCGCACAGGAACAGGTGTCTCTCTTGGTGAGGTCCCGCTTGCCTCTACCCCGAGGGGGGATACTGCAGTGCGGGCTCACCTCCCTAGCCTCACAGGGGGGCTTCCCCTTCGGGGTGGGACCTGGGTGAATGGAGTGTGTGACCAATATACATTTCATGTTATGGGTGTTTGGTTTCTGGTGTGTGACACCATGACTGATACAGCCCTGCTCAAAACTGGTATGAATGCAGTGTGGAGTGCTGAATGGCTGGGTGCTTGTCCCAATTCACATTCCTTGTTGTGAGTGTCTGGATGGAGAAGAATGGCCTGAATGCACTGTGAGCCTGATTGGCTGCCTGCCCGCTGAATGCCCTTCTGAATGATTGGATGCTGAGCTTGGGCCAGCAGTGGGAATGAGAGACAGAACAGTATATCTGGGGACCTCTCACTTACTGGAATTGTTCTTCCTGGCAGGATTTGGAGACTCTCCACTGTACTTCACATGTTCTCCTCTAAAGTCAACCTCAAATCTGCAAGCGAATAATGTTGCTACATGCCATATCAGATAGCAATAGGTGGCACATGGCGTGAGGATATCAGCACATTATGCCAAACGCAGATGAATACCTATTAGAAAAAAACAACACTGCTGGCATTGTTAGTGCTTGTTTTCAAATGAATAGCTACATAGTGTGGAGGTGGTGCTTGTAGGGAGATATCTGGGGTCCCATGTTTTCTGCTATTGTCTGGAAGGGAATGTGCGAAAGTGTAGAGAGTTTTAATGCCCCCCCACCGCAGCATTCCTTTCGTGCACCGTAGTGGTTTTTAGTTTTTATGACCAGTACATATAAAGTCGGCACTATTTCCCTGGCATTTGTGGAGGAATGCATTCCCCAGTAGCATGACGGACCAGATGATCGTTCTCAGTCTTATCTAAACCTCCATCACATTATGGTTATTTAAAACAAATATTTCTGCACCCAAAAACAGCAGCCGAAATGTAATTGGCCCCACCGCGGGCAACATCACATTGCTGATAGCCTTGTCGGGTATTTGGAAGCCAAATTAACCGCGGATATTGGTTCATCCAATTGTTTTGCACTGATTGCTATTGATACATTTTTATTGTGTTGTTTGGTTATGGAAGACACGGTATTATTATTCATGGAAATGTTTTAAAATAGCGCAATCCCATAGGAAAACGTTCCATGAATCAGGCCCCATGTGTATGTGTTAAGGAAGTATTTATGTATGCATGTGCAGTTTCTGCAGTTATAATGAACCACTTGATTTCTGAGCAATAAAGTCCCCCCTCTTCTCCCTCCCGCAGCCAAGACCATTTCGCTTCTTTCCTATAGAGAAATGAAAGACTTGTATTAACATATTCTGACATTTAGTTCTAGGATTGACCAAAAACGGTAATATGTAAAGTTGTAAAATAGGGGAGGGGCATGTCTGTTAATATAAAAGCCCAAACTGTTGGTTTTGCCAGTGCTTGTATTGATTTCCTACTTGTATTTTTCAAGGAACATTTAAGTTGTGCCTCTTCTTCGTGTTCATACATCGGACTTAAGAACTTACTATTTTACTTTGGGAACTCTTAATAAAAAGAGTGAACCAAAAAAATAAGAAAATCAGGAAAGCAGCCGATAATTGCTTTTCTGTGCCATTAAAGATGCCAGCCATTCTGAGAAGCCCAGGCTCCGGATAACAAGCCTGCTGAGACGTTATGGCCCTCTCCCAATGAAAGCATTGAATTCATGCTGAGAATGGGCAATGCTGCAGGACCTCCTAAAGTGAGGCAGGGTAACTGCTGGTACCATCCAGCAAGCCCAAGAGAGGGGCAGCTCCTTCCCCCATGCCTGACCCTCTCCTCATCTCAGTCGGAGACACGCAGTCTCTCCCACCACAAAGACAGGGAAGGGTGAGGTGTGAACACGGACAGCCGATAACCTGCCCGTGCGTAGCGGCACGGGCCAGAGGGGGTTACCTCAGGACCGGGTGCCCAAAAGTATGATAACAGAAGGATATGCGATTAATGTTATTGTTTCCATAACCATATCTGTAACAATAAAATCCTACGGCCTTTTATTGCCAACACTTGTAACCTGTGTGGTCCACCTTACTTTACGGGGAGGGTAGGGTCGGTTCATTGTTACTGCATGCATATGGGCCCAGCTGTTACTTCTGGTGCTCTCCCATTGAAATTCAAGCAGCATTGACGAGAATGGCCGATTACAAATGAGCGCACTGAGAAGAAGTGCCGATACTGGCCCATTGAAACTCATAGCTCTGCCGGGAAGTGGTATCTGCTTCTCCCCTTAACACAAGTGTGCACTTTATCAGACTGTGGAAGGTGAGGTGTGCCCACCACGTCAATCCCTGCCCGGTACACCGATACTGCCAACAAGTGCCGGTACTATCTTCACATGCGCACATACAAGGCATTTTCATACTCTGCAGGGATTACCCACTTTGCTCGCAGCCCATTTCCTTTAATCCCATTTCATAGCAATTATTTTACTGCAAAAATGGTGGTTGGGTTTAGATATTTGGAAAGGTGGAGGAGACGTGGGGGATTGAGCGAGGTGGAGAGGGGCATCACCACACATCTTTTCCCCGGGGGGGAGACCCGTAACAAACACTGAGAAGTGAATAAATTGCAACCACAGCGAGTGCTCTGGGCAACCCTCCAGACCATCCTTTATCAGCCTGCCATGCCGTTACAGAACGGGAAAGACCATATGCGTGTCGTACATGGGGCCATCTTAAAAGGGCCGTCCAGTACAACAGCTAGGCCCCAGCCTCCTGCACGGGACCACAGGCAACCATAGAGATTTTCTAGCCTCATTGGCCCTCATCAGAGAGGGGTACCTTGGAACTCTAGCCAGGATTGTCTAACAAGTGGGGCCTGAAGCTAATGTAGTTGGGCCCACCGCAGGGACATTAACATCTTTAAATGCCCACACAGGGCTGCTGAGTGGACATTTACAGATTTTGGGTGGGTCTTGCCCGCACAGCAGGTTCGGGATTCATTTCTGTGCAATGTTTGCACTTCATAGTGTAAGCAAGCATACGTGAACAGAGGGGACACACATTTGCGATCCCCTCTTTAAAATGATCACATATTTACAAAATGAGTTTCGTTTGAAAATGATGCCTGGCAGACAGTTTGTCAAAAGTTGGGAATTTCTGTAGGTCAACAACATGAATGCAACGATGGGCTGCAGCTGAACACTGCAAAGAAGGAATCAACGTTTTTCCCTTTCTGCGCCCCCTTCCCTCACCATTCTATGTCAAGACTGGAGGCGAGCATTATGCTTCAACTTCTATTTATTCCTCTCTTCAGCAGTTACAACAAAAAAATCAAACAGTTCAAATTTCTTTTTTTTTTAAACTACATTTCCCTCTTAAACATGGTGTCTATGTAGTCCATTTCGTGTCCTGTGATGTGACCATAGTGCTTCCTGTCCCCTTGCTCCACCTGTTCAGCAAGATAAGCACCCTTTAACTTGAGCTGAGAGCGAGAATGATTGCGAGCTTGTGGATAACCATGTACTAAGAACATAGCAGCATAGTGTGAGGAGCGCTAGGGTGCAGTGAGGCAGAGTGCTAAAGAGCGAACAGAAAAACTCTAGAAATAAGAAAGAGAGGCAGGGCGCTGCATACACACAACATGTGATGGCTTAGTGGTTAAAGAAAAAAGGCACGAGTCCAGCAGCATCAGATTGAGTACCCGCAAGGGAGTCCTGTATCCATTTGAAACACATACACGAGCAATAGAGTGCGGAGGAGACGTGGTCCCGCGCCGCACTATCGGAACGATCGTGGAACCAGCAGCCGTCCACGAAAGTAGAAGAACAGCGGCCCCCTCCATAGGCGGGGCCTCAGGGGTACAACAGCCCCATCCCCCGGAGGGACAGGGCCTCAGGAGTGTAACGGCCCCTCCCCCTGATGGGCGGGGCCACTGGAGCGCTCATCAACGGAGCGACTCCTAGGAAGGCGACGAACAGCAAATAAGAGCTCTCGCGCCGCATTAAAGCATATTAGCGCGATTCGCGCTCTGAACCTCCCAACACTGGGGAGGTCCCATATATACATTAATTGAGGCAAGTAAGATCCCGACAGCGATAAGCAAACAGCGCGGATCGCACCAAAGCCTACAGATAAAAACAAGGGGTGTTTTTCATTCCTCAAATAAGAACAGAGCTAAACAAGTGCTGGCCACACAAATAACACCACAGCAGAGCAGTGGACATGCCACGCAACCTGAACACAGGTATAGGCACAAGTACCCAGACAAAAACAATGTCAGAATTTGTGTAGAGTGAGGAGGAGCAGGCAGAGGACCTGGCTCACAGTTTTAGAGAGGTGCTGGGGAACTCGCTAGTGGAAGCAGTTGCCCAAGGGATGAGACCCCTACAAGACAGACTGGCTACGGTAGAGACCTTCTTGAGCCAGAAGTAAAAGAACACCGAAAAAACAGAGAGCACATCCTCTAAAGCCCTGCAGAGGGGCCCACACGGGTGTACTGAGACCCGGAAGAGGAAGGCCTCTTCTAACCCCCCAGATCAACATGACAGGGCAGATAAAGAGGCCCCAGATGCTACCAACGCTTTCAATGAGCTAAGGGATGCATTCCTACGCAGGTCGGTGGTGCCAAGCCTCCCGACCCCCGACCCAGAGGAGAACAATATGGGAAATGAAGGGGTAGACTTAGAGGAAGAGTCACTAAAGACCCCACGTTCCTCACTAGAAGAGGAAGAGAGACCGGAAGAGGGAGACGTAGAACCTCCCGGGAACAAAAGATTAAGGAAGGAGAAAACCTAGACGATAGTGAAGAGATCTCAGATATGTTCGAACCTGAGAACATTAGAAACCCCAGATCTTCGAACTGGCAACCATCCCCATGCAAAAAGTGCTC
Organism: Ambystoma mexicanum; assembly: GCF_040938575.1. Lineage (NCBI taxonomy): Eukaryota > Metazoa > Chordata > Amphibia > Caudata > Ambystomatidae > Ambystoma > Ambystoma mexicanum. The sequence goes on from NC_090926.1 coordinate 1,052,442,518, forward strand.
AGAATGTCAGAGGCCTGAGTTAAACGGAAAGGTAGCAGAAGCGCTGAGCTAGACCCCAAGATGCTAGCCTTTGTATCTAAGACATCTAGGGATCCCCGAAAAGGAATAGACACATCATAGAGGAGCTGCCAGGAAAAGGTACTGAACCTCGCAGGGCCATTGGCCAAGATCATGGACCTATCAGAGTGATCCAGAGACACCAGGGAAGAGTTTGACCCAGAGGATTAGCAGATTGGGCGCAGAGAGATGCCTGCTAGGAAACGCGAGTTGCGCTATCTCCTCGGAACAGAGGAGAGGACTCTTGTTAAAGACCAATTCCAAACTAGGCGACCTAGCATCATATGAAGCAGGCGAAGAGGCTCAGGGCCTTCTCTTCAGAGAAACCTTCGGAAAGGAAATGGGAAGATTTGTGGGGACATACACATCCCTAGAATAAGCCCAATCCTCCATCAGGAAGATATTTCCTAGCAGGGTTTTTGCCGGGACTGGTCGCTATCGAGGTCGAGCTCACTTCCAAGACACAAGGAGGCCTCAGAATAATAGAGCCCATTACTGAGAGAATAAACAGCAAGACACTTTTTTCTCACTAAGGGCTGATTCCTGAGAGGTTGCAGAGGAAGAGGGCCAGGAAGAGGGCAGAACTCCCCGCAGGTGAGACATACTATATACCCACCAGTGGGGGGAAGGGACACAGCAATTTTGGTGTAACTGGCGCACGCTTGCCAACGATGCCTGGGTGCTACAGACAGCTAAAGGGCTGCAATTAGAATGTACACAAGAGCCACACCAGAGCCACCCCCCAGCCCTGATATACATGACCCAATCAGAGAGGGAAAGCTTCAGCACCTAGCACAGTAGAGAACCATAGAGCCATGCACAGCCCTCACCCCCCAAAGGTTTGTAAGCTACATGTTCATAGTGCACAGGAAGGAAAAGGGGAGGCCAGTGATAAATCTAAAAGAATTGAACAGCTGGATGATATAAGACCACTCCAAGTTGGAGGGGATTCACCAGCTGTGCGATACATTAAGGCAGGGAGACTGGCTAGCCGGGAGGATAGCTCAGCGGCAACGTGCTCGCCTTTGAAACAAGAAGACACGAAGCAAAACAGGTTCGATCCCCGGGTCTGCGCTTAGAAACCCCTGGGTATTAAGTGCGTTATAAATGCGCAACTAACTAACTAGCGAGAATCGATCTAAAGGACGCGTACCTCACAGTACCCATCCAAGGGCGATTCCGACCCTTCCTAGCATTCACCTGGGATGGACAATACTGGCAATTCATGACAATGCCCTTTGGTTTAGCAATCAGCTCCGTGGACTTTCACAGAACTCACGAGACCAATAGCAGCAGCGATCAGAGAGAAAGGGCTCTGTATGATCATCTACCTGGATGACATCCTGCTGCTAGCAGACAGCAAGGAAACCCTCCTGTACCAGACAAAATGGGTAAAGGACCTGCTCTTGTCGCTGGGATTCCTAGTGAATCAGGAGAAATCTGACACTACCCCGACAAAGAAGATATACTTCCTCGGGTACATAGTAGACACCAAAGCAGCACCACTGGAACTACCAGCCAGGATGGTAAGAGACATCAAGAGAGAGATCAGAGGATGTCTCGACAAGAGCGTAGTATCTCTGAGAATGTTAGCGAGGATAGTGGGACTGTTATCATCCTCTATTCAGGCCATATTTCCAAGGCCCTTACATTATTGGGCCCTGCAGAGACTAAAAATAAGACACCTACAGCAAGGTCTGAAATATCACCAAGCAGTACTTCTAGGCCTCGAATCCAGGACAGAACTGGAATGGTGGCTACAGAATATGGACGTTTAGAATGTGAAAGCCATTTTTGGGGACCGCCTCGACCTTGTGATAGAGTCAGATGTCAGCAGAGCGGGCTGGGGAGCCCAGTGCAGGAAATTAGAGAAGGAGGAAGATGGAGTGCAGAAGAACTCCTACTGCACATAAAATGCCTAGAGCTGTTAGCGGGATCCTTCGCAATCAAAGGTTTCACAAAGGACAAGGTGAATTCATGCATTCTATTGAAGATGGACAACATCTCGCCAGTCTGGTAGATCAAACACCTGTGGTGAACGAAGTCCAGACTCCTAGCGGAACTAGCCAAGGACTTCTGGCACTAATGCCTACAATCAGGGATTTCAGTAACAGCGGAATATCTTCCGGGAACGCTAAACGTAGTAGCAGACTGGAACTCCTGAGACTTGTCGGATACGAGAGACTGGAAACTGAATGTAGAAATATTTCAGCAGACAGAGCAACTGTGGGGCCTAGTACACAGCCTAATCACATCCAGTTTGAACGCACAGAAGAGCAGCTACTTCAGCTGGGGGTTAGGCACAACAGCAAGAGGAGCAGACACTTTTCTACAGTATTGAAGCAAGAACCTACACTAGCCTTCCTCCCATTTATGATGCTGAGCAGAGTCTTGGGGAAGACATGCAGAGATGAGGCAGGTCTGATTGTAGTAGCTCCGATATGGAAGTCACATGTATGGTTTCCAGCGCTCATGGAACTATTAACAGACTGCCTGAGAGTCTTACCCAAAGGGGAACACCTGCTCACAGATCCCCTTGTGTCATTTCATCCTCGGAGAGTGAAAGGGACTCTGCCATTGATGGCGTGCAGGATAGCGGAAGCGCTGGGCCCTGACAGGCATTTCAGATCCTGCTGTGCAACTCATCGCAGAGTCATGGTCGCCATCCACACGGCAGAGCTATGACGCAGCTTGCGGTAAATGGTCACAGTGGTGCAGAAGGAGAAATGTTCATCCGGTTTCTGACTCTATAGTAGCAATCCTGAATTTCCAAGCAGATCTCCTACAGAATGGGAAAGCATTTAGGACAATAGGAGTGTATGGATCTGCTATTTCCGCTGGCTACATACCCATCAACGGAATTCCCATGGAAGAGAACGCAGCAGTAATAAGGCTCATAAAAGGAGCCCAGTTACGAAAGCCCCCACAACCGAAATACGTATACTTATGGGACGTGACAGTAATACTGAGGCTTCTTGCTAGTTGGCCAAAGAACAAATACCTGTCTTTGAACCAATTATCAGGCAAACTAGCCATGCTAGTGGGCGATAGCCAATCTGCTCCAATTTCTCAGACATGCGGAGTTCCGCAGGGCTCCTGTCTTTCGCCCTTGCTCTTCAATCTCTATATTCGTCCCCTTCTTGACCTCTTAAACAAACTAGGCATACAATATACGAACTACGCCGATGACACTCAGGTGGTTATACAGCTGAGTGGCCTATATAGCAGCTATTCTGCAACCGTCAACAAAATATATAAAGCTATACAAGACTGGATGGCCTGCAACTCTCTTGCCCTTAATGATAAAAAAACTGAAATCCTCATCGTGGCATCTAAAAACATTAGGGCGAAACTAGATTCCGACTATGCTAGCTTCCATATTGCTGATAACACCATTCTCGTCCAGAAGAAGGTCAAGACCTTGGGAGTTGTTCTCGACGAAGATCTGTCAATGAAATTTCACGTTTCCAGCATTAAATCTAGCCGTGGTCTCATAAATAAGAGAATAGGGTACATTCGCCCATTCATATCACAAGAGAACTGCGCTCTTCTTTCAACCGCACTAATTAATTCTAGATTGGATTACTGTAACAGCCTCCTTGCGGGCACCACAGCCCTCAATATCCAATCATTACAAGTGGCTCAGAATAATGCTGTGCGCAATATTTTCATTCAGTCCCGTCGCACAGACATTTCCAATTTCAGGAAAAAACTTCATTGGCTCCCTATCAAACATCGGATAACCCATAAGATATTAACCACGACCCATAAATGCCTTAGTCTCAGCAGTCCCACCTACCTGTCAGACCGCATAAGCATTAAGCCAAACGTCAGGAACCTTCGGTCATCCTCGGCCATTATTCTCAAACAGCCAAAAACTAGGACAGCTAAATTTGGAGGTACTACTCTTGACGCACAGGGACCCCTACTATGGAACAAACTTCCAGCCCAGAGGCGGCAGATTCAGAACTATACCGTATTCAAACGCGCCGTAAAAACATACTTTTTCAACATGGAATAAATTCTTTGACTTATCTCCTTCTCTGCTCTATACAGGTTACTCTATATGTTCGTCTGTCCTGTTAAGTTTCTATGTGCGCCCTGAGGCCTACGGGCATGTTGGCGCTTTACAAGAATTAAAATAAATACATAAAATAAATGCTCATATGCCTAGTATCATGCAGGAGAGTAGCAGATGTTAAAGCCCTAGATATAGACAGGAAGACCTAGACATGCTTTTCATCTATATCATATCCCTACCTACACGAACATCCAAAGTGGTGTGTATCAGCATGCATAAGGGAATACGAAAGTAGGACAGCAGAAATGCACCCCGCAGGGACTATGCAGTTATTGATAGCACATGGAAGACAGTACAAAGCAGTCGCGACAGCTACCATAGCCAGATGGGTGTGCATTTTATGCAACTATCAGGCGTAGACCTGTTGAAGTTTAGTGTGCATTCCGTGATAGGAGCAATGGCTTCCAAAGCATTAGCGCAAGGAGCGACACTACAGGATATCTTGTAAGCGGCTGACTGGGCAAGCGATAGCGCATTTAGAACATTTTACTTAAAGCCTGTACAAGCAGTGGCAGTGGCAGTAATGGGAAGCTTTGAGCAAGAATAATGCTCGCCTCTGGTCTTGACATAGAATGAAGATTACCCCTGCTAATAGCGCAGGTAGTCTTGATTCTATTAAAGAAAAGGAGGCGACCATTACTTTCCCACCCAGGATATACACTGAGAATGTTATATGTTGTAAATGTGTAAAAAGACATGACCTCAGGTCCAGAATAGGGCAGTGTATCATCCACCCTAAACACATCCGTTGTATCTTGATAGGAGATGACCAGAAGAACAATTGATCCACGACAAGCTAAGGAGCAGGCTTAAAGAGATCGGCAGGAACAGCCGGATCCGAACAGGGAAAAGGAGCAGAGCAACCTAGAAGCACATCGACAGGACTCTGTAGTGCTCCAAGAGTTGTAATTCCAGTTACAAGGTTTAGAGGGCAGTTTAGAGCATTCAAAGAAGAGGTGGAGCAAGGGGACAGGAAAGACTATGGTCACGTGACAGGACATGAGATGGACTACATAAAGACCATGTTTAAGAGGGAAATCTAGTTTTAAAAAAAGAAAGAAGAAAGAAGAAATTTTTGATTTTTTTGTTGAAACTGCTGAAGAGATAAATAAATAGAAGTTGAAGCACAATGCTTGTTTCCTTGTCTTTAATAGAATCAAGACTTCCTGCGCTATGAGCAGGGGTAATTTTCATTTTGACTGCTGGGGACACCTCTGCAACCCCCGCTCCCTCCCACACTGTCCACCTCCCCCCAAGCTGAGTCTTGGTCCTGAGAGGTACATCCCCGCAACACCCGTCCATTCACCTCCACCATCCCGTTCACCCCCACACCATCCCCCTATCCTCACACACTCTCTCAAACACACACACAAAACTAACACCGCCCCCTTCTTTCCTCCCATGCCCATCCATAACTTCCCGGTCCCGTGGTCTTCCTCCACTTCATCGTATGCACGTTCTCTGTAATCGCAAGCAAATTGGATGCAGCTGCAGTAGAACGGTGAGTTTGCTCGATGTAATTGGCTAGCCAGTGGTTTAAGTGGGGTTAGAAATTGTGGGGGGGTCCCTCATTTGGGGGCTTGGCTTCCATGATAGATGTGTCCGGAAAAGTGCACAAACCATAGTAAAGTACGCAAACAAATATATAAATGTGTGGAAGCATTTATATATTTGTATCCGCTACTTTAATATGGTTTTCAAGCCATCTTTTATAAATATAGTAATCTGTAACATATTTCTATGTTAATAAAAGATGGCTTGAAATGTACACAATTTAAGGCATTTATTATGAAGCTTTGCCAACAGATAAAGACGCCTCGGGCTCGGTTATCTGTGCACTGCTCTGCAGAGCAGATCAGAGCACCGAGCCTGAGGCGTCTTTGACCCTCAGCGAACCTGGGGTCTCCATGATCTATTAGATATCAGAGCTGCCAGGTTTGCCGAGGGTCAATGATCTGGGGAGGGGGTGGGGAAATTACAGTGACTGACAGAAATGCTAACCAACCACAGTGTTGCTGAAACTGCAACTTCCAGGTGCAGTGATGCTGTGGCCGGCTGGCACTACTGTCAGTCACAGCTTACCTGACTTTAAAATGACAAGCGCATCTCGCCTCGAGGTTTCGGCCGTGGCGTGATAATGATTCCCTCCATGGCGTGGTGGGACTGGGGGGCTCCGGTAGGGCCCTGGCCCAGCCCCACTTTTTGGAGACTGCCGGGGCCTGGCCCCCAGCTTGCCCCGCCCCACTTAGGGCACTGCGGCTAGTTGGGAAGAAAGATATTTATGTTTTTGGGGCACAAGCAGTTTCAGTTTTTTCACTTTTCTATCTCTTCTCAAGAAGTGCACGGCTAGTGGATGACATAATTATTTAATGGTGCTGCCTATATTGGAGCGTTCATGCCATAATTGTAACATTGGAGAATCATAGAGAGTAAACCAATGAAATATCAGAAGGAAATCAAAGAAAATAATAAATGATCATCAGCAAACTTGAGTACTGATGCCTCACTTATCACATTGGAGTATCATCAAATTGTACATTGGTTTGATAAGGATTATGCAAAATGGGAGACCAACTCAACATTGGAGCTTAATATAGTTGAACTAAAAATCAATAAGTGATTTTATAACATTGGTAGTTACATGCTGTCTGCTCTACTATCAAGTACTTTGTTGAATACATGATTTTTCAATTAAAAAACAAATGCAGATATAACGAGCACTTATGAGGTCATTTGGGACAAACTTAAGGGTCTCTTTTGGAGGCATGCCTTGAAGTTGCCGAACTGTGTTCCCATTTGCGCTTTAAGATATGAGTTGAATCTAATCTCTATTAATACACTAGTTAAATGGAAATATTTAAGTTTGTATAGGAAAGTTCTGGTTCCTACTGAAGGTTCCTTATTCAGCAGATTGAAGATGGAAATTGTCAAGGGAACTGACACCAAACTAACCCTGTCCTGGGATGTCCGTCTGTGTCTTAGTTGACCATATCCTCATAGGTTAGGAACAAACTCAAGACTATAGACTGGATTCTAACTAGAGAATAGATAGGAAATTATAATCCATGCAGCCATATTTTAGCAACAGAAAACTGGCAAATGTTATATTGCCCTATCTGAATACATTTTCTGATCCAAGGCATAGGTCTTGGTATATTAGATTTAGGTAAAACATTTGATCAACTCTTCAAACCCTGGGAGCTTTGCCGATGATCTGAAAGGCCTAATACTGTTGAAACTTTATTCCATCTTGTGGGACGAATGTAAAACATTAGCCTGTAAACATCAATTTTACTTTACAAAGTTCTTCCATGATATTTGTTTTATTATCGTACATGAACTCTGTTTTAGAATATTGTCTGGGTATAATGTCTCCCTAATTTTTGCTACTGCTACATTTTTAATAGAGATCTTGTCTAAATATGAGGAGCATTTTTAATTTTTTTAATATCTTTTTTCTTGGCAGAAAATTGCAGTACACAGTAAGATATATGTGCAAATTGGGAAACAGAGCATAGTCAATAACAGGTCAGGCATTTTCCTGCAATTTAAGCAAGAGACTAGGTGAAATACCCAGTCATATAGCCGCTCTCTGGAATCCCAATCTGGGTTATGATTAATTGCAATTTTTCTGAACACTCAGTATAGACCTTAGAGGTAATTTGCAAAAAGACTCAAAAATGTTGTTGTTTTCCAACAACGATTTTATCTGTCAAACCAAAGTTTTTCTGAAAAATAAAAGGTAGTCATTAATAGTGTTTTAGTGAGGAAGAGTTTGCCACAAATAACTCCATAAACAGACTAAATTGTGCCAATGCATTTCGGAATAGATATTCCTTCATCAGGGCAAGTCTGAAATAGGTAAGTGAAACGTAGCAAACTGAATTCAAGCTGTAATAGTCAACAACGAACTGCTATCGGCAGACCCAGCGAGAACTGCTCTGCTCCGTTCCCCGTGACGATACCGCTCTTCAGTGATACGTACTTCGCTGATTTCGGTGGGGCAGTTCGTTGTTGACTATTACAGCTTGAATTCAGTTTGCTACGTTTCACTTACCTATTTCAGACTTGCCCTGATGAAGGAATATCTATTCCGAAATGCATTGGCACAATTTAGTCTGTTTATGGAGTTATTTGTTAGTTGTTATTTTGGGCTTGGGTGTCTCCAAACCTTTTACAGCCTGCTCCTGCACAAAAAACTACTTTTCAAAAGACTGGTATTTATTAGAGACTTTGTATATCAATAATAAGTGGATTAATGTTCCAGTGGTGCCCACTCATTTTGCTTCCTGCTATTTTCCTGCAATTTAGCCATTTTCTATTTTTGAATACATAAACCAAAGAAAAAAAGAAAAAGGAAAAAAAGAAGAAAAAGAAACTAAGCGAGAGCAAGACGTCTGCTCACTCTCTAACCTAAATTCTCCATCTCTCCCCACACTTGAGCCCTCCCACCACACCCCATTGGGTAGCTGGAAAGCCCTGAACCTTAGATTTCTTTAGTCTGCAACTGTGCACATTTCTCCTCTTGGGTGACGCTGGCGGGTCGCCTGCGCAGGTTAGAATGTGGGGTTGGCCTTGGCCTTTGCTCCTTCACATTCCCTTGTTGTCTACCCTCTTTCTAAGCCTTCACACGTCAGTTCTTGTTCCCTGAGTGGCTTGGGCAAGGTTGTATTTATCATTGAAGGAGGCCCATTCCATTGCTTAAGTGGAGGTTTGGTCATTTAACTGATCTGTCAATAACTCCATTTCATAAATGTCTTTGGCCTTTAGAGCCCATTGCTTCTCAGTGGAAAGCTTGGCCCTTTTCCAACCCCCTGCCATGCATGCACGCGCTGCCAGGAGGAGAAAGGCACCATGTGTGGCAGTCTGGAACCCCCCCTTCTTGCATTTCTAACCCAAACACATTATCCACCCCAGGACCTCCTTCCAGTAGCCTTGCAGCTTTTCATAACTCCACCACATGTGCCAGTAGTCCGACCTTACCCCACAACCTTGCAAGCACCTGGGGTCTGCGCCCTGGTACATTTTGGCTAACCTGAGAGGTCCCATTGCCACCTGGATAGTAGCTTGATTCCGTGCATTTTATATTGTCAGGCTATTGACATGCAGCATGGCCGGGAGCTCATTTCTGTGCCCGTATCCTTTTCCCATCGCCTCTTGTGCATCTCTATATCATATCCCCTAGCTTCCAGAAGGCTTGATTCAGTTTTGAGATCAGGCCCTTCGAGCAGGCTTCGGCACCTTGCATGCTTTCTGTTGCTGTTGGCTACCTCTGTAGGGCCTCCTTCCATTCTGGGGACTTCAGGGCCCCCCTGTGTTGGAGATATTTGAATACCGAGAGCGTCCCCAGACCCAGCTCTTCTTCTAACTCATGTAGGCTGACGAATCCTTGGCCTTCATCACCTGACCTACTCTTTCCAGTCCTGCCTCAAACCAGTCATCGAGGACTGCCATGTGGTTACCCCTCTTATGTCTTTCTTGTCCCACCATAGGGCCCATAATGGGCCCAATACACAGTGCCAGTGCATCACTTTTGGAATCGCTGCACGGAGGGCCCATAACCACTCACCCATAGTGACCGGGCAGAGTATGTAGTTCTCTATTTGCACCCATTGTTTTTGCTTATCTTGCTGTAGGTGTGTGGCCAGGGAGTGAAATTGCACAGCGCTGTAGTATAGGCGGAGTTCTGGAAGTCCCACTCCTCCCTTGACCTTCAGCTTAATCAGCAATTTGTAGCACACTCTCTGCTGTTGTCCCTGCCAAACATAATTGTCGAGTCTACGTTTGGTTTCAGCAAAGTGGGCATTTGGCATTGAGATGGGCAGCGCCTGGTAGAAATATAATAATTTGCATAGGAACATCTTCAGTCTTCCCATCCAGGATACCGTAAGGCTAGACCACCTCTCTAAGTCCTCAAATAGTTGGCTCAGCAGGGGAGGATGATTGGTCACATAAAGGTTGTCTAGATCTTTAGGTATACGCACTCCAAGGTACCTCAAACTGGCCCGTTCTAACGGGAACCACAGCTCTTCCCATTTCCTGCTTACCTCTCACCCCCGCTTCCCAATGTGAACAGGACAGACCTATTGAGATTGACCTTGAACCCCACCACCCGCCCATAGTCTGTCAATAATCGAAGCACCTCCCTCCCCGATATGAGACATTGAAGAGGTAAAGGAGTATATCGTCCGCGTATAGGCTGAGACTGTGCTCTACTGATCCTACTCTGATCCCTGTTAGCTGCTCCTCTCACCTCAGCTGTATACTAAGCAACTCCATTGAAAGGGCAAAGAGGAGGGGGTGTAGTGGACTCCCTTGCCTCGTTCCCTTGCCAAGCGATATTTGCCCGGGAGAACCTTCCATTTACCACCACCTGCGCCTTTGGGGCCTTCATTTATGGCGCCTATCGCCCGCTTCATCCTTTCTTCAAATCCACTCCACTCGGTCAAAGGCCTTTTCTGCGTCCAGGTTGAGGAGAGCATATTCCCCTGGATCCGTTGATATGTGCTCTATGAGGTCTAGGGTCTTTCTGATGGCATCTGTACCTTGTCTCCCCACGATAACCCCCATTTGGTCTGGGTGTGTCAACCGTGGGAGCACAGCTTCTAGGCGGGATGCCAGGATACATGTGAATATTTTTTATCGAGATTTAGCAGAGATATAGGGCAGTAGGAGGGGCACCACGTCAGATCTCTACCCTCCTTGGGGAGCACTATTATGAGTGCATTACTAAAGGAGGGTAGAGCGACCCCGGTCTCCAGAATAGAGTTATACAGCCTGGTCATGTGTGGCAGTAAGGTGCCTGCAAATTGTTTATAGAACCTTATTGCATACCCATCCTCTCCGGGGGTCTTCCCACTGGGGAGCTGCTTGATCACAGCTGATACTTCTTCCATAGTTATGGGGCTCTCCAGGGACTCAATTTCAGGGCCTGTTAGGGTCTGCATTTCCACCCCGTGAGGTAATCATTGGGTGTTTCTCTGGGACCCAAATCTAACGGTGTGTACAACCCTTCATAGTATGTAGCGAATGGCTCCACTAGATTGGCAGAGGTGTTTATATCTTGGCCCAGTTCATCTTCCAATCCCACCACCCATCTATCTACTCTTTTGGGCCTCAGCCATGAGGCCAACAGCACGTCGTTTTGTCCCCCTTTTTATAATACTTCTGACAGAAGTACTGTAGCTTGCCCAGGGTCTCGCCCATCCATAGTGCCTCAAGCTCTACCCTCTTTTTCTGTATCCCTTCCAGTAGCTCATCTCCATATTGCCCCTCTGCATTTTTCCTTAGCCTTGCTTCCAGTAGTCCCTGTTCCCTCTTTTTCGTGCCCCCTCTAGTATAAAGAGCCCTCTCTAGGTGGCTTTCCCTGCATTCCACAGTGTGTTAACACTCATCCCCTCTCTGTCATTCATCTCAAAGTATGCTCGGATTTCATCCCTGAGCTTATCCGCGAAAGGTGGGTCCCGCCGTAATGTCTAGGTGCAGTACCACCATATCATGGTTCGCCCACCCCATAGACCTTATTTCACAGTTGGATTTTCTGACCCAAATGCCCCTCCCCCCACGCTCCTCTATTGACTTTCAATCTAGCAACTCGTGTGCCCAGGAGTTAAAGTCTCCTCCTATAACATATACCTCCCCGGGGGTTTCCTGTATTGCATCTAGAGACTCATGAAGGAAGGCCTCCTGATCTTGGTTGGGGGCGTATAGGGTAGCGAACACTATCCTAGCACCTCCAAGGTTTCCCAGCACTATAAGCAGGCGTCCATCCATCAGCCTAGAGACCTCGTGGTCCTCAAAGCACACGTGCTTGTGCAATATCATACCTACTCCTCCCCGTTTTGTCTGTCCTGAGGCCCAGTAGACCACCCCTACCCCAGATCCCCTCAATTGCCGCTCCTCTCCCACCACCAGACGAGTTTCTTCCAAAAAAAGTACATCTAGGATGGCATTCTGAAATTCATGGGCCACCAGGGACCTCCTTGTGGGTGACTTTAGCCCCTTAACATTTAGGTTTCCAACGGCCATGCTCTGCCCTCCACCCACTTTGGGGATCAAGATAGGACCCATCCCAGTGTACTTAGCTGATTACCTCTGGTTTGTCCTCTACTTCGCCTGATAGACCCCAGTACCCAACATGGCTGCTTCCAAAACTACCCCAGAACACCCCAACAGAACTTGAGTCCAACATAGTAACTGTGTGCTTGAACGGCAGCGAGTGACAACCTTCTTTTCACTGAGGGCCACTTGGGGGGAGTTGTGTCCTCCTCCTCCGACATTCTTGGGTAGACCTTTTCCTTTGGCATTGTGCCATGGGGCAACTGGTTGGCAGAAGCGCAGACCGGAACCATGGAAAGGTCTGATAGATCTTGGTACACTGTGACACGTGAGCCTTTGTATTCAATGGCTTGTCCCCTCTGTGTTCCCGCTCCAGTTGCACCTCTTTACCTCCTTCTGCTTCAAACAGCAGGTTGACAATGTCCTGCACTTTTCACTCCACTTGGGACGGGTTTTCCCCCTTCGAATCCCAGAGGCCTAGGATGCAATATTTTTTCTCCTTTGTCTGTTCTCTAGGTCATCCATCTTCAGTGTCACTTCTCTACTAAGTCTGTATTTAGCTGGTTGTTTTCCAGGTTTTCTACTTTATTCTCGTCTGAGCCCATTCGCCCTGCTAGGTCGACTAAGGACGCCTTCAGATCTCCTCAGAGTGCCGTTATCTCAGCAAGAATAATTCCAATGTCCTCCTTCATGGCAAATCTTGAGTTGTCTATGCCAGACATCAGACGGCCTATCGTGACCCCTCCAGCCGCCCCCGGTCCCTCCATGGGTATCTTCTGTTCTCCCATCCCTGGGTGGTTGCGTTGAGTAAGCGGCTTCTGCCACTTCTGGCACTCTTCCACAGTCTTCACCCTACTGAATTGAGGGAAAGGGGGCTCTCGCCCACCCACCTGCCCCCTTGGATTACTTGGGGCCCTTATCCCCTGTCCTTTTGGGTGTTGAGGTGGGCTTTGGCAGGAGCCTTTGGGTGGGCTTCCACCAGTTGCGGCTCAGGGGGCACGGCTGCATTCCCCAAGCTGATGCAGGGATGGTGGCCACCATGCGCAATCATCTCGTGCCTTCTTTTGGTTCCGGGGGTGTTATGACCATCACCCACTGCAACCCAGCCTCGGGGCTGTGCACCCTTCCCGCGACACATTCACCAGTGGGACCGGTGCCGTGTTCACTACCTCCTTAAAGTCTGGCCTGGTGCATTCAGTCTCCACCGGGTCACTGAGCTGTTGTGCCGCCGGTCAAGAAGCATGCACCACCCACCGCACTTTCGTGGCTCTTCGGTGGGGTACGGAGATTGCGGGTGGGCGTCTGGCGCATGTGCCCACAGAGTATCCCATCTAGTCTAGGCAACTGCACATAGCCGTCCATCCACCAATGCCAAGTGCGGCCCTATAGCTGCGGATTACGCCACGAGGGACGCAGTCAACTACTTGTGCAGTGCTTAGCTTCTCGGCTGTCGTGTTGTCTCTGGGTCAGCTGGATTGTTTCGGACAATTTCAGCCAAAGTTCTGTGCTGTTTTATGCAATAGGGCTGCCTGGGTCTGCTCTTTCTCGTCTCTTTAAAGATGGGGAGAGCGGGAGCTGGAGAACAAGCTGCCATTTTCCTGGCGCCCCCTAGTGGTCTCCTCGATGAGCAAATTTTTAAGAAGAGTGTTAACTCTTTGTTCTTATTGACTTGTGTACATTTCTCAGGGAATGTAAGATTTCTTCACTGTAATTGTTGATGTTATGTTGATGTTAAAGGAAACTGTAATACTAATTGTTTCTTTTTAATGTGTGTAACTTTATGAAGGTTATATGTCGTTTGGTGAAAGGTTTGGATTACAAGTCATAACACCTTTTTAATAAATAAAACAAAACACAAGTATAAGTGCTGGAAATTTAATTGGAACTATTGAACTTTATCATTTCCAACACCAAACAGATGAAAGCAGGGCGAATCATGTCTGTAATCCCTGAACACCCTTTGCAGATGCCTGTTTTCTTTTAAGTACCAGCTCTTTTATGCCATTTTGTGAGATTTTGCCTGGAATCAAAGAAGCAGAACATGTGGCTTCATCCCGGGAGGATAGCTCAGCAGCAACGTGCTCGCCTTGGAAGCAAGATGATATGAAGCAACACAGGTTCGATCCCCGGGTCCGCGCTTAGAAACCTCTGGGTGTTTAAGCGCGTTATAAATACGCAACTAAGACAAAAAAAACAATTACGCAACTAAAAAACAAACAATTCCTGTAACAGTGCCTCGATGCCCACGGGCTGCGTGAGCGCTTTCAAAATGCAAAATAAATAAATTAGTGAATGTGTGAATGCCTATCGCATGGGCTTGTGGCTTGATTCTGTTGCCACTTCCTCGCTAAGCAATGCAGGGGGCGTGTGGCATGCAGATTATGAAGCGAATGTGTATTGTCCTCTGCACGGCAGAACAAAGGAAGGATGTCTGCCGAGGAGTTGGCGTCCTAAATGACCTAGGTCTAAAACAAGGAGCAAAAATGGGGCCAAAATCGGAACATAGTTGACAACACCCAATATTTTTTAAGGTATTTATCTCCATGAGCTTTGCAAAGGATGCAGAGGTTGTGGATTCAACAGCTTCTCTCAACATTTTTAGATGACATCCGTTGTTTACTGTCTCCAGTATAGAATGAATCAATTATATATGCTTCACTGCCTGGGTAGACCACACCATTTTTAGTATGTTGTGGTCGCTGGAACTAGAAGGCAGTACTTCCAGGGTGTCCCTGATGTCAATCAGACCTCTGGAGACAAAGATGTAGTCGATGACCATTGTTTGCAGACCCCATTCCCAGGTGGGATGACAACGCTCAGCTATTTCAAAGTGGCCATTCAGAACATGAAGGTCTCTACTTTCCATTGGGGCCAACCAGAGGATTCCTCTCTGGATTTGGGTGGTACGTGACTTCATCTCTCCTTGAATCAATTTGCCATTCTGGTTAATGCACGACAAATGCAGGTCTCCACAGAGTATTACTGAGGGATTATCCTGGCTATAGGCCTCATCGATTGTCAGGCCAAATTCGGCAAGCATTTCTTTTGCACCAATTTGTAGCGGATTCCAATACATGTTTATGATTATCAAATGTTTGGACCACCCCTCCTTTGGATCCAAGCAGCCCCCCGCCCATTCAACAATGTAGTTTGATGAATAAAAGGGCCGTTTCTGATGTGTGACCTCACTTCATTTCCCATACCATTCCTGCTTAGGGTCAGTAGGCCTGCTTGAGGACGGCCTGCCGCATCCATCATAGCTGGATTTAGCCATGTTTCGTGTAAACATGCAAAGTTCAGCTCACATCACTCTGAGTCCCCTTTACAGAACCGATGGTGAAACTCCTGCATCTTCCATGAGGCCAGTGAAAGGGTCTTCCCCCTGTTCGCTCGCGGGTTCAGCTAATGTACATCTTTGTTTATTAGTGCCAGCGTCAACCAAGCCCAGGATTCATCCTGGGGCAGCTCTGATGGTTTTTGAATGTTTAAGGCACAAAATCTGTCCTCGTTTGTACCTCCTTGATGTTTTATTGTTTGCTTCAGGTTTACCCTTAGGCGACACTGGGCAAGACCCTTACTAACTGTGGAGTCTTGGGCAATTATAGAGAGAATCACCCCTTTGGGCCCTTGTGGCCTCCTTTCCAGGGTGATATCCCTAATGGTACAAATAGTGGGCGTTCTGACCCCCGGGTTCTCACGCCAAGGATTCTGTGCCGATGGTCGAGCAGCGTCTGTGGTTCCTCGGTCACTCAAGTCTGAAAGGTTGAATCCCAAAAGCATGACGCTCGGGACAATGGAGAGCATCAGATTCTTTACCACAGTGGAGCAAAGGTGAAGATGCACTAAGTCCATACGTTCTGCCCGTATAAACTCCACAGTGGCAAGGTTATACATGCTAATTTGACGGAGTGCAGGGATACAGTGACATAGCCTCAGCACGTTAAACCTGTTTAAGATAAATTCCACTCCTTTCTCTATAACCCTCTCTAATCTGAGGCATCTCAAATAGCCATCTGCTTGCAGGGTTATTTTTCTTATCTTCAGGAGAGGCTGATTTATTCCATCTTAGCCGAGATAAAGGATGGTTGTTCTTCCTTGAAACCCTGTGGACCACCGGGGTGTGAGAATGGATCTTAGAGTTTGAGGTGAATGCAAGGCCAGTTAATCCCTTCACAATGGAGCACGGTTTCTCATCGCTGCAATGAGGTCTTCTTGCTATCTTCGAAGGTGGAACTTCCAGATCCTGGTGGACAGCGTGGTTACAGCCCTGATGCAATATGTGTTTAAATTCTCAAGATACAAATAGTCACCTACCCTAATTGTAGTGATTTCAGCAGTCATCTTTGGCTCAGCTTTTCTCTGTGCTTTCAGTTTTTTATTTTCTTGTACGAGTCTATCCGGTTTCATGAAAGAAAACTTTCTCAAAAAGCTTCGGGAATCTTTTGACTTGACCATTGGGATTTGACTTTGAGGGCTATATGGGGTCGGCCTCATTTGGCTTCTCTTCCATTTCCTGGCACAAAGCAGGAAGGGTTTTATTGATGTGCGTTCTATGTTTGAGGTTAAAGCTAGAGCTTCTAGATTTGATAATACCACCTGTTCCCGCACTAACACTCCAGGTGCAGCACCTTTCTTGAGCAGTGTGTCCGTTGGAACTTCTGTTGTAGTTGTAGTGGCACCCTGAGCCTCAACTTCCACAATAGGGCTTTGTTCCACCACCTGGGCCAAACCACCTGCTGGAGATGTTCTGACAGGCCCCTTTCTATTTTGGTCAGCCCCCCGAGTTTTGAGGGTGGCGGTTTTCGGACCTTTAAATCTATCTACTTCGCACAAGTCTTCGTGCTGGTCCCCTTTATCTGTTTGCCTCTCCACTGTGATATATTCTTCAATAAAAATCATCTTGGAGTGTAACATTGCCAGCAAGGTTGTTTGGTCTTTTAGTGTGTCGTGTAGTGACGCATATAGCTTCATGAAGGGAGCCATTGCAATAGTCACTACCGACATTTGGCTGAAGGGATCCTTGCCCGATTTTCTTGGATGGCCACCCTCTTTCCTTCTGGATCTAGGGGTCTAGTATTTAGCTGCCAGAGAATTTACATTCTCGGTGCGCCTCGATGCATAAGGGGAAAGATGATTTGCTGGCTTTGGGACAAGGCCCATTACCGGAGCACTTGCGTTAGGGTTATTATGCACACAAAGTCCTTGATGGCTGCTTCCTTGATGGCAAAGTTCACTCTGCGTCTTCCCCAGTCAGGAACACGATATTTTGCTCGGATCCTCCGCAGCCGTAAGACGCATACCGGTGGCACCGGGCTTTCAAATTCGAAAACATTTCAGCCCGATGCCGTTTGTCTGCGTGGGACATGAGCTACCTGCTAGATCCATGATTAAACACGTGGCATTGGGGGATTCATCCCCATAAGGCGGATAGGAACCCTCACTTTCTTCATTCATTTGATGGGGCGCACAGGGCACAGTGCCTCCCACCAATCAAGAAAGGGCAACTTAAGGGCACTTACCGCAGCAAACAATTACTGACGATACCCTCTGGACACGGATAACACATCATCCCCCTGTCCTGAAGAAGGTCTATCCTACATAAGCTCCAACAATTAGACTTATCTGGCCAAAACACTACAGTGTTGATGACCTCCTTTTGTAATATTCAGTGTTCAGTGTCACACTGTTTTTCTGTACTCCAGAAATGCACAAAGTTCTGGATGGTTAAAGGTGTGAAGGCAGGCGCTCAGTTACCAGTCTTTAGCTTCTCCTCCTAACGCACGTTTTTATGACTTCATCAATCTTCAGGGAGGCTGAGTTTCTTTGTTTTTTCAGGCGGGTCTGCATTTCTGTTTCAGGTGTGACAAGTTAATTAGTTCTGAGGATTCTGGTACTTGTATTTTTCGCACTTGATTTTGCTGGCAGGTGACTGGAAACAACTCCCTCCATAGCACAAATCTACCCCTTGATGGGAGGAGTTTAGCTTCTTTGCAAGTTGGATTCATAAAGGAGGCCATTTCCATCAGGACACATGGGGTCGGGATATAGCCCAACGTTGTAAACCGTGAAGATTTAGAATCATTTGCGCTCTTATACATGGACCCCTCCTGACCCAGCCACTCTTTCACCACATGGAATAAACTGACCAACCCATCCACCAGAGTTGTCTGGCCTGTGGCCCCCAAAGTTTGAATTGCGCGGGTGGCGGCCGTGCCCCCTGTAGCTTGGAGGATAGATTTATCATGTTCTTCAAGGAGGCCATTGTGAGACCCCATCACAAAATGGAGCTCACATGGTTCATCTATTTCTGCCATATGGCGGCTCGATCAATTCTCACCGCTGGGCTCAAAGTTATGTTACTGGCGTAGATGCCCCCCAACTAAGCCGGCATTGGCCAGCACTTGGTTCCAGCCGGGCTGAGTTCACCACAAGAGGGGTCAAAGGGAGTTCTGAGACTATTTCAGGTAGAGCAGTAGCACTACCTGCTTGTCCTCTCCCAATGTCTGCATATGGCGAGGAGAGCAAGAGAGGAAGCTAAGAGCTCAGAGCAAGATGGGGGGCCAGCCAATGAGGGGTGGAAATCACAAGTCTTACCTGTCAAATCTTCAGCAGCATGGCTTTGTCTGGCTCTATGATGATGCCAGGTGTATGAAGCGAGCGGGCTCTCCGTGGGTCCGATCTGTCGTGTCTCGCAGGTCGCCCGCATCTCGCTTTGCTGGTTTCCATGCCATTATACAATCAGTCTGTCACGTCCTGGCCCAAGCCCAGGCAGCTGCAGTCGGCTGATTTGTGAGTGACTGGACTCGGCTTGGAACTCTGCACCTTGCTGGCGGTAATATAGAAATCCTTAAAGGTGCAGTCAGGCCTGCTGACAATTGAAGAACAATGAATAACAGTCTTGCTCCACAGAAAGCTTCTACGCCGAACCGTTACTCTCTGAGCCTTTTTGCGAGAGACTGGACTTGGTTTGGGACTACATACAGGCACTCCGCTCCTTGCTGGGGGTAATATAGAAATCCTTAATGGTGCAGTCAGGCGTGCTGACAAGTGAAGAACAATAAGAACCATCTTTCCCCACAGCAAGCTTCTACACCGAGCCGTTACTCTCTGAGCCTTTTGGCAAGTGACTGGACTCGGCTTGGGACTCCGCGGAGGTGATCTGCACCTTGCTGTGGGTAATATAGAAATCTTTAAAGGTGCAATCAGGCGTGCTGACAAGTGAAGAACAATGAAGAACAGTCTTTCCCCAGAGAGAGCTTCTACTGTGTACGGTGTACTATTAATGCTGCTGGACCAAACCGCAACGTTCGATCTGGTGGACCATGCCTTGCAGGTTGAGATACTTCAAAAGGCTTCAGCATTTTCCACCTTAGCGGCGTCATGGATTAGGTCCTTCCTGGAACATCGCAAAGCAAGAGGCTTCTGTGGTGGTGCAGCAGAAGATCCTATAGAGATCCAGTATGGTGTCCTGCAAGGCTCATCTCAGTCTCCATCCTTGTTCAAACTATTCACCCACCCGCTATTCCAACTGTTAGAAGACAAGAGAGTGATGTTCACAAACTACGTGGATGACACCCAATGTCTTATTCATTTGACAGAGGTGTATGAGGCGGATTTGGAGATGCCCCCTCTTATCCGCCCCCAGGGAGGGCTGATTGAGATGGCCCCACCTTTCATTTGGTGTGGGGAGGAAGAGGGCCACCCCCCTTTACATTGGAAAATTCTCCGGAGGTTTAGGGTGCCCCTCAGCCCCCCTAAAGTGTAGTGTACCATTTTCAATTTTTTTCTTTGTTTACCAAACTTCCCATGGCGCAGATGGGCACATTCGTGTGCCAATCTGCCCCCAGGGTGTCCAAACCGTACTGCCCCACCCACTGGTCTGACCTGGCGGGCAGAACGGCACCCGCCGCAGACTTTGACAGATGCACCGGCACTGTTGCATCCGCCCTCCCCATTGAGTCCTATCGGACTCAATGGGAATGGGGAGTAACCTTTTCCGGCGCTGGAAAAAATTCACAACTCCAGCGTCAGCCTGCCATTTTTACCGTCATGGCTACCACTGAGGTTGTAATGACCCCCATCTCTTCTAAAACCCCTTGCATTAGGGCTCTTGGGCGCTATATCTCTCTCTTAATACAAAAAAAATCTTCTGTTACCCCCATTACTTTTCGTTACTTTCGTTACTTTTTAAAAACAATTACCACAACTTCATCCCCTCAATTTGCCATTCCCATTAGTTTACTCACCATTCGCTCGTTTAGCTTGAGGCCTTCAGTATCGCCTTCCTCCTCCAATCGACCACTTTCATCTTCCATCCGCAAAGCGCCTGGAGAAACCAGGTAGGGATTTCGTCGAAGAGGGACCCTGCCCACCGTCTTGATTTTCTTGCAAGATTTCTATTTGGCCGCTCTCCACAGGAAACCCTGCAATCTTCTGGCTAGATGGCGGATGATGTACAATCGTCCGTAACTCTAGAGTCAACAGGTCGATGGGTCATCTATAAATGTCATGATTCCTGCCCCTCATGTCCCCAGCCCTCCAAGATGTCAGGCTGGAGCCAGGCCACGATCACCT
The DNA here is from genome assembly GCF_040938575.1 of Ambystoma mexicanum. Classification (NCBI taxonomy): domain Eukaryota; kingdom Metazoa; phylum Chordata; class Amphibia; order Caudata; family Ambystomatidae; genus Ambystoma; species Ambystoma mexicanum. The sequence continues at coordinate 1,052,463,288 of NC_090926.1, forward strand.
ACATGGCCCTCAAGGGCCTCTCCATCCCTCCAAAGACGCACTTGGAGTCAGACTTGGCGCTTGTGACACCAGACTCACTCACTCCCATAGGATAACATTGGGGATTGGACTTGTAGTGCTTTGATGGGGACAAGATGGATGCCCCCACATATTTCGGTTCCCAGACTGCATGTGCAGTCTAGTCTTTTGGGTGTGGTTCAGCCCAGAGACACCTGGGATAACCAGAGACTATTTAAGCCACGCACAGGCTGAGAAACATGCTTTGTGTTTTCTGCACCTGCAGCGTGGACCTCACCGTGTTCGGATCAGTCTCCAGTAGGCCTGTATCTTTCTTCTACGCTCAGCTCCTGCAAGAACAAGAACACAGTTAGGAACAGCCTTACCTTGTGGCACTTCTGCCCATCATTCATCGCTTCTTCTGTTCTGCGGGCATCCTCGGCGGTGTCATTCCCATCCCGGCATGCCGCTTCCTAAGGAAAAGGGACAAGAACACAAAAAAGGCATTAGTAAGCATTCAGCTAATCTTCGCTTATTTTTAAAGACTGTACGAGCTTCAAACGCTTACCTGAATCCCAGCCGCTCTGGGGGAACTCTGTCTCCGGAACTTCTCATCCATCTGCAAGAGGGAAAAGACACTCCAGGTTAGCGTGGAAACATCTAGAGGCGCCGCATACCGCGCTTACTCACCGCATTTCTTCTTCATAACTGACATCCACGCTGAAAACGTCGCTGTAGTAAAAGTAAACACACCAGTTATGTTTACTGTGAGCTTTATTGAGTCATGTGAAGAACATCTGACAGAGACCCCAAACACATCCAACAAATAAGGCTTAACTGTCAAAGCTTGAGCAATAACAAGGTAAGGAACTCTGCATTCCAGAATGGGTTTACCTCACAAGTTCATTCCAGAATGAGCCTACCTCACCCAGCCATAGTCTTTTCCTCTTGTCAGATACACTGCATAACATGTCATTTATACAACACCCCCCCCCCCATAAAAATAAATAATTTCTTTGTTTCCAAAAGAAAAACACAAAAATACAAATATAACTATTCCCACAGGTATCATGTCGATCTATCTCTTTATCTTCGCAACTCTAGACATATTCCAGATTTGGCCACTTTCCAACCCCACAGCATTTCTGAAAACGCGCACAACTTTAACAGGGTTAGTATAAAGAGGCTCTCCTTTCCTTGAGACCACAGCTCTTCTTATCCGAACCCAATCTCCACCTTCAACCACGGTTCTTTTTCTTGGATGCATTTCATTAACTTTTTTCACCCATTTGTCCTTGCGAGCATCCATCCTTCTTCTCACAACATCCACAACCACATCCGTTTCTCTTGCTCTGCCCAGCCCAGCTGGTGACACCAAAGTGTTCGCCCTTTGGCCTCTCATAAGTTCAAAAGGGCTTACACCTGTTTCAAGACCTGGAGCCATCCGCAATGCGTATAACCGTTCTTTCACAGCCACTCTCCTGTCTAGACCACATGCATTCGCTCCTCGGATAGCTTCCATGATACATCGATTAACTCTGTCGACCATACCATTTCCTTGGGGATAATATAAAGGAATACTTTTGTGCCCAATCCCACATTTATCAAGATATTCTTGGAACAAATTCCCCGTAAACTGCGGACCATTATCCGTGAGAATACTCCTGGGTAGGCCTTCCCTCTCAAATACACTTTCCAGAAATTCTATGATACGCTGACATGTCACTTCTCTCATGATCTTGAACTCAGTCCACCTCGAGAAAGTGTCAACCAGGGCAAGGATAAACCTTCCTCGACCCGCACCCATGTCAACCGGCCCCAAAACATCCATCGCTAAATCCTGCCACACTCCCTCAGGTGCATTTGCCTTTCCCATCGGCTGGGACACTGCCAACAAATTCTTTCCCGATTTGACATAATCAGTACATGCACCAACCACCCTCTCAATTTCACGGTCAATCCCTGGCCACCAGTAATCTGCTTTTATTACTTCTTTGGTCTTACACACATCTATATGTCCTTGATGAGCCGATCTTATCAACCTTTCCCTCAGACATCCGGGAACAACCAATTTGTCATACCGATACAATAACCCCTCCTTCACTGACAGTTCAATCCTCACTTCCCATAGTGATCTTTCCTCAACAGACAATAATCTCTTCTCAGGCCATTCCTCTTTTACAAAAGTTATGATGCGTTTCCACATTTCGTCAGATTCCAACACTCGAATCCATTCTTGCCTTTGTATAATACCTTCTACTGTAGCAAAAACCATATCACTCTCGCCACACACTTTGCTCCCTCCCTCACTTTCACAGTTTTCCAATTTTACCCTAGAAGCATGATCAGCTTGCACATTATCTTTACCAGCAACCACTTCTATGGTAAATTTGTGGCATTGTAATCTTGTTACCCAACAGGCAACTCTCCTTGAGACTTTGTCAAGGCCTTTACTCTCGAATATCGACTTAAGCAGCTTATGATCAGTTCTTAATGTAAAATACTGACCCCACACAAAGTTCTTTAATTTCTCTATGCCCCAATGGCACGCCAAAGCTTCTTTTTCCAGAAGGGAATAATTAAGTTCTGCACCTTTCAACATGCGAGAGGCGTGCATTACGATCACCTCTGTGTCATCAACATCGGGCTGTAACATCACAACTCCTATGCCTGTATCACTGGCGTCAACAGAAAGAATAGTCCTCTTCCTCGTGTCAAACATCGCTAAAGGTTTCGCCATATCCACCTTCCTTTTAATTTCTTCGAATTCTTTCTCACACTACATGTTCCAGTCAAAATCAACACCCTTTCTTAACAACGCCCTTAAACTAGTTACACAATCAGCATAGTTCTCAACAAACCGATGGTAAAATTCAATAGTACCCAGAAAATACCTTAATTCTGCTTTATTCTTTGGTGGTTGAGTTTTCATAATGGAATCTACTAAATTCCTTTTTGGCTTGAGTCCTTGCTCTGATATCTCATGACCCAGATATTCCACTACCCGAGTCATAAAAACACACTTTTCTCCACGCAACGTTATACCTCTTGCCTTGAAAATTCCCAGGACTACATCAAGCCTTTCTTTCAATTCTTTCTCATCCTTCCCACATATGAGGACATCGTCTTGGAAACACCATACTCCACTGACATCCCTTAACAACTTGTCCATAACTTTTTGAAACACAGAGGATGCTGATATCAATCCAAAAGGCATGCGCCGAAATTGATATATTCCCTCATATGTAATAAATGCAGTTAGTTTGTGAGATTCGACGTCCAAACTGATCTGATGGTAAGCACTTGCCATATCTAGTTTTGCAAAGAATTTTGCAACCCAATTCTACTCAACAGTTCTCCCATGTTTGGAAGTGGGTGGCGATCAGCCACAAGACACCGATTGAGTTCCCTTAAGTCAATACATACTCTCGAATCCCCATTACCTTTCTTCACCACCACCACTGGAGAAATCCACTACACTGCCTTTGCAGGCTCAATGATGCCTTCTTTTTCTAGCTTCACTAGCTCCTCCCGCACAGCCTTCCGCATTGACAACGGTAATGGTCTGAGTTTAGCTGCAACTGTTCTACTTCCCTCTTTTACAACAATTTTGTGCACCATCCCTTTAAGACATCCTACTGTCATGATGCCCGCTCCCGGGGAGCCGGTTCAACACCTGCGTCCCCAAAAGCGGACATCCAGTCCCCAAGGAAGGACCCAGCAACCCCATATAGGGGCCCTTTGGACAGTGTCCTGGCGCCTATGGCGCCAGGCTCATAAAATACATCAGTCCTGGCGCCATAGGCGCCAGGCTCATTATGGGAGTGCTTGGGTGCACTTACCTGATGCAGACCATGCTGCAGGATACATACCTGATTGGAGGAAGGATACATACCTGGAACTTCTTCCAAGGCTATTTAAACCCCACCCGAACAGCCACACGTGCTTCGCGTTGTTCTGCATCTAGCAGCTGGACGCTCACCGTGTCTGCTCCTGCATCCTGACTTCTGCCACGCCTGCCAGCATCCTGGATCACCTGCAAAAGAAGAGAAGAAGAGAACAGAAGAAGGAAAAGTACCTTACCTGCTAAATCCGCATCCCAGAGACATCTCGCCGACAATCCTGAAAAGGAAGACTTTAATTTAAAAGCTCATCGCGTCGATCGCTGCAGCGCCGCAATCCACTCACCTTTACAGGGCGCCTCCATGTTCAGCAGCGATCATCCGGATTCGCAGTCACGCCCCAGCGCCTAGGGAGAAAAAGACCAGAACAAAAGGTGAGAGAGAGAAGGGAATAAGGAAAGCTAAATCTCCATGTTAAGACTTACCTGTTGATTCATTCCCTCTTCATTTCGGGTCCGCGCCACATCCTGGCATTTCCGGACCCCGGCCCTTAAGGGGAAAAAGAGACATCAGCGTTAATGAGTGAATGAAAAGACATTACCAAAAAACGCTCATTAAAGACTTACCTGATTCCTACAAGGATTTCACCTCTCATCTCGGGTCGGTGCCTGTTCCCTGGCATTCCGTACCCCGGCCCCTATGGGGAAAAAGACACTAGCATTAGTATATTAATGCATGGACACAAGGGGAACCTCTTATCAAAAAACGTACCTGGAAGCCAAGCAAGTTTGGTTCTCACCAATCCGAAAATCCGGTGAAGTAACTGGATACCAACGCGCCCCTGCATCAGAAGCAGGATGGAGAGCTCGTCCTTCCAGACCCTAAGGTGAGACGCTACGAGAAATCACAGAAGGGTTTCGAGGAGGGTGAGAGGGGAAAGTGGGAGGCCGATTGCATTACCCCGCAGACAGTTAATCCCCTATTTTCGCCTACAGAAGGATATTTCTGCGAGCTAGGCAAGCCAGATTTGGGGGCCCGGTCCAGTCCGTCTTCCGAACCCTGCGCATCACCTTAGAAGAGGTCACAGCAGCGCGAACCAGGCCAGCGCCTCCGTGGGAGTCAGGTGAGCGTAACAGAACGCGAAGCCTTCCTACAAATTCCCACCCAGGCGCTATGGAAAGTTCTGAGACTGATCAGTTGGCCCAATTACTGGGGGAATTACGGGCCGAAGTACATGCCGCTCGTCAAGAGACTAATGCCCTCAGGAGGGAATTAATAATATCAAAGGAAAGAACTGATGACCTGGCCAGACAGCTTTTGCAAGGTCAAGCTGGGCAAACTCCTCTACCCGGTTCCGGAGGGAACCCCGCTGCTGTGGTTTCCAGTAACCCTGTGCAGATTAATCTACCTGGAAACATGCCGCTGGCCCCACCCGAACGCTTTGCTGGGGACCCCAAACGATTCGCCGTATTCATGAATCAGTGTCCTTTGCACTTCCTATGCAGACCTGGGGCCTTCCCTAATGATCAGAACAGGCCTTTGTATTGTCATATCTCAGCGGCTGCGCTGCCGATTGGTCAGTTCCACTGGTTACTCAAGATGACCTGATTCTCCGTGATTTTCAAATGTTTCAAGCAAGCATGGAAAGGTTATTTGCTTGACACTCTCAGGGGCCGGCTCTGGATGACGAACTTCTATCCCTGCGACAGGGCAATCAGGACCTCCTATCCTATATTACAACCTTTAATAGACTAATTGTGGAAACGGGATTGCCAGAGGATAAAAGAGTCACGTTGTTTTATCGAGGCCTTCGCGGAGAACTTAAAGATATCTTGGCACAAGTTGTAAATCTGCCCCAAGAATGCACAGAGTATATAGACTTAGTGGTCCAATTGGATCACAGACTTCAAAACAGAAAAGCAGATCGGTCCAGGTTTGAGACCCGGGTGTTGGTCAAGACCCATGCTAATCCCAAGGGAGTTCATGTCTATGAGCCTATGCAAATTGGAGGGGTTAAAGGACCCTTAACTCAAAAGGAACGTGAAAGGAGGTGGCAGTTAAAATTATGTCTTTATTGTGGGAATTCTGGACACTTTCTACGAGATTGCCCGGCAAAACCGCCCCGAAAGGTGGTAGGAGCCGCTGATAAAAACCATGAAGACTCTGTTTCGGGAAACGACTCCGCCCGACAAGTGTAGGGGTCCGCTTGCCGAGCTTGAAAACTAACTCTCAGACCTCGCATTTCATTGTGCCAATGGTTCTCGTAGATCCAGAACAGCCAAAGCGGTTGCATGCAATAAAGGCATACATCGATAGTGGGGCTATTGGAAACTATGTGGATCGTGAATTGGTCTCTAGGATTAACCTCCCTCTCCGTCCTAAAACCAGCAAAGATGTCATCACCACAGTCGATGGAACTGAAATTGCCTCTGGACCGGTAACACATTCCACTACTGAGGTGACTCTTATGTAACGCTCACCTGATTCCCGCAGAGGCGCCGGTCTTGACTGGGTGAATGCCGTATCTTCAAAGGTGATGTGTAACACACGGTTGGCTCTTTGGGCTGGACCTCTGTGCACTGTATGTCTGACTCGAAGAGTAAGATGTCTGCAGATAGAAAATATGGGATTAATGAACTGGGGTTATTGGGTGCCTCTCTCCTCTTCCCTTTCTCTTCTCCTGTAGAACCCCAAAGGTTAACGCCCTCACCTTAGGTAAGTGAACGCCGAGCTCTCCATCTGCCTCGGGGCAGGGTGCCGTAACCAGTTCCTTCACTGGATAAGGGTGCAGGCCTCTTGACCTCAGAGGACTGCTGTCCGTCGCTAACTGCACGAACGGTAAGTTCTGGGCGCTTCAAATGTCTTAAAAGTCTTTTGTAATGATATCTCTTGTTTTGCAGAGTTCCGGCGATGGCAGATGGCGGGCTGATGAGAGTTGAGGATCGAACCCGCGTGAGGAATAGAAGCGCCTGGAAGCACGTAGGTAAGCGCTTGTAGCCTGCTTCACGATGCGCACTAACTGTCCCTTTTATCTTGCAGGTACAAGTTCGGAGCTTTAGAGAAGCTGAAGGGTGCTGGAATACCCACTGGATTCGGCGTGGGAAGGAGTAATGGCACGTGAGTAATAAAGTTGCCCAATGTCTTTAAATGCACCTTCTTTTGTCTTTCAGATGCGGGATGCAGCGCCGAAGGCCTCCGGAGCGTGCGAAGAGCTGGTAAGCTTTTGTCTTTCAGATGCCGGAATGCAGTGCGAAGACCTCCGGAACATGCAAAGAGTAGGTAAGCCTTTGTCTTTCAGATGCCGGAATGCAGCGCGAGGCGTTGGTGACAGCCGATGGACCAGGTAAGAGATGCGCTGGCACTGAAGACCGTAGTGCTAACCTGTTCTTTCTTTGTCTTTACAGGTGCTGCTGAAGACTGGATTCCAGGATGGTAAGCCTTTGTTTCCTTAGGCCCAGGATCAGAAGCAGAAGACACGATGAGCGTTCTGCTGCAGAGAATGCAGAATAACACAAAGCAAGATTCATCCATCGGGTGTGGTTTAAATAGCCTCCTGTAGTGCTTAGGTGTCTCCTTCCACAGCCACGCCTAGGTAAGAAAAGAGTTCCTGCTTTCCAGAAGAGTTCCAGTGTTCTGAACCTAGGGAGTGGCTCCTGCCCCACCCAACAGGAAAAGTAGTCCCAAACAGAAGAGGATCCGGGGTTCAACTGGCAGGTAAGTAAGCAGCATGGTCTGCTGCGGGTAAGTCCACCCAAGCATTATGAGCCCGGCGCTTCCAGCGCTGGGACTGGGCATCTTTATGAGCCTGGTGCCACTGGCGCCAGGACAGGGTCCAAAAGGTCCCAATTGGGACTGGCTGGCACTCGGAACCGGGGTTATGGGTCTGCTTCCAAGGGAGTCGGGCAAGTCCTGATCTTTTGGAAGCAGAGATCATGACAGCACCCCCCCTCAAGGCCCCTCCCAAACCGGGCTTCTCCGGGGGTTTGGGCTTGTTAGGAAATGTTCGATGAAATCTTTTGATTAGACGAGGCGCGTGGACATATTCTGCAGGTTCCCAGGATCTTTCTTGGGGACCGTAGCCTTTCCAGTCAATCAGGTAAAATAGTTTAGATTTGGAGATCTTGGAATCCAGGATTCTTTTGACTTCAAACTCGAGTTCTCCATCAACTAGAATAGGTTTTGGAGATGTAGTTAGTCGGGTTTGAGGTTGCACGGGTTTTAATAGAGAGACGTGGAAGACCGGATGTATCTTCATGTGAGGGGGCAAGTCCAACTTGACCGCTACTGGATTTACTATGGTAGTGATGGAATAGGGACCAAGGTATCTTGGGTTGAATGTGCGTGGTCCTTTTAGAGGTAGATATTTGGTGGATAACCAGACTTGATCTCCTACTTGATATTGGGGGGCTTCCTTCCGATGTTGGTCTGCTCCTTTCTTGTATTGTTCTTTAGCCCTTTGAAGGTGAGAAACGGCTTCCTTAAAGGCTTGGGTGATTGTAGAATGCAGGTGGTCTACTGCTGGTGTTCCAAGATCTTGGAGTGGATCCAACTCCGAGGTTCGAGGGTGACTACCGTATAAAAGAAAAAACGGGGTCTTCCCAGTTCCCGAGTGGACAGAGTTATTGTAGGCATATTCGGCTATCCAAAGGATATCTTTCCAAGTTTTTTCAGTTTGTTGTAGCATGCAGCGCAAATACTGTTCCAGAGTTTGATTGGTCCTCTCGGTTTGTCCGTCGGTTTGAGGGTGGTGGCTGGTCGAAAGTCTCACATCAATTTGAGCCGACCGACAGCAACTTCGCCAAAAATGAGAAATAAATTGACTACCTCGATCCGAAGTTAGAACTGAAGGAAAACCGTGCAGTCGGACGATGTTTTCGAGAAATTCTCGGGCCAGAGTTGCTGCTGTTGGTAAGCCTTTGAGTAGAATGAAATGCGCCATCTTGGAGAATAGGTCCACGATTACTAGGATCGTATTGTATCCGGAGCATGGAGGTAGATCGGTGATGAAGTCCATAGAAAGCGTATGCCAAGGGCGAGGCGGGATGTCAATAGGGCGTAAGAGGCCAGCTGGTTTTTCCTTTTGACTCTTGTTTTGGGCGCATACTACACAGGACATTATAAAGTCTCTGATATCTTTTTTCCAAGACGGCCACCAGAAGTAGCGCTTGATCTTTTCCGAGGTCTTGGTCATACCGGGATGTCCTTCCATTAAAGAATCGTGATAATAAGAGATTACCTTTTTCTGTAAATCTGTGCTGGGCAGGTATAACCGTTCTTGGAAATATAATAGGTTGTCCTTCACCGTAAAGTCCTTTCCCTGCAGATGCCAATTCTGTATGTCTGCTGGAGTTACCAGTAGCCTGGCTTTATCCTTAACTTCCTCTATGGATTGTGTGGCGATTACACCTAGAATTCTTTGTTCGGGAATGATAGGTACAGGTTTAGGATTGATCAAATGTTCTTCCACTCCCATCCGAGAAAGGGCATCAGCTTTACCGTTTTTTGTACCAGGTCGATAGGTAATTATGAAGTCAAACTCGGCAAAGAATAGTGCCCAACGGAGTTGCCTAGAGGATTGAGCTTTTGCGGTTTTCAAATATTGCAGGTTTCGGTGATCTGTAATCACAGTAACGGTGTGTCGGGCCCCCAGAAGATAATGCCGCCAAGCCTTAAAGGCGGACTTGATAGCTAGAAGTTCCTTATCAGTAATACTGTAATTGATTTCAGGAGGCGAGAATTTGCGGGACCAAAATGCCACGGGATGCAACTGATTGGTTACTGGGTCCTTTTGTGATAGAACTGCCCCCATGGCAAGGCTCGAAGCATCAGTTTCAACGATGTAGGGGAGTTCTGGGCGAGGATGTTTTAAGATCGGTGCAGAGATAAATCTAGTCTTCAAATTCTGGAAAGCTTGTTCCGCCTCGGTAGACCATTCAAAACGTTTGTTTTTCTTTAACAAGGCGGTGATGGGCTGGACTATTCGAGAGAATTCGGGGATAAACCTGCGGTAAAAGTTAGCGAAGCCTAACATGCTTTGAACACCTTTTACGGAGGATGGCGATGGCCATTTGAGAATTGCATCGACCTTCTTTGAATCCATACGCACTCCGCTAGGTGATAATATGAATCCCAAGAATTCAACTTCAGTCACGTTGAAAACACATTTTTCCAACTTAGCGAAAGGTTTGTGTTGACGCAATCTCTCGAGGACCATTTTCACGTGTTTCCGATGAAGAATAAACGAGGATGTCGTCAATGTAAACAACAATACACACATCTATGAGCTCTCTGAGGACATCGTTCATAAAATATTGAAAGGCGGCCGGGGCATTGCAAAGTCCGAAGGGCATGACCTGATATTCAAATAGCCCATACTTGGTGCGGAAGGCCGTCTTCCATTCATCGCCCTCTTTTACTCGTACCAAGTGGTAGGCTCCTCTAAGATCCAGCTTTGTATATATGCATGCTTTTCTGACTTGATCCAGGAGTTCAGGGATCAAAGGTAACGGATATCTATTCTTAACGGTGATCTGGTTCAGGGCACGATAATCTATACAAGTTCTAAGGTCCCCTTCTTTTTTTGGAACGAAGAACAAAGCTGAGGAAGCAGGGGACTTGGAAGGACGAATAAACCCATTCGCTAGGTATTGATCCAGGTATTGTCGGAGGTGAAGATTCTCAGGCTCGGTGAGGGCATAAATTCTACTACAAGGAGGAGTAGATCCAGGTATCAGGTCTATCTGGCAGTCATAAGACCTATGAGGAGGTAGAGAGTTAGCCTGATCCTTCCGGAAAACATCTTGGAATTCTAGGTATTCAGGAGGTAACTGGGGAGCCTCCGAGGAAATTGCTGCCAGTGCAACACCAGGTCGAGGGTAACAAGTAGAGACACATTCTGGAAACTGAACCGTTCTTGCTCGCCAATCGATCTGAGGATTGTGCTTCTCTAACCAAGGAATTCCTAGAATAATCTGGAACTGAGGGGCCTTGATCACATCGAACACGATCTTCTCATGGTGTCCATCTTGACTTACTAGCGTCACTTCTTGGGTGGTATGCATTACTGGTCCGGAGGCTATCTCCGTACCATCCACCGTAGTAATGACGTCCTTTACAGCCTTTGGACAAAGAGTCAGATTCATCCTCAAAACCATTTCATGATCCACATAATTGCCAATGGCACCGCTGTCGACGTAAGCTTCAATCGCATGTAATCGATCCAGATGTTCAGGGCTAATGAGGACCATAGGTATCACGAAATGCGAGGTCACGGAACTGGTTTTAACGCTCGGCAAGAGGACCTCTATTCTTGTCGGGCGAGGTCGTTTCCCTGCTCAGAGTTTGTGACCCTGGTAACTGCAGCTCCTACTGCCTTCTTGGCTGGTTTCACCGGACAGTCTCGAAGAAAGTGCCCTGAGTTTCCGCAATAGAGGCATAATTGCAGCTGTTTTCTCCTTTCCCGCTCCTTTTGTGTTAGTGGTCCTTTCAGGCCCCCTATTTGCATGGGTTCCCCGGAGTCTACTCCTTTGGTAGGAGTTGGTGGTTTGGAAAATACTCGAGCATCAAACTTGGAACGATCGGCCTTCCTGTTCTGCAGTCTGTGGTCAATTTGAACGACTAAGTCAATATAGTCCGAACAGTCTTGCGGGGGATTCACTACTTGGGCTAACACATCTTTGAGGGTTTATAGTGATAATATCGAAAACCAAAATCTCGAAAACCAAAATCTCGAATACAAAAGGCCGAAAAATAAAATATCGAATTTTTTTTTCAATGTGTTTTTTTTTAAAATGGGGGGGTTCCCCCCCCAACCCCCCTTTTTTTTCATTTTTTTTTTATTTTACCCCTTTTTTTTACTTACCTGACCCCAAAAACATATATAAATAAATAAATAAAAAATTCGATATTTTTTTTTTCGATATTTTTTTTTTCGGTCTTTTTGTATTCGATATTTTGGTTTCGAGATTTTGACTGACTACCATCTTTGAGCTCTCCACGTAGACCTCTATAAAACAGCGTAATCCTTTTGTCCTCAGGCCATCGAGTTTCCACTATCAGTCTGTTGAAAGACGCAATATAAGCCAAAAGGTCTTGATTACCCTGTCGCAATGAAAGGAGCTCATTGTCCAAGGCCTGCCCCTGTGAATGTCTTGCAAACAGTTTTTCCATACTGAGCTGAAAAGCTTGAAAATCATGGAGAACCGGATCATCTTGATTAACTAGAGGGATCGACCAGTCTGCCGCATTGCCACTAAGGTACGAAAGCACGAAAGCTACCTTAGCTTGATCAGTTGGAAAGGCTGCTGGCCGGCATAAGAAGTGCAACCGGCACTGATTAATGAATACTGCAAACCTCTTTGGGTCACCAGAAAATCGTTCGGGCGGAGCCAGAGGTACATTCCCAGGTAGGTTGATCTGCACTGGGTTCGTAGAGGATGTTGAAGGAAGATTTGCCCCTGATGCGGGTAACGGAGTTTGTCCGTCTTGTGACTGTAGCAATTGTCTAGCGAGATTGTCTGTTCGCTCCTTGGAAATAATCAGTTCCCTTCTTAGAGCATTCGTTTCCTGACGGGCTGCATGCACTTCTGCTCTTAGTTCCCCAAGTAACTGGGCTAGTTGGTCGGTATCCGAGGTTTCCATAGCGCCTGGGTGGGAGTTTTGCGGTAGGCTTTGTGTTCTGTAACGCTCACCTGATTCCCGCAGAGGCGCCGGTCTTGACTGGGTGAATGCCGTATCTTCAAAGGTGATGTGTAACACACGGTTGGCTCTTTGGGCTGGACCTCTGTGCACTGTATGTCTGACTCGAAGAGTAAGATGTCTGCAGATAGAAAATATGGGATTAATGAATTGGGGTTATTGGGTGCCTCTCTCCTCTTCCCTTTCTCTTCTCCTGTAGAACCCCAAAGGTTAACGCCCTCACCTTAGGTAAGTGAACGCCGAGCTCTCCATCTGCCTCGGGGCAGGGTGCCGTAACCAGTTCCTTCACTGGATAAGGGTGCAGGCCTCTTGACCTCAGAGGACTGCTGTCCGTCGCTAACTGCACGAACGGTAAGTTCTGGGCGCTTCAAATGTCTTAAAAGTCTTTTGTAATGATATCTCTTGTTTTGCAGAGTTCCGGCGATGGCGGATGGCGGGCTGATGAGAGTTGAGGATCGAACCCGCGTGAGGAATAGAAGCGCCTGGAAGCACGTAGGTAAGCGCTTGTAGCCTGCTTCACGATGCGCACTAACTGTCCCTTTTATCTTGCAGGTACAAGTTCGGAGCTTTAGAGAAGCTGAAGGGTGCTGGAATACCCACTGGATTCGGCGTGGGAAGGAGTAATGGCACGTGAGTAATAAAGTTGCCCAATGTCTTTAAACGCACCTTCTTTTGTCTTTCAGATGCGGGATGCAGCGCCGAAGGCCTCCGGAGCGTGCGAAGAGCTGGTAAGCTTTTGTCTTTCAGATGCCGGAATGCAGTGCGAAGACCTCCGGAACATGCGAAGAGTAGGTAAGCCTTTGTCTTTCAGATGCCGGAATGCAGCGCGAGGCGTTGGTGACAGCCGATGGACCAGGTAAGAGATGCGCTGCCACTGAAGACCGTAGTGCTAACCTGTTCTTTCTTTGTCTTTACAGGTGCTGCTGAAGACTGGATTCCAGGATGGTAAGCCTTTGTTTCCTTAGGCCCAGGATCAGAAGCAGAAGACACGATGAGCGTTCTGCTGCAGAGAATGCAGAATAACACAAAGCAAGATTCATCCATCGGGTGTGGTTTAAATAGCCTCCTGTAGTGCTTAGGTGTCTCCTTCCACAGCCACGCCTAGGTAAGAAAAGAGTTCCTGCTTTCCAGAAGAGTTCCAGTGTTCTGAACCTAGGGAGTGGCTCCTGCCCCACCCAACAGGAAAAGTAGTCCCAAACAGAAGAGGATCCGGGGTTCAACTGGCAGGTAAGTAAGCAGCATGGTCTGCTGCGGGTAAGTCCACCCAAGCATTATGAGCCCGGCGCTTCCAGCGCTGGGACTGGGCATCTTTATGAGCCTGGTGCCACTGGCGCCAGGACAGGGTCCAAAAGGTCCCAATTGGGACTGGCTGGCACTCGGAACCGGGGTTATGGGTCTGCTTCCAAGGGAGTCGGGCAAGTCCTGATCTTTTGGAAGCAGAGATCATGACAGCACCCCCCCTCAAGGCCCCTCCCAAACCGGGCTTCTCCGGGGGTTTGGGCTTGTTAGGAAATGTTCGATGAAATCTTTTGATTAGACGAGGCGCGTGGACATATTCTGCAGGTTCCCAGGATCTTTCTTGGGGACCGTAGCCTTTCCAGTCAATCAGGTAAAATAGTTTAGATTTGGAGATCTTGGAATCCAGGATTCTTTTGACTTCAAACTCGAGTTCTCCATCAACTAGAATAGGTTTTGGAGATGTAGTTAGTCGGGTTTGAGGTTGCACGGGTTTTAATAGAGAGACGTGGAAGACCGGATGTATCTTCATGTGAGGGGGCAAGTCCAACTTGACCGCTACTGGATTTACTATGGTAGTGATGGAATAGGGACCAAGGTATCTTGGGTTGAATGTGCGTGGTCCTTTTAGAGGTAGATATTTGGTGGATAACCAGACTTGATCTCCTACTTGATATTGGGGGGCTTCCTTCCGATGTTGGTCTGCTCCTTTCTTGTATTGTTCTTTAGCCCTTTGAAGGTGAGAAACGGCTTCCTTAAAGGCTTGGGTGATTGTAGAATGCAGGTGGTCTACTGCTGGTGTTCCAAGATCTTGGAGTGGATCCAACTCCGAGGTTCGAGGGTGACTACCGTATAAAAGAAAAAACGGGGTCTTCCCAGTTCCCGAGTGGACAGAGTTATTGTAGGCATATTCGGCTATCCAAAGGATATCTTTCCAAGTTTTTTCAGTTTGTTGTAGCATGCAGCGCAAATACTGTTCCAGAGTTTGATTGGTCCTCTCGGTTTGTCCGTCGGTTTGAGGGTGGTGGCTGGTCGAAAGTCTCACATCAATTTGAGCCGACCGACAGCAACTTCGCCAAAAATGAGAAATAAATTGACTACCTCGATCCGAAGTTAGAACTGAAGGAAAACCGTGCAGTCGGACGATGTTTTCGAGAAATTCTCGGGCCAGAGTTGCTGCTGTTGGTAAGCCTTTGAGTAGAATGAAATGCACCATCTTGGAGAATAGGTCCACGATTACTAGGATCGTATTGTATCCGGAGCATGGAGGTAGATCGGTGATGAAGTCCATAGAAAGCGTATGCCAAGGGCGAGGCGGGATGTCAATAGGGCGTAAGAGGCCAGCTGGTTTTTCCTTTTGACTCTTGTTTTGGGCGCATACTACACAGGACATTATAAAGTCTCTGATATCTTTTTTCCAAGACGGCCACCAGAAGTAGCGCTTGATCTTTTCCGAGGTCTTGGTCATACCGGGATGTCCTTCCATTAAAGAATCGTGATAATAAGAGATTACCTTTTTCTGTAAATCTGTGCTGGGCAGGTATAACCGTTCTTGGAAATATAATAGGTTGTCCTTCACCGTAAAGTCCTTTCCCTGCAGATGCCAATTCTGTATGTCTGCTGGAGTTACCAGTAGCCTGGCTTTATCCTTAACTTCCTCTATGGATTGTGTGGCGATTACACCTAGAATTCTTTGTTCGGGAATGATAGGTACAGGTTTAGGATTGATCAAATGTTCTTCCACTCCCATCCGAGAAAGGGCATCAGCTTTACCGTTTTTTGTACCAGGTCGATAGGTAATTATGAAGTCAAACTCGGCAAAGAATAGTGCCCAACGGAGTTGCCTAGAGGATTGAGCTTTTGCGGTTTTCAAATATTGCAGGTTTCGGTGATCTGTAATCACAGTAACGGTGTGTCGGGCCCCCAGAAGATAATGCCGCCAAGCCTTAAAGGCGGACTTGATAGCTAGAAGTTCCTTATCAGTAATACTGTAATTGATTTCAGGAGGCGAGAATTTGCGGGACCAAAATGCCACGGGATGCAACTGATTGGTTACTGGGTCCTTTTGTGATAGAACTGCCCCCATGGCAAGGCTCGAAGCATCAGTTTCAACGATGTAGGGGAGTTCTGGGCGAGGATGTTTTAAGATTGGTGCAGAGATAAATCTAGTCTTCAAATTCTGGAAAGCTTGTTCCGCCTCGGTAGACCATTCAAAACGTTTGTTTTTCTTTAACAAGGCGGTGATGGGCTGGACTATTCGAGAGAATTCGGGGATAAACCTGCGGTAAAAGTTAGCGAAGCCTAACATGCTTTGAACACCTTTTACGGAGGATGGCGATGGCCATTTGAGAATTGCATCGACCTTCTTTGAATCCATACGCACTCCGCTAGGTGATAATATGAATCCCAAGAATTCAACTTCAGTCACGTTGAAAACACATTTTTCCAACTTAGCGAAAGGTTTGTGTTGACGCAATCTCTCGAGGACCATTTTCACGTGTTTCCGATGAAGAATAAACGAGGATGTCGTCAATGTAAACAACAATACACACATCTATGAGCTCTCTGAGGACATCGTTCATAAAATATTGAAAGGCGGCCGGGGCATTGCAAAGTCCGAAGGGCATGACCTGATATTCAAATAGCCCATACTTGGTGCGGAAGGCCGTCTTCCATTCATCGCCCTCTTTTACTCGTACCAAGTGGTAGGCTCCTCTAAGATCCAGCTTTGTATATATGCATGCTTTTCTGACTTGATCCAGGAGTTCAGGGATCAAAGGTAACGGATATCTATTCTTAACGGTGATCTGGTTCAGGGCACGATAATCTATACAAGTTCTAAGGTCCCCTTCTTTTTTTGGAACGAAGAACAAAGCTGAGGAAGCAGGGGACTTGGAAGGACGAATAAACCCATTCGCTAGGTATTGATCCAGGTATTGTCGGAGGTGAAGATTCTCAGGCTCGGTGAGGGCATAAATTCTACTACAAGGAGGAGTAGATCCAGGTATCAGGTCTATCTGGCAGTCATAAGACCTATGAGGAGGTAGAGAGTTAGCCTGATCCTTCCGGAAAACATCTTGGAATTCTAGGTATTCAGGAGGTAACTGGGGAGCCTCCGAGGAAATTGCTGCCAGTGCAACACCAGGTCGAGGGTAACAAGTAGAGACACATTCTGGAAACTGAACCGTTCTTGCTCGCCAATCGATCTGAGGATTGTGCTTCTCTAACCAAGGAATTCCTAGAATAATCTGGAACTGAGGGGCCTTGATCACATCGAACACGATCTTCTCATGGTGTCCATCTTGACTTACTAGCGTCACTTCTTGGGTGGTATGCATTACTGGTCCGGAGGCTATCTCCGTACCATCCACCGTAGTAATGACGTCCTTTACAGCCTTTGGACAAAGAGTCAGATTCATCCTCAAAACCATTTCATGATCCACATAATTGCCAATGGCACCGCTGTCGACGTAAGCTTCAATCGCATGTAATCGATCCAGATGTTCAGGGCTAATGAGGACCATAGGTATCACGAAATGCGAGGTCACGGAACTGGTTTTAACGCTCGGCAAGAGGACCTCTATTCTTGTCGGGCGAGGTCGTTTCCCTGCTCAGAGTTTGTGACCCTGGTAACTGCAGCTCCTACTGCCTTCTTGGCTGGTTTCACCGGACAGTCTCGAAGAAAGTGCCCTGAGTTTCCGCAATAGAGGCATAATTGCAGCTGTTTTCTCCTTTCCCGCTCCTTTTGTGTTAGTGGTCCTTTCAGGCCCCCTATTTGCATGGGTTCCCCGGAGTCTACTCCTTTGGTAGGAGTTGGTGGTTTGGAAAATACTCGAGCATCAAACTTGGAACGATCGGCCTTCCTGTTCTGCAGTCTGTGGTCAATTTGAACGACTAAGTCAATATAGTCCGAACAGTCTTGCGGGGGATTCACTACTTGGGCTAACACATCTTTGAGGGTTTATAGTGATAATATCGAAAACCAAAATCTCGAAAACCAAAATCTCGAATACAAAAGGCCGAAAAATAAAATATCGAATTTTTTTTTCAATGTGTTTTTTTTTTTAAATGGGGGGGTTCCCCCCCCAACCCCCCTTTTTTTTCATTTTTTTTTTATTTTACCCCTTTTTTTTACTTACCTGACCCCAAAAACATATATAAATAAATAAATAAAAAATTCGATATTTTTTTTTTCGATATTTTTTTTTTCGGTCTTTTTGTATTCGATATTTTGGTTTCGAGATTTTGACTGACTACCATCTTTGAGCTCTCCACGTAGACCTCTATAAAACAGCGTAATCCTTTTGTCCTCAGGCCATCGAGTTTCCACTATCAGTCTGTTGAAAGACGCAATATAAGCCAAAAGGTCTTGATTACCCTGTCGCAATGAAAGGAGCTCATTGTCCAAGGCCTGCCCCTGTGAATGTCTTGCAAACAGTTTTTCCATACTGAGCTGAAAAGCTTGAAAATCATGGAGAACCGGATCATCTTGATTAACTAGAGGGATCGACCAGTCTGCCGCATTGCCACTAAGGTACGAAAGCACGAAAGCTACCTTAGCTTGATCAGTTGGAAAGGCTGCTGGCCGGCATAAGAAGTGCAACCGGCACTGATTAATGAATACTGCAAACCTCTTTGGGTCACCAGAAAATCGTTCGGGCGGAGCCAGAGGTACATTCCCAGGTAGGTTGATCTGCACTGGGTTCGTAGAGGATGTTGAAGGAAGATTTGCCCCTGATGCGGGTAACGGAGTTTGTCCGTCTTGTGACTGTAGCAATTGTCTAGCGAGATTGTCTGTTCGCTCCTTGGAAATAATCAGTTCCCTTCTTAGAGCATTCGTTTCCTGACGGGCTGCATGCACTTCTGCTCTTAGTTCCCCAAGTAACTGGGCTAGTTGGTCGGTATCCGAGGTTTCCATAGCGCCTGGGTGGGAGTTTTGCGGTAGGCTTTGTGTTCTGTAACGCTCACCTGATTCCCGCAGAGGCGCCGGTCTTGACTGGGTGAATGCCGTATCTTCAAAGGTGATGTGTAACACACGGTTGGCTCTTTGGGCTGGACCTCTGTGCACTGTATGTCTGACTCGAAGAGTAAGATGTCTGCAGATAGAAAATATGGGATTAATGAATTGGGGTTATTGGGTGCCTCTCTCCTCTTCCCTTTCTCTTCTCCTGTAGAACCCCAAAGGTTAACGCCCTCACCTTAGGTAAGTGAACGCCGAGCTCTCCATCTGCCTCGGGGCAGGGTGCCGTAACCAGTTCCTTCACTGGATAAGGGTGCAGGCCTCTTGACCTCAGAGGACTGCTGTCCGTCGCTAACTGCACGAACGGTAAGTTCTGGGCGCTTCAAATGTCTTAAAAGTCTTTTGTAATGATATCTCTTGTTTTGCAGAGTTCCGGCGATGGCGGATGGCGGGCTGATGAGAGTTGAGGATCGAACCCGCGTGAGGAATAGAAGCGCCTGGAAGCACGTAGGTAAGCGCTTGTAGCCTGCTTCACGATGCGCACTAACTGTCCCTTTTATCTTGCAGGTACAAGTTCGGAGCTTTAGAGAAGCTGAAGGGTGCTGGAATACCCACTGGATTCGGCGTGGGAAGGAGTAATGGCACGTGAGTAATAAAGTTGCCCAATGTCTTTAAACGCACCTTCTTTTGTCTTTCAGATGCGGGATGCAGCGCCGAAGGCCTCCGGAGCGTGCGAAGAGCTGGTAAGCTTTTGTCTTTCAGATGCCGGAATGCAGTGCGAAGACCTCCGGAACATGCGAAGAGTAGGTAAGCCTTTGTCTTTCAGATGCCGGAATGCAGCGCGAGGCGTTGGTGACAGCCGATGGACCAGGTAAGAGATGCGCTGCCACTGAAGACCGTAGTGCTAACCTGTTCTTTCTTTGTCTTTACAGGTGCTGCTGAAGACTGGATTCCAGGATGGTAAGCCTTTGTTTCCTTAGGCCCAGGATCAGAAGCAGAAGACACGATGAGCGTTCTGCTGCAGAGAATGCAGAATAACACAAAGCAAGATTCATCCATCGGGTGTGGTTTAAATAGCCTCCTGTAGTGCTTAGGTGTCTCCTTCCACAGCCACGCCTAGGTAAGAAAAGAGTTCCTGCTTTCCAGAAGAGTTCCAGTGTTCTGAACCTAGGGAGTGGCTCCTGCCCCACCCAACAGGAAAAGTAGTCCCAAACAGAAGAGGATCCGGGGTTCAACTGGCAGGTAAGTAAGCAGCATGGTCTGCTGCAGGTAAGTCCACCCAAGCATTATGAGTCCGGCGCTTCCAGCGCTGGGACTGGGCATCTTTATGAGCCTGGTGCCACTGGCGCCAGGACAGGGTCCAAAAGGTCCCAATTGGGACTGGCTGGAACTCGGAACCGGGGTTATGGGTCTGCTTCCAAGGGAGTCGGGCAAGTCCTGACCTTTTGGAAGCAGAGATCATGACATCTTATTGGTCCTGACGGCCATCGGGAGGGTGTTGTGTTTGATGTAATCAAGGCTCCACAGTTTCAGGTTATTCTTGGAATCCCTTGGTTAGAGACATATAATCCTCGAATTGATTGGTGAGCTAAGAGAATAACCTTCCTGGATTGTACACAAACCTGCTACCCAGAAAACCTGAAGATTAATCTAGCATCTGTAACCTCTGCCTCCATGCAACTACCTCCGGAATACCAAGACTTTCAGGACTTCTTCCAAAAGGAACAGGCCAACACGTTACCTCCTAACAGATCGTACGATTGCCAAATCGATCTGGTGCCCGGTGCACAACCCCCTTGTAGCAGGATTTATGCCCTTACCGAACCTGAGAATCTGCATTTGAGACAATATTTGGATCAATACCTAGCTAATGGTTTTATTCGCCCGTCAAAGTCCCCGGCATCCTCGGCTTTGTTCTTCGTGCCCAAAAAAGAAGGCGACCTTAGAACTTGTATCGATTACCGCGCATTGAACCAGATAACGGTTAAAAACCGTTATCCTCTGCCTCTGATCCCTGAACTCCTTGACCAGGTGAAGGACGCTTGCATATACACCAAGTTAGATCTCCGGGGGGCTTATCATCTGGTACGAGTTAAAGAAGGTGACGAATGGAAAACTGCCTTCCGTACTAAATACGGATTATTCGAGTACCAGGTGATGCCTTTCGGATTGTGTAACGCGCCGGCTGCCTTCCAATACTTCATGAATGATGTCCTTCGGGAACTCATCGATGTTTGTGTTGTCGTATATATCGATGACATTCTGGTGTACTCCTCTTTGGAATCTGATCACAGAAAACACGTCAGGGCAGTACTTGAAAAACTGCACCAACACAAACTATTTGCTAAATTAGAGAAATGTGTTTTCCATACCACAGAAGTCGAGTTTCTAGGTTTCATCCTGACACCCAAAGGAGTCCGAATGGACTCAAGAAAAGTGGATGGCATCCTCAAATGGCCATCACCTAGCTCTGTAAAAGGGGTTCAAAGCATGCTCGGCTTTGCCAATTTCTATCGCAGGTTTATCCCAGAATTTTCACGCGTGGTACAACCCATTACTGCACTCTTGAGGAAAAATAAACGTTTTGAATGGTCTGAAGAAGCCGAGCAGGCCTTTCAGGATTTAAAAGCTAAGTTTACCTCTGCACCTATATTGAAACACCTGCGTCCAGATCTCCCTTATGTCGTCGCGACTGACGCATCCAGCCTAGCCATGGGAGCTGTCCTGCCCCAAAGAGATCCCGAAACCAACCAACTGCATCCCGTAGCATTTTGGTCCAGAAAATTCTCGGCACCCGAGGTTAATTATGCAATCACGGACAAAGAACTGTTAGCCATTAAGTCCGCTTTTAAAGCCTGGCGGCATTATCTGCTTGGCGCTCAGTGATCACTGATCACCGGAATTTACAGTATTTGAAAACCGCCAAGGCTCAGTCATCACGGCAGCTCCGATGGGCTTTGTTTTTCGCTGAATTTGATTTCGTGATTACCTATCGACCTGGCTGCAAGAATGGCAAAGCAGACGCCTTATCCCGAATTGGAATGGGAGAATCTGATACAAACTCAGAACCAGTACCAATAATTCCCGAACAGAGAATTCTAGGCATGACTTTGTTACAGACGCTTGAAGACATTCAAGTCAGAGTGAAACAACTCCTGGACCCTACAACCTTACAGGAATGGATATAAAAGGGATCAGACTTTACCATAGATAATGGTTTACCTTATTTCCAAGGACGCTTATTCCTGCCACATAAGGAATTACACGAACTAGTTATTTCCGGTTATCATGATACATTAATAGAGGGACACCCCGGTATTGCCAAGACAGAGGAAAAGGTGAAACGACAATTTTGGTGGCCCTCTTGGCGAAAAGATGTTAAATCTTTTGTGATGTCCTGTGGTGTGTGCGCCCAAAATAAAAGTCAAAAGAAAAGACCAGCCGGTCTCCTTCAACCTCTAGACATACCACTAGCACCCTGGCACACCCTATCAATGGATTTTATTACGGACCTGCCTCCTTGTTCGGGGTACAATACTATTCTGGTAATTGTGGATTTGTTTTCCAAAATGGCCCACTTTATTCCTTTGAAAGGTTTACCTTCAGCTTCTGTCCTAGCCAAAGAATTCCTCGAAAATATTGTTCGGCTACATGGATTACCATCTATACTAATCTCTGACCGGGGAAGCCAATTCATTTCCCACTTCTGGTGCAAATGTTGTCAAATGGTGCAGATCGACGTAAGATTATCGACCAGTCACCACCCCCAGACCGATGGTCAGACCGAGAGGACAAATCAGACCCTTGAACAGTACTTACGGTGTATGTTACAGAAATCTGAAAGCAACTGGAAAGACATTCTTTGGATAGCCGAATACGCATATAATAATTCGGTACACTCTGGAACTGGCCACAGTCCTTTTTATACTTTGTTTGGGCATCACCCTCGAACCTCAAACCTTGACTCACCTCAGAATCTCGGAATGCCTGCAGTAGAACATCTGCATTCTACAATTACCCAAGCCTTGAAAGAGGCAACTACGCATTTACAACAAGCCAAGAGAAAATACAAGGAGAATGCTGATCTACATCGGAGTGAAGCACCTCCGTATCAGATTGGGGATCAAGTGTGGTTAGCTACCAGACATTTACCACTCAAAGAGCCTCGAACTTTTAACCCAAAATATCTGGGACCTTATTCTATTACGGCAATAATTAACCCAGTGGCTGTTAAACTTGATTTACCAGCTAGTATGCGAATTCACCCTGTTTTTCATGTGTCACTTCTGAAACCAGTGGTACCCGGAACCCGACTACTCAAACCTCCAGAACCTATTCTAATAGATGGGGAGCCCGAATTCGAAGTGAAGAACATTTTAGACTCAAAAATATTTAGGTCAAAACTGTTCTACCTAATTAATTGGAAGGGGTACGGACCTCAGGAGAGGTCGTGGGAACCCAGCGACAATGTGCATGCACCTCGATTAGTCAGGAAATTCCACCGACTCTTCCCAGACAAACCAAACCCCCCGGAGGGAACAACCTTGGGAGGGGCCTTGGGGGGGAGTGCTGTCGTGATGCCCGCTCCCGGGGAGCCGGTTCAAGCCCTGCGTCCCCGAAAGCGGACATCCAGTCCCCAAGGAAGGACCCAGCAACCCCATATAGGGGCCCTTTGGACAGTGTCCTGGCGCCCATGGCTCATTATGGGAGTGCTTGGGTGCACTTACCTGATGCAGACCATGCTGCAGGATCCCGGCCTCCTTGAGGCCTGAAAGGAACTACTTTACCTGTGGGACTAATTTACCATCCGGGCGTGGTCGGGGAAGGATACATACCTGATTGGAGGAATGATACATACCTGGAACTTCTTCCAAGGCTATTTAAACCCCACCCGAACAGCCACACGTGCTTCGCGTTGTTCTGCATCTAGCAGCTGGACGCTCACCGTGTCTGCTCCTGCATCCTGATTTCTGCCACGCCTGCCAGCATCCTGGATCACCTGCAAAGGAAGAGAAGAAGAGAACAGAAGAAGGAAAAGTCCTTACCTGTTAAATCCGCATCCCGGAGACATCTCGCCGACAATCCTGAAAAGGAAGACTTTAATTTAAAAGCTCATCGCGTCGATCGCTGCAGCGCCGTATTCCACTCACCTTTACAGGGCGCCTCCATGTTCAGCAGCGATCATCCGGATTCGCAGTCACGCCCCAGCGCCTAGGGAGAAAAAGACCAGAACAAAAGGTGAGAGAGAGAAGGGAATAAGGAAAGCTAAATCGCCATGTTAAGACTTAACTGTTGATTCATTCCCTCTTCATTTCGGGTCCGCGCCGCATCCTGGCATATCCGGACCCCGGCCCCTAAGGGGAAAAAGAGACATCAGCGTTAATGAGCGAATGAAAAGACATTACCAAAAAACGCTCATTAAAGACTTACCTGATTTCTACAAGGATTTCACCTCTCATCTCGGGTCGGTGCCTGTTCCCCGGCATTCCGTACCCCGGCCCCTATGGGGAAAAAGACACTAGCATTAGTACATTAATGCATGGACACAAGGGGAACCTCTTATCAAAAAACGTACCTGGAAGCCAAGCAAGTTTGGTTCTCACCAATCCGAAAATCCAGTGAAGTAACTGGATACCAATGCGCCCCTGCATCAGAAGCAGGATGGAGAGCTCGTCCTTCCAGACCCTAAGGTGAGACGCTACGAGAAATCACAGAAGGGTTTTGAGGAGGGTGAGAGGGGAAAGTGGGAGGCCGATTGCATTACCCCGCAGACAGTTAATCCCCTATTTTCGCCTACAGAAGGATATTTCTGCGAACTAGGCAAGCCAGATTTGGGGGCCCGGTCCAGTCCGTCTTCCGAACCCTGTGCATCACCTTAGAAGAGGTCACAGCAGCGCGAACCAGGCCAGCGCCTCCGTGGGAGTCAGGTGAGCGTAACACCTACACTATTGTTAAAAACCTCTGGGTATTTCACAATCATCTCATGACCTTTAGAGATGTTTCTATTTGACCCCAGTATATTGGCCACATTGAGTACTTGTTCCTCACTATTGGGATCCAACTTAATGCATAACCCCATCTGCTCCCTCCATCCAAGCAAAGTTTCCCCTTTTTTAGTAACATAAATTTTTCCATATGTCACTCTGCCTTTAAACTTGAACTCAGCATTACAACATCCCAAAATATCTATTTTGTCTCCATTGTACCCACCAGGGATCTTGTCAGAGGGAAACAAATGTTTCATAGAACCACCTATCACATTCTCAAATACCACTCTGGGCATCAATGTGATCTTTGAACATGAGTCTGCTAGCATTTTTACTTGATGTCCATTCACTTCTATCCAGGCAGAAGGGTGTTCCCATTCATCAGACCCGGTGCACCGTACCATGTGCACAGTAACAATTTAATTCTCTGACAAATCACCCTCCTCCGACGA
Organism: Ambystoma mexicanum; assembly: GCF_040938575.1. Taxonomy (NCBI): domain Eukaryota; kingdom Metazoa; phylum Chordata; class Amphibia; order Caudata; family Ambystomatidae; genus Ambystoma; species Ambystoma mexicanum. The sequence goes on from NC_090926.1 coordinate 1,052,488,459, forward strand.
CGCACCGTCATAGTCTTCAATTAGAAGGGTCCCTTTTCCACCACCAATCCGATAATTCCTACAACAATTTTCGAAATGGCCCCATTTCTTACAAATACTACAATTTACACGCCTTACAGGACATACGGTAGATGTGGACAAGTGACGTGCAATACCACATCGAAAGCACAACCTATCATCTCTTTTTATATTAACTTGCGTGCTATCCTTCTGGATACGTCTATTTCCTTGCTCACCACCCCCGCCTTTGCTTTGATTAGTCTCATAACGTTTACTAGGCCTGACTTTCTGTTTCTTCTTTTCCTTTGGATTAGCCCCTTTTTTATCATCCACCCTTAAGACCTCAGTGATTTGAGAAGGCGTACTCTCCTTAACTGACAATTTGGCTACACACTGTAAAGTGTGCTCAATCCTTTTTGCAATACTTATAACCTCCTCTAAATTAGGATCATCTTTCAACCAAATCTCTTCGCGAATTTTATCATTTGAACAGTGGAGCATAAACTTATCCCTTATATGTTCATCTAGTCCACCACTAAATTTACAATTTAGAGACAAATGCCTTAGAGCTGTAATGTAATCCTCTACAGATTCTCCTTCGTGCTGGAACCTCACACCAAAATGGTACTGTTCCAGCACCGTACTTGTTTTGGATTCAAAATGTTTGTCTAATTTAGCCAAGGGTTCATCAAAGTCATTAGATCCCCCTTCCAAGTCTAGTTCAGCAATGTCTGCGAGGGTGTCATATATCCTCTGACCCTCATAGCCAAGGAAATGCATCAACATTGCCACTTTACGTTCCACATACATCACGTTCCCACAGGTGGCTTTGACATAGTGCAAGAAACCCTTTTTCCAGGGAGCCCACTTAATCCTGGGTGAACCCGGGGTGGGCATAAATACTTGTGGACCAGGAACTCTGGAAAGTGCCATAACTAGAACTTCACTCCAAAAAGAAGATGCAGTACGTGTCAGTAAGTGTCAGATACTTCCTCTCCTGTACACAGTCACTACTGCAATGCTTTCCCAGCAGAATAACAAACAAACAAGTTCACCACTTCCTGTGTATTCTATGGAAATCCACGCAAATCCATAACACCTTGCATTATACAGAGAGATTGGAGGTGAACTACCTTCACCAGTACACAAGCTCACCTGCAGAACTCAGCAGAAACAACCTCCGACGACCGCCTTCCCAATTGGGCCTTGGGCGGGTTATCACGTTCACCTGCTTTCAATCACCATCCAGAAAAGCCGATGAGCAGTAGTGTCCATACACACAGCACGGAATCGCTGCTGCTTCCACAGTGCTTGCGTGACTTAGGTGCACGTGACTTAACCACGTGGTAGGCGCGCACCTCGTCACGCGCTGCACTGATCAGACGGCCAAAAGGAGGAAGGGCTCCGATCCTCGGGCAATGGAGCACTCCTCCAAGTAGGTCATAGGTACCCCCAGGCGCTTCTTTCGTAGAACGGCACGAAAGGTATCGCGCTCCCGTGCTCGGAACACCGCCGTGTTAGGACCAGATAAAACGTTATCTCCAATGTCTCTGATCCGGTCCCCTGCGGAAAGCCTGGAACAGCAGGGCACACAGCTAAGTCAGCACGATCGCTGCCAGGACGTCGGTTTCCTCCTTTGGCGCAGCGCTGGAAGTAAATGCCGTCTTCTCCCAACCTGCTGGTGTTGGGGGTCTAGTTGTCGTAGAAACATCCAGGGAAGCAAGGCTCACTTCATAGGAACCTCCATCCCATCCTCGTCGCCATTGTAGTAAAAGTAAACACGCCAGTTATGTTTACCGTAAGGTTTATTGAGTCATGTGAAGAATATCTGACAAAGACTCCCAACACATCCAACAACCAAGGCTTAACTGTCAAAGCTTGAGCAATGACAAGGTAAGGAACTCTGCATTCCAGAATGGGTTTACCTCACAGGTTAATTCCAGAATGATCCTACCTCACCCAGACATAGTCTTTTCCTCTTGTCAGATAAACTGCATAACTTGTCATTTATACAACAGTCGCGGCACCTAAAAGACACAGAAAAGGAACTCAGTTCAATACAAATACGAAAGGATCGCGCATCGCGCTCTCACTCACCTTCAGCGCTACTCATCTCAGCAGCACGTCGCCATCCCCGGACGCCAGCCATCATCTAAGGAAGGAAAGGAACGAAGTTAGAGAACTGTTCAAAAGACTCATTATACTTACCTGTCGGACTCTTGCCAGTGAAGTAACTAGGCAGCAACGAGCCCGCATCAATCAACACGCCCCCGCGCTGAAAGCAGGACGGAGAGCACACTTTCCAAGAATACCAGGCCCAGTCTCCAGTCGAGTAGACTCCAGGGAAGGGTTCGAGGTTGTAAGAGGTCAGAACAGGCTGAGTGACGTCCCCGTGGATACCAGGTGAGCGTTACAGAACACAATGCCTCACATCAAAATCCACCTGGGCGTCATGGAAACATCAGAAACCGACCAGTTAGCCCACATGTTGGGGCAGATACGTTCCGAAGTACATGCAGCCAGGCAGGAGACCAGCATCCTGAAGAGAGAGCTGATAGTAGCCAAAGAACGCACTGATGATTTAAGCCGCCAACTTCTCCAGTCACAAGCAGGGCATGCACCATTGCCGGGAAGCATGCCCTCAATTCCAGCACCATCAGCCAATCCCTTTCAGATAACCCTTCCTGGGGCAGTTCCCTTGGCCCCGCTCAAACGATTTACGGCGGATCTCAAGAGGTTTGCAACGTTCATGAACCAGTGTCATCTACATTTCCGTTGTAGACCAGGGGCCTTTCCGAATGACCAATCACAGGTCGCTTTTGTGCTATCCTACCTGAGTGGAGCGCCACGGAGTGGTCTGTACCCTTTGTGGCCCAAGACGATCCTTTGCTGCATGACTTCAGGGGCTTTTAGCAGGAGATGGAAAAGCTGTTCGCCCGTCGTATTCATGGGCAGGCATTAGACAACAAACTTCTGTCCCTACGCCAAGGGAATCAAGACCTATTAACATACATAGCCACGTTCAATAGACTCGTAGTTGAAGCAGAATGGCCAGTGGAGAAGAGAACCACGTTATTTCATCAGGGGTTGCGGGGGGAGCTCAAGGATGTTCTCACACAAGTAGTGAACCCCCCGAAAGACTTCTCAGAATTCATTGACCTTGTTGTTCAACTGGATCATAGGTTGGAGGACCCAAAAGCAGATCGAACCAGACCGGACCCTCGCCCTATGTATGTGTGTTCAAAGGACAATATTGCCCGCACAACGGAAGGTTCAGGAGAACCAATGCAAATCGGGGGGTCAGATCCCCCTTGACTAAAGCGGAAAGGGATAAAATGAGACAGCAGCAGTTATGTCTGTACTGTGGAAGGTCAGGTCATTTCCTTAAAGAGTGCCCTATGAAGCCACGGAGGAGGACGGTAGGGGCCACGGACAAGGAAGATACTATCAAGGAATCGGAAAACTCCCCAGCCCGGCAAGTGTAGGGGTCCACTTGTCGAGCGAAGAAAGTAAACTACAGACCTCCCATTTTGCACTATCTGTGGTTTTGATCAATCACCAACAACCATCTCGGATGCACGCAGTAAGAGCGTACATTGACAGTGGAGCCGTTGGGAATTACATCGACCAGGATCTTGCGGCAAAGATGGGGCTTCCGTTACGCCCTAAATCAACCACCGACACTGTTACCACTGTCGACCGCACGGAAATAGCTTCTGGTCCAGTATCCCAATGCACTGCAGCTTTAACCCTTCTGTGCCAGGATGGACACCAAGAATCTATCATTTTCGACCTCATTAAGGCACCACAGTTCCGGTTGATTTTGGGAATGCCATGGTTGGTAGCTCACAATCCTCGAATCGATTGGCGCGCAAAAGAATTGGCCTTTCCCGAGACTTGCGCCCACACATGTTATCGCCAAGAGAAACAACCAATCGACACCAGAACCTCCATGCTTGCGACTGTGGCAATCGGCACCCTACCAAGTGAATACCAGGACTTTCAAGATATCTTTCAGAAAGAACAGGCTAATACCCTGCCACCGCATGGACCATACGATTGCCAAATCGACCTGATACCCGGCGCACAAATCCCTTGTGGGCGAATTTACGCACTCACAGAACCAGAAAACCAGCACCTGAAGGCCTATCTTGACCAATACCTGGCCAACGGGTTCATCCGTCCCTCAAAGTCTCTAGCAGCCAGTCCTCTATTATTCGTACCAAAAAGGAGGGGGACTTGAGAATGTGCATCGACTATCGGGCACTGAACCAGATTACCGTAAAAAACGCTACCCCATGCCACTGATCCCTGAATTGCTTGATCAAGTCAAAGGTGCCCAAATCTACACAAAACTAGACCTGAGGGGGGCATATCACCTTGTTCGCGTAAAACAGGGGGACAAATGGAAAACCGCTTTTCGCACCAAATATGGCTTGTACGAATATCAAGTAATGCCCTTTGGCCTTTGCAACGCGCCTGCCGTATTTCAATACTTCATGAACGATGCCCTACGGGAATTGATTGATGTCTGTGGTCTAGTGTACATCGACGATATTCTAGTATATTCAGCATCAAAGCAGGACCACGTTAAACACGTCAGATCCGTATTGGAGAAACTCCGTCAACACCAGCTCTACGCCAAGCTCGAAAAGTGCTCATTTCACGTCTCCGAGGTGGAATTCCTGGGCTTTATTCTCAGCCCGGATGGAATCCGAATGGATGTACACAAGGTAGATGCTATCCTGAACTGGCCATCCCCAAATTCATTCAAGGGGGTTCAAAGTATGCTGGGTTTTGCAAACATCTACCACCGGTTCATCCCAGGATTTTCGCAAATCGTGCATCCCATCACGTCATTGCTAAGGAAAAGCAACAAAAAGTTCCAGTGGACAACAGAAGCCGAGGAAGCTTTCCAGGAACTCAAAGCAAGATTCACATCTGCCCCAATCTTACGCCACCCTCGCCCTGATCTCCCATACCTGGTGGAAACGGACGCCTCAAGCATGGCTATGGGAGCCGTCCTCTCACAAAAGGACCCCGAAACGGGCCAGTTACACCCTGTTGCCTTCTGGTCACGTAAATTCACACCCCCTGAACTCAATTACACTATTACAGTCAAAGAACTCCTGGCCATTAAGTCAGCCTTTAAGGCATGGCGGCACTACCTCTTGGGCGCCAGACACACAATCACCGTAATAACTGACCACCAGAACCTCCAGTACCTAAAAACGGCAAAGGCACAATCCTCACGACAACCACGATGGGCTCTTTTTTGTTGCTGAATATGACTACATGATTACCTTTTGACCAGGGGTGAAAAACGGGAAGGCCGATGCCCTTTCCCGTATGGGGGTGGAAGAGCAAGGGTATCAGACCCCTGACCCAATAGCAATCATCCCGAGTGACAAGCTCCTAGGAATCACAGCAACCATAACTCAGAAAGAATTACTTGAAGAAATCCAAAACCTGATGAGTCCGGAGCAATTACAAGCGTGGAGTGCACAAGGAGAACATTACATGATAAAAGATCAGTTGCCCTACTCCAGGAATCGTTTATTCTTACCAATCCAAGAACTACGAGAACAAGTCATGTCCGGTTATCATGATTCCTTGATCGAGGGCCACCCCGGAATCGCTAAAACCCTAGCCAAGGTAAAACAAAATTATTGGTGGCCCACGTGGCGTAAAGACATTATCCAATTCATCCTATCTTGTGGAGAGTGCTCAAAACAAGTCATCCAAGCAGAAACTGGCTGGGCTATTACAACCATTGGAAATCCCACCAGCACCCTGGCACACGTTGTCCCTCGATTTTTATTACTGACTTACCACCCACTCAAGGGATTAACACTATTCTTGTGGTCATGGACCTATTTTCGGCTCCATGGGTTTCCTTCAGTTTTAGTCTCAGACTGAGGTACTCAATTCGTATCTAACTTCTGGAGAAAATGCTGCTCTATGGCCCAGATCGACATCCGGCTATCCACCAGTCACCATCCCCAAACGGATGCTCAAACTGAGAGGACAAATCAGACGCTCGAGCAGTATCTGCGTTGCATGTTACACCAAGCTGAAAGAAGCTGGTTCGACCTATTATGGATAGCTGAATATGCTTATAATAATTCCCTGCACACCAGCACTGGGCAGACACCCTTTTATACCATGTATGGCAGGCACCCACGTACTTCTGAGTTGGACGTTCCTACAACCCTGGAAATGCCAGCAGTCAAAACCTTGCACACGACCATTTCTCAAACCTTTAAAAGGGCAGCTGAACACATACTTCAAGCTAAGAATCGCCAAAAGAAGTTTGCTGATCAACACCGAGAAAAGGCCCCCAACTACCAAGTGGGAGACAAAGTCTGGCTGGCGTCTAAACATGTGTCCATTAAAGGAACCCGAACTTTCCATCCAAGATACCTGGGTCCATTCACCCACACCTCCGTGATAATTCATGTGGCGGTCAGACTAGCTTTGCCGTCAAACATGCTGTCATGATGCCTACCCCCGGGGACCCAGACCAAGTCCAGCAACCCCGGAAGCAGGCATCAAGTTACCCCAAGCAAGCCCAACAACCCCTGCTAGGGGCTATTTGGGTGCAGTCCTGGCCAGGCTCATATGGAGAGTCAGTCCTGGCACCATAGGTGCCAGGCTCATAGATTAAAACGTACCTGATGCAGACCATGCTGCAAGAGCTCCAAGCCAAATGAGGCTTGGAAGGGACTATTTTACCTAGGGACTATTTTTTTACTCGGGTGGGGCTGGGTAGGAATACTTACCTGGGACTACTTTGGAGGCTATTTAAACCATGCCCGAAGAGCAGCACACGCTTCGTGTTATTCTGCATCCAGCAGGGTAACGCTCACCGTGCCTGCAAGTCTGCATCCAGTCTTCTGCCACGCCCGCCTCGAGTTTGGAGCTCCTAGAAAAAGGGAGAATGAAGGAGAAAAGGTTAGAACAAGAGCAATACCTTTGATCCTTACCTGAATTCCCGATCCATCGCGCCTTCGAACTGGAAGAAAGAAGTTATTTTATGCGCGTCGCCTCGTCTGCTGCAGCGCCGCGCTGACTCCCCGGCCTTCGCAGCATCTTCACATTTCATTGCATCCTCCTGCATGTTACCGCCGCACTCCGGCACCTAAGGAGAAGACAAGAACAGCAGGGTGAGCGAAGGGAATACACAGAGGAATACCCCCATAGACTTACCTGATTTTACCACCGGGGGTATTATTCTTCTTCACGGGTCGGCGCAGCTTCCACTGCATCCTAGCCGAACCCCGGCCCCTAAGGGGAAACAAAAGGACAGCAACGTGAAACAAGGGACTAACAAGGGGAACCCTCCTCACCACCACAAATGACTTACCTGATTTTACCGCCGGAGGCATTATTCCCTGAGACTTCATACTTTCTCTCAGCGCCTGAATAAGGGAGAAAGCAACAGGTTACATATGGACATTATTTTATCGAACTGTGTTGGATAATACAAATCCTTACCAGAACATTACCAGTTGCCACGAGGAACTCTTCAATAGGGTCAAGCTGCAACCTGCAAGGAATCGGACAAGAGTGAAAGTCAGGCATTTGAACTCTTACGAACTACATACTTACGGCGTCTAGCCGGGAATATCGGAGTCAATATTGTCCTGGAACTCACCAATTTCTTCGAGCCAGTGAAGCAACTGGTTATCTACGCGCCCCTGCGCTCAATGCAGGATGGAGAGCTCATCTTTTCAAATCATCAGGTGAGACTATAAGAGGGAACATCCAAGGTGATCAGTGGGGAGAACAGCGGGCTGGGGGGATTTACGCTCAACTCCACGGGTGGTTAATTCCTTTTCTCCACTTACAGAAGAATATTCCTACGAACCAAGCAAACGAAGCTAGGCGGGCCAGTCCAGTCCGTCATCTCGGCACTACGCGTCACATTGGTGGAGACCGCAGCAGTCCAGTCCAGATCGACGCCTCTGTGGGAGCCAGGTGAGCGTAAAAGAATGCAAAGCTAACCCACAAATTCCCACCCGGGCGTTATGGATACCTCAGAGACTGACCAATTGGCCCAATTACTAGGGGAACTGAGGGCTGAATGCATTCCGCCCGTCAAGAAACCAATGCTCTTAGGAGACAACTGATTTTGTCAAAGGAGCGAACTGATGATCTTGCTAGGCAACTATTGCAAAGCCAGGCTGGACAAGCACCGCTACCTGGTTCCGGGGGAAATCCAGCTCCTGTGTTATCGAGTAACCCTGTGCAAATAAACCTACCAGGACATATTCCATTAGCCCCACCCGAACGCTTTGCCAGAGATCCCAAAAGGTTCGCTGTGTTTATGAACCAATGCCGCTTGCACTTTTTATGCAGACCTGGAGCCTTCCGAAACGATCAAGCCAAGGTAGCCTTTGTATTGTCATATCTCAGCGGCAGTGCAGCTGATTGGTCAATTCCACTAGTTACTCAGGATGAACCAATTCTTCGGGATTTTCAGGGCTTTCAAACTAGCATGGAAAGACTATTTGCCCGGCACTCCCAAGGACAGGCCCTGGATAACGAACTTTTGTCCCTACGACAGGGTAACCAGGACCTTCTATCCTACATCGCGACCTTTAATCGGTTAATAGTGGAAACTGGATGGCCTGAGGTAAAACGAATCACGTTATTTCATCGAGGGCTTCGAGGAGAACTCAAGGATGTCTTGGCTCAAGTCGTGAACCTACCTCAAGACTGCACGGAATATATAGACTTAGTGGTCCAGTTAGATCACAGACTTCGGAACAGAAAGGCTGATCGAGCCAAGTTTGAGAATCGGGTGTTGGTCAAAACCCACGCTAACCCCAAAGGAGCAGATGCTTCAGAACCCATGCTAATCAGAGGGGTTAAAGGACCCTTAACCCAGAAGGAAAGAGAAAGGAGATGGCAAATGCAATTGTGTCTATATTGTGGAACTTCTGGACATTTTCTATGGGATTGCCCTGTAAAACCACCTAAGAAGGTGGTAGGAGCTGCTGATAAAAGCCATATGGAGTCAGACTTGGGAAACGGCCACGCCCGACAAGCGTAGAGGTCCGCTTGCCGAGCTTGAAGAAGGATACTCAGACCTTGCATTTCATCATACCAATGGTCCTCGTAGTTCCAGGGCAGCCATCGCGTATGAACACAGTAAGGGCATACATTGATAGCGGGGCCATATGAAACTATGTGGACTATGAGTTGGCTTCCAGGATGAATCTACCTCTCTGCCGAAAAACCACCTCAGATGTCATCACCACAGTCGATGGAACTGAAATTGCCTCTGGGCCTGTAACTCATTCCACCACAGAGATGACACTATTGGGTCAGGATGGCCATTGAGAGACTATTGTGTTTGATCTAATCAAAGCCCCACAGTTCCAAATAATACTGGGGATACCTTGGTTGGAAACACATAATCCTTGTATTGATTGGCGAGAGAAGAGAATAACCTTCCCTGATTGTGCACAAACCTGTTACCCAAAGAAAAATCAGAACGCAGGCCTGGCCACAGTAACCACAGCAGTCATGCAACTACCTCCAGAATACCAATAATTCCAGGATGTCTTCCAAAAGGAATAGGCAAACACCTTACCTCCTCACAGATCGTACGATTGTCAAATCGATCTCATACCCGGTGCACAACCCCCCTGGTAGCAGAATCTATGCCCTTACGGAACCTGAGAACCTTCACCTTCGACAATACTTAGATCAGTACCTAGCCACTGGCTTTATTCGCCCATCCAAGTCCCCTGCATCTTCAGCTTTGTTCTTCGTACCCAAAAAGGAAGGTGACCTCAGAACGTGCATAAACTACCGCGCATTGAACCAGATAACTGTTAAGAACCGATACCCATTGCCTCTGATCCCTGAACTACTAGACCAAGTGAAGGACGCCTGTATATACACTAAATTAGATCTCCGGGGGCATACCATCTGGTACGTGTAAAAGAGGGCGACGAATGGAAGACTGCTTTCCGCACTAAGTATGGGTTATTTGAATACCAGGTGATGCCTTTCGGGTTGTGCAATGCACCAGCAGCCTTCCAATACTTCATGAATGATGTCCTTCGTGAACTCATTGACGTTTATGTTGTCGTGTGTATCGATGATATTCTAGTATACTCCTCTTCAGTATCTGACCATGTGAAGCACGTCCGAGCAGTCCTTGAGAAATTGCGCCAGCACAAACTATATGCAAAACTTGAAAAATGCGTTTTTCATGCCACAGAAGTTGAATTCCTTGGGTTTATCCTGACCCCAAAGGGAGTCCGAATGGACTCACGGAAGGTGGACACAATCCTTAAGTGGCCATCACCAAGTTCAGTTAAAGGAGTACAAAGCATGCTCGGCTTTGTCAATTTCTACCACAGATTCATCCCAGATTTTTCATATGTTGTACATCCAATCACAGCACTCTTGCGAAAAAATAAACATTTTGTGTGGACTGAAGAAGCTGAAAATGCCTTACAAGAGCTGAAAGCAAAATTCACGTCTGCACCTGTATTAAAGCACCCGCGCCCTGAACTTCCATACATAGTGGAAACTGATGCATCCAGTCTAGCCATGGGAGCTGTCCTGTCTCAAAAGGACCCTGAAACTGGCCAGCTTCATCCAGTAGCATTTTGGTCCAGAAAGTTCTCGGCACCCGAGTTAAACTATGCAGTTACCGACAAGGAGTTATTAGCCATTAAATCCGCCTTCAAGGCTTGGCGGCACTATCTTCTCGGTGCCGGGCATACCATTACTGTGATCATCGGAACTTACAGTATTTGAAAACAGCCAAGGCCCAATCGTCACGTCAACTCCGATGGGCATTGTTCTTTGCCGAGTTCGATTTCGTGATAACCTATCGACCAGGTTTTAAGAATGGTAAAGCAGACGCCTTATCCCGCATAGGGATGGGAGAGGCAGAAGTGAACCCAGAACCAGTACCTATAATTTCCGAAAAAAGGATTCTTGGTATGACTACTCTACAGACACTAGAGGACCTTCAGGTAAAGATCCAGCAACTCTTTGATCCTACAGCCCTGCAGGACTGGGTAAAGAAAAGCCCGGACTACTCTGTCACCAATGATCTGCCTTATTACCAAGGGCGGCTATTTCTGCCACACAAGGAACTACAAGGGCTAGTCATTTCCCGTTATCATGATACCCTAATGGAGGGGCACCCAGTTATTGCAAAAACTGAAGCTAAAATTAAAAGACAATTCTGGTGGCCCACCTGGCGAAAGGATATTAAATCATTTGTGATGTCTTGTGGCATTTGCGCCCAAAACAAAAGTCAAAAGAAAAAACCAGCTGGACTCTTACAACCTTTAGACATTCCGCCTACACCATGGCACACCTTATCATTAGACTTTATTACCGATCTACCTCCTTGTAATGGGTTTAACACCATTCTAGTTATTGTGGATCTTTTTTCCAAGATGGCCCACTTTATTCCTTTAAAAGGACTACCTTCAGCCTCAATCCTGGCCAAAGAATTCCTCGAAAACATTGTTTGCATACATGGATTTCCGTCTGTGTTGGTCTCTGACCGGGGCAGTCAATTCATTTCACATTTTTGGAAAAAATGCTGTCAATTGTCGCAAATCGATGTTAGGTTATCGACCAGTCACCACCCCCAGACCGATGGTCAAATGGAGAGGACCAACCAGACTTTCGAACAGTACCTGCGTTGTATGTTACATCAGACGGAGAGTAATTGGAAAGACATTCTTTGGATCGCCGAATATGCATACAATAATTCAGTACACTCTGGAACTGGATGAAGCCCCTTTTATACCTTATATGGGCACCATCCTCGAACCTCAGACCTTGACTCACCCCCAAGACTTAGAAATGGCCGCAGTGGACCATCTGCACGCTACGATTACACAAGCCTTTAAGGAAGCAACTACACATTTAAAACAAAAGAAAAGAAAAATACAAGAAAGATGCTGATCGGCATAGAAGTGATTCTCCACAATACCAAATAGGGGACCAAGTATGGTTAGCCACAAAACATATACCTCTAAAGGGAACACGGACCTTTAACCCCAGATATTTGAGACCTTACTCTATTAAGGCCATTGTCAACCCGGTGGCTTTCAAGTTGGACTTACCTGCTAATATCCGAATTCATCCCATTTTTCATGTGTCACTTTTGAAGCCAGTACAACCAGGGACAAGACTAACCAAGCCACCAGACCCCATCCTTGTAGATGGAGAACCCGAATTTGAAGTCAAAACTTTTTTATTTAATCGACTGGAAAGGTTACGGACCACAGGAAAGGTCATGGGAACCTAGTGACCATGTTCATGCACCCCGATTGGTGAAATAATTCCACTGAAATTTCCCAGACAAACCGAAACCACCGAGATGAATGACTTTAGGAGGGGCCTTGGAGGGGAGTGCTGTCATGATGCCTACCCCCGGGGACCAAGACCAAGTCCAGCAACCCCGGAAGCAGGCATCATGTTACCCCAAGCAAGCCCAACAACCACCGCTAGGGGCAGTCCTGGCACCTATGGCGCCAGGCTCATATGGAGAGTCTGTCCTGGCGCCATAGGCACCAGGATCATAGATTACAACTTACTTGATGCAGACCATGCTGCAAGAGCTCCAAGCCAAACGAGGCTTGGAAGGGACTATTTTACCTAGGGACTTTTTTTTTACTCGGGTGGGGCTGGGGAGGAATACTTACCTGGCACTACTTTGGAGGCTATTTAAACCACGCCCGAAGAGCAGCACACGCTTACCTTTATTCTGCATCCAGCAGCGTAACGCTCATCGTGCCTGCAAGGTTGCATCCAGTCTTCTGCCACGCCCGCCTTGTGTTTGGAGCTCCTAGAAAAAGGGAGAAAGAAGGAAAAAAGGTAAGAACAAGAGCAATACCTTTGATCCTTACCTGAATTCCCGATCCATCATGCCTTCGAACTGGAAGAAAGAAGTTATTTTATGCGCGTCGCCTCGCCTGCTGCAGCGCCGCGCTGAACTCACCGGCCTTCGCAGCATCTTCACATTTCATTACATCCTCCTGCATGTTACTGCCGCACTCCGGCACCTAAGGAGAAGACAAGAACAGCAAGGTGAGCCAAGGGAATACACAGAGGAATACCCCCATAGACTTATCTGATTTTACCACCGGGGGTATTATTCTTCTTCACGGGTCGGCGCAGCTTACACTGCATCCTAGCCGAACCCCGGCCCCTAAGGGGAAACAAAAGGATAGCAACGTGAAACAAGGGACTAACAAGGGGAACCCTCCTCACCACAAATGACTTAACGGATTTTACCGCCGGAGGCATTATTCCCTGAGACTTCATACTTTCTCTCAGCGCCTGAATAAGGGAGAAAGCAACAGGTTACATATGGACATTATTTTATCGAACTGTGTTGGATAATACAAATCCTTACCAGAACATTACCGGTTGCCACAAGGAACTCTTCAATAGGGTCAAGCTGCAACCTGCAAGGAATCGGACAAGAGTGAAAGTCAGGCATTTGAACTCTTACGAACAACATACTTACGGCGTCTAGCCGGGAATATCGGAGTCAATATTGTCCTGGAACTCACCAATTCCTTCGAGCCAGTGAAGCAACTGGTTATCTACGCGCCCCTGCGCTCAATGCAGGATGGAGAGCTCATCTTTTCAAATCATCAGGTGAGACTATAAGAGGGAACATCCAAGGTGATCAGCGGGGAGAACAGCGGGGTGGGGGGATTTACGCTCAACTCCACGGGTGGTTAATTCCCTTTCTCCACTTACAGAAGAATATTCCTACGGGCCAAGCAAACGAAGCTAGGTGGGCCAGTCCAGTCCGTCATCTCGGCACTACGCGTCACATTGGTGGAGACCGCAGCAGTCCAGTCCAGATCGACGCCTCTGTGGGAGCCAGGTGAGCGTAAAAGAACGCAAAGCCAACCCACAAATTCCCACCCGGGCGTTATGGATACCTCAGAGACTGACCAATTGGACCAATTACTAGGGGAACTGAGGGCTGAGTGCATTCCGCCCGTCAAGAAACCAATGCTCTTAGGAGAGAACTGATTTTGTCAAAGGAGCGAACTGATGATCTTGCTAGGCAACTATTGCAAAGCCAGGCTGGACAAGCACCGCTACCTGGTTCCGGGGGAAATCCAGCTCCTGTGTTATCGAGTAACCCTGTGCAAATAACCCTACCAGGACATATTCCATTAGCCCCACCCGAACGCTTTGCCAGAGATCCCAAAAGGTTCGCTGTGTTTATGAACCAATGCCGCTTGCACTTTTTATGCAGACCTGGAGCCTTCCGAAACGATCAAGCCAAGGTAGCCTTTGTATTGTCATATCTCAGCGGCAGTGCAGCTGATTGGTCAATTCCACTAGTTACTCAGAATGACCCAATTCTTCGGGATTTTCAGGGCTTTCAAACTAGCATGGAAAGACTATTTGCCCGGCACTCCCAAGGACAGGCCCTGGATAACGAACTTTTGTCCCTACGACAGGGTAACCAGGACCTTCTATCCTACATCGCGACCTTTAATAGGTTAATAGTGGAAACTGGATGGCCTGAGGTAAAACGAATCACGTTATTTCATCGAGGGCTTCGAGGAGAACTCAAGGATGTCTTGGCTCAAGTCGTGAACCTACCTCAAGACTGCACGGAATATATAGACTTAGTGGTCCAGTTAGATCACAGACTTCAGAACAGAAAGGCTGATCGAGCCAAGTTTGAGAATCGGGTGTTGGTCAAAACCCACGCTAACCCCAAAGGAGCAGATGCTTCAGAACCCATGCAAATCGGAGGGGTTAAAGGACCCTTAACCCAGAAGGAAAGAGAAAGGAGACGGCAAATGCAATTGTGTCTATATTGTGGAACTTCTGGACATTTTCTATGGGATTGCCCTGTAAAACCACCTAAGAAGGTGGTAGGAGCTGCTGATAAAAGCCATATGGAGTCAGACTTGGGAAACGGCCACGCCCGACAATCGTAGAGGTCGCTTGCCGAGCTTGAAGAAGGATACTCAGACCTCGCATTTCATCATACCAATGGTCCTCGTAGTTCCAGGGCAGCCATCGCGTATGCACACAGTAAGGGCATACATTGATAGCGGGGCCATATGAAACTATGTGGACTATGAGTTGGCTTCCAGGATGAATCTACCTCTCTGCCGAAAAACCACCTCAGATGTCATCACCACAGTCGATGGAACTGAAATTGCCTCTGGGCCTGTAACTCATTCCACCGCAGAGATGACACTATTGGGTAAGGATGGCCATTGAGAGACTATTGTGTTTGATCTAATCAAAGCCCCACAGTTCCAGATAATATTGGGGATACCTTGGTTGGAAACACATAATCCTTGTATTGATTGGCGAGAGAAGAGAATAACCTTCCCTGATTGTGCACAAACCTGTTACCCAAAGAAAAATCAGAACGCAGGCCTGGCCACAGTAACCACAGCAGTCATGTAACTACCTCCAGAATACCAAGAATTCCAGGATGTCTTCCAAAAGGAACAGGCAAACACCTTACCTCCTCACAGATTGTACGATTGTCAAATCAATCTCATACCCGGTGCACAACCCCCTTGTAGCAGAATCTATGCCCTTACGGAACCTGAGAACCTTCACCTACGACAATACTTAGATCAGTACCTAGCCACTGGCTTTATTCGCCCATCCAAGTCCCCTGCATCTTCAGCTTTGTTCTTCGTACCCAAAAAGGAAGGTGACCTCAGAACGTGCATATACTACCGCGCATTGAACCAGATAACTGTTAAGAACCGATACTCGTTGCCTCTGATCCCTGCACTACTAGACCAAGTGAAGGACGCCTGTATATACACTAAATTAGATCTCCGGGGGCATACCACCTGGTACGTGTAAAAGAGGGCGACGAATGGAAGACTGCTTTCCGCACTAAGTATGGGTTATTTGAATACCAGGTGATGCCTTTCGGGTTGTGCAATGCACCAGCAGCCTTCCAATACTTCATGAACGATGTCCTTCGTGAACTAATTGACGTTTATGTTGTCGTGTATATCGATGATATTCTAGTATACTCCTCTTCAGTATCTGACCATGTGAAGCATGTCCGAGCAGTCCTTGAGAAATTGCGCCAGCACAAACTATATGCAAAACTAGAAAAATGCGTTTTTCATGCCACAGAAGTTGAATTCCTTGGGTTTATCCTGACCCCAAAGGGAGTCCGAATGAACTCATGGAAGGTGGACACAATTCTTAAGTGGCCATCACCAAGTTCAGTTAAAGGAGTACAAAGCATGCTCGGCTTTGTCAATTTCTACCACAGATTCATCCCAGATTTCTAACATGTTGTACATCCAATCACAGCACTCTTGCGAAAAAATAAACACTTTATGTGGACTGAAGAAGCTGAAAATGCCTTACAAGAGCTGAAAGCAAAATTCACGTCTGCACCTGTATTAAAGCACCCGCGCCCTGAACTTCCATACATAGTGGAAACTGATGCATCCAGTCTAGCCATGGGAGCTGTCCTGTCTCAAAAGGACCCTGAAACTGGAGAGCTTCATCCTGTAGCATTTTGGTCCAGAAAGTTCTCGGCACCCGAGTTAAACTATGCGGTTACCGACAAGGAGTTATTAGCCATTAAATCCGCCTTCAAGGCTTGGCGGCACTATCTTCTCAGTGCCGGGCATACCATTATTGTGATCACCGGAACTTACAGTATTTAAAAACAGCCAAGGCCCAATCGTCACGTCAACTCCGATGGGCATTGTTCTTTGCCGAGTTCGATTTCGTGATAACCTATCGACCAGGTTTTAAGAATGGTAAAGCAGACGCCTTATCCCGCATAGGGATGGGAGAGGCAGAAGTGAACCCAGAACCAGTACCTATAATTTCCGAACAAAGGATTCTTGGTATGACTACTCTACAGACACTAGAGGACATTCAGGTAAAGATCCAGCAACTCTTTGATCCTACAGCCCTGCAGGACTGGGTAAAGAAAAGCCCGGACTACTCTGTCACCAATGATCTGCCTTATTACCAAGGGCTGCTATTTCTGCCACACAAGGAACTACAAGGGCTAGTCATTTCCCGTTATCATGATACCCTAATGGAGGGGCACCCAGGTATTGCAAAAACTGAAGCTAAAATTAAAAGACAATTTTGGTGGCCCACCTGGCGAAAGGATATTAAATCATTTGTGATGTCTTGTGGCATTTGCGCCCAAAACAAAAGTCAAAAGAAAAAACCAGCTGGACTCTTACAACCTTTAGACATTCCGCCTACACCATGGCACACCTTATCATTAGACTTTATTACCGATCTACCTCCTTGTAATGGGTTTAACACCATTCTAGTTATTGTGGATCTTTTTTCCAAGATGGCCCACTTTATTCCTTTAAAAGGACTACCTTCAGCCTCAATCCTGGCCAAAGAATTCCTCGAAAACATTGTTTGCATACATGGATTTCCGTCTGTGTTGGTCTCTGACCGGGGCAGTCAATTCATTTCACATTTTTGGAAAAAATGCTGTCAATTGTCGCAAATCGATGTTAGGTTATCGACCAGTCACCACCCCAGACCGATGGTCAAATGGAGAGGACCAACCAGACTTTCGAACAGTACCTGCGTTGTATGTTACATCAGACGGAGAGTAATTGGAAAGACATTCTTTGGATCGCCGAATATGTATACAATAATTCAGTACACTCTGGAACTGGACGAAGCCCCTTTTATACCTTATATGGGCACCATCCTCGAACCTCAGACCTTGACTCACCCCCAAGACTTAGAAATGGCCGCAGTGGACCATCTGCACGCTACGATTACACAAGCCTTTAAGGAAGCAACTACACATTTAAAACAAAAGAAAAGAAAAATACAAGAAAGATGCTGATCGGCATAGAAGTGATTCTCCACAATACCAAATAGGGGACCAAGTATGGTTAGCCACAAAACATATACCTCTAAAGGGAACACGGACCTTTAACCCCAGATATTTGAGACCTTACTCTATTAAGGCCATTGTCAACCCGGTGGCTGTCAAGTTGGACTTACCTGCTAATATCCGAATTCATCCCATTTTTCATGTGTCACTTTTGAAGCCAGTACAACCAGGGACAAGACTAACCAAGCCACCAGACCCCATCCTTGTAGATGGAGAACCCGAATTTGAAGTCAAAACTTTTTTATTTAATCGACTGGAAAGGTTACGGACCACAGGAAAGGTCATGGGAACCTAGTGACCATGTTCATGCACCCCGATTGGTGAAATAATTCCACTGAAATTTCCCAGACAAACCGAAACCACCGAGAAGAATGACTTTAGGAGGGGCCTTGGAGGGGAGTGCTGTCATGATGCCTACCCCCGGGGACCAAGACCAAGTCCAGCAACCCCGGAAGCAGGCATCATGTTACCCCAAGCAAGCCCAACAACCACCGCTAGGGGCTATTTGGGTGCAGTCCTGGCACCTATGGCGCCAGGCTCATATGGAGAGTCAGTCCTGGCGCCATAGGCGCCAGGATCATAGATTACAACTTACTTGATGCAGACCATGCTGCAAGAGCTCCAAGCCAAACGAGGCTTGGAAGGGACTATTTTACCTAGGGACTTTTTTTTTACTCGGGTGGGGCTGGGGAGGAATACTTACCTGGGACTACTTTGGAGGCTATTTAAACCACGCCCGAAGAGCAGCACACGCTTACCGTTATTCTGCATCCAGCAGCGTAACGCTCATCGTGCCTGCAAGGTTGCATCCAGTCTTCTGCCACGCCCGCCTTGTGTTTGGAGCTCCTAGAAAAAGGGAGAAAGAAGGAAAAAAGGTTAGAACAAGAGCAATACCTTTGATCCTTACCTGAATTCCCGATCCATCATGCCTTCGAACTGGAAGAAAGAAGTTATTTTATGCGCGTCGCCTCGCCTGCTGCAGCGCCGCGCTGAACTCACCGGCCTTCGCAGCATCTTCACATTTCATTACATCCTCCTGCATGTTACTGCCGCACTCCGGCACCTAAGGAGAAGACAAGAACAGCAAGGTGAGCCAAGGGAATACACAGAGGAATACCCCCATAGACTTACCTGATTTTACCACCGGGGGTATTATTCTTCTTCACGGGTCGGCGCAGCTTACACTGCATCCTAGCCGAACCCCGGCCCCTAAGGGGAAACAAAAGGACATCAACGTGAAACAAGGGACTAACAAGGGGAACCCTCCTCACCACAAATGACTTAACGGATTTTACCGCCGGAGGCATTATTCCCTGAGACTTCCTACTTTCTCTCAGCGCCTGAATAAGGGAGAAAGCAACAGGTTACATATGGACATTATTTTATCGAACTGTGTTGGATAATACAAATCCTTACCAGAACATTACCGGTTGCCACGAGGAACTCTTCAATAGGGTCAAGCTGCAACCTGCAAGGAATCGGACAAGAGTGAAAGTCAGGCATTTGAACTCTTACGAACAACATACTTACGGCGTCTAGCCGGGAATATCGGAGTCAATATTGTCCTGGAACTCACCAATTCCTTCGAGCCAGTGAAGCAACTGGTTATCTACGCGCCCCTGCGCTCAATGCAGGATGGAGAGCTCCTCTTTTCAAATCATCAGGTGAGACTATAAGAGGGAACATCCAAGGTGATCAGCGGGGAGAACAGCGGGCTGGGGGGATTTACGCTCAACTCCACGGGTGGTTAATTCCCTTTCTCCACTTACAGAAGAATATTCCTACAGGCCAAGCAAACGAAGCTAGGTGGGCCAGTCCAGTCCGTCATCTCGGCACTACGCGTCACATTGGTGGAGACCGCAGCAGTCCAGTCCAGATCGACGCCTCTGTGGGAGCCAGGTGAGCGTAAAAGAACGCAAAGCCAACCCACAAATTCCCACCCCGGCGTTATGGATACCTCAGAGACTGACCAATTGGACCAATTACTAGGGGAACTGAGGGCTGAGTGCATTCCGCCCGTCAAGAAACCAATGCTCTTAGGAGAGAACTGATTTTGTCAAAGGAGCGAACTGATGATCTTGCTAGGCAACTATTGCAAAGCCAGGCTGGACAAGCACCGCTACCTGGTTCCGGGGGAAATCCAGCTCCTGTGTTATCGAGTAACCCTTTGCAAATAACCCTACCAGGACATATTCCATTAGCCCCACCCGAACGCTTTGCCAGAGATCCCAAAAGGTTCGCTGTGTTTATGAACCAATGCCGCTTGCACTTTTTATGCAGACCTGGAGCCTTCCGAAACGATCAAGCCAAGGTAGCCTTTGTATTGTCATATCTCAGCGGCAGTGCAGCTGATTGGTCAATTCCACTAGTTACTCAGAATGACCCAATTCTTCGGGATTTTCAGGGCTTTCAAACTAGCATGGAAAGACTATTTGCCCGGCACTCCCAAGGACAGGCCCTGGATAACTAACTTTTGTCCCTACGACAGGGTAACCAGGACCTTCTATCCTACATCGCGACCTTTAATAGGTTAATAGTGGAAACTGGATGGCCTGAGGTAAAACGAATCACGTTATTTCATCGAGGGCTTCGAGGAGAACTCAAGGATGTCTTGGCTCAAGTCGTGAACCTACCTCAAGACTGCACGGAATATATAGACTTAGTGGTCCAGTTAGATCACAGACTTCAGAACAGAAAGGCTGATCGAGCCAAGTTTGAGAATCGGGTGTTGGTCAAAACCCACGCTAACCCCAAAGGAGCAGATGCTTCAGAACCCATGCAAATCGGAGGGGTTAAAGGACCCTTAACCCAGAAGGAAAGAGAAAGGAGACGGCAAATGCAATTGTGTCTATATTGTGGAACTTCTGGACATTTTCTATGGGATTGCCCTGTAAAACCACCTAAGAAGGTGGTAGGAGCTGCTGATAAAAGCCATATGGAGTCAGACTTGGGAAACGGCCACGCCCGACAAGCGTAGAGGTCGCTTGCCGAGCTTGAAGAAGGATACTCAGACCTCGCATTTCATCATACCAATGGTCCTCGTAGTTCCAGGGCAGCCATCGCGTATGCACACAGTAAGGGCATACATTGATAGCGGGGCCATATGAAACTATGTGGACTATGAGTTGGCTTCCAGGATGAATCTACCTCTCTGCCGAAAAACCACCTAAGATGTCATCACCACAGTCGATGGAACTGAAATTGCCTCTGGGCCTGTAACTCATTCCACCGCAGAGATGACACTATTGGGTAAGGATGGCCATTGAGAGACTATTGTGTTTGATCTAATCAAAGCCCCACAGTTCCAGATAATATTGGGGATACCTTGGTTGGAAACACATAATCCTTGTATTGATTGGCGAGAGAAGAGAATAACCTTCCCTGATTGTGCACAAACCTGTTACCCAAAGAAAAATCAGAACGCAGGCCTGGCCACAGTAACAACAGCAGTCATGTAACTACCTCCAGAATACCAAGAATTCCAGGATGTCTTCCAAAAGGAACAGGCAAACACCTTACCTCCTCACAGATTGTACGATTGTCAAATCAATCTCATACCCGGTGCACAACCCCCTTGTAGCAGAATCTATGCCCTTACGGAACCTGAGAACCTTCACCTACGACAATACTTAGATCCGTACCTAGCCACTGGCTTTATTCGCCCATCCAAGTCCCCTGCATCTTCAGCTTTGTTCTTCGTACCCAAAAAGGAAGGTGACCTCAGAACGTGCATATACTACCGCGCATTGAACCAGATAACTGTTAAGAACCGATACTCGTTGCCTCTGATCCCTGAACTACTAGACCAAGTGAAGGACGCCGGTATATACACTAAATTAGATCTCCGGGGGCATACCATCTGGTACGTGTAAAAGAGGGCGACGAATGGAAGACTGCTTTCCGCACTAAGTATGGGTTATTTGAATACCAGGTGATGCCTTTCGGGTTGTGCAATGCACCAGCAGCCTTCCAATACTTCATGAACGATGTCCTTCGTGAACTAATTGACGTCTATGTTGTTGTGTATATCGATGATATTCTAGTATACTCCTCTTCAGTATCTGACCATGTGAAGCATGTCCGAGCAGTCCTTGAGAAATTGCGCCAGCACAAACTATATGCAAAACTAGAAAAATGCGTTTTTCATGCCACAGAAGTTGAATTCCTTGGGTTTATCCTGACCCCAAAGGGAGTCCGAATGAACTCATGGAAGGTGGACACAATTCTTAAGTGGCCATCACCAAGTTCAGTTAAAGGAGTACAAAGCATGCTCGGCTTTGTCAATTTCTACCACAGATTCATCCCAGATTTCTAACATGTTGTACATCCAATCACAGCACTCTTGCGAAAAAATAAACACTTTATGTGGACTGAAGAAGCTGAAAATGCCTTACAAGAGCTGAAAGCAAAATTCACGTCTGCACCTGTATTAAAGCACCCGCGCCCTGAACTTCCATACATAGTGGAAACTGATGCATCCAGTCTAGCCATGGGAGCTGTCCTGTCTCAAAAGGACCCTGAAACTGGCCAGCTTCATCCAGTAGCATTTTGGTCCAGAAAGTTCTCGGCACCCGAGTTAAACTATGCGGTTACCGACAAGGAGTTATTAGCCATTAAATCCGCCTTCAAGGCTTGGCGGCACTATCTTCTCGGTGCCGGGCATACCATTACTGTGATCACCGGAACTTACAGTATTTAAAAACAGCCAAGGCCCAATCGTCACGTCAACTCCGATGGGCATTGTTCTTTGCCGAGTTCGATTTTGTGATAACCTATCGACCAGGTTTTAAGAATGGTAAAGCAGACGCCTTATCCCGCATAGGGATGGGAGAGGCAGAAGTGAACCCAGAACCAGTACCTATAATTTCCGAACAAAGGATTCTTGGCATGACTACTCTACAGACACTAGAGGACATTCAGGTAAAGATCCAGCAACTCTTTGATCCTACAGCCCTGCAGGACTGGGTAAAGAAAGGCCCGGACTACTCTGTCACCAATGATCTGCCTTATTACCAAGGGCGACTATTTCTGCCACACAAGGAACTACAAGGGCTAGTCATTTCCCGTTATCATGATACCCTAATGGAGGGGCACCCAGGTATTGCAAAAACTGAAGCTAAAATTAAAAGACAATTCTGGTGGCCCACCTGGCGAAAGGATATTAAATAATTTGTGATGTCTTGTGGCATTTGCGCCCAAAACAAAAGCCAAAAGAAAAAACCAGCTGGACTCTTACAACCTTTAGACATTCCGCCTACACCATGGCACACCTTATCATTAGACTTTATTACCGATCTACCTCCTTGTAATGGGTTTAACACCATTCTAGTTATTGTGGATCTTTTTTCCAAGATGACCCACTTTATTCCTTTAAAAGGACTATCTTCAGCCTCAATCCTGGCCAAAGAATTCCTCGAAAACATTGTTTGCATACATGGATTTCCGTCTGTGTTGGTCTCTGACCGGGGCAGTCAATTCATTTCACATTTTTGGAAAAAATGCTGTCAATTGTCGCAAATCGATGTTAGGTTATCGACCAGTCACCACCCCCAGACCGATGGTCAAATGGAGAGGACCAACCAGACTTTCGAACAGTACCTGCGTTGTATGTTACATCAGACGGAGAGTAATTGGAAAGACATTCTTTGGATCGCCGAATATGCATACAATAATTCAGTACACTCTGGAACTGGACGACGCCCCTTTTATACCTTATATGGGCACCATCCTCGAACCTCAGACCTTGACTCACCCCCAAGACTTATAAATGGTCGCAGTGGACCATCTGCACGCTACGATTACACAAGCCTTTAAGGAAGCAACTACACATTTAAAACAGGCGAAAGAAAAATACAAGAAAGATGCTGATCGGCATAGAAGTGATTCTCCACAATACGAAATAGGGGACCAAGTATGGTTAGCCACAAAACATATACCTCTAAAGGGAACACGGACCTTTAACCCCAGATATTTGAGACCTTACTCTATTAAGGCCATTGTCAACCCGGTGGCTGTCAAGTTGGACTTACCTGCTAATATGCGAATTCATCCCATTTTTCATGTGTCACTTTTGAAGCCAGTACAACCAGGGACAAGACTAACCAAGCCACCAGACCCCATCCTTGTAGATGGAAAACCCGAATTTGAAGTCAAAACTTTTTTATTTAATCGACTGGAAAGGTTACGGACCACAGGAAAGGTCATGGGAACCTAGTGACCATGTTCATGCACCCCGATTGGTGAAATAATTCCACTGAAATTTCCCAGACAAACCGAAACCACCGAGAAGAATGACTTTAGGAGGGGCCTTGGGGGGGAGTGCTGTCATGATGCCTACCAAGTCCAGCAACCCCGGAAGCAGGCATCAGGTTACCCCAAGCAAGCCCAACAACCACCGCTAGGGGCTATTTGGGTGCAGTCCTGGCACCTATGGCGCCAGGCTCATATGGAGAGTCAGTCCTGGCGCCATAGGCGCCAGGATCATAGATTACAACTTACCTGATGCAGACCATACTGCAAGAGCTCCAAGCCAAACGAGGCTTGGAAGGGACTATTTTACCTAGGGACTATTTTTTTACTCGGGTGGGGCTGGGGAGGAATACTTACCTGGGTCTACTTTGGAGGCTATTTAAACCACGCCCGAAGAGCAGCACACGCTTACCGTTATTCTGCATCCAGCAGCGTAACGCTCATCGTGCCTGCAAGGTTGCATCCAATCTTCTGCCACGCCCGCCTTGAGTTTGGAGCTCCTAGAAAAAGGGAGAAAGAAGGAGAAAAGGTTAGAACAAGAGCAATACATTTGATCCTTACCAATACCTATTCCCGATCCATCATGCCTTCGAGCTGGAAGAAAGAAGTTATTTTATGGGCATCGCCTCGCCTGCTGCAGCGCCGCGCTGAACTCACCGGCCTTCGCAGCATCTTCACATTTCACTGCATCCTCCTGCATGTTACCGCCGCACTCCGGCACCTAAGGAGAAGTCAAGAACAGCAAGGTGAGCCAAGGGAATACACAGAGGAATACCCCCATAGACTTACCTGATTTTACCACCGGGAGGTATTATTCTTCTTCACGGGTCGGCGCAGCTTCCACTGCATCCTAGCCGAACCCCGGCCCCTAAGGGGAAACAAAAGGACAGCAAGGTGAAACAAGTGACTAACAAGGGGAACCCTCCTCACCACAAAAGACTTACCTGATTTTACCGCCGGAGGCATTATTCCCCGAGACTTCATACTTTCTCTCAGCGCCTGAATAAGGGAGAAAGCAACAGGTTACATATGGACATTGTTTTATCGAACTGTGTTGGATAATACAAATCCTTACCAGAACATTACCGGTTGCCACGAGGAACTCTTCAATAGGGTCAAGCTGCAACCTGCAAGGAATCGGACACGAGTGAAAGTCAGGCATTTGAACTCTTGCGAACTACATACTTACGGCGTCTAGCCGGGAATATCGGAGTGAATATTGTCCTGGAACTCTCCAATTCCTTCGAGCCAGTGAAGCAACTGGTTATCTACGCTCCCCTGCGCTCAATGCATGATGGAGAGCTCATCTTTTCAAATCATCAGGTGAGACTATAAGAGGGAACATCCAAGGTGATCAGTGGGGAGCGGGGTGGGGGATTTACGCTCAACTCCACGGGTGGTTAATTCCCTTTTTCCACTTGCAGAAGAATATTCCTACGGGCCAAGCAAACGAAGCTAGGTGGGCCAGTCCAGTCTGTCATCTCGGCCCTACGCGTCACATTGGGGGAGACCGTAGCAGTCCAGTCCAGATTGACACCTCTGTGGGAGCCAGGTGAGCGTAACACATGCAGTGTCTCTCCTTAAACCTGGTCAACCTGGGACCCGGGTAACAACGCCACCGCAGCCAGTAGTAGTCGCCAGGGAGCCAGAATTCGAAGTCAAGGACATCCTGGGTTCAAAGTACGTCAGAGCCAAATTATACTACTTAGTAGACTGGAAGGGGTATGTCCACAAGACAGGACATGGGAGCCTTGTGAGTACATCCATGCACCTCGCTTGCTTAGACGATTTCATCAAAACCATCCAAACAAACCAGGACCAGACAGAAGAGCCACCTTGAGAGGGGCCTTGGGGGGGGAGTGCTGTCATGATTCCTGTACCTCATGTCCCCAGCCCTCCAAGATGTCAGGCTGGAGCCAGGCCACGATCACCAACATGGCCCTCAAGGGCCTCTCCATCCCTCCAAAGACCCACTTGGAGTCAGACCTGGCGCTTGTGGCACCAGACTCACTCACTCCCATAGGATAACATTGGGGATTGGACTTGTAGTGCTTTGTTGGGGACAAGATGGATGCCCCCACATATTTTGGTTCCCAGAACTGCATGTGCAGTCTAGTCTTTTGGGCATGGTTCAGCCCAGAGACACCTGGGATACCCAGAGACTATTTAAGCCACGCCCAGGCTGAGAAACATGCTTTGTGTTTTCTGCACCTGCAGCGTGAAACTCACCGTGTTTGGATCGGTCTCCAGTAGGCCTGTATCTTCTTCTGCGCTCAGCTCCTGCAAGAACAAGAACACTGTTAGGAACAGCCTTACCTTGGGGTGCTTCTGCCCATCATTCATCGCTTTTTCTGTTCTGCGGGCCTCTTCGGCGGTGTCATTCCCATCCTGGCATGCCACTTCCTAAGGAAAAGGGAAAAGAACAGAAAAAAGGCATTAGTAAGCATTCAGCAAATCTTTGCTTATTTTTAAAGACTGTACGAGCTTCAAACGCTTACCTGAATCCCAGCCGCTCTGGGGGAACTCTGTCTCTGGAACTTCTCATCCATCTGCAAGAGGGAAAAGACACTCTAGGTGAGTGTGGAAACATATAGAGGCGCCACATACCGCGCTTACTCACCGCATTTCTTCTTCATAACCGACATCCACGCTGAAAACGTCACGGCACCTAAAAGACACAGAAAAGGAACTCAGTTCAATACAAATACGAAAGGGTTGCATCGCGCATCGCGCTCTCACTCACCTTCAGTGCTACTCATCTCAGCAGGACGTCGCCATCCCCGGACGCTGGCCATCATCTAAGGAAGGAAAGGAACGAAGTTAGAGAACTGTTCAAAAGACTCATTATACTTACCTTTTGAACTCTTGCCAGTGAAGTAACTAGGCAGCAACGAGCCCGCATCAATCAACGCGCCCCTGCGCTGAAAGCAGGACGAAGAGCACATTTTCCAAGAAAACCAGGCCCAGTCTCCAATCGAGTAGACTTCAGGGAAGGGTTTGAGGTCGTAAGAGGTCAGAACAGGCTGAGTGACGTCCCGTGGATACCAGGTGAGCATTACAATAAAACCATCCGACATGCGACCACGTGACTCTACGAATGGCCCTTTAAATCCGTAACACGTCATAAAAGGATGAGGATGCAGAATAACTCTTGCACCAAATAATAAGACTGACTCAGGAAGTTGGCAAAATGTTTCATCTAACTGTTTTATTTTCAATTGTCTAAAACAGCGAGTTACAACAGACATCAAAGTACTTTGCACGAGCTCTCAATCATTTTGCATACAAAACACATTTATATACAAAAAATGTGTCATCTGTGACGTCATACTACGTGGCAAACTAAAAAAACCTACGGGGAGTTGTGGTTGGCTTAAGGGGAACATCTAAGTATACTTTCTATATAGGGGTGGGTTGTGATTGGGCCTCTACTTCAATTTATGCCCACTCCTAGTGTAGGTCATCTTCAACAGTTATTAAGCACACAACATATTATTGGCTCTCAAACTATAAAACCCTTCGTTATGTGGCCTTCTACAATTGGTTGGCAAGCTTGTACCCTTCCGGAACATTCGGTTCACTAGCAGCACGTAAGCTGGTACCCCAGGTGTCAATGGGTTGACTTGACCGTGTCTCCCCAACCAATTAGCCCAACATCTCTCTTCGCTCATGCTGTCTGCTATTCAGATTATCTTTGAACTTGGCCTTGCAAAGTATCATTGCTCCTGAGAATAAAAGGTAGTATAGGCACACTCTTATTGCAGTCCAGGTCTGTACGTCCAACTCCTATTTCCATCCTTAACTCACATGACAGGAGACCATATTTTGGCCTGTTTTGTAGCATTTAATTGTCTTGAATTAATAAACTTGACACTCATGGTGTACTTTCCTGCACCTTAACAAGAGCTGATTCAGCTTCTCACGTTCACTGTTCTTCAAGGATAACCGGTTCTTGGCCACTCCATCCTTTGACACCAGGTCAGACAGCTTTCTAGGCCTTTCCTCGATCTTCAGCTGTTTTTTTGTTGCCACACAGCACTCCCAATCATTCTTCCTTCGTGGGTCTGAGCTTACTAAATGGGTGACACTGATATCCAGATTCTATATAATGGCGCCCCCGCCTGCATTCTATACACTACGTATAGCCAGCCATTACGATAACTTAGTCTACTTGCGTTGCTGCATCTATACAGTTATAAAACGGCTTGCATTTTCTGCAGTGCTCTGAACACATGCAATCTTCATTCTGCATATGAAAGTTCACTCGATTCTTTACTTCGTCATCAGATTCTATAGGTCTATACATCTTCTTCTTTGACCATTCTTCTCAGTGAGTTACACTTGCTTCTTGTGACATTACCAGCCTCTCTTTCTCTCATCTTCTTATTCCTTCGGAGATCTCCTCCAAGAGATTGTCATCTCTACGAGGGTACATCATATAGGGTATTCTCAATGGGTACATTTTCTCAAAGACTCTTCATGGAATCGGCACCATCACTGGCGTTGTGCATGTCGCAATTGCTGGATTCCAACATATACGCAAAGTGGGGGTTAGACTTCCTGCAGAGGTATTCAGCTGCTCCTCTACAGATTCATGCCAGAATGGACCTTATTGGGGACCAAAAATAGTCCCTCACCTTCAGCGGGTGTGCCACCAAGTCCTCCAAGTAAGTCCAATAGATCCTCACGTGTTCGAGCATCACCCTAAGTTGGGCCGCCTTGTAATATCAGGGAACCCAAACCCCCCTTATCCCTTGGGAGTGTCAGAGTCATCATTTTCAATCTTCGGAGCTCACCTGTTACTTCTAGGAAGAACTTCTGCGGAAGCTGTCGCCACTACTGTACTTTGAGTGCTAGGCTCCCCTCTTCGTAGGGCAGGACAACATAAGTTAGGGATTGTTGATGAAGGACTACCTAAACTGATATCTATGTTGATTTAACCCCTTTACTGTTACAGGTCGTGGTTATTTTCTCCCCCATCATCAGCCTTAGGCTAATCGCATTATTGTATATATGTTAGATAGTGTATGATCGAGTATAGTATTGTTGTTTCATAACTGTGGTTCAATTGTGTTTTGATTATAAAGCCTATAATAAATGTATTTTTGATACATCTGTCTAAGAGTAATCTGTGGAGTTTCACTGTGTGTGCTCATTGTGGGCTTTCAATCACTCTCACCCCTCATCAGACTTAGTCTTAACTGCCTGCCAAGCTACCGTAGATTGGTCTGGTTTGTCCAGAGGGTTCTCCTGTTCGACTAAACTATGGTGGCCACCTAAACTTCTGCCCACCTGGTCAGATTTTAGAAATCCATCTTAACATTGGCTTTCTACAATTTTAGCTAAGTATTGTATTGGCAAATTGGCAGTATTCTTCGATTGAACCAGACAATAATTCCAAGGCAATATTGCCTACAATAAATACCTAAATGCCATAATATTGTCAGATGGCACTGGCACTGGGCATCAGTAATACACGTGGATTGCAAAACTGCCTTTTCAATCACGGTGACACCGCAGGAACTAAAGTTTCAACAGTAGAATTCAGCAAGATGCATTTTGAAAGGGAAAAATTAAAAATAAAGTGCGCGAGAGGGGCCTGCCCTCTGCCTCCCCTTTGCATACATTGAGCCGAGCGGTGACTGACGCAGGGGACTTGCACAACTTGCAGAAAGCCTAGGTTTCAAACTGCATTGTGAAACCTAGGCCTTTTTTAACCCTCTATTAGGACTCTCAATCTTAGGTGGGTCTTTTTCTCCTGTTTCAAAAGAATTGCACTGTGAAAGTATTTAAAACTGCATTGTCAAACCTAGGCCTTGTTTCCCCTCTATTAGGACTCTCAAACTTAGGTGGGTCTTTTTCTCCTGTCTTTAAACGTGGTAGGGATGGATCTCTGACTGACCGAAGAGGTGAAGATATGACGAATAATGGGGCTGAGAGGCTCGGAACAGTCATTAATATAAGAGGAGGGACAACGGTCCTCTGGACACATAGTAGGAGTAAGCGATGAAAGGACTTTCTTAATATATGTGTCGGAGAACAAATGAAAATGAAACACTGGGGGGGTCGTTAATATGAATCTCGTCAACAGGGTGGGATATATCATCTTGTAAATTAGAAGATTCTTGATGAGTGTATGACGTAAAAGGACAAGATTTAATGTGGTCTCCTATCTTCAAGATTTTATCTTTCAGGAATGCCTGGATATTGTCAAGCCAAGATGGATAACTAATCATCATTGCATGGAGGTGCCATTTTTCAAACTGTTAAACTGCTTAAAAAGTTATTTCTGAGAATTAGCTGTTGAGTCTATTGAGTGAGCACAGACTTGTTTTTTAGCCTTAATGATGGCTGATTTATATGCTGATCTACCTTGCCTATGGTTCTTATTAATAATTAAATTAGAGTCCCTTCACCATCTATGCTCCAGTCGCATGAGAGACTTTTTCAGAGCCATGAGTTCAGGAGAGAAACCTTTTTTTCTCAAATAAATTGTAACCTTAGGTATGTGCGCTCATCAATTAGAATAACTTTCAAAGTATTTTTCACACACATTGTACACCCTTCACGTTGTAATTGTAATTGTAATTGTTTATTTATACAGCCCGTATACACAGGTGGAGTGCCCCAAAGCACTTCTAGGCAGGAAGGAACAATGGAATACAGTAATCATTCATAGGCCTTGGAGTTTCCGAATGATTTAAACAGAGAACTACCGTACTAGGCCTGGTAGCATTTTTCCTAGTGCAAGTGCATGAAGTGTTACAGGGAGAGGGAGAGAGAAGGAGGAAGAGAAGAGGAAGGTCTTGAGGAGTGTCCGTAACTTAAGGTGCTCTGGCTCAAGATGGAGAGAGGCAGGGAGGCTGTTCCAGAGGATAAGGATGTTCCCCCAGAACTCTGTTTGTGAAAGCGGCTCCCCTGCAGAGAGTTGGAGGAAGATGAGCGGAGGACTCTAGAGGGAGAGTATTTAGGTGAGAGCATTGTAGATAGTGTGGGCCCCTGCCTTGAAATCGTTGTGGATTATGCAGAATGTCTTGAACTTGATCCTTGCAGCCACAGGGAGTCAGTGGAAGGATTTCAGCGTCGGAGAGATGCGCTCCCTGGACTTGATGCCAAGGATAAGTCCTGCGATTCCGTTCTGGATGAGTTGTGGGGGACGGAGAGTAGAAGTAGAATGATTGAGAAAGAAGCTGTTGCAATAGTCCAGCCTAGAGAGAACCAGGGCTCTCGAGGTGGTGAGCCTCTGGGGGAAAGTGAGAAAAGGTAGGATACCTCTGAGGAGGTGCAGTTGGTAGTGGGACTTTTTGGAGATTTCCGAGATGAGAGAAGAGAAGGAGAGTGGAGTCGAAGATGACCCCTAGATTTTTTGTCTCATTGGAAGGTGAGGGAGCAGGGCCAAGGGGGGCCGGCCAGTGTGAAAGTGGGAAAGTGGGAGCAGGGGTCCAAATGAGGACGATCTCTGTCTTACTGACATTCAGGCAGAGATTGTTAGCAGCACACCAAAGCTGAATTGCGGATAGACAGTCAGGGATGAGCGAGGAGGAGGCTGAACGTAGCCTGAAAGACAGCTGCGTGTCATCTGCATAACACTGAAAGTTAGAGGTAAAGGTAGAGATCCTGTGGGCCAAGGGGGCCATGTAGATATTGAAGAACCAGGTGGATAGGTTAGATCCCTGGGGGACACCACAAGTAGAGAGAGTGATAGAGGAGAGAAAGGACCCAAGTTCCACCTGGGAGGGCCAGTCAGAGAGAAAGGAGGTGAGCCACGTCAGGGCCTGAACTGTGATGCCCAGGCTATCACAGAGATGGGGGATCAAGATTTTGTGGTTTACCGTATCGAAAGCAGAAGAGAGGTTGAGAAGAATGAGGACAGAGGGAGAGTTAGAGTCAACATTTGAGAGCAGGTCTTCACAGGTGTTCAGAAGAGCAGTTCCCGTGCCTCTGGATGCTCTAACGCCAGACGGATGCTCATCATGACAGTCAACAGATTCAGCGTGGAGGGTAAGTTGAGTGATAGCCAGCTTTTCCAGAAGTGTTCCCAGAAAGGGGTGATGGAGATTGGGTGATAGTTTGCCAGAAAAGACGGGTCGGCGCAGGGTTTCTTGAGCAGAGGGTCACAATAGAGTGCTTGAGAGGACAGGGGAAATCTCCAGTGGTGAAAGAAAGGTTGCAGGTTGGCCAAGGCTGGAGCGAGAGCGTCAATATTGTCATTGATGGTGTTGGAGGGGCAGGGGTCCACCTGGTTGGAAGATGCTTTCATAGACCCGACTTGTCTGGAGACCTAATCATGTTTGATAGGGTAGCGGGAGGAGAGAAGAGGGGGATGGGTGGGGTGGCCGATGGGTGCCCAAGAGCTGTTGCTGCAGGAGGGGGAGCAGAAGACAGAGAGTACAGGATGCCCTGTGTTTTGGTGGTGAAATGTGCCGCCAGGGCCGAGCAACGGGCCTGGGTGAGTTCAGTGGAAGATGCGGCTGTGGTCGGGATGGCCAGTTCCTTGCCGACTTTGAAAAGTTCTGCCATGTTGTTAAATGCCGCAGAGGTGTGGGCTTGAAGTAGACTATTTTCTTGGAGTGGATGCAGAGTCTATATTGCCTTTGAAGAAGGCGGCAGGCCAGTTTGTCAGAGGGTGCACCATTTCCATTCCGCTGCTCTTCACTTGCTCTTCACTTGCGTCTAAGGGCAGCCAGATTGGAGTCATACCAAGAGTTGCACTTTTTGGCAGGCTTCTGTCGGACCTTCACGACAAGGGTAAAATGGTTAGAGATGGAAAAGTGAAAGTTGGAGATGGCTGTATATGGATGGGAGTCAGCCGCAGGAGTAGAAGGAGGAGAGTAGGTCGAGGCAAAGGCAGCCACTGACACTATTTCCATGGGTCAGATGACCTTGAAGGCAGGAGGTGGTGTAGGGTGTGCCATTACTACAGAAGAAGAGAGCTTCAATCTGCAATGCTATTGGCCTGTAATGCTTGATTGATAGCATGGGGAACCAAGCAGAAAGACCTGTTTATCTGTTGTTTTTCCTTTTTCAAAAAGAAATACAGACAGAAAGCATATCGATTTCCGTCTGTAGTTATGGATAAAAATGTATGGTTAAAAATCATTAAAATGGAAAAACAGGTTGTTAAATATAAATAAAAACATGGCCTGACATTGCAACTTTGAGGACAAGGTTCTCAGGGCGACATCTTTCTTTTTTTTAACTATCTTTATTCTTTATTATTTCGCAATTTCTTTGTTCAAAATAATTCTGTGGGTTGTATTTTATGTATTGCTTTGGTATATTCTTGGATTTAACTCCGCTTTTCATTTTTTTTAAAGTAATATACCTTTCTGCAAGTGTTGAGCTATTTTATGTTGTCCTCTTTTTCTCAACACTATGAAAAGGTTATTTTGGGACATTATAGTTCTCAGATCCAGAATAGTAGGTGCACATATTAAGGAGCACCCAGCGTTAATTAAAGTGTCCTCATTCTGGGATCTAGGCACAGTCCAGGACATCTTCCAGAGAGCACATCAGCATTTAGGGTTTGCATTTTGCATTTAAAGCACTGCACAAAAAAAGTGGTACAAAAAATATGAAACAACAGATCATAAATGCATGAATGTATTAAGGGAGAGAAGACAGATGAAATGTCCTTTTGAAATAAAGCAGTGCAAATGCATAGTCTCCAGCTTTTCCCATGAGACCTGGAGATGCAGTTGGACAGGCTGTAGGTGTATAACGGGCACAGTCATTATCAGGGAGCCCCCTCACTGTTGACGATCAGGGAGCCACCTCGCTGTACGTGTCTACTGTCGATTCTGTGGAAAGTTCATCATTACCTTGAGACAAATACGTTGAGGTAATGTCAGTGTTACCTTGAGTCCAACACAGAGATGTGATGTAGTCTTTCTTACTCCCATGTAGGCAGATACTACTTTAGGTATAGAGTGTTCCCCATGAGAATGGGAGTCCTTGTCCCCTGAAGGGGAGTCACTCCCAGTGAGGTCCCGGTTTCTCAAAAGTTATCAGGGAACCGCTCGCCCCCTCACTGTTGACGTTATCAGGGAGCCACCTCGCCGTACATGTCTACTGTCGATTCTGTCGAAAGTTCATCATTACCTTGAGACAAATATGTTGAGGTAATGTCAGTGTTACCTTGAGTCCAACACAGAGATGTGATGCAGTCTTTCTTACTCCCATGTAGGCAGATACTACTTTAGGTATAGAGTGTTCCCCATGAGAATGGGAGTCCTTGTCCCCTGAAGGGGAGTCACTCCCAGTGAGGTCCCGGTTTCTCAAACGTTATCAGGGAACCCCTCGCCCCCTCACTGTTGACGTTATCAGGGAGCCACCTCGCCGTACATGTCTACTGTCGATTCTGTCGAAAGTTCATCATTACCTTGAGACAAATATGTTGAGGTAATGTCAGTGTTACCTTGAGTCCAACACAGAGATGTGATGCCTGTCTTTCTTACTCCCATGTAGGCAGATACTACTTTAGGTATAGAGTGTTCCCCATGGGAATGGGAGTCCTTGTCCCCTGAAGGGGAGTCACTCCCAGCGAAGTCCCGGTTTCTGAAACGTTATCAGGGAACCCCCCCAACCCCACTGTTGACGTTGTCAGGGAGCCACCTCGCTGTACATGAACCCAATAGACAAGCGTATTTGGACTTTTCACAAAAGAATTTAAATGGAGGTGGTGACTGATCTCCTGAAATGTGAGCACCACTCTTTCTCCAGCAGTCTCCAAGCCGGTCTCCAAGGCATGAATGCAAATCAGCGAGGTTGCCATCTCCCAGGGGCACTGAGAGTCACTTCTGGGAACACTGCCAGTTTCTCCACAGCTGCTTAGCATGACGCTGTGACAAGAGGAACAAAGCCGAAAGGAGAAGTGATACATCACCCAAAAACGAAAACAAAAAAACCCTGGCTGGGTGGGAGGTGAGTGTGTGGGCAGGCTGCACCTCGGCCGGCAACAGCCCTGGGCCAACAGCACTTAGTTTAACAGAATTCAGCAGAAACTTGGCCAAGACGGTTCTATGAAAGGTTCTAACTGACTGCTTCCTCGTTCTTTCTGGAGATTTAAGTTCCAGTAGACATGTGAAGTGTTCGGAAATCCCTTGTCATAGGTTTTCAATTTCACTCACCATGTGGCAGACGAAGAAAACTTAGCCATAACCCCATGGCCGCAGAGACAAGGACTGTATTAATGAGGGGGTTCTATACTCACTGTGGACCATCACAATATTCATTTTTCATAGAATTACCACACTGACAAAAATCCGAAGGGCCTGAATTAGGGGTGTACTGAATAGTGAAATTAATATTTGGCAGAAGCCAACAAGAGAACCAACTAGTTTTCATAACATGACCTCCTGCAGCATGTTATAAAATGCTAGAAGCACATTTAATATACTGCTGGAGGCATGTTATAGGATATTACCCAAATTGTGTATATATATATATATATATATATATATATATATATATATATATATATATATATATACACACATATATAATGTGTTTGGGTGGGAGGTTTTGCATTGGGTGGGGGATTGCGGGGGGGGGCTCCCCCACATATATGTAACAATTGACCTTCAAAATTCGGGCAGTTGTGCAAAGGTCAATTGTAATTCGAACAATTGTTGTTGAACAGTTCGTATACAACCTGTTAAGAAATGGTGCAGCTTTTTTCTATGAATAACTGAAAATGTTCTGATCTATTTAATAAGTAAACCAGTCAGAAAATGTTCATGTAGCCAATGGGAAATGCTGCACCATTTCCATAAATTGCTTCCAGCAGTATACTATGCATTAATGTTTAATATACTGCTGGTGGCTCTTTATGGCAAAACATTCTACACACCAATGAAGGTGGCATTTTGTAAACGCCACTTTCATTGTTGTGCAGAATGTATTTTGGTCATGGGGAGTCTCCAATGATTTCCTTTGGAGACACTCTGTGAGCAAAACATTGCAAAATTCTGCCGGGGGAAGGCTACAGGAGTGTCGGAAAAGATCACAAGCCCTGGACAGGAAGCCTGCGGTGTCCAGTCATTATCTCGAAAACAAAATGTCGAATTACAATAATGTCGAATCAATAATGTCGAAAACAAAAATGTCGAATTGTTTTTTTTTTTAATGTACATGTTTTTTTGGGGTTCCGGTGGTAAAAAAAAGAGGTAAAACATAAAAAAAAAATTAAAAAAGGGGGGTTGGGGGGGAACCCCCCCATTTCGAATAAAAATCAACAAAAAAAAGAAATTCGACATTTTTGTTTTCGACTTTATTTTTTCGACATTATGACTTTCGACATATTTGTATTCGAGATTATGACTATAAACCGAAGCCTGCCACTACATGAAAGGCAGCAGGCCTGTTCAAGGTCACAAAATTGAAGTGTTGAGGGGTAAGGAACCACTGCAGCACTCTGATTGAAGTCCTTGTGAATCGACAACCATTGTAACGAGCGTGATCCGTATAAAGGGTGAATTATCTGCCCAACAGGTAATAACGGAACTACTCAACAGACCACTTGATCGCCAGACAATCCTTCTCTATGGTCGAATAGGGCAGTTCATGCGACATTAGTTTCGTTTGCTAAACCCTATCGGACGGAGATCATTAGCAAATCCTTGAAATAGCACAGTAAAAGTGTTCTGTGCAACTGAGAACAGGTTGTCTGGATACAATGTTCTTTAAGCTGTTAAGCTTTGTGATTGCATGACAGGTCACCGTTATGTGCTGCTTTCAGCGCATCTGCAAAGGGGCAGCCATCGGTGAGAAATGTGGGATTAACCAGTGGTAGTAACCAACAAATCTTAGGAAAAGCGCGTATCCCTTTTTTGTGGTTGGCAGTGGTATTTTCCTGATGGCTTTGACCTTATCCACCTGCAACCTGATTAAACCTTGACCCATAGTGGAACCCAAGTATTTCATTTGGGTGGTTCCTAGGACAGATTTCTTTGAGTTGATTCACAGACTGGCTGCTTCCAAGATTTTCACTTCCTTCTCCAGGTGCATTAGATGCACACCCCACGTTTTGCAAAAGACGATTATATCATCTAGTTAGGGTGCAGCATATGTGTCATGTGGTACTAAGAGGCTGTCCTTTAGATGTTGAAAGGCGCTGGAGCACCATGCAGGCCAAACAGTAAAACCTTGAACTGGTAGAGGTCCTGCGGACTGGCAAAGGCGGTATTCTTCGAGTCCTGGTCTCTTAGTGGGATCAGCCATTACCCCATAGTCTAATCTATTTGCTTAGATATTGCGCCATACCCAGTTTTTCAAAATGTTCATCCACTCTGGGCATCGGATAAGACTCATACACAGAGATCTTGTTGAGCTGCCGAAAGTTTATGCAGAACCTTGTCGTTCAATCGCATTTTGGTACTATCATGATAGGAGAATATCATGGACCTATCGATAACAACATATAATCAGTAATGGGTTTCTCTTCTTGGTGTTTTCACTATTCTTTGAAGATGTCTAAAATGGCACTGGACTGTCTTCCAAAGAGGAGTTCAAATGGTGAGGTCCCAGTAGAGGACTGAGGGATGTCTCGCTTTAACACCAGAGGTAGTGCCTTTTCCCAATGCTTCCCCAGAGTTTCCGCTGTTCTCTTGAGCATTTGTTTACTTTTTTTTTGTAGCCTTCCACTCAGGGGTGTTGCTAGGTCTGGAAAAGATCCAGGGCCACGCTAAAGTCGGGACTGTTGGGACTCGTGCCTACCTAGCTTTTTGGTTGTAGGCCCTGAGCTTGTATCCAGGGCTACAACCAAAAGACCAGGGCCTATAACCCCCTAAGCCTCCATCCCAGCAACGGCTCTGCTTCCACTAGTCCATCGGTTTGGGCGTGGTAGACTGAAGTCCATAGTTTCTTAATACCAATCTTTTGACACACTTGTTTCATCATGCGCAACATGAAATTAGTGGCTTGATCAGTAACAATCTCTTTTGGAATACCCACGCAGGCGAAGAACGGGATCAATAGACCACACACTTGTTTGGCTGAGTGGCCTCTCATAGGGAAGGCGTTGGGGTATCTCGTGGCATAGTCCACTATTACTAGGATATACCAATAACCCCTACTTGCTGATTCCATAGGGCCCACTAAATCCATTCCTTTTCTCTGGTGTTACACTTCAGACTTCCCCGCGGGCATCCTTGCAGAGTACGACTTCTTTACAAGCTCCTCTATGGACCAGATATAGGCTACCATGGTGTCTGTACAAACTTCGACGGACTCCGGGTCAGCTGACACGTCTTGTACGTGGAAGACGTACGGCAAGACACGCCCCTCTTACGACTATAAAACCACCGTCTTCCAAGGGGCTCGTTGCTGCTAATTAGTGTTACAAGCTACACGCGGTTTCGTCCGTTACTTCTTCGTGTCTTCCTACACGATTCCTCATCTGAACTCCTGGTTTTGACCTTTGCCTGACTACTGGATTGCCTCGTCTCCTCCTTTATTCCTGTCGTGCTCGTCTGGTTGTTTGACTCGGAACGTTACTGGATCCGGCTCCCTTCTGTCTCTTGCGGTACTTGTTTCCAGGTTGCCGCTTCTGCACTCGGAACCAAATTGCTGTCGACTATCTGGAACTTTTCTACAGCTACTCTGGATACATGTGTGCTCAGGTACATACTTAATTGGCTATCCCCATCTCTGCTACTATTTATCTCCACGACTTGTTTGGATATTTGTCTTCTGTTGGATTCTGGGACATTGAGTGACTTTCCTGTGAGATTGTCCTTAAGTGCATATAAACGCTTTCCTGAAAACTGCACCAACCCGGCACTAGTGCGACCCTCGTGCCGTCCGGGGCTACTTCCCTATACTAACATCCCTGTTTGTTATTTTCTCCTGTCGTTGTCTTCTGTTTCCTAGATTCCTTTCCTCAATATATCCTTATTCAGGTTAGTTGTTATCAATTCTATATATAGTTGGGACCAATATTGAATCAGACCATTTCCACTCATTTTGTGTTATTCCTTGTAGATCCACCCCGGGGAAGCTCCACTCCAATACCTATCTAGGTAGTTGCCCATTTAATTCAACTGTTCTAATCACTTGCATTAACCTCAACACTGTCTAATATCTTTGTATTCCTTTGCAGCATTGGTATTGGCGGTGTGTGTTCTCCCCGCTCTTTTATTCAGTTGACACCTCTGTCTGTCCCAATTGAAACAGCAGAGAGGTACATTGTGGAAAAGAGCCCCTCTTTGAGGAAGCCTGAGTCTTGTACTCAGGGGAGCTGGGATGGAAGGCTGAATATCGATTCTTGTATCACCATCATCTCCAAGTTCACTTCTCTGCATCTTCGACCTATTTCGGAGTGGTGAGTAACATCTGGAAGGGCACTTTTATGAGTGACATACATTGTAGAGCGGCTCTTGTGGGTATGTAGGGATTTTTTAACTGACAAGTGGGACAGTTCTTGCAATATCTGGTTACATCCCTGTATACTCCTGGCCAATAGAACCTCTTCATCAGATTCTGCTGTATTTTATTGGTGGCCATATGGCCACCGGTTACATGGTCATGTGCTATCTATAGCAGGAGCCCTCTGTGGGGATTTTGTACTAAAAGTTGATCTATTTCTTGTCCATCCTTTGTATTATATACATGATGATACAACCCGTTTTCCTGTTTGAACCAGGGCCTTTGCGGTGTCTCCAGCATGTTACCCTGATTGGCATTTACCAGGACTATTCGCAGCATACCCTTTGTCTGTAGGCCAGTACATAGGGAGGTTACCCGCCCTTCTATGTTCCAGTCCACCATGTTAATTGGGTATATTCTCTGGTCTTCCGTTGTCCGTTAGGCGGAGGCCATACATCTTCTCTATGGAATGTTGCATCAGTTAACCACTCCTTCCTTCCGTCAGACATTCGTTCCTCAAAGGTCTGACCCTATGAGTACTGAGTTGAGAAGGTTAGGCATAACGTAGGCCCTTATATCCACATCTCTGTTCTTAACCTTTAGGTGGACAATTTTTGAGGGGTATGATTTTACATCGTCGTGTACACAGTTAATCTGTATTGGTATTGCCCATCCACACTTTTTCCATTTACTTGTGGGATGACTGATGTCTATGGCTTCAGCTGTATAGTATGGCTTGGGTAGGAACGTCATCCACCTGTAATTCCATGGCATATAGATATCCTCTTCCTCGAAAGGTTCTGGTTTTTGGATGGCCCCTAATTCCATCAGTTCAGCATTACTTTTCTTCTGACAGAATTGAGCTATGTGGCCCCACTCCCTACATTTGAAGCACTGAGGTTGTCTTGGCCTCATCACCACGGATGCCCCATGTGGTTCGAACTTGGCAAGTTTTTCCTCAGGTGCCTTCCAACAAAGGTTAACATGTTTAGATCCGCTTTTAGGGATGGGAAAAGGGGTAAATTTGAGGGCCCCCT
Source organism: Ambystoma mexicanum (assembly GCF_040938575.1). Taxonomy (NCBI): domain Eukaryota; kingdom Metazoa; phylum Chordata; class Amphibia; order Caudata; family Ambystomatidae; genus Ambystoma; species Ambystoma mexicanum. The sequence goes on from NC_090926.1 coordinate 1,052,529,022, forward strand.
AATTATCTTGGTTCTTTAGAAAGCCAGCCCTTTGGTACTCTGAGGCGTTGTTGATTGCTTCAACTAGGTTAGTTCTATGGTGCTGTCAGACCCATTGTTGTATGGGTCCTTGTAGGACTTATAAGAACTGTTCTAGGATGATGTCTCCATCACACGGCCATAGAGGAGGTGGCTGGTTGTAGCCATTTTCTCCTCAACTCAATAAAATAGTTGTCTTGAGGTTTCTCCATTTGTCAGATGAGTTTCTCTGAATTTAATATGGTAGGCTTCATCATCCAATCTGAGATGTTCCTTGATGGCCCATTTGATGTCTACACATGGGATATCGCCTTTGCGGTTGGTTGCTTGGTAGGCACCTTGCACTGGTCCGGTAAGGAGTGCTACATATGGACCCCAACGGCCCTGAAGCCATTAGTAGTTGCGTGCAATATGTTCAAAGTTAATAAAGAAGAATCCTGGATTGTCTCCGTCTTGGTACTTCTGTAATACATAGGAGGGTATTACCTGGTTCACTCTGGTGGCGGTTACCACATCTGTTAGCTCTAATAGTGCTTCTTGATGCTATTGTTTTGCAGTTGTTTGCCTGGTGCCTTCTATTTGGATAGCCTGTTGAAATACTTGCCCTTCCACCTGGGCGTGTTGATTTTGATTTTGTACCAACTGTTAGAGCTGTTGTTGTCCGTCTGGTCATTCCTTTATCAGGGTCTCCACTTCTGACACCACTTTGTGGAAATAGAGGAGACCAGACACCAGTTGTTGATGTTTTTAAGGTTTATTAACTTCCTTTATTGTGCTCAGCTAATTCTATCTTGGATTCTTCACCAAGAGTTTCTTTCATGGATGGTCTATGACAGGAGTGGGGCTGGATCCATCTGGTCAGGGTTCTTCTGCTCCTGGTGATTCTTCTTCTAGTAAGCCCAGTAGAATTGAGGGCTTTCGTCAATAGCGGCTTCCTCCTGGAAGTAAGAAACAGAGAATGACACAAAGTATCTGTCTTGCTCGTATGTATATCAGTTGATGTTGATTTTAGCCAATCAGATTTTGTTTGACTTAGTCCCTTTTGCTTGTGTGTTATTCTAGAAGCCACTCCTCCCTTTTCAGCCAATTGCGTCCTTGTATGCAGTCGCAACAGGTCCTCCCCACTCCGTAGTGCATCAGTACAGGGCTCTTCCGCTGCGTGTGCCATGGTGGAGTTTTCCTGCTTCCCTTGACCCTCCCTTAGTCCGCTCCTCCTCTACACTATCGACACCATCGTCCTTGACAGCGGTCATCCCTACATGTTCCTTCTCACCCTCTGTACCATCAGCACCCACCGCGGTCGTTCCCACATGTTCTCTCTCACAAGCAGCCAATAAGCATACTTGCTTTAGGAAGTATAGAGTCGCTCCAGGAAATATTCAGTTGAACCGAAATAGCTGGGTTTCGAAGTATGGTATACCCATAGTTTGGATGATGATACAGTGGTAGGTGTTCTCTTCTTTAAAATTGATGGTGGGGCAGTGTGCTAGAGGGTAATCTTGCAGACATTGTTTTGGGAGCAATGTGGTGCAAAAGCTGATTTGCTTATACCAAGGATCTGCAACCAGTGACTCTCCAGACATTTTGGAATATGATGACTATAGGATCCCTCACTATTGAGTATGCTGGCTACAGCTGATGGTAGCTATAGTACAAAAATATGGAGAACCAAAGGTTGCAGACGCCTAGCCTATAGAAGCGCTCAAGTATTTCTTGAAACGACAATACTGCTTAATGGCCAGAAGACCCGGGGACGTGGCAGCCACATGTCAGGCGTTGGCTGCCATAGAAAACAAACATGCTATTGAAGGAAATGCTGAGGCTAATGCTGCTGGGAATTTCTCTGGACAACATCTAATTCCACCATTGGTTAGGTCATCTGTGCATTTGCAGAAGGGCATACAATCAAATGCTCAGCAGTTGTCATACTGTCCAGCTGCAACTGCTAGGCAACAACCCAGATATCTTTAGACCTACTCAAGGGGCCTCCGGGCACCAAATCTGGGCACACTACTCCCACTTAGGTGAACTTACTAAGGAAACCAAAATGTGCTTGATTGAAATATTTGAGCCATTGTTTCTTACCCGCAGAGAACCCCTCTAGCAGTATTCCATTCGATCTTGTTAATCTTGAGCCTGCAGAAAAACGAGAGCAGTCTGAGACTAAAAGCTAAGCTGATGCGCACAGTGCATGAGAACATAAGCAACCTTTCAACCAGCCTTGTCATCTCCTCTACAGAAGTATGCACTGCTTGGTTGGCATAGCTTTGTTGACAGCTACCCTTCCAGAGTGCACTTGACTTGCTTGTTTGGCCACACAACAGGCAGTGGTAAAGCTGTTGTGACACCAAATCTATGCCAAGGCAGAATGGCCAGGCCAGTGGCTGGAACAAATGGGTCTTACCTCAACAGGTCCCACTGAGATGTGTCTCAGTTCAGGGGTCATAATTTGGACTATTTTGTTGTTCATTATTTGTACTGTTCTAGTCGGTGTATATCTGTTGATGAACTGGTGCAAGGCTTGTTCTAGATTCCACTTCTGCTCTGCCAATGAATGTCTGGACCCTAGTCTGTACCGTAAACTTGAACGGGTTCAAAGAAATACTGTCTCGGCCTTACCTCTCACCTTCCATACCCACACCATGTCAAATCCATTACTGTACACGCAGGAGTTTTCCACCTTCATGCCACATATTGTGTTTAGGGATCCACCCACTTAGACACCGGGCCTGGCCTCTCCCGATTCCACCTGGAAGCGTGATTGATAGAAGGCTCTTTTGTGTTCTTACTGAAGATCCTTCTTAGATCTGGTCTCAGACACGTTGCTAAAATATCATCGGTGGTAGCAAAGTCCAGGTTCGGACTGGCCTATAGGGCAATAAGACAATGCCTGAACCAAAAACAAGAAAATACTAGTGTTGGACAGTTTTTTTGTTCAAAGTGGACAACTTTTTTTGGCCTATTTGGGCAAATTTGATAAGTTACTTAGCAATGCGGCTAGTAGTTTTGACCAGTGTTACTGAATGAATATTCTTTCAATTGCACAATTTGCATCACATTTTATCAAAAACTACCCCTTGGGTACTGCTCAAAAGGAATGAATTGCCATTTGCAACTGTCAGCCACTTTTTGATTGGTGCCCGGAATAATTGTATGCCCCAGTCCATCCCTGCCAATCTTGGGCTTTCATGTATATCAGTCCAGGTTGAACTCAGGTTGACCACTACTGAGCATTGATCTTGGCCAGCAAAGTAGAGCACAAGATAAAATGTTATTTTTTCTTTCATCTTCCTCTATATTTATCCATATTTAGTTTTGGGAAATGTTTCCTGTATTTATCTTCATGTATTATTTGTATTATTTATTCAGTCTGATTGTTCCAGACAGCCATACCTCGTATTTAGCCTGATTTTTGTAAGATTGTGCCAGATTGAACTACCCATTTAGGCATTTTTCTGCCATTATCCAGGTGTCTCAAACCCAGGTGTTACTGTATTTGTTATATTATTTTATGTTATATGAATTTATAAGAGCGCACATACTCCCGAAGGCATCTTGGCGCTGAGCAGTAGGATGAGGGATGCAAAAGCAAATGACGCATTCAAAAAAGAAAGGTCTTAAGGGACCGCCAGAAAGCAAAATGATTGGAAGTTGCACGAAGTGCCAGGGGTAACTGATTCCACGCATTGGCGGCCACCTCAGAAAAGGCCCTACCTCCCATCCATGACCCTCTAATACGGGGTACAGAGAGGAGAAGGGCAGACTGAGATCAGAGAGGGCGGGCGGGAACATAATGAGCAAACTTCTCCTGAAGATATTCCGCTCCTTCCTTATAAAAAGCTCGATGAACGAGGCACATGGATTTAAACTGAATCCGTTTTTCAATGGGAAGCCAGTGCAACTGTTTCAAGAGTGGAGAAATATGTGTTCATGCTCGGGGCGTAAAATTGCTCTAGCAGCCACATTCTGGAGCATTTGAATGCGGTTTAGCAGATAGCAAGGTTCCCGAGTGACACGATTTACAGACAGCACCAACCTGCTCTGCCATAGAAAGAGAAGATGAAAATCTTACCCCCAGATTTCTCACTGAGGAAGACGGAATAGGGAAAGGTCCAAGTGAGACAGGCCAGAAATCAGGAGGCCAAAAGGAGAGAGGGTAGGTCTTGCCAACCACTAAGAGCTCAGTCTTACTGCCATTTAGTTTAAGTTAATTTTTTGCCATCCAGGCACCTAAGTCCTCCAAGCAACTCCTGAGCCGAACAGCAGTTTCAGGACAAGATAGATCCAGATGGACCAAGATCTGTGTATCGCCTGTATAGGAATAAAAGCGGAAACCGTGTGACATGATGAGAAGTAGAAGACGACGAATATAGATGTTAAACAGGATCAGCAAAAGTGCAGATCCCTGCGGAACTCCGTTGACTGTTGAAAGACCCATTAAGCGTCTTCTCCCATTATCCAGGTGTCCCAAACCTAGCTGCTACTATGACTATCTGAAAACCCCATTAGGCATTTTCTCCCAGTCCCTAACCTAGGTGCTACTGTATTTGACTGCTGAAAGACCCATTAGGCGTGTTTCCCATTATCCAGGTGCCCAAACCTATGTGGTACGGTATTTGACTGCTGAAAGACACATTTGGCGTTTCTCCCATTATCCAGGTACACAAACCCAGGTACTACTGTATGTGACTGTTGAAAGACCCATTAGGCGTTTTGTCCCATTATACAGGTGTCCCAAACCCAGGTACCACTGTACTTTACTGCTTACAAATCTAGGTGACAGTCTATTTAGTGTCTACTGATGTACTCCAGTAAGGTGTCTCTTCCACCACCCAGCTGTTCCCAAATCCAGGTACCACTGCATTCAACTATTCATTGTTACCCCCGTCATCCCAAAATCCAGATTCTAAAACAACTTACTTCATATTGTAGTACCCTTTGCTCAAACTGCTCAGAGTTTCACTCCAGAGAGACCACGAATAGCGAGACCATCCCATCCACATTGGACAAAGAAAAAGAATGCTGCATCCGAACTACATCAAAGCATACGGTAGGTATACCTTGCACCACATCCGTGGACACAGGCCGCAGGCACGGCCATCCACCCATGTACCATAGAATGTAGCTATGGCTATGACATTCCGGTCTAGCAGCGCACATAGCCGTCCACACTGAAACCCCTGTCGTACCTCAACGACTACCAACGAAAATAAAATTTGGTGTAGCTGGGCACATTTTGAATCTTCAGCAATAGTACTCTATCCTAAACCACCAACAGCGCCCAGCCATGTGCCTGACCTCTGGGCTGCTTACTGGAGCCTAGCCAGCCACCTAAGTCCTAAGCCCGTGAAAATGCACACAAGCATCTCTTCATCTAAACTCTTAGAACCTCTTGCACATTGGGCTTCTTTATGACTCTGCTGGTCCAGAAACAAGGGTGATGGTAAGCTCACTTGTATCCTTATTTGCGGACCGGCAAACTACGGGTATGCCTGCTGGAGCCGCTGTGCCCGACAGGTCAGACCCTGCCGGGCGCAGCGGTCACGGTAGGCAAAGCCGTCACGAAAGCTTCCATGTGGGAATGGGGATTAACTAAATTACTGCCGCTTGACTCCCCGGCCGCCGGAGTTGTGATCACCCGGTGGCACCGGGAAGTCAGGCACCACGGTTACCGCCAGGCCCGTAATGAGGTCCATTGACTGCAGTCACCAAGGGTGTTCTAACCACAAAGCGCATCGAGGCCATACAAATAGGGAAAGAGTACTATATAAATAACGGTTCCTAGTGATTGCATCGAATTCAAAGGTTTCGATTGCCAAGGTTTCGAAAAAAAATGCATCGAAAAAATTCCTTTCTTTTTTTAATGGGGGGGTCCCACCAACCCCCTTTTTTTTACCCCTTAAAACCCATTATAGTAAAAAATAAAAACCTGAACCTACAAAACGAATACAATACAATATCAAAATATAATTTGCAACCAGTATTTTTCAGATTTTATTTGAATGAAAAAAATGCATTTGGATGTAGACACGCAGACATACTGGACACACAGAGCGAAGTCAGTCCACATCCAAGTCAGTTCCATGTTTATCATAACAGCAAGTTGCTGCTCCTGTGATTGCTACTGGCCTATGTTCTCAGCAATTAGAATAACTTTTCAACTACTTTTTACACAACTTTTACAACCTTCATGTTGCTATTCTGCAATAGCATTAGCCTGCAGGGCTTGACTGGCAGCATGCGGCTCCCAGACATAAAGACCTGTGTTTTCCGTTTTTCACAAAGAAATACACACAGAAAGCATATAGATGTCTGTCTGTATTTATGCATAAAAACATTAAAAACAGAAAACAGGGAGCCATTTCTAATGAAACATACATAAAACTGTGGCATGATATGCCAACTTTGGGAAAAGGTTCCCACGGTGCCATATCTTACATACAGGCCGATTCATGGAATCAATGTGCGCTGAAAATCGCTGCGCAAGCGTGAAAATCGCAGCGCAAGTGTGAAAATCGCAGCGCAAGCATGCCAAAGCCGCACACATCGATTCATGGAAGTCAGTGCACGTGTAAATGCTGGGATGTGCGCTAAAATCATGGGTGGCGCACGCGGGCGCACACGTCATTAAACGGCGTGCGCTACGCGCATAGCGAAAGTGCACATAGTGCAGCGCAGACAACAAAAGTGGGTGTAACACGGCGCCGTAACACGTGGAATGGGGAACAACGCGGGAAAATGTGGGCGTTAGGGGGAAGTACAGGAGGTAAATGCTTGCAACGCCCACACGCACGCCAACAACACGTATTCATGAAATCGAACAGGGGAAAGGCGTGCACCAAAAAAGACGCGCTAGTCCGGAAACACATACGCCAGCAGGAAGCAGGCGTAAGCGGACCCGCGCAGCATAAAAGTGCATGCAAACAACAAACAAGCTCAGACGCTACGATGAATATACCGTTCCTCGCAGCAGTGGTCGTGGGACACCGCAGGAGGAGGAGGATAGCCAGGCCCCGCATTTTTTTACCCAGGACCAGCCTTTTTGGGATGCCTGATGACCAGGTGTATGGGAGGTACATGTTTCCACCACACATAATACTCGACCTGGTGAGTGAGTGGGAGGATGACCTCACATCACCCACCCTGTGCTCCTAAGCACTGTGTCCCTTGGAATAGGTGCTCAATGTACTGCACTTCTTGGCTACTGGTTCATTTCAGCGGACAAGTGCCATAGTGAGGGGGGGTGTCACAGGCCACGCAGTCACGCTGCCTACACCAGGTGTTGGCCAGCATGACTGCACGCCCCTCAGTCCGCAGGCACGTATACATGCCCAGAACACCTGCAGAAAGGCAGGCTACCGTCCAGAACTTTTACGTGGTGGCACACTTCCCCAAAGTGCTAGGTGCCATTGATTGCACCCATGTGGCTCTACGTCCTCCCAGGGCAACTGAGCACATCTATCAAAACCGCAAGCACTGGCATTCCATCACGTGCAGGTAGTTTGTGATGCCAATGGAATCATCACCTCAGTATATGCAAACTATCCATGGTCCACCCATGATAGTTTCAGAATGTCACCCCTAAACCGGGACCTAGAAGCTGGGCGGCATGGCGACACATGGCTGATTGGTGAGTATAAATGCCACTGCACATGCATGCATGTCAGATACTGAGTAATGTGACAACCCCACTACTGATACCCATCATCACCTCTCCAGGGGACAGTGCCTAACCTATGAGCACCTACATGATGACGCCAATTCAGAGCCCCACCACACCACCCGAGGTAAGGTACAACACAGCCCATATTGCAACCAGGGCATAGTGGTGCGCACATTCGGAGTGCTCAAGTCACGCTTTCGCTCCCTTGACCGCTCTGCTGGGCAGCTGCTATGCGCCCCAGTAGTGTGCAGGATCATAGTGGCAGCATGTGTCCTGCACAACGTTGCAACCTGTCGGGGCCTGCCGGTGGACATGGTGGTGCCCCCACATCCCCAACCACATGCACGGCGGCTGCGCATGGGGGTGAAAGGGCACGTGGTGAGGCAGCCCGTACTCAGCTGGTGGCTAATTACTTCACCTAAAATCCTACCCCTGTGGAGTGCATACAGCCCTGGCACATACCAGCTGACAATCAATGATGATGGCATAAGGTGCAGTCAACTGTCACAACCATACCAGCCTGAGATTGGTCACCTGGAAGTGTTACATTGTGTGCATCCCTACCTACTTAAAGAAAACCAATGCTGTGTGACAAAAAGACACACATTCATGCAGCATGAATGACTACCCACTTGCAAAATACCACATGAAAGTAGTGCCATGTCATCCAACCTCTCCCCATCTCAGCTACCCAACACACCATGGCATGGCATGCAACGTGAAAGCAACCAAATAAATGCACAACACATGACACAAGTGTCACAAAGTGCACTGTCCCTAACGTAAACAGGCCACAGACAATATGCTCCCAGTAATCAATAAGAAACAGCACACAAGAACAAATACTTACCAGCAACACAAAACAGCAACACAGGATGAAACAGTGGCAATATATGACAGTCAAAAATTAAAGTAGTGCAAGTCTCACAACCTGACAAAGCCAGCACATCGACCCCTTCCAACTGCAGAGTGTTGCTGTCCGGCAAATGTGTCAGTGTACTGCATACAACATGAACTGCATCTGCAAAGGAGACAGGCTTGTGAAAACATGAAGAAGGTACATGTGAATAAGGAGAAATACATGGATGCACAAGCACATATCAATACACCATGCAGTGTACAATCCAACAACAATCCCCACTAGGGATGTACACACAGTTTTGACTACAGACTGCCCACACAGCTCATGGGAGCCCAATGTCACTGTGTAAGTTACTGTCACTTGGTCACACCCTTTGCAAGCCCATGGAAAGGGGAGGCAGGAGGGGTGTGTGTGTCAGGAAACCAAGCATCTAACCCAAAGATAGGACAAGCCTGCATGTGCCCAGCTGGAATACACAGTGGATTCCCACGGGAGCCACACAAAGCAACACACTGTAAAAAAAATCAAAAAGAAAAAAAAATCAAAAAGAAAAAATGTCCATGTGTGGACTGGAGGGGGGGGGGCACCCTGGAGACACGAGGTACAGGGTGCATCCCAACACCCACATGCATGGATGTTGGAACAAAAAATACCTACATGGGCTCATGCCCTGCACGGCTACGCTACAGTGGGAGAACTGCCGTCGCTCTCTTCATCCTCTGCTGCTACATCAGGAGGTGGCCGTGATATGGGAGGCAGCCCACGCAAAGCCCTGGTATGGTCCTCCATGGCAGCAAGCATGCGGGTCTGGAAGGTTTGGTTCTGGAGGATGATGGTACGGAGATCCCCATGCAGCACCTCACGGGTTGCCTGCATTTCTGCATGCATGGCCTCGCGTGATGCCCGGATCTCCGCACGGGTTGCCTGGAGCTCAGCTGAGAGTGAAAGTGTGAGCTGCTCCAGCTGCTGTTCTGACCTAAAATTCCGGGAAGCCTCAAGTTCACCCAGAGTCTCTCTGAGGAATGCCAGTTCTATCCTCAGGGCTTCCCTGTGGGCCTGTGACTCTACAGATATGGCTTCGTGCAGAGCCTCCAGTCCATCCCCTCAGTCCCTGTTGGATGCCAACATATCCTCCCTGTGTGATTGGCAAATGGAGTCTGTTGCCTGCTGCTGGAGCTCCATCTGCCTTTCAGGGGGGAGAATGGAAGTGGCCACACTATCCATTGCCTGAGCCATCATTTCACATTATGCTCCCTGTTGTGCTGCTATACTGTACATGGAGTTCTCCCATACAGTATTGCCTGGTGGCACACGGCCACCGCGTCGGCAGGCACCACACCTGTTTGGGGCAAGGCGATCTGCACCAGAGGCTGCAGGATTGCATTCCCCCTTTGATCTGCTGGCCCAGGAACAGGATCAAATGTTGTGGAGTGTGACCCTGCATCCGTAACCGCCAAAGGCGGAGTTACCAACACTGACATCCCCATAGAGGGGTCTACCCCCGGTGCAGGTGGGTTGGACAGAACAGCATCCCTGCCAGAAACACTCACCTGCGACGGTACATATGTCTCACTGTCCGATTCAGCACCTGATTCATAGAGTTCAGCGGAGGTGTACCCAGAGACACCCATGGACAGCATGGTCTGTAGGACAAATGGGTTTTCACCCACATCCTCCACTGGTGCCCGGTTGTGGCTGATATTCCTCCTGGGTCTGCACCATCTCCACCTCAACAGCATCAAGTGCCTCATCACCTGCAAACAAATTAAAGATAACATATGGAAACAGGCATGAACACCATAGCACACACATAGGCCTGACAAGCCAGAGATCCAGTACAGGAATTACATATGTCCCACATGACTATAACCCTGGCATGCATGCAATGTCAATGAGTTGGAAGGGGAGGCAAAAAGCAGACACTGAGGACTCCAAGATGGAAAAGCAACACATTAGCTGCATGCTGGATAGTACTGGCATCACACATTAGCCTGTGAGTGGCATGTCCAATACACATCCATGACACATGCCAGCACACAGATGGCACGTAGCATAGCCATGGTACTTTTCAGAAGTACAGGCATATGGAAGGAAATAAGTACTGTCACTCATCCATGTGAGATGGACATCATGAGATACAACATGCAAAATAGTGTTTAAAAACATGCATGTGCTACACGCTGCAACAGATCCAGTGTTCAATTATACATTGATGGCAGGCAGATGGATACATCCATGGTTGGTCACTTCAACATGACAGTCAACAGTCATGTTCTACATCCAAACAGGGTCCAAAAATGATTGTGCAGGCCATCACTTAATCAGCCTGAGTGGTAAAAACATACCCATAACAAGGTCATAAATGTGGGCCATTGTGGGGTGTAATCTATGACAGAAGCATGTCACATATGTCGCAGTAGGGCAGAAAAATGCATTGTAAAAATTGGAAGGATTTAAACAATCAGGCTGAATGAACACAGAATATCATGAACAACGTAGTCACAAGATGACAGTTCAAGGGCAACTGCAGTAATGTGGTGCAAATTGGCTACTGTGGTCAGAAGGGATACTGTCATACCCAAACCCAAGGCCGCTGAATGGTTTGGAGGAAGCACATGGGTGACCCAACCACTCATGAGTACACACCCTCACCTGGTACTCAATCAGTACACATCACCCAAGCAACATACACATGGATTACACACACATGCATGGGCACTCACCGGACAATGCTTCAAAATCTGGTAGGTCTCCCACGCCTTGGAGCTGTTCCTCTGTGACGAAGGTTCCAGCAACAGACTCATGTTCAGTGAGTTGGTTGTCCTCTGGTGGAGACCCACCGCCAGTCATCAGAGTAGAGGCATGATTGGAAGCCAGCTTGTTCTTTGCTCTGCGTTTCAGGTCATTCCACCGCTTGTAGCAATCATCAGCTGTGCGCCTCACAAATCCAAGGGCACTAATGTGGTCCGCGATGGTCTGCCAGTGGGCCCTACGTTGAGCAGGCGTAGTCTTGCAGCCTGCAGTCACCACAATTTCGCGGCTATGTGCCAACACATAGGCCACAAGTGCATCAAGTTCGGCGTCATTGAAGCTATGCTTCCTTGACGCGCCGGAGTGTGTAGCCGTGTCTGGAGTCTCAGCCTGTAGTGCAAGAGCACCCTTCTTCTTCTTGGAAGGTGGTGCGGATACTGAGTGGTTTACGCCACTCTGGTTAGTAGGGGCAGAAGCGCAGGTGGACTGGGTATTTGAAGTTTGCAAAGGCACAATGACCAAAGGTCTTGGTGCAGGCATTGGCTGCAGGGTGATGTCGGCAGGGCCAATGTCGGTGTGATGGACTTGGACCGACACTGTCCCGGCTGGGAGACTCGGAGCTGGGGTGGATTGAGCTGCAGCTGCCCCTGCAGCCTCCTCACCCTGGCTACTTGGGGCAGCAGATGACATTGCTGCCCCAGATCCACGTGTCCTGGTGACAGCAACTTTCACCGCCACACGTGGCTTAGACTTGGTGACCTGGAAGTCAGCCTGGGAGTCATCCTCTGCTGATTCAGTTGACAATATGGGCCGGTGTAACAAGGGCTGAGCTGGGATGGTGTCAGCTACATTTGCCCCAACCATTGGGGGGGTAGGTGGCCCCGATTGGTCCTCCACACTCTGGCCTCTTGGGCCACCCTGCACATCCTGGCCACGTCCCCTACCGCGCCCACCTCTTTGAGCTCGGCCACCTTTGCCTCCCTTAGTGCTTGGTCGCCTCCCAACCATGGCACTGATGTTGTTGTGCGTATGGGAGCTGCAGTTAACAATTGTCCTGGGCAATTGGGGTGAAAGGGGTAGGGTACTAGATTGAATTCGTACCCTAGTGCTCTAGCAAGGCTGTCTGTGACCCCTGGGGGAAGATGACGGGTCACGCAACGCACAGGCACCCCTAAAACAAAATGAAATGTGCATGCAAACCCTGGTAGACCACGTGCGTGGAAAAATTAACCCGTACTACGCTGTGGCACCCAGAAACACAAAAATAAGCGTATGCGTGATACACGCAGCCCACAATGACCTCTGAAGGGGTACGCGTCACACGGGGGCAACCACAGTTGGAAAATACATGCACGACTCACCATCTGCCTGGAAAAAGAACGTGAAAAAGACGCGCATGTGCGTGTTGGCAACACCCCCGCCAAAAGAAGAAATGAACGCTGTCTGAGGAAACAGGGAGTACGAACTGGAACCGTTGTGAAGTAATCGCGTGTGAACCGACAAGAAGCACAAGAATCACCCGCTCGCTCTCCACAAAAAGCACGTACAAGAAAATGGCGTCATACGCGTACCTTTTAAGCCAGCGAACACGGGCAAAGTCACTTACACGCATACTCGCTAAGGCCCTTTCCTCCAATAGCATGCTGACGTGCATTTTTTTCACGTGCTGATTCACTGTGCACCCGTGTTGTGGGAAACGCCCGCGCACGTAACGTCACAGATGCGCTTACGCGTTAAGGGCCTTTCCTCGAATTACGCGCTGACGTGCACTTTTTTCACGTGCCAAATCACTCCGTATCAAGCTGGCCATGCAAAAACACACTGAAGACCACGCCCCTGACCAAAAGGCCATTTTCCTGCCCCCAAGAGCCCCGAGCATGCTCCCACCTGCCACCTGCTGCTGCCTGCCTGCTGCCCACGTGCCCTGCTATTTGGTGCCTGCACGTCAGCCATCTGCAGGGGTCCAGTTGCTGTGTCCACCCCTGCTGGAACAGAAGACTCCCGACTGGGATACCATCGCTCCACAGTCCAGCCCCAGGACCCAGTTGCCCACCAACGCCTGCCATGTCAGGGCAAACACCATCCGAGACCACTGGCGACCCCCATCCAGAGAGGCAGAGGGCCACCAGCTTCAGTGAGAAGGAAGTTGGTGTCCTGGTGGAGCATGTCCTGGGGCATTATGATGCCCTCTTCACACCATCGCGTGCCGACACGGAAGGACGGGAGAGGATCTGGGAGAACGTTGTGGTTGCCATCAACGCGGAGGGGGTGGCAACCCGCGACATCAAGCACGTCCGGAAGCGCTGGGAGGACCTCAGGTCCAGGACCCTCAACAAGGCCCGGCGCCTCGTGAAGGCAGACGATGCAGAGGGGTGCCGGGTCCACCTGAGCAAAATCCAGATGAGGGTCCTGGAATGCCTAAGCCCAGCGCTGCACGCCCAGATCCTTCGGAGGAAGACCCGTCTGGAGTCGAGCGGTAAGTGGCCATGCATTACTGTGTGAAACAGGGCATGTTGCAGTGTGCTGGTAGTCAGCTACTTGCCTGTATGTGTAACATAGGCCATGTATGGATGTGTGTGCGCCGGGACATCATGGTAATGCATGTGAGACCAGTAATGCGTGAACCACATGGATGGTGCATGTGTTCCAATGAGACATGGGAGCTGCATGCGGAATGCACACCTGAATGTATGCCAGTCCCTGTTCTTGGACATGGGTGGGGGGTGAGAGATGGGTGCTGCTCTCATGTACATGTATGGTGTGCATGTCTGTGTGTCTGAGAAGTGTGTGTGTGACTTTGAAACGCCATGGATGCATGACACATGTCTGTGATGATTCACTCATGCAGTCTGGTCACCATTGTATCCACTGTGTCTGTGGTGTACGAGCCATGATGCATGACCCTCCGGTGATGTGTGTGCATGGGATCAGTATGAGCCATGATGCATGTGAGTTTGAAGGCAACATTTATGCCCATGGAGGGCTTTGTACATGGATGCTGATGTTGATTGCATGCGCCGTGCCTGTTTCTGCATGTGTGTTGCGTGCATTGACCCATGTGTTCTGGAGGGACAGGATGGAAGTGATGTTTGACAGTGCCACTCGTGTTATTGCTTCCTGTCTAGGGGACTATTGTACAGTGCCCTGATGCTTGTGTTCTATGTATCCCTCTACACAGCGTCGAGTGAAGAAGAGGGCGGAGACGGCGCTGTGGAGCCAAGCGGCGGGGATGCCTCCACCGGGCGGCGACGCAAGGCCCAGCCACCCTCCCAGGAATTGCCATAATCCAGGAGCGAGGGGACTGGTGCCGCGTCTGCCACTACGGCTGTAGCGGAAGGGCCGGGTGAGCCCCCACAGGGACTTGCAATGGCGGAAGATGGTGCAGAGACATCCAGGTTGGTGGTCTCCACAGAGGAGGAGGAGCCTGCTACTGAGCCGCATATGGGGCCTGGTGGGGGTAGTACCACTGGTGCAAGTGGTGCAGTCCAGGGCCAGGGTCAGGAGGCATCACAGGTCACCGCGGAGGGGACTGTGCATGTCGCTGTCCCTGACCCTGTGACTGCACCACCATGCACCAGCAGGGATGCCGCGTCCCAGGCCCGTCCGCAGGTAGGGGGGAGGCCCACGTCATCTGGCTCTCCACTACCTGCGGACGAGCAGTCCCATGACGGTATGGGCCCCGTCCTGATTGGTGTTGCGTTGCGCACGCGTGACATTCGTGATGACATGCGTGTTTCCTGGGGGGGAGCATGCACGCCATCACGAAGAGCTGCATAGCAACGTGGCACTGTTGGGAGGGGCCCTGGTCGGTGGGTTCCTACATGTGTCGCGCACTCTGGCGGACCTCTCCTCCTCTGTGGAGACTATGCGCCAGTCGTTCTCCCTGCCGTCTTCCGGCCCAGATTCCACCAGGGCCCCCTGTGGACCTGGCCCACCAACACAGCCAGCTTGGTGGAGATCCCATCCCTGCCACAGTCGGGAGTCGGCGGTCCAGCAGGGGTGGACACCCCAACAACTGGAGACCAGCAGATGGAGGATGTGCAGGCATCATCGGACAGGGCACATGGACAGCAGCAGCAGCAGCAGGAGCAGGCTATAGGTGGGAGCGATGATGGCTCGGGGCCATCAACATCAGAGGGGCAGGCATCGGCCAGAGGGCAGAAGAACCCTGAAATGGGAGTGTCTTCCGTGTGGCTGCGGTTGGGCCAGCGTATAGATGCGGAGCGGCGGCGGGCGGAAGAGGCGCAGCTCACCATGGTCAGGGCGGAGTTCTCTATGCATCGGGCGTTGAGGTGGGCTGAGTGCCTCGAGGCAACTCGCAGGGAGTCGGAACAGGCCATTGTTAGGCAGAAACCTGTGCAGTTCCCTCTGGGACCACTGCAAAAGATTTAAGACTACAGGTGTTTGGCAGTAAACCCACTTGGTAGCAGTCTGTACCACACAGATTCACTTTGTAGCTTTGGCTGAGCAGTCAGACTTCTCTCAAGAAGAGTTAGGCAGTATACAGAGTATTCACAATAGGTCAAAAGAACACAGTAGAACAAGTAAACACTGACCAGAGCTTGGTGTAAAAGAGATATAATTATTTATTTAAAACCACATCTAGTAAAACACAGGGGCACTAATGTTAAGCAATTCAAAAACACGGTCATTAAAAGATATACACTCCCTTAAAAGAATATTAGACAATTCTTAAGTAAAGCCCCACTTATTTTCAGACAGCGGTGAGCGCTTAACGCAGATGGCACTCTAATAATTCGTTTTAAAAAGGGATAAAAAAGCAGAGTATAAATTGAAACAGATCCCAACACTTTCACAAGAACACAACAAGAGAAGAAGGCAAAGTAAAACCGTGAAGTTAGAGTTCAGAAGGCAGGATCCACTTTAAGGGGATCAGAACGAAATGTGTCCAGGGTCACATGGTTGAAGTGCACAAAAAGTCTTGAAAAGGTTCAGAAAGAGTTGGACCAAAGAAAGGGACCAGTTAGATGGTCAAGGCGGCCAGCCCAGTCCAGAAGGTTAAGGGATTATTATTACCTTGTAGCAATCTTTAGAAAGGAAGGCCTGGCGGACACGGTACCATAAAGTGGTGAGAATACTCCAGCGGGGGCAGTTGTTCCTGGCAGTCGGTGCTTCGTCCGGGGGAAGAGAGGATCTCGTCGGGGAGGAAGACAGGAGTTTGTTGCACTGCCAGGGAAGAAACCAGCCGCGGAGTTCTCAGGTAAAAGGAGCGGTCCTTTTATTCGTGGTCCAGTGGTAAGAGGCTATCCGGTTGCCGGGGTGCTTTGGCACGGGCAATTCGACCACAAGACGTCCTGGGATGCAAGGAAAAGAAGGTAAACTGGCTGTGCCCACCAGTCAGGGGAAGAAGCCTCTCCAGCCGGGAGATCTTCTCTGTCGTCGGGAAGTGGTGAGTCGGTTCCGCAGGGCTCCACTGGCGGTGTCGTCGTGGTAGGTCGGCTCAGCTTCTCCCTCATCGGATTCTCAGGTCCTGTGGCGACTTCTGAAGTTCCAGTCCCCAAAGCCCTGCTTTTATGCAGCACACCCCCATTCACTCAGCCTAGCTGTCAATCAAACATGCTAAGTGGTGAGCCGGCCGGCTCACCACTTGGGCCAATCACACAAGAGTGCGACTTGAGTTACTAAGGTAACTCAGTCCAGGGTGCCTAAACCCCCTCCCACACCCCCTGTGGTACCCAGACAGAGTGGCACCACTTTTGGAGGCTTCTGTGGAGAAGCCCGCCAAAAAGTGGAACAAAGGGCTCGAATTGAGTTGGAGTCACAGAAGAGAACACAAACACCATTTTAGAATCGAGTCCTGGCAAAAAATACCAACCGGCGAATTAATATTAAATAAATAAACCGGCGGTATGTTCGAAGCTATGAGAATTAAATAATTAAAGTTGGTAGCCTCGAACAATGGGAAAATCCCATAGGGATATATTCGCGGTCGAATATAAAAAGTAGTATCCACTGCCACCAGCCAAAACTCGATCAGCGGGGACGGAGACGTGCCCCCTCGACTAACAGACCCCGGGGCAATCGAATTGCCCCGACCAGTACGTCCACAATATGATGGTTTGTACCGGTTTCTGTTAATAATTTGGGACTAGTAAAGCCAATGGTGACTGTACATGCCCTGGGAGACAGTAGTCAGTCCCAGGGTATGGAGTCTATGGTAGGGTGTCACTATGACACCCTGTGTCACTGCACAGAGGGTGCTGTGTAACACACATAGTAAAAACACATGAGACCCTATGGAGTAAAGGACCCCATAGCCCATAAAACACATTAACGGTCAAAGGAACACCATAAATCATGTCCAAGAGTGGGAGATAAAGAGTCTCACTCTTGGCAGGAGAAAAAAACAAACTCCAGAAATCCAGCAAAGCTGCTGGGGGACTCACTAGGTTAGGAAATTCAGCCCAAACAGAGAATTCTCCCTAACAGCCATGAGTGCATCCCTGCGAGACCTCGGGGCCAGGACAGAGTCCTGCCTCCAGGAGACAGACATGGAGTTCGATGATGCCCTGCCCGCAACATCACAGAGTGAGCCACAGGACTTGCCCGCCGCCATTGTATATAGTTAGTTAGTGATAGGTTTCCTTTCTTTTTTTTTTAAAATTTTGGGACGCTTGGACAATGCCCCACGTTTTTGTATATAGTTGTAAATTATGTAGGGTTTTGTATATAGGTTTCATTTCATTTGTTGGGCTCATGGACCCTTGTTGCAATATTTGTACATAGTTGGACAGTGGATTTTTTTTCTTACATCATTTACCCTCACCATGGATCAATGGATTTTTGGGATTTTGGTTTCCTTTGGATTTACTTTGGTGGACAAGGATTTTTGACAAACTTTATTTTGGATTCATTTGGATTGTGTCATCATTATTATTTTCTTTGTTTTGGACATGCCTTTTTTTCTTGTTTATGATTATTTACATGCTTTGAATCATTTTTATTATTTTTGTGCACAATACATTTTGATTTCTTACTTCCATGTGTGGTATTTGCTCTTTGGTTTACTGCATGTCACAATGTGGGTTTACACAATCACTCGCACCCAGTGTGTGTGTGTGACGGACATGTGTTGATGTGCATTGACTTTTGGTTAGTGACAAGTAATAGGCCTTTCAGTGTGGGGTGGATGGGAAACTTGATTGTGTCTAAAGACTGGGTTGGCGTGCAGTGGGATTTTGGTGGACATGAGGCCCATGAATGTGCATTTTCATGACATGTTGGGTGAGGACATGAGTCGGGGCCTGACCCTCAATGCTGGGTGGATGTGGGTGGGGGGGACATGAGTCGAGGCCTGCTGGCAGGTGCCCGTCAATGCTGGGTGGATGGGGGTGCTGGGGGACATGAGTCAGGGCCTGGCCCTCAATGCTGGGTGGATAGGGGTGCTGGGGGACATGAGTCGGGGCCTGACCCTCAATGCTGGGTGGATGGGGGTGCTGGGGGAAATGAGTCGGGGCCTGACCCTCAATGCTGGGTGGATGGGGTGCTGGGGGACATGAGTCGGGGCATGACCCTCAATGCTGGGTGGATGGGGGAGCTGGGGGACATGAGTCGGGGCCTGCTGGCAGGTGCCCATCAATGCTGGGTGGATGGGGGTGCTGGGGGACATGAGCCGGGGCCTGACCCTCAATGCTGGGTGGATGGGCGTGCTGGGGGACATGAGTCGGGGCCTGACCCTCAATGCTGGGTGGATGGGGGTTCTGGGGGACATGAGTCGGTCCTGCTGGCAGGTGCCGCCCATCAATGCTGGGTGGGTGCTGGGGGACATGAGTCGGGGCCTGACCCTCAATGCTGGGTGGATGGGGGTGCTGGGGGACATGAGTCGAGGCCTGACCCTCAATGCTGGGTGGATGGGGGTGCTGGGGGACATGAGTCGAGGCCTGACCCTCAATGCTGGGTGGATGGGGGTGCTGGGGGACATGAGTCGGGGCCTGACCCTCAATGCTGGGTGGATGGGGGTGCTGGGGGACATGAGTCGGGGCCTGCTGGCAGGTGCCCATCAATGCTGGGTGGATGGGGGTGCTAGGGGACATGAGCCGGGGCCTGACTTTCAATGCTGGGTGGAAAGGGAGTGCTGGGGCACATGAGTCGGGGCCTGACACTCAATGCTGGGTGGATGGGGGTGCTGGGGGACATGAGTCGGTCCTGCTGGCAGGTGCCGCCCGTCAATGCTGGGTGGGTGCTGGGGGACATGAGTCGGGGCCTGACCCTCAATGCTGGGTGGATGGGGGTGCTGGGGGACATGAGTCGGGGCCTGACCCTCAATGCTGGGTGGATGGGGGTCCTGGGGGACATGAGTCGGGGCATGACCCTCAATGCTGGGTGGATGGGGGTGCTGGGGGACATGAGTCGGGGCCTGCTGGCAGGTGCCCATCAATGCTGGGTGGATGGGGGTATTGGGGGACATGAGTCGGGGCCTAACCCTCAATGCTGGGTGGATGGGGGTGCTGGGGGACATGAGTCGGTCCTGCTGGCAGGTGCCGCCCGTCAGTGCTGGGTGGGTGCTGGGGGACATGAGTCGGGGCCTGACCCTCAATGCTAGGTGGATGGGGGTGCTGGGGGACATGCGTCGGGCCTGACCCTCAATGCTGGGTGGATGTGGGTGCTGGGGGACATGAGTCGGGGCCTGACCCTCAATGCTGGGTGGATGGGGGTGCTGGGGACATGAGTCGGGGCCTGACCCTCAATGCTGGGTGGATGGGGGCTCTGGGGGACATGAGTCGGGGCATGACCCTCAATGCTGGGTGGATGGGGGTGCTGGGGGACATGAGTTGGGGCTTGCTGGCAGGTGCCCATCAATGCTGGGTGGATGGGGCTGCTGGGGGACATTAGCCGGGGCCTGACCCCTCAATGCTGGGTGGATGGGGGTGCTGGGGGACATGAGTCGGGGCCTGACCCTCAATGCTGGGTGGATGGGGGTGCTGGGGGACATGAGTCGGTCCTGCTGGCAGGTGCCGCCCGTCAATGCTGGGTGGGTGCTGGGGGACATGAGTCGGGGCCTGACCCTCAATGCTGGGTGGATGGGGGTGCTGGGGGACATGAGTCGGGGCCTGACCCTCAATGCTGGGTGGATGGGGGTGCTGGGGGACAGGAGCCGGGGCCTGACCCTCAATGCTGGGTGGATGGGGGTGCTGGGGGACATGAGTCGGGGCATGACCCTCAATGCTGGGTGGATGGGGGTGCTGGGGGACATGAGTCGGGGCCTGCTGGCAGGTGCCCATCAATGCTGGGTGGATGGGGGTGCTGGGGGACATGAGTCGGGGCCTGACCCTCAATGCTGGGTGGATGGGGGTGCTGGGGGACATGAGTCGGTCCTGCTGGCAGGTGCCGCCCGTCAATGCTGGGTGGGTGCTGGGGGACATGAGTCGGGGCCTGACCCTCAATACTGGGTGGATGGGGGTGCTGGGGGACATGAGTCGGGGCCTGCTGGCAGGTGCCCGTCAATGCTGGGTGGATGGGGGTGCTGGGGGACATGAGCCGGAGCCTGACCCTCAATGCTGGGTGGATGGTGGTGCTGGGGGACATGAGTCGGGGCCTGACCCTCAATGCTGGGTGGGTGGGGGTGCTGGGGGACATGCGTCAGTCCTGCTGGCAGGTGCCCGTCAATGCTGGGTGGGTGCTGGGGGACATGAGTCGGGGCCTGACCCTCAATGCTGGGTGGATGGGGGTGCTGGGGGACATGAGTCGGGGCCTGACCCTCAATGCTGGGTGGATGGAGGTGCTGGGGGACATGAGTCGGGGCCTGACCCTCAATGCTGGGTGGATGGGGGTGCTGGGGGACATGAGTTGGGGCCTGACCCTCAATGCTGGGTGGATGGGGGTGCTGGGGACATGAGTCGGGCCTGACCCTCAATGCTGGGTGGATGGGAGTGCTGG
The DNA here is from genome assembly GCF_040938575.1 of Ambystoma mexicanum. Taxonomy (NCBI): domain Eukaryota; kingdom Metazoa; phylum Chordata; class Amphibia; order Caudata; family Ambystomatidae; genus Ambystoma; species Ambystoma mexicanum. The sequence continues at coordinate 1,052,550,213 of NC_090926.1, forward strand.
GGGACATGTGTCAGTTCTCACTTGTGCGTGGTGACATGTGGGCTGGCTGGGTGGCTTCGCCAGGGTGGATGGGCTGCCTGTGGGTATGGCCAGGGGTGCAGTGTGTTCCCCTGTGTTGTGGTCTGCCTGCAGGCCCTGGGGAGGGGGGAGAGGGCACACCTGGGAGGGCACACACTGCCAATTCGTTGGGGCACACCCGAAATACACATACCCTGCTCGCACAGGGCCAATCGCGTGTGTTTCTCCTTGCGCACCTCCGAAATACATGTACCCCGGTCGCACAGGGCCAATCGCGTGTAAAGCTTCCCGTGCACCCCCGGGATACACGTACCCCGCTCGCACAGTGCAAATCGCGTGTAAAACTTCCTGCGCAACCCCGAAACACACGTACCCCGCTCGCACAAGGCTAATCGCGGGTAAAACTTCCTGCGCACACCCGAAATACACATACCCCGCTCGCACAGGGCCTATCGCGTGTGATTCTCCTCGCGCACCCCCGAAATACACGTACCCCACTCGCACAGGGCCAATCGCGTATGAAATTTCCCACGCACCCCCGCAATACTCGTACCCCGCTCGCACAAGGCCAATTGCAGGTAAAACTTCGCGCGCACCCCCGAAATACACGTACCCCGCTCGCACAAGGCCAATCAGTGGTAAAACTTCCCGCGCACCCCCGAGATACACGTACCCCACTAACACAGGGCCTATCGCATGTGATTCTCCCTGCGTACTCCGAAATACACATACCCCGCTCGCACATGGCCAATCGCGTGTGATTCTCCCCGCGCACCCCTGAATTACACGTACCCCACTCGCAGAGGGCCAATCGCATGTGATTCTCCCTGTGCACCCCCGAAATACACGTACCCCGCTCGCACAGGGCCAATCGCGTGTAAAACTTCCCACGCACCCCCGAAATACACATACCCCACTCACACAAGGCCAATCGCGGGTAAAACTTCCTGCGCACCCCCGAAATACACGTACCCCGCTCGCACAGGGCCAATCGCGTGTAAAACTTCCCACGCACCCCCGAAATACACATACCCCACTCACACAGGGCCTATCGCGTGTGATTCTCCCCGCGCACCCCCGAAATACACATACCCCGCTTGCACAGGGCCAATCGCGTGTGATTCTCCCTGCGCACCCCCAAAATACACGTACCCCACTTGCACAGGGCCAATCGCGTGTGATTCTCTCCGCGCACCCCCGAAATACACGTACCCCGCTCGCACAGGGCCTATCGCGTGTGATTCTCCCCGCGAACCCCCGAAATACACGTACCCTGCTCACACAGGGCCAATCGCGTGTAAATCTTTCCAGGCACCCCCGAAATACACGTACCCTGCTCGCACAGGGCCAATCGCGTGTAAAACTTCCCGCGCACCCCCAAAATACACATACCCCCCTCGCACAGGGCCTATCGCGTGTGATTCTCCCTGCGCACCACCGTAATACACGTACCCCGCTCGCACAAGGCCAATCGCGGGTAAAACTTCCCGTGCACCCCCGAAATACACGTACCCCGCTCGCACAGGGCCAATCACGTGTGATTCTCCACGCGCACCCCCGAAATACACATACCCCGCTTGCACAGGGCCAATTGCGTGTAAAACTTCCCGTGCACCCCCGAAATACACGTAGCCCAATCGCACAGGGCCAATCGCGTGTGATTCTCCCCACGCACCCCCAAAATACACATACCCCACTCGCACAGGGCCAATCGCGTGTAAATCACGTGTAAAACTTCTGAAGTTCCAGTCCCCAAAGCCCTGCTTTTATGCAGCACACCCCCATTCACTCAGCCTAGCTGTCAATCAAACATGCTAAGTGGTGAGCCGGCCGGCTCACCACTTGGGCCAATCACACAAGAGTGCGACTTGAGTTACCAAGGTAACTCAGTCCAGGGTCCCTACACCCCCTCCCACACCCCCTGTGGTACCCAGACAGAGTGGCACCACTTTTGGAGGCTTCTGTGGGGAAGCCCGCCAAAAAGTGGAACAAAGGGCTCGACTTGGATTGGAGTCACAGAAGAGAACACAAACGCCATTTTAGAATCGAGTCCTGGCAAAAAATACCAACCGGCAAATTAATATTAAATAAATAAACCGGCGGTATGCTCGAGGCTATGAGAATTAAATAATTAAAGTTGGTAGCCTCGAACAATGGGAAAATCCCATAGGGATATATTCGCGGTCGAATATAAAAAGTAGTATCCACTGCCACCAGCCAAAACTCGATCGGGGGGACGGAGACATGCCCCCTCGACTAACAGACCCGTGGACCAGTACGTCCACAATATGATGGTTTGTACCGGTTTCTGTTAATAATTTGGGACTAGTAAAGCCAATGGTGACTTTACATGCCCTGGGAGACAGTAGTCAGTCCCAGGGTATGGAGTCTATGGTGGGGTGTCACTATGACACCCTGTGTCACCGCACGGAGGGTGCTGTGTAACACACATAGTAAAAACACATGAGACCCTATAGAGTAAAGGACCCCATAGCCCATAAAACACATTAACAGTCAAAGGAACACCATAAATCATGTCCAAGAGTGTGAGAAAAAGAGTCTCACTCTTGGCAGGAGAAATAAACAAACTCCAGAAACCCAGCAAAGCTGCTAGGGGACTCACTAGGTTAGGAAATTCAGCCCAAACAGAGAATTCTCCCTAACAGCCATGAGTGCATCCCTGCGAGACCTCGGGGCCAGGACAGAGTCCTGCCTCCAGGAGATAGACATGGAGTTCGATGATGCCCTGCCCGCAACATCACAGAGTGAGCCACAGGACTTGCCCGCCGCCATTGTATATAGTTAGTTAGTGATAGGTTTCCTTTCTTTTTTTTTAATTTTGGGACGCTTGGACAATGCCCCACGTTTTTGTATATAGTTATAAATTAGGTAGGGTTTTGTATATAGGTTTCATTTCATTTGTTGGGCTCATGGACCCTTGTTGCAATATTTGTACATAGTTGGACAGTGGATTGTTTTCTTACTTCATTTACCCTCACCATGGATCAATGGATTTTTGGGATTTTGGTTTCCTTTGGATTTACTTTGGTGGACAAGGATTTTTGACAAACTTTATTTTGGATTCATATGGATTGTGTCATCATTATTATTTTTTTTGTTTTGGACATGCCTTTTTTTCTTGTTTATGATTATTTACATGCTTTGAATCATTTTTATTATTTTTGTGCACAATACATTTTGATTTCTTACTTCCATGTGTGGTATTTGCTCTTTGGTTTACTGCATGTCACAATGTGGGTTTACACAATCACTCGCACCCAGTGTGTGTGTGTGACGGACATGTGTTGATGTGCATTGACTTTTGGTTAGTGACAAGTAATAGGCCTTTCAGTGTGGGGTGGATGGGAAACTTGATTGTGTCTAAAGACTGGGTTGGCGTGCAGTGGGATTTTGGTGGACATGAGGCCCATGAATGTGCATTTTCATGACATGTTGGGTGAGGACATGAGTCGGGGCCTGACCCTCAATGCTGGGTGGATGTGGGTGGGGGGGACATGAGTCGAGGCCTGCTGGCAGGTGCCCGTCAATGCTGGGTGGATGGGGGTGCTGGGGGACATGAGTCAGGGCCTGGCCCTCAATGCTGGGTGGATAGGGGTGCTGGGGGACATGAGTCGGGGCCTGACCCTCAATGCTGGGTGGATGGGGGTGCTGGGGGAAATGAGTCGGGGCCTGACCCTCAATGCTGGGTGGATGGGGTGCTGGGGGACATGAGTCGGGGCATGACCCTCAATGCTGGGTGGATGGGGGAGCTGGGGGACATGAGTCGGGGCCTGCTGGCAGGTGCCCATCAATGCTGGGTGGATGGGGGTGCTGGGGGACATGAGCCGGGGCCTGACCCTCAATGCTGTGTGGATGGGCGTGCTGGGGGACATGAGTCGGGGCCTGACCTTCAATGCTGGGTGGATGGGGGTGCTGGGGGACATGAGTCGGTCCTGCTGGCAGGTGCCGCCCATCAATGCTGGGTGGGTGCTGGGGGACATGAGTCGGGGCCTGACCCTCAATGCTGGGTGGATGGGGGTGCTGGGGGACATGAGTCGAGGCCTGACCCTCAATGCTGGGTGGATGGGGGTGCTGGGGGACATGAGTCGAGGCCTGACCCTCAATGCTGGGTGGATGGGGGTGCTGGGGGACATGAGTCGGGGCCTGACCCTCAATGCTGGGTGGATGGGGGTGCTGGGGGACATGAGTCGGGGCCTGCTGGCAGGTGCCCATCAATGCTGGGTGGATGGGGGTGCTAGGGGACATGAGCCGGGGCCTGACTTTCAATGCTGGGTGGAAAGGGAGTGCTGGGGCACATGAGTCGGGGCCTGACACTCAATGCTGGGTGGATGGGGGTGCTGGGGGACATGAGTCGGTCCTGCTGGCAGGTGCCGCCCGTCAATGCTGGGTGGGTGCTGGGGGACATGAGTCGGGGCCTGACCCTCAATGCTGGGTGGAAGGGGGTGCTGGGCGACATGAGTCGGGGCCTGACCCTCAATGCTGGGTGGATGGGGGTGCTGGGGGACATGAGTCGGGGCCTGACCCTCAATGCTGGGTGGATGGGGGTCCTGGGGGACATGAGTCGGGGCATGACCCTCAATGCTGGGTGGATGGGGGTGCTGGGGGACATGAGTCGGGGCCTGCTGGCAGGTGCCCATCAATGCTGGGTGGATGGGGGTATTGGGGGACATGAGTCGGGGCCTAACCCTCAATGCTGGGTGGATGGGGGTGCTGGGGGACATGAGTCGGTCCTGCTGGCAGGTGCCGCCCGTCAGTGCTGGGTGGGTGCTGGGGGACATGAGTCGGGGCCTGACCCTCAATGCTAGGTGGATGGGGGTGCTGGGGGACATGCGTCGGGCCTGACCCTCAATGCTGGGTGGATGTGGGTGCTGGGGGACATGAGTCGGGGCCTGACCCTCAATGCTGGGTGGATGGGGGTGCTGGGGACATGAGTCGGGGCCTGACCCTCAATGCTGGGTGGATGGGGGCTCTGGGGGACATGAGTCGGGGCATGACCCTCAATGCTGGGTGGATGGGGGTGCTGGGGGACATGAGTTGGGGCTTGCTGGCAGGTGCCCATCAATGCTGGGTGGATGGGGCTGCTGGGGGACATGAGCCGGGGCCTGACCCCTCAATGCTGGGTGGATGGGGGTGCTGGGGGACATGAGTCGGGGCCTGACCCTCAATGCTGGGTGGATGGGGGTGCTGGGGGACATGAGTCGGTCCTGCTGGCAGGTGCCGCCCGTCAATGCTGGGTGGGTGCTGGGGGACATGAGTCGGGGCCTGACCCTCAATGCTGGGTGGATGGGGGTGCTGGGGGACATGAGTCGGGGCCTGACCCTCAATGCTGGGTGGATGGGGGTGCTGGGGGACAGGAGCCGGGGCCTGACCCTCAATGCTGGGTGGATGGGGGTGCTGGGGAACATGAGTCGGGGCATGACCCTCAATGCTGGGTGGATGGGGGTGCTGGGGGACATGAGTCGGGGCCTGCTGGCAGGTGCCCATCAATGCTGGGTGGATGGGGGTGCTGGGGGACATGAGTCGGGGCCTGACCCTCAATGCTGGGTGGATGGGGGTGCTGGGGGACATGAGTCGGTCCTGCTGGCAGGTGCCGCCCGTCAATGCTGGGTGGGTGCTGGGGGACATGAGTCGGGGCCTGACCCTCAATACTGGGTGGATGGGGGTGCTGGGGGACATGAGTCGGGGCCTGCTGGCAGGTGCCCGTCAATGCTGGGTGGATGGGGGTGCTGGGGGACATGAGCCGGAGCCTGACCCTCAATGCTGGGTGGATGGTGGTGTTGGGGGACATGAGTCGGGGCCTGACCCTCAATGCTGGGTGGGTGGGGGTGCTGGGGGACATGCGTCGGTCCTGCTGGCAGGTGCCCGTCAATGCTGGGTGGGTGCTGGGGGACATGAGTCGGGGCCTGACCCTCAATGCTGGGTGGATGGGGGTGCTGGGGGACATGAGTCGGGGCCTGACCCTCAATGCTGGGTGGATGGAGGTGCTGGGGGACATGAGTCGGGGCCTGACCCTCAATGCTGGGTGGATGGGGGTGCTGGGGGACATGAGTTGGGGCCTGACCCTCAATGCTGGGTGGATGGGGGTGCTGGGGGACATGAGTCGGTCCTGCTGGCAGGTGCCGCCCGTCAATGCTGGGTGGGTGCTGGGGGACATGAGTCGGGGCCTGACCCTCAATACTGGGTGGATGGGGGTGCTGGGGGACATGAGTCGGGGCCTGCTGGCAGGTGCCCATCAATGCTGGGTGGATGGGGGTGCTGGGGGACATGAGTCGGGGCCTGACCCTCAATGCTGGGTGGATGGGGGTGCTGGGGGACATGAGTCGGTCCTGCTGGCAGGTGCCGCCCGTCAATGCTGGGTGGGTGCTGGGGGACATGAGTCGGGGCCTGACCCTCAATACTGGGTGGATGGGGGTGCTGGGGGACATGAGTCGGGGCCTGCTGGCAGGTGCCCGTCAATGCTGGGTGGATGGGGGTGCTGGGGGACATGAGCCGGAGCCTGACCCTCAATGCTGGGTGGATGGTGGTGCTGGGGGACATGAGTCGGGGCCTGACCCTCAATGCTGGGTGGGTGGGGGTGCTGGGGGACATGCGTCGGTCCTGCTGGCAGGTGCCCGTCAATGCTGGGTGGGTGCTGGGGGACATGAGTCGGGGCCTGACCCTCAATGCTCGGTGGATGGGGGTGCTGGGGGACATGAGTCGGGGCCTGACCCTCAATGCTGGGTGGATGGAGGTGCTGGGGGACATGAGTCGGGGCCTGACCCTCAATGCTGGGTGGATGGGGGTGCTGGGGGACATGAGTTGGGGCCTGACCCTCAATGCTGGGTGGATGGGGGTGCTGGGGACATGAGTCGGGCCTGACCCTCAATGCTGGGTGGATGGGAGTGCTGGGGGACATGTGTCAGTTCTCACTTGTGCGTGGTGACATGTGGGCTGGCTGGGTGGCTTCGCCAGGGTGGATGGGCTGCCTGTGGGTATGGCCAGGGGTGCAGTGTGTTCCCCTGTGTTGTGGTCTGCCTGCAGGCCCTGGGGAGGGGGGAGAGGGCACACCTGGGAGGGCACACACTGCCAATTCGTTGGGGCACACCCGAAATACACATACCCTGCTCGCACAGGGCCAATCGCGTGTGTTTCTCCTTGCGCACCTCCGAAATACATGTACCCCGGTCGCACAGGGCCAATCGCGTGTAAAGCTTCCCGTGCACCCCCGGGATACACGTACCCCGCTCGCACAGTGCAAATCGCGTGTAAAACTTCCTGCGCAACCCCGAAACACACGTACCCCGCTCGCACAAGGCTAATCGCGGGTAAAACTTCCTGCGCACACCCGAAATACACATACCCCGCTCGCACAGGGCCTATCGCGTGTGATTCTCCTCGCGCACCCCCGAAATACACGTACCCCACTCGCACAGGGCCAATCGCGTATGAAATTTCCCACGCACCCCCGCAATACTCGTACCCCGCTCGCACAAGGCCAATTGCAGGTAAAACTTCGCGCGCACCCCCGAAATACACGTACCCCGCTCGCACAAGGCCAATCAGTGGTAAAACTTCCCGCGCACCCCCGAGATACACGTACCCCGCTAACACAGGGCCTATCGCATGTGATTCTCCCTGCGTACTCCGAAATACACATACCCCGCTCGCACATGGCCAATCGCGTGTGATTCTCCCCGCGCACCCATGAATTACACGTACCCCACTCGCAGAGGGCCAATCGCATGTGATTCTCCCTGTGCACCCCCGAAATACACGTACCCCGCTCGCACAGGGCCAATCGCGTGTAAAACTTCCCACGCACCCCCGAAATACACATACCCCACTCACACAAGGCCAATCGCGGGTAAAACTTCCTGCGCACCCCCGAAATACACGTACCCCGCTCGCACAGGGCCAATCGCGTGTAAAACTTCCCACGCACCCCCGAAATACACATACCCCACTCACACAGGGCCTATCGCGTGTGATTCTCCCCGCGCACCCCCGAAATACACATACCCCGCTTGCACAGGGCCAATCGCGTGTGATTCTCCCTGCGCACCCCCAAAATACACGTACCCCACTTGCACAGGGCCAATCGCGTGTGATTCTCTCCGCGCACCCCCGAAATACACGTACCCCGCTCGCACAGGGCCTATCGCGTGTGATTCTCCCCGCGAACCCCCGAAATACACGTACCCTGCTCACACAGGGCCAATCGCGTGTAAAACTTTCCAGGCACCCCCGAAATACACGTACCCTGCTCGCACAGGGCCAATCGCGTGTAAAACGTCCCGCGCACCCCCAAAATACACATACCCCCCTCGCACAGGGCCTATCGCGTGTGATTCTCCCTGCGCACCACCGTAATACACGTACCCCGCTCGCACAAGGCCAATCGCGGGTAAAACTTCCCGTGCACCCCCGAAATACACGTACCCCGCTCGCACAGGGCCAATCACGTGTGATTCTCCACGCGCACCCCCGAAATACACATACCCCGCTTGCACAGGGCCAATTGCGTGTAAAACTTCCCGTGCACCCCCGAAATACACGTAGCCCAATCGCACAGGGCCAATCGCGTGTGATTCTCCCCACGCACCCCCAAAATACACATACCCCACTCGCACAGGGCCAATCGCGTGTAAATCACGTGTAAAACTTCTGAAGTTCCAGTCCCCAAAGCCCTGCTTTTATGCAGCACACCCCCATTCACTCAGCCTAGCTGTCAATCAAACATGCTAAGTGGTGAGCCGGCCGGCTCACCACTTGGGCCAATCACACAAGAGTGCGACTTGAGTTACCAAGGTAACTCAGTCCAGGGTCCCTACACCCCCTCCCACACCCCCTGTGGTACCCAGACAGAGTGGCACCACTTTTGGAGGCTTCTGTGGGGAAGCCCGCCAAAAAGTGGAACAAAGGGCTCGACTTGGATTGGAGTCACAGAAGAGAACACAAACGCCATTTTAGAATCGAGTCCTGGCAAAAAATACCAACCGGCAAATTAATATTAAATAAATAAACCGGCGGTATGCTCGAGGCTATGAGAATTAAATAATTAAAGTTGGTAGCCTCGAACAATGGGAAAATCCCATAGGGATATATTCGCGGTCGAATATAAAAAGTAGTATCCACTGCCACCAGCCAAAACTCGATCGGGGGGACGGAGACATGCCCCCTCGACTAACAGACCCGTGGACCAGTACGTCCACAATATGATGGTTTGTACCGGTTTCTGTTAATAATTTGGGACTAGTAAAGCCAATGGTGACTTTACATGCCCTGGGAGACAGTAGTCAGTCCCAGGGTATGGAGTCTATGGTGGGGTGTCACTATGACACCCTGTGTCACCGCACGGAGGGTGCTGTGTAACACACATAGTAAAAACACATGAGACCCTATAGAGTAAAGGACCCCATAGCCCATAAAACACATTAACAGTCAAAGGAACACCATAAATCATGTCCAAGAGTGGGAGAAAAAGAGTCTCACTCTTGGCAGGAGAAATAAACAAACTCCAGAAACCCAGCAAAGCTGCTAGGGGACTCACTAGGTTAGGAAATTCAGCCCAAACAGAGAATTCTCCCTAACAGCCATGAGTGCATCCCTGCGAGACCTCGGGGCCAGGACAGAGTCCCGCCTCCAGGAGATAGACATGGAGTTCGATGATGCCCTGCCCGCAACATCACAGAGTGAGCCACAGGACTTGCCCGCCGCCATTGTATATAGTTAGTTAGTGATAGGTTTCCTTTCTTTTTTTTTAATTTTGGGACGCTTGGACAATGCCCCACGTTTTTGTATATAGTTGTAAATTAGGTAGGGTTTTGTATATAGGTTTCATTTCATTTTTTGGGCTCATGGACCCTTGTTGCAATATTTGTACATAGTTGGACAGTGGATTGTTTTCTTACTTCATTTACCCTCACCATGGATCAATGGATTTTTGGGATTTTGGTTTCCTTTGGATTTACTTTGGTGGACAAGGATTTTTGACAAACTTTATTTTGGATTCATATGGATTGTGTCATCATTATTATTTTTTTTGTTTTGGACATGCCTTTTTTTCTTGTTTATGATTATTTACATGCTTTGAATCATTTTTATTATTTTTGTGCACAATACATTTTGATTTCTTACTTCCATGTGTGGTATTTGCTCTTTGGTTTACTGCATGTCACAATGTGGATTTACACAATCACTCGCACCCAGTGTGTAATAGGCCTTTCAGTGTGGGGTGGATGGGAAACTTGATTGTGTCTAAAGACTGGGTTGGCGTGCAGTGGGATTTTGGTGGACATGAGGCCCATGAATGTGCATTTTCATGACATGTTGGGTGAGGACCTGAGTCGGGGCCTGACCCTCAATGCTGGGTGGATGTGGGTGGGGGGGACATGAGTCGGGGCCTGCTGGCAGGTGCCCGTCAATGCTGGGTGGATGGGGGTGCTGGGGGACATGAGTCGGGGCCTGACCCTCAATGCTGGGTGGATAGGGGTGCTGGGGGACATGAGTCGGGGCCTGACCCTCAATGCTGGGTGGATGGGGGTGCTGGGGGACATGAGTCGGGGCCTGACCCTCAATGCTGGGTGGATGGGGGTGCTGGGGGACATGAGTCAGGGCCTGACCCTCAATGCTGGGTGGATGGGGGTGCTGGGGGACATGAGTCGGGGCATGACCCTCAATGCTGGGTGGATGGGGGTGCTGGGGGACATGAGTCGGGCCTGCTGGCAGGTGCCCATCAATGCTGGGTGGATGGGGGTGCTGGGGGACATGAGCCAGGGCCTGACCCTCAATGCTGGGTGGATGGGGGTGCTGGGGGTCCTGACTCAATGCTGGGTGGATGGGGGTGCTGGGGGATATGAGTCGGTCCTGCTGGCAGGTGCTGCCCGTCAATGCTGGGTGGGTGCTGGGGGACATGAGTCGTGGCCTGACTCTCAACGCTGGGTGGATGGGGGTGCTGGGGGACATGAGTCGGGGCATGACCCTCAATGCTGGGTGGATGGGGGTGCTGGGGGACATGAGTCGGGGCCTGCTGGCAGGTGCCCATCAATGCTGGGTGGATGGGGGGGCTGGGGGACATGAGCCGTGGCCTGACCCTCAATGCTGGGTGGATGGGGGTGCTGGGGGACATGAGTCGGGGCCTGACCCTCAATGCTGGGTGGATAGGGGTGCTGGGGGACATGAGTCGGTCCTGCTGGCAGGTGCTGCCCGTCAATGCTAGGTGGGTGCTGGGGGACATGAGTCGGGGCCTGACCCTTAAAGCTGGGTGGATGGGGGTGCTGGGCACATGAGTTGGGGCCTGACCCTCAATGCTGGGTGGATGGGGGTGCTGGGGACATGAGTCGGTCCTGCTGGCAGGTGCCCATCAATGCTGAGTGGGTGCTGGGGGACATGAGTCGGGCCTGACCCTCAATGCTGGGTGGAGGTGGGTGCTGGGGGACATGAGTCGGGGCCTGACCCTCAATGCTGAGTGGATGTGGGTGCTGGGGGACATGAGTCGGGGCCTGACCCTCAATGCTGGGTGGATGGGGGTGCTGGGGGACATGAGTTGGGGCCTGACCCTCAATGCTGGGTGGATGGGGGTGCTGGGGACATGATTCGGGGCCTGACCCTCAATGCTGGGTGGATGGGAGTGCTGGGGGACATGTGTCAGTGCTCACTTGTGTGTGGTGACATGTGGGCTGGCTGGGGGCTTCGGCAGGGTGGATGGGCTGCCTGTGGGTATGGCCAGGGGTGAAGTGTGTTCCCCTGTGTTGTGGTCTGCCTGCAGGCCCTGGGGCGGGGGAGAGGGCACACCTGGGAGGGCACACACTGCCAATTCGTTGGGGCATACCCGAAATAAACATACCCTGCTCGCACAGGGCCAATCGCGTGTGTTTCTCCCTGCGCACCCCCGAAATACACGTACCCAGCTCGCACAGGGCCAATCGCGTGTAAAACTTCCCGCGCACCCCCGAAATACACGTACCCCACTCGCACAGGGCCAATCGCGTGTAAAACTTCCTGCGCACCCCCGAAATACACGTACCCCGCTCGCACAAGGCTAATCACGGGTAAAACTTCCCACGCACCCCCAACATACATGTACCCCGCTCACACAAGGCCAATCGCGGGTAAAACTTCCTGCGCACACCCGAAATACACGTACCCCACTCGCACAGGGCCTATCGCGTGTGATTCTCCTCGCGCACCCCCGAAATACACGTACCCCGCTCGCACAGGGCCAATCACGGGTGAAATTTCCCACGCACCCCCGAAATACACGTACCCCGCTCGCACAAGGCCAATTGCGGGTAAAACTTCCCGCGCACCCCCGAAATACATGTACCCCGCTCGCACAAGGCCAATCGGTGGTAAAACTTCCCGCGCACCCCCGAGATACACGTCCCCGCTCACACAGGGCCTATCGCATGTGATTCTCCCTGCGTACTCCCGAAATACACGTACCCCGCTCGCACAGGGCCAATCGCATGATTCTCCCCGCGCACCCCCGAAATACACGTACACCACTTGCACAGGGCCAATCACGTGTGATTCTCCCTGCGCACCCCTATAATACACGTACCCCGCTCGCACAAGGCCAATCGCGGGTAAAACTTCCTGCGCACCCCCGAAATACACGTACCCCGCTCGCACAGGGCCAATCGCATGTAAAACTTCCCACGCACCCCCGAAATACACGTACCCCGCTCACACAGGGTCTATCGCGTGTGATTCTCCCCACGCACCCCTGAAATACACGTACCCCGTTCGCACAGGGCCAATCGCGTATAAAACTTCCCACGCACCCCCAAAATACACGTACCCCGCTCGCACAGGGCCTATCGCGTGTGATTCTCCCCGCGCACCCCTGAAATACATGTACCCCGCTCGCACAGGGCCAATCGCGTGTAAAACTTCCCGCGCACCCCCGAAATATACATAGTCCGCTCGCACAGGGCCTGTCACGTGTTATTCTCCCCGCGCACCCCGTAATACACATACCTCGCTCGCACAAGGCCAATCGCGTGTGATTCTCCCTGCGTACATCCGAAATACATGTACCCCGCTCGCACAGGGACAATCGCGTGTGATTCTCCCCGCACACCCCCGAAATACACGTACCCCGCCCGCACAGGCCAATCGCGTGTGATTCTCCCCGCGCACACCCCGAAATACACGTACCCCGCTCGCACAGGGCCTATCGCGTGATTCTCCCCGCGCACCCCCGTTATACACGTACCCCGCTTGCACAAGGCCAATCGCGGGTAAAACTTCCTGCGCACACCCGCAATACATGTACCCCGCTCGCACAGGGCCAATCGCGTGTGATTTTCCCCGCGCACCCCTGAAATACACGTACCCCGCTCGCACAAGGCCAATCAGTGGTAAAACTTCCCGCACACCCCCGTAATACACGTACCCCGCTCGCACAGGGCCAATCGTGTGTAAAACTTCCCGTGCACCCCCGAGATGCACGTACCCCGCTCGCACAGGGCCAATCGTGGGTAAAACTTCCCGCGCACCCTCGAAATACACGTACCCCGCTCGCACAGGGCCAATCGTGTGTAAAACTTCCCGTGCACCCCCGAGATGCACGTACCCCGCTCGCACAGGGCCAATCGCGTGTAAAACTTCCCCTGCACCCCTGAAATACACGTACCTCGCTCGCAAATGGCCTATCGTGTGTGATTCTCCCCGTGCACCCTCGTAATACATGTACCCCGCTCGCACAAGGCCAATCACGGGTAAAACTTCCTGCGCACCCCCAAAATACACGTACCCCGCTTGCACAGGGCCAATCGCGTGTAAAACTTCCTGCGCACCCCCAAAATACACGTAACTGCTCGCACAGGGCCAATCGTGTGTGATGCTCCCCGCGCACCCCGAAATACATGTACCCCACTCGCACCGGGCCAATCGCGCATAAAACTTCCCGCGCACCCCCGAAATGCACGTACCCCGCTCGCACAGGGCCAATTGCGTGTAAAACTCCCTGCGCACCCCCGAAATATACATAGCCCGCTCGCACAGGGCCTGTCGCGTGTGATTCTACCCGAGCACCCCGTAATACACGTACCCCGCTCGCACAAGGCCAATCGCGTGTGATTCTCCCCGCGCACAGCTGAAATACACGTACCCTGCTCGCACAGGGCCTATCGCGTGTGATTCTCCCCGCACACCCCCGAAATACACGTACCCCGCTCGCACAGAGCCAATCGCGTGTGATTCTCCCCACGCACACCCCGAAATACACGTACCCCGCTCGCACAGGGCCTATCGCGTGTGATTCTCCCCGCGCACCCCCGTAATACACGTACCCCGCTCGCACAAGGCCAATCGCGGGTAAAACTTCCTGCGCACACCCGAAATACATGTACCCCGCTCGCACAGGGCCAATCGCGTGTGATTTTACCCGCGCACCCCCGAAATACACGTACCCCGCTCACACAGGGCCTATCGCGTGTGATTCTCCCCGCGCACCCCCGAAATACACATACCCCGCTCGCACAGGGCCTATCGCGTGTGATTCTCCCCGTGCACCCCCGAAATACACGTACCCCGCTCGCACAGGGCCAATCGTGTGTAAAACTTCCCGTGCACCCCCGAGAGGCACGTACCCCGCTCGCACGGGGCCAATCGCGTGTAAAACTTCCCCCGCACCCTCGAAATACACGTACCTCGCTCGCAAATGGCCTATCGTGTGTGATTCTCCCTGCGCACCCTCGTAATACACGTACCCCGCTCGCACAAGGCCAATCACGGGTAAAACTTCCTGCGCACCCCCAAAATACACGTACCCAGCTCGCACAGGGCCAATCGCGTGTGATTCTCCCCGCGCTCCCCCGAAATACACGTACCCCGCTTGCACAGGGCCAATCGCGTGTAAAACTTCCTGCGCACCCCCAAAATACACATAACCGCTCGCACAGGGCCAATCACGTGTGATGCTCCCTGTGCACCCCGAAATACATGTACCCCACTCGCACCGGGCCAATCGCGCGTAAAACTTCCCGCGCACCTCCGAAATGCACGTACCCCGCTCGCACAGGGCCAATTGCGTGTAAAACTCCCTGCGCACCCCCGTAATACACGTACCCCGCACGCACAAGGCCAATCGCGTGTGATTCTCCCCGCGCACACCCGAAATACATGTACCCCGCTCGCACAGGGCCAATCGCGTGTGATTCTCCCCGCACAGCGGGGTACGTGTATTCGGAGGGGTGCGCTGGGAGTTTTACAGGCGTATTCGTGGTTGGGGGGCTGTATGCTGGTCCACTGGCATGTGCGCCATGTACGGGATTTGTGCGCTGTTCATGGTGCACGGGGAGGGTTTGGGGGCGTAACTGGCGTTGCTGCAGGGTCGCTGTGCCACTCTGCGCTACGGCTGGTTATGGATGTTTAAATCCATGAATACGCTGTGCGCGGAAATGGATTTTGGCGCACGTGGCTGGCGCAGGCTGCCGCATGTGCACACTGTGTGCCAGCCACGTACGCCACTTGTGCGCTGAATTCTACGAATTATGTGTTTAAAATTTCTTTCTCCTTTATTACTTCTTATAAAATAATGTTTTGGTTTGTATTTTAAGCATTGCTTTGGTTTCATTATGCGTTTCTCTCCTTTTTGAGTTACAGACCCTTCTGCAGCTCTTGAGCTGTTTGATTGTGTTGCCCTTTTCTGGACATTCTAAGAAATTTAAGTAACCAACCCGGCCCACCTCCGACCAGTCGCCTGACCGAAATGCCCCGCTTGTCGTGTCATCTTTTGTTGTCCCTTGTCTCTTTGTTAGCGCCCTGATGTCCACGGGCTGCGGCGCTTTATAAATACATAAATAAAAATAAATAAATAAGTTATTGAGAGACGTTACAGTTCTCAGAGCACGAGCAGTGGGAGCACATGTTAAGGACCAGCCAGTGTTACAGTTTCTTTCTGGCTGGGATTCAGGGACGGTCCAAGATATGTCCGAGAGAGCACAGCATTATATTGGACTTGTAGTTTGTATTTCTATCATATTGATTTGTGAAGTACTTTCGCCAAAGTGCTGCACTAAAAAGGCGGTACAACAAATATGGAACAACAGATTTTAAATGCATAAAAGATGATGAAAGCAGGGGGTACAGATGAAAGGCCACTGTAGTTTCGCAATAAAGCTATGCACACGCATTGGTTTTCCCACGAGCTCTGGGGAGGCAGTTGCAGGGTGCATTGCCTATTAAGGTGGACAATGGGGACTGGCGTTATCAGGGAGCCCCCTCGATGCACATGAAACCACTAGACAAGCCTACTTGGATGTCTCACTAAAAAAATAGAATGGAGGTGGTGGCTGGTTCCAAAAGTGTGAGCAAGACTTCGACTCCAGTAGTCTCAGTCTAAGCTAAGGTATGAATGTGCAGGAGAGAAGACGCCGTCTCCCAGGGCCCCAGGGGCACGGAGAGTCACTTCTGGGAACCTAGCCAGTGTCTCCACAGTTGCGCAGCGTGACGCAGTGAGAGATGGGGTTGACTTGAGAAACCCCGCCGAAAAAGAGAAGTGGCACTTCTCCAGAAACAAAAACAAAAATAGATTGTTTGGGCGCGAGGTGAGTGGGTAGGCAGCACCTCCGCCCCGCACAGCGCTTCGTTTAACGGAATTTCTTAAAGATGGCTCCATCGAAAGGTCTGGCTGCTTCCTAATGCTTTCCCGGAGAATTAAGTTCCAGTGTAAATGTGAAGGGTTCGGAATCTCCCGTCACGAGTTCTCGGTCTTACTCGATGTGGTGTGATGAAAAAGCAGCCAACGCCCCTTACCGGCAGAGTTGGGACTGCGTATTATTGAGATGAGCACAATACTCAGTGGCAGGGCCATCTTAATCACTTTTGGGGCCCTGGGCATGGACATCTTTGGGGCCCCCTCCACCAAAGCAAAGGAATTAAGGGATCAAGAATACTGGTCGCGCCCCCCCCCCGCACCCCACCCATCGTGCTCACAACCTGTAGGTTGATATGCTGTTTCGCAGCATAATCAGCACGTTTATTCTCTTTAAATCCCCTTGCCCTCTTCATTCTTGCTCTAATCAGAATGATAAACAAGTAGCATTTGAAGACCAACAGTAGCCTTCTACGAAGAGGTTATTCTGTTCAAGTATAGATACAGGATACTTTTTATCAGTAGCATCCAGGAAGGTATGCAGCCTGAAGTATTAACGCAGGACCCTATGTAAAAGGTACATGTAACCCAGAATAGACAAATAACTCACATTAGCTGCCTCACAGACTGCAAAAGTGCTCAAGCATGGATGGAGAAGACCAATTGGAAGGAAGGAGAAAGCTACACATACCATGGCATGGATAGCGGATCCAGATTAGAATCTAGCAGGAAGGTGTCTGTATCCAGACAGACTGAGATTAGAAGTGGGACATGGTTTTCAAATAGTGTTGCCATTCGAGATCAAAGGGACACGTGCCTGTGGTGTAGAATATATCAACGATCACTATTATAGTGGAAGCAACACTATAGCCAGTGAAACCATGAGTGAGGCTTTTCTGAAGATCATACCATGAGAAGGAAATCACTCCTGACAATTTTGAAAGGTCTAGGGACTGGCAATATTGCGAGGTTAGGTAATACAAGATTAAATTAGATGCCCAGGATCACACATTGGTTAAGGGGTTTAGGCATGAAGCTGGGATTTGTGCCAAATCTGCAATTTCTGCATTTGAACACTTTCTTTTCCAGTTCTTACCATTAACTAAAACCATCACATTTTATAAAAACATACTTGGAAAGTACACAAATCACATTACCATACATGACCATTTTTAAACAAAATATTATACACGGGTGTTATGCAAAATGGGAATGATCCTAGCTTCATTTTCTCCATCATCATGGGAAGTATATAAGTACCAGCATACCAATCGATGTGATTTACCAAATTTAAAATAGGTTTGTCTTTTGTATTTTAAAGCTTTAAATACTTCCAAAACAATGGCTTATGACATTTTCATTTATAAACGTGCATAAAAACCTTTCACTTTTACCAAAAAGTGAACTGTTTTTTGTGTCAAACAATCAGACCTTAACATATGCTTGCCTGAGGCCTGCAACATCTTGTCCGCTCTCTTCTGTCTACCAACCCATCCACCCAAATGGCCTACATAAGAAGAAAGATCAAGTAATGGGTTAAACGATACCAGCAGCATGCAAGAAGGCAAACCTCACAGAAGACAGCACAGTAATGTAAGATATATTAGATTATTTGACCAGGATCACTGTATCATCTGCTGGCAAATCCAGGATACAAGCATGGAAGCTTTCATTCCATAGTCTTGAATTTGGATACTTATTCACCACTTGGACTAACAGCTTATGCCATTGTTTTAGGCGATTGTCTAGGTTTTACAACACCTCTTCTGAACAAACCATGTTAGTTTTTATAGCAACCCCTATCTGGTGCAGGTGCATTGCTGATAATAGCAGATGTTGTTCTGCAAAGCCAAGTAGATATGCAGGAAGGTTTATAAACATCAGCCACAGGAAATGCTCAGCCACCCTTGCTGGATTATGATAATCTAATTTTGCATTGAACACATATCTCTGCAATGGGTGCTTCACACACTGAGCTAACTTCTGAGCCATTGTGACACTCAATTCATCAATATGCATTTCAGAGTTGCCTATTGCACATGATCAACAGAATTCCCACAGGAAGAAAAGAATGCTACGGAGTTGTGCTGTAAGGGACACACAAACGATGTATACTACAGCGAACACAAAAAGCAATACATGATGAATTGATCAAGGCAGAATGTACCTGTCAAAACAGAAAGGCAATGGGGTTAGAGCCTCAGCAGCACCCCATAAAATATCCTGACGTGTGCTATTTACGACTGGTGAACAATGGAATTTTACTTCTTCAGATCAGGCAGCCCTGTGGGGCCCCCCGTCCAAGGTGGGGGCCCTGGACAAGTGCCCCTTTTGCCCTCCCATAAAAACGTCTCTGCTCAGTGGGAAGCAGTGGCAAAAACCATTCTCCTGTGCAATTTAGGTGGTTATGCAAAGCCAATTTAATGAAATGTGTATATTTCACCTTGATATGCTAATTTCTGGTGACGTCACATCCCATGGCGTTTGCTAATGAGTCCCCCCACTTTAATATCTAGGACTTGACCCTGATTTTACCACATGATATGGGTGTGGCTCACTGTGGAAAATAGAAAGGGTCTGGAGATATAGAGCCAGGTTCCCTACTTCAAAATTGACGGTGGAGCTGAGCAGTGCCCTAAATGGGAGGAGGATTCTAGATTAGTGTGACCCAATTAAGGGGCGTGGCCTAAGTGATGTGGAGAGAGAGCACAGCATTTCCTTCAGTGGGAGCTATGTAGGAGAGATTAGCAGCATTGCTATCATTGCTTTTAGTGAGCCCCTCTCATTTTGTTTCTTATTCACAGGGCCTGTGATTAAGGAACTAAAAGAGAGGGACACACACCAAGAGCAATGATATCAGTTTGCCCTGTCTCTCATTTTGTTTCTTTAGGAGAGGAACCAACTCCCTCATGCAGCCCTTTAACTCCACATAGCGGTGTGGTTAAGGGGCTGTCTGCGGGGTTGGTGCCTCTGATTAAGAAACAAAAGTAGATGCAGTGAACTGTTAGCATTCTTTTGGTGCACCTGTCTCTCCTTTTTTCTTATCAGACCCCTGAAGGCAGCACTTTAGCCATGCGTCTTTGTGAGAGAAAGGGCTGTCTGTGATAGACTAGCATCTAGGGCTAGTCGGGGGGAACCCGGAAAATACCTAGCTCGGGTGTGCTTTTTAGAGAATGCTAGGTCTAGCCCAGTCCCAGTGAAAGCTCTGCGGTGGAGGCACAGAGTAAGGGGGTGGCGAGTAATCTTGCACAAGTAATCTGGGAACAACGTGGTGCAAAAGCTGATTTACCTAGGGAACACTCAAACATTTGTGTATATTTGGTGGTGAATTGGTTCAAGGCTTGTTCTAGATCCCACTTCTTCTTCTGCCAATGAATGTCTTGAAGCCAGTCTGTGCTGTAACTTTGCACAGGTTCAATGTAATACCTTCCAGGCCACACCCCTTACCTTCCTTTCTTGCAGCAGGTCAAGCCCATTACTGAACATACAGGAATTTTACACCTCAATGTCATATATTGGGTTTTGGGGATCAACCCACCTGGACACTGGACCAGGTTGGAAGTGTAATGGAGAGCTAAAAGTTGCAGACCCTGAGAGAAAAGAAAATGACTGCTACGTATTCACAGCATAACACAAAGGAGAAAGAGAGTAATGTCCAGCTTTTTAACAACACTAGTCAAGAGTGGGGACCCATTTGTGCCAGCGATTCTAGATTACAAAAGTAAATTATACACAAATACAAGTGATTTTAGTGCCCTTTAGGAACATGCATGCAATAGATGGGTAAACACAGAATAACTCAGAGTCCAAATAACCGAACCAACTCATGACGATGGCAAAGGGAGTTACAACGAACATGAACAGACGTACGCTCAATTTCTCTCAACAATCCTTTCATAAAATCATGGTTATATACCCAACATACGTCAGAGGGGACGTTATACTACGTGGCAAATAATGAAAAACCTACTGGGGACCGGGATAGGCTTAAGGGAAACATCTAAGTATATTATCTATAGGAACTAGGTTTGTGATTGGCTGCCTACTGTCAGGTGGACAATATATGGCAACCTCTAAAACATGTAATCTTCAGAAACATTAGATACACAGTTTCTCATTGGTTTTCAAACTATAAGGTCCTTCGTTATATGGACCACTACAATTGGTTGGCATGCTTGTGCCATGTCTGGAACATTCAGTTCACTTAGCAGCACATAAGCCCAGACCCAGGCGCAAGGAGATGGGGCCTGACTCTACCTCCCCACCCAATTAGCCCAGTATCTCTCATCAACCAAGCCTTCTGCCATGAAGATTGTCTTTGAACTTGGCCTTGCAAAGTATCCTTTAAATAAAAATAAATAAATAAATAAAGAATTCTTCCAAAAGCACACAAGTCATTTGTTCGCTCGCTTGTCTCTGAGAATACATGGGAGTGCGGTCACTCACCATAGTATTCTAGGACTCTAAGTTCAAATTATTTTTTCATCCTTGGTTCACACGACAGGAGACCACGATTTGGTCCATTTTGCAAGGTTTAAATGTCTTAAATGAATTAAACTTGGCACTCATGATGTTCTTTCTTTGCACCTTAACAAGAAATGATTCATCCTTGCACATTCACTCCTTTCCAGAATAGATAACCGACCATGGCTGCTTCAGTCTTGACTTCAGGCCAAACAGTCTCACCATGCGGTTCCACGATTCTGCTCATTCTTGCTGCGACACAATTTTCCCTTTCCTCTTCATGGGTCTTGGTTTACTAAAATGCATGATACATATGTCCAACCCCTATACAATGGCGGCTTTTCCTGCATTCTATTCACTACATATAGCCAGCTTCTGTGATAACTCAGTCTACCTTGCGTTTCAGCGTCTGTACAATTATTGAATGGTTTATTCTCTGCAGCACTTTGTGCACGTGTAATCTTCTTTTTCATATAAGTGCCAAGGACAAGCATGCTCGTCTTTTTTGCACAGGCTTGCATTATAGCTTGGCACTTAAGGGGTTAAAAGTTCTCTTGATTCTTTACTTCGTCATTAGTTTCTGTATCCATACATCCTCTTCAGCCAATATCCTGAGACGTCGTTCATACTCTCTTATGACGTCACAGGCTTCTTTCTTTGCTCTTTTTCATATTCCTTCTGGGAGTTCCTGCCTCAAATTGTCATCCCTTTGGGGATACATTCGGTAGGGTTGCCCCAATGGGTATCTTCTTTCAAACCTACATTGCGGAATTGTCTCAACTGTTGGTGTCAAACACGGCACAATCTCAGGCTTCCAACATATGGGAGGTAGAGGGGCGGGGTTCCCTGCAGAGGCATACAGCTGCTATTCTACACAAGTATCATTGATTATAGTTTAAACAAATAAATATAGCACAACCGACTGTATTTCTGCCGTGTAAAGTGACTTTGCAATGCAACAGTACTCTTTGCACAATGATTTAGGCCCATTTAGGTGGTGCAAAGAGTACTTTTGCTGTGTAAAGTGACTTTGCTCTGTTAAAATATACGTTGTACCACCCTGTGAATCAGGGTGTTTGTTGGCAGCGCAAAGTCACTTTGCACCGTGCTAAAAGTTCCATCAATTAGGCCCAGAGTGTTTAGTAACTTACTACCTGATATGCTGTCATTTTGGCGGGCTAGGAAAGGGTGGAAAGGAGAAGCGCGGGGATACAACATAAAATAAGGACTAAATTCAAAGGATTAAGTTTGGTGAGGTATTGCCAAGGTCCAAGACAAGTCAATATTAGAGTCAAAAGAGCATGGAGACACTGGGGTGTCCCCAAGGAGAGGGCCGAAGAGATTAGGGCAATGATGGCAGACCAAAATGGCATGCCCAGCTCGTCGCAAAACCCTCTAAGAAGAGTAGAATTCTGATAGCTTTTCTATACTTTTGGTGGTTTTGTTCCAATATGAACCTTACATTTATTCCTTTTCCTTCCAATCCTTTTTAAAGCGAGATGTGGGTTGCACCCAAGGCTGGCATTAGGATGTGCGGGGCCCTGAGCGGAAAAAAGATGTGTGGGCCCCCCTGATTTGCATAAATAATGACATCAGTGATATTACAGAAAATAATATCACAGAATGAGTCTTTAATACAC
The DNA here is from genome assembly GCF_040938575.1 of Ambystoma mexicanum. Taxonomy (NCBI): domain Eukaryota; kingdom Metazoa; phylum Chordata; class Amphibia; order Caudata; family Ambystomatidae; genus Ambystoma; species Ambystoma mexicanum. Next base: position 1,052,572,938 of record NC_090926.1, read on the forward strand.
AAAGGTATCATGGGAAGTTACATTAAAACACATTGCCATGAGCAAGGCAGCAGATACAATTATTATAATTTTTTTTAACATTTAATTTGGAATCTGTTTATTGATATATCTGTAAAGTGCATGAATCAGGTACATACCTAAATTTGCAGCATATATTGAGACATCCATAATAATCAATGATCAATCTAAATTCATTTGGAGCCAGTCTGTCTGTAGTACCATCAACATTACATAACAGTAAGAAAACTAAAAACAAAACACACCAGAGCCTGCATAATGCTGAACGTCCGGTTCTAGGAGCAGGGGCAACACACCAGAGCCTGCATAATGCTGAACGTCCGGTTCTAGGAGCAGGGGCAACACACCAGAGCCTGCATAATGCTGAACGTCCGGTTCTAGGAGCAGGGGCAACACACCAGAGCCTGCATAATGCTGAACGTCCGGTTCTAGGAGCAGGGGCAACACACTAGAGCCATGCATAATGCCGAACGTCCGGTTCTAGGAGCAGGGGCAACACACCAGAGCCATGCATAATGCCGAACGTCCGGTTCTAGGAGCAGGGGCAACACACCAGAGCCTGCATAATGCCGAACGTCCGGTTCTAGGAGCAGGGGCAACACACCAGAGCCTGCATAATGCCGAACGTCCGGTTCTAGGAGCAGGGGCAACACACCAGAGCCTGCATAATGCCGAACGTCCGGTTCTAGGAGCAGGGGCAACACACCAGAGCCATGCATAATGCTGAACGTCCGGTTCTAGGAGCAGGGGCAACACACCAGAGCCATGCATAATGCTGAACGTCCGGTTCTAGGAGCAGGGGCAACACACCAGAGCCATGCATAATGCTGAACGTTCGGTTCTAGGAGCAGGGGCAACACTCCAGAGCCTGCATAATGCTGAACGTCCGGTTCTAGGAGCAGGGGCAACACACCAGAGCCTGCATAATGCCGAACGTCCGGTTCTAAGAGCAGGGGCAGTCTGGTTCACTGGTCTCCGGGCATCAGTGCATAACATTCTCTACTTATACACCAGATTAAGGGGAGGTAATAATGCACAGCATTGTTTTCCTGATAATCTCTGATAAGCCACCGCACCTGTACACAATTCCAAAACATATGCATGATGCCTGCCCTCTCCCACCACACCACGAGCATTCAGGGGTCCTAGTCTGATCAAATGTAGCTATTCGAAGTGGGGTCATGTACGTTCTATACATAACATTCATTTGCAAAAGACGGAACCGCGCACTGCGGGAAACCTTTTTGGCAAAAAGTAGTGCGTTGATCCATTGATTGTCGCTCACCTCCCTGCCGAGATCTTTCTCCCACTTCTCTTTGGAGCCTTTATTACGTGTATTCATCAAGTCCTGCATGCCATTATATATCCTGGATACAAGGCGCCTCCCCTCCTCCAGGTCATGCAACAATTGCAGGAACGGGCACGGCGCCGGCGCCGGCTCCCCAGGCCATATCGGTCATTTCCTTTTGGCTACCACTGTCAGTCTACAATACCACAAGAACTGGCCCCTAGGTAGTCCCTCAGTATAACACAAACACCCGAGTTCTCTATAACCTCCCTCCTTGTACATATCTCCCCAGGTGCTCAGCCCGAGGTCCTCCCATTTCCACGCACAGCTAACTCCTCAGTACTTTTACAAACATCAGACACCATAGGGATCTGTGGGGACTAAGGGTTTCGCAGATTTAACAGTTTCATCGCCCTCTTCCAGACCTTCCTGCCCACTCCAACAAGAAGTATTCTATCACCCATCAACCTTCCACTCATCCAGAGAGCTTCTTTCAGCAGGGCCGATCTTTGTTCCAACTCAGCAGTGACGTCATCAGACAGCCATTGCGTCACATACTGCAGCTGCGCAGCCAAGTAATACGACTCAAAAAGTGGCAACTACAGTCCCCCGTCCTTATACTGCATGCACAATGATTTCAAGGCTATCTTCTGCCTTTCACTACCCACAAAAAATCCCTAATGATTGTGTCCAGTCTCCGAAACAACACTGTCGGTATTTAATGGGATGCATTGATAAACTGATAGAGCAGCCTAGGTAATACGGTCATTTTAACCAAAGTGATTCTTCCCATTAGGGTCAGTGGTAGCTTCCCCCAAAATCCCATGGATCTCTTTATCCCCTCCATAGACCCCACTGTATTCTCCACATGCTTTTTCTCAGGGGTGTGTCCTATAAATATCCCCAGGTATCGAAAGGTTTTGCATGCCCACTGTAGTCCAAGTTCCGGTAATTCTCTAGGGTTGCGGTGCCGCAGTCCAGCTAGCGGGAGTAAGCATGACTGTTGTCTATTAGAGGATATGCCTGAAAGTTCAGCATTGTTGGCCAGTACTTCCAGTGATCGGACACGTATAAAAGTACATAATCTGCATATAAAGATCAATAATGAGTCGTCCCGCCCACTGCTATCCCTGCCTCCAAGAACTCCTGCCTTAAATACACTGCCAGGGGCTTAAAGGCCAGAATATACAGCATAGGTGAAAACGGGCACCCTTGTCGTGTGCCACGGTACATCCCAGGCCTCGGAAACCCATTTCCCTGTCTTAACTCTAGCCACCGGTTGCGTATATAGCACCTGAACCCATTTAATGAATCCCTGTCCTATACCAAAGTTATCCATTGTCGCCCATATCCACTCCCAGTAGACTGAGTCAAAGGCTTTGGTGGAGTGTAATAACACCACCACAAATGGATACTTGCTGGAGCTGGTCTGATCTATGATGTGGTGCAACCGCCTCAGATTCATGCTGGGTTCACATCCAGGGAAAAACCCGGTCTGATCTCTATGTACCAACGTGGTGATCACCTCCCTAAGTCTACCAGCACGGAGTGCGGTTAATATCTTGAAGTCCTGATTCAGCATTGCTTAAGGCCGATATGAGTCTCACAGTTCATCCGTTTTACCTGATTTAAGTATGGGAACCACCATAGCCTCTAACATACTGCCCAGAAGCCGTTCCCTTGATTAAGCCGCTTCATACGTCTTGAGTAATACAGCGGTGAGGGTGGTTGGAAAGGTTTTATAAAACTCGGCCAGTAGGCCGTCCGGGTCTGGTATCTTCCCAGTAGGGAGTGACCTGATCACCTCACCTATTTCCTCCTCATTCAGCGGCAAGTCCAACTCAGCGCCCTGCTCCATTGTAAGTCGCGGTAGTCTAATCTGTGCAAAGGCCTCCAGCAATTCCCCATAAAACACTAGTGTTTCATGGCGATATAAGGACTTATAAAAGGTGCTTAAAAAAACATGTATTTCGCCCTGGATTTCCTGAGTTCCCCACACTTATCCCTGATCTGTGTTTTAGGTGTTTGGCCCTTCTCGGGTCTGCAGAGCCACGCCAACATTCTCCCTGACTTTTCCCCTTCTGCATATGCCCTTGCTATATATGTGGCATAATCAAAGCGCCCAAGCCTGTCCCAGGCTTCCACACATGTACTAGGTAGCGATGTAAGCTCCCGCTCCACAGTGAGCGTCTTAACCTCAATCGCCTCCCCCACACAAATCTTATCCTGCAGCCTCTCCAGTTCCTCAGCCAAACCTTTCCGAATCCCCACAGCGCTCGCATTTGCTTCCCCCCTTGTGGCCACTTTCAAGATTTCCCAAACCATGCCCCATGTATCCACACTGCCAACATTCAATTCCATAAAACTTATCAGGTATTTGTCCAATTGGTCCCTAGACACCTCATCTAGCAGTGCCTCTACAGATAGACTCCATGTAGGGATCTCAGCCTAGGGCCGCAAAGGGTCCCGTTCGTCACCAGCAGGCAATGATCAGAAATAGTACGTCCCAGATATGTAGCTCCTGCAAAATCCATCAAGTGTTCAATTCCCACCAGCAAGAAGTCTATACAAGTGTAGAGTGTGTGCGGGCCAAATAGAAGGATTACCCCCTCCTAACTTGATTCTGCTCTCTCCAAACATCCACCAACGCAATATCATCTATCATCGCGTTCAAGGACTCTGACACTGACATTGACCTAGGCCACAATGAGTCAGATCTATCAAGTGTCGGGTTTCTTACACAATTAAAATCCCCACCCCATATAAAGAGAGCCCCCCTTAATTGTTCCAGTTTCGGTCTCATCGACCCAAGGAACGCAGGCACTGACTGATTGGGGCCATACGTACTCACTATACATATTTCCTGACTATCTAGGTACACGTGTACAATCACATATCAACCCTCAGTATCCATGTTAGCGCTGATGAGCCTGAAGGGAACGTGTGCATCCAGCCATATTAACACTCCCCTGGCATACCTGGAGTAAGTGTCGCTGTAGCCCTTGACCCCCCACCGGTCTAATAATGAGGCCTGGTCTTCCGGAAGGAGGTGCCTCTCCTGTAGCATCGCTATTGTGATCTTCTTTTTGTTCAGGAAAGACTGCACCCGGTTCCTACACATATAAGTTCCCAGCCCCCTGACTTTCTATGTTACTATCTTAAATGTAGCCATCTACAAGTAGCATCTTCGCTCCCCCTGTCGTATCCCCCTTACCAGCGAATAGGCCCCCACCCCTCACTCCGCATCTCCCCATTACCAGAAGTGCACAGCTCAACTCAAACCTAAACAAAAAAGCAAAAAACAACCATAACAAAGCGTCCCTGAACATAGGACAACAACTGCGCCCAACAGCTTCCAGCCGCTCGGGCAATCCCTTACCATTGTGGCCGCGAGACCACTGTGGCCTAGGCAGTTGTACCAGAAATACGGTACCAGGAGAAACTCCTGTTTGGAGGTGTCTGTTGATCTTCGCCGTGGGCAGCGGCACTGTACCCCTGCCATATAGCAACTGTCTCAGGCGATTAATTATCTATCACATATGAACTGCGTGAAACCAGCATGGACTGTATATAGTTAATGTTGTGCGCCTATTCCTTACCACCCGTCACAAGCTCCTCACTGTTATCCAGCATACCATTATGGTCCATCCACATATTGATGGCTTCAGGCATCTCAAACATATGCGCCTTCCCTATATATAAACCATTAATCTCGTTGGGTAAATAAGCATGTACTTCAATCCCATTTGGTGAAGCTGTTCCTTCTTGAGGACTAACGTATTGCGCTTCCATTGTACTATAGAGGAGGAGCCAAGTACCCCCACCTCAACCGTCCGCCCTTATTACCTGTATGTTGGAAACCAGAGTATGTGGCATATACTGAACAGTTGGAACGACAAAGGCCAAAAGGAATCCTAGGGTTTCCATTGAAGAATCCATACCTGCACACAAGGAAATATGATATATTTTTTAATGAGATTCCTGAAGAAGCAGAGCAAATAAACGAAAAAGAAGAGGGGTAACCAACCATCAACAGTAAACATCACACAGAGCTGAGCTAACGCATATAGAAGATGCAGAGACAAGCGAATGAAGGTATTCTATAAGGCATCAAGAAAGTACCAAGGATAAGTGACATTTTGGGATCGAGGTGGAGAAGCTTATGCCACAGAAACAGATAAAGACACCAATCTATTTTATACGTTTTTATATGTTTCTTTTGTACAGATGCAAAAGAAACGCAAGCAGTCGAAGTAATCGGGAGGATAGCTTTATAGTGAATAGATTGCGGCAAGCACCAATATATACATACATGCAAAATGATCAAGTAAAGGATGGATGTTTCCACTATGCATTTTAGCAGTGCTGGACATTAGCAAAAAGGCCTCATTTCTAGTATGTCACAGTTAAAGAAACAATTGAATTACAAAGTGAATCTCAGCAAACAGGGTTGGATGAGCCAAGAAGCCAAGGTCTTATCAAATGGAGTAAACTGACACTGGACACAAATCGTGTGAAAGAATAGAATCCCTTTCTAGAAGGAATGAACAAAACAAGGAAGACGTCAGAGGTCTATTGAAAATAGTATTTTAAATACACCAGCCACTCGATTTCATGGTCTCCAGCCACGTGGACGAATGGAGTTGGACGAACAAGATGGTCACACCTGCGCACAAGTGCAGAGTGTGCCTTCACTCATTCAATTTCTCAGAGCTAAGAACACTCTCAAGGCCGAGCTTCAAAGCCTAATTGACAGTAGACCACTGAGGTGGTGATGGATTGATATGCTAATTGGTGGGAAGCAATGGTTAAGGCGAGCTCACCAACACCTGGATGTTCAGCCTGCATGCTGCTAGTTGTAGGTGAAAAAATACTGAAGGAGGTGTGAGTGCCAACCAATTGTAGAGTACTGCGTAATTAAGTGTCCTGTAGTTTGTGTAACCAATGGGGAGTTGTGTATTTAGTGACGTTCATAGTAACCAATCATGTATTTTCACTTCTGTTTCACTAGTATGGAACATATACTTAGATGTTAATTGAGAGCCAACCACTGTTACTCATAGGTTTTTGTAGTTTGCCACGTAGGATGATGTTAGTAAAACATAGGTTAATGTTACTGATGACAAGTTTTTAGTATATCATCTCAGTTTTTACTAAAATGTATTGAATAAGAGGATCGAGCGAGTTCATTGATGTTTGTTGTACTCCCTGTTTTAGATAATTGATATTAAAACAGTTTTTCCTTTTGACAACTACCTGAGTCGTTTCGATTATTGATGTATGAATACAAATCTGCATCCCCATTCATCTCCAGGGTAATTGCTTCTCATCTTAAAGGGCTGGGTTATCCAGTTCGGTACCAGCGGCGTATAGCATGGATATATTGCGATCCTACTGTTCCTTCTCTGTATCACACCTCAGTCTCTGGAATATTGCAATATGACTTCTCGGTCTCTGTAATTAAGGATCCTTGCTAAAATCGGTTGGGGTTTGATCCAGGCGGGGTCCTCTTTTGCAGTGATGTATGTGCCCTTTCAATTGTGAATCCTTGGGACAGCTTCCCAGGGCCCACCTCTTGCAGTAGTTCATTTTCAATATATATAACGCAGGGTCAGTACCTCCACTTCCTTCCGGTATTCCGATCACTCTGACATTGTTCCGGCATGATCGCCTCTCTGCATCTACCACACAATCCTCCAAGATGACATCTTTGTTTTCCAATGCTTTCATCCTCCTCATTAGCTCTGCTGTGGTATTTGTGGTTTCGTGTGGTAATGACTCTGCCATGGTGACTCTTTCGGCAAGCTCCCTCACATCTTGTCTTAGAAGGTGAACATCAACCTTGACTTCATCTATCTTGCATTCCAGTGAGGACTGCAAGACGGCAATGGCCTCCAGTACCTTGTTGTCTGAGGACTTCAACTGGGTCTGTTGAGTCTGGGACTGTGGTAGCTCATCGGTTTTGCTTCCCATAGGGTCTGAGCACCTGCTTTGTGCCGTAAAAGAGTCCATAATTGTAGTTTTATTATTACCCTTATGTTTGGTAAGTGACATGGTGCTGGCATCCTGGGTATTTCTCAAAGCACGCCTATAGGGGACAATTCAGCAAGCACTGCTTTCACAGACTCCAGCTGGCTATAACAATATAGTCACTTATAACCCACTGTACCAGTTGATCTCCACCATGTTTCCCTTTCCAGCAGTAGGAAGATTTCATGCAGGTGCCCCACCAGTCCGAAGGTATGGCTGTACAGTGACAGTATTGATAGCTGGGTGTGCCGGCGCCCACCCTATGTCCCTGGCTATTCCAGTCTCCAGCCACCAGTGTCCCTCACAGCAATATCAGTAACGTATGGTAGTGCTTATTGCCTGGGTTCTACACAGCATCCTTCACAATCCACACAGCCAATGGAGACCAACTATCTGCCCATCGGCCTATCCTTCCAGGGCAAAGCATCCCCTGATCATCGCTCCACTCATCTGCCCAACGTCCCAAGTTGCACGCCCAGCTCCGATCGCTCTTCCTTACTTCATTCGTGGCGTCGGGTCCTCCCGAATCCCTTCCGGCACAGTTCTTCAGCAATGTACAGGACTCCCATCAGGAAACACTCACCTGTGCTGCCAGGCGGCGGGTGAGGGGGCCGCGCAAACCTTCCCACAGTTGCCCGCTGTTCCTCGGTCCCTCCGCCTCAAAACAATGATTCCCTTACTTCAGGGGCTGGTGTCTACCCGCTTCTGCACCAAGGATTGCCGCAACTGGCTTCGAGCAGGTCCCCAACCCTCCAAACCACTGATCACCAGATGGGGGTCAATGCACCTGGCTACAGTCCTCGTGTTTGCCCGGCTGCTCCGGCCTCCTTTCACATTGCTGCTGTCACTGCAGTCAGTGACTCCAATAACCCAGTACAGCTGCTATCTTGCCTGCCTTGTCCCTCATCTCCTGGGCCCGGAGCAGCCTCCCGGGCATCCTTTCCATGCACAGACGAGCACTGCATACAGCACCCGCATTCCCCAGCTGTATTTATGGTTGCACATGCAAGGTTTCACAGTCATAAGCCTTCTCCAAAAGTTTATACAGGATCACGGGCAGGAGCACTCAGCCAACATGTTCTCACGGCATGAACCCTGGCCACGCCCCGAAGGCAGGAGATAAATACACTGTGCTGTCCAGTATATGAATTGTCACTGTTATTTACCTATGTGGCAATATCAGGGGTGAGGCTTTTTTGTGAAGTAGCAGTATGAGCTGAATACCTTGTAGAGACTTTTCATTTTGGCTGATAAAGCATAGTGAGATAAAAGGATTTGCCCGGGAGCACACACTTTGGTTAAGTTGTGAAACCGGGATTTAAGACCCGTCTCCAATTCAAGCACTTGAACACATCTCTTCCCAGATATAAAAGGTAGAAATGTTGTTTGGAAAAGGTATTTTTTCAGTTGTTCGCTTCTTCATGCATGATTCGCAAGTCCAGAGAAAAAATTCCTTCATTTGAATGCTCCATTGTCAATTTGATATTATTATCAATTTGGTTGAGCCAGGTTTGAAACAGCAGCAGTTCAATATAGAATGATTTTATGTATACATGCAACAATATGATGATATGATAATAATAAGTCCACCAGGTCAGATATTAACTGATCCGAGCACTTTTCGTTTACTCGCAGATAGAAACATGTACCACTGACGGCATTACCTTAACCATTGCTCCAGACGCCCCGCACCTACAAGGGTCACTACTGGCTTGTCCAACTTTTTGATTACCCACAAAATGATTGGGAAAGTGTGTTTGGACGCTATTACTAAGGACAGTCAGTTTTACCAATTTGCAACACACCAGACACCCCGGTGTCTGAATGTAAACATTTTTAAAATTTTAATTTCAGCTCTTAGTCTGCTTCGCCCTAGGGGTTTTTTTTGGTACAAACTCGCCCTGAGGAAGGCTGCTGGTATTTAAGCCCAGCAGGTGGCTTGCTTGCCAAAACGTATTTGGGTGTCTGAATACTAGTTTAAGATACCCTTTAAACCAAACAGCAATAGCAATCATGATGTGTTCAAATACGTAGGCAGACCTGCTAATAGAGAAAGTAAAATAGTGAAATTACCAGAATAAGTTGGATATTTAGTTCTCTGAAAAATGTTGAGCTAATTTATGTTTGTTTTGCACTAAAATCTATTTGTATGTATTTTTTCAAAAATTTCAAATTCCGTTTGGTCTCTGGAACACTTTTTGATTTGCATTTTCTAAAAACTACGTTGTTGTGTCTATCGGATACTGTTTTCTTTTGACCATACACTATTATGTATTCATTTCTTGAATATAACCAATGTTTACATTCAGACCCTTAATGGGAACATTTAGTAGTGATATCTGTTTTTCAGATACACGCGCTTCAATAATGAAAATTATATCTAACCAGCAGCTTTGGGACTATTTGTATTTCATTTCTGCACGCCCACCACAGCTGCATTACATGGGGCTCCCTATTACCTCCTCACATATTGTAAAATTGAAGCTGTGAAAAAAGATGATTTGAACATTGGGGACTTCAAGACCCACAATGCCCAAAGTACTGGGACGAATAAGAGGGCTGCAGAGGCACGAGACTGCAAGTTGCAGCCTAATAGTGTTAATAACCCATACCTGAGGGAGACTGGGAGGCATAAAAGGCCTCCCCCAGGTGCAGGCCATAGAGAACAGTAGCAGGAGGTGGAGTAGTCGCAGTACCTCCATGTTGTGATGGAAGCAGAAACTGGAGCAGGTCAGAGACGCTAGGACCACTGTCGTGTGTCGAGCGGATGCTAGACCTGAGAGGGTCTCTTCTTTCCGAGACCTTGATTGCAGAGTTTACGCAACAGGAAGCATTGGGTTTTATGGCGGTACCCCTCAAGACCGCAGCTGCAAAGGTAGCACAGCGCAAAGTGTGAAAATTAAAAGCTTTATCCATAGTAAGTCGGGCTCTAGTGGCAGGTGAGAAACAGAGAGCCTTTGGAGCCAAGAAAGCCCCTTATCCGACTGGCGTGGGCCACAAAACCAGAGAGAAGCAGTTTGCCGGGCTGCATAGTGCATCAGAAGCAGAAGACCTGGACGCAGCGGAGTGAACGGACGCGCATGCCAGACCTGGTGAGTTCACTAATGTATTGTGACACCAGAGCGCTCTGTGATCGCCTGCTGGCCAAGTATTGGTGCATTATGTACAGAACTAATATCAAGAGAGTAAAGTGGCAAATCAGTATTTTGAATAACGAACTGATGTAACGCAGAACAATAATCCATTCGAAAAATCCCATCTGACTCAAGGAGAAGGTGGCAGAATAAGAACATGACAAGCAGACCAGAAAGGTGTGATTGTATTTTTGTGGGTAAGAATAATTGCCAGAAACAAGAGAGGGCAATATTATGAGAAACCAATACAATCAACTATCGCCAAAGCCAAAAGAGAATACTATCAAGTCAAGTTAAAAATAACCAACATTTCCAAAGCCAAGAGAATGCAATTAAGAATCCAAATGTTTGTAAATCTTATTGCCAGTGTGTAAAAGAGGCTAAACTGCTTAAACCCACATTTCCAAAGCCAAAGACGTGTAAGAGTGAGAGAAACCCATTTCCAGCATTTGGTTAATGCAGAAGTAGGGAAGCAAGAGTGGCAAGAAGGCTGTCCTTCTGACAGAGGATGTTCAGGAGGAATGGAGCATAACCTGCATTGCGTGTGTCAATCACAAGTGTATAACAAACAGCACCAATATGTTTCTTGTCTTCCCAAAATAAGTAGTCAAATCTGATGTTGTGAAGAAAAAGACATTGCTAAATTGTTGGAAACAAACCCTTACCACAGAAATAGTTGAAGTAGTTAGTAGTTTCATTTGTCCTGTCAGGAGAGTACACCAGGGCAGATTATCTTGTAGTGGTAGACCTGGCGGGTGAGTTGACCAGGTGGATGTCATTGAAGTACTGTGTTGTGGTGCAAAGTGTTAAAGAAGAAGTGGCAGAACCACTATTGTATTTTGTGGAACTATTGCAGAATCATACTATTATATTCTGTGAACTATTGCAAAATCATCCTGACAAACACATTTTTGTTAATCCTAATGAACTATGGAAGAATTCTTGTTTCATGAGATGAAGTTGTATTGAACGCCTTATCACAAGTGGAAAGAGGACAAACTTGTTGAACATTGTTATGGTATGTTATGTTATGTTACTTTGCATTTATATAGTGCCTTATGTACCATTGGTATGGTCTCAAGGTGCTGGTAGGTTGAACGCCCTTGGGAACCGAAGTTCAAGTCAGTAGAGAGAATAGAGAGAGTCAAAGGTGCGTGTGAGCACTGGATATGTGTGCAGCTGGTGTGGCATTCGAACTGTTGATGGAATTGTGAACTGTTGGTGGAGTTAAAGTTGGAACAAAAGGAACTTTACTGGAACTTTGTTGCAAGACAAGATTTGCTTATCCTTTTGGAATTGTTAAATGGGATCATGCATGAATCTGGGGAAGGGGACTCGCCCAGGTTATAAGAATAAATAGGCTCCAGGTTGTGAACATAACTGTTATTTCTGTTATATTGAAACTGCCATATGTTGACTTGTGAAGTTTGTTATATGTATAAGTGTGAGGGACAAAAACCTGTTTTGGAGTGTTTCCTTTAGTTTATTTTGATAGGCACGGACATTCTCATCAGGGTAGGAATAGTGAGAGGTTTATCCAACCTTTTGAGTTAATAAATTGCCATCTTTTGAAAAACCTTCACAAAGTTGTCTGCCTTACATTTCTAACCCTTCAGATACGGTGTTAGAGTGGGATCAGAATCAACTGACACTAATTGGGAACCCTTAACTTTGAGAAACTTAGTAAAAGAGCCTCCACTCCTATTCGATATCTATAGTAGTAGAGGAGAGTTAATTCAACCAGAAGACAGGGCCTTGATCCCCACTGATTTGTTCCTTATTCCTCCCAATCGTATTCATATCAGACTTGCCTCTAAGTCAGGCCTACCCATGCGCTATGGCTTAGATGTATTGGCAGGAGTGATTGTCCCTGACTATAGTGGAGATGGTTAAAATACTGATGCAAAACAATGGGAAGAAAGCATATCAAATCAAATCTAGAGAAAGGATAGCTTGAGAGATATTGGAGAAGGCTCTGTTTCCAAAACCAAGGTTTTCGTGAAGCAGATATAGACAAAACAAAAGAGGTGATGGCTGGAAGGTTTAGAATGAATCTTAACCTCTGGTATTGCTCTGGGAAACACTACAGACCATCGTTCTTCGCCTGCCAAGCATTACTAAAGTGAAAAGACCATATGCAAATCAGGCTTGGTCCCACTCCAAAAGGAGCAGTCCAGCCCGAACTGCTTGGTCACATCCTTTCTTCACGAGACCACAAGCATCCCCAGACATGTTTCAGCCTTGTTGGGCCTCATCAGTGAGGAGTAGGTTGGATCTCTAGGCCCAGCAGGCACGGCCTAGCAACTCGGGCAGGGCTGCTCCCATTGGTGGTAGTACCTGACTGATTTGCATATGGCTGGACCCCTTTTGCAATGGCGCCGACAGGCTAAACAGTGGTGTGGAAGGTTACCCAGATCAATGACAGTGGTTCAGATTAATTTGAAACCTTCCACACATCATTTTTTTTGCTTTTAGAAGCAGATATGGAGCCTGTTGTAAAACCCAATACTGAGGGAGAAGAAGAGATTATTCTTGACTTAGCTTTTGCACAACGTAATGATCCATTGTTAACAGAACTCTTTAATCAAGTGATGAGTGAGGAAGAAAGAAGGGAAAAGAACGAACTGTTTGTTTTCCTTAAATCTGGCCTATTTTATAGAGGTGGTGTAGACCCATCAGTTACACCCAGAACAAAAATTGTGATTCCCAAAAGCCATAAAAATATCGTGGGAGATGGTACATGCACATCTACCGGGGGGGGGGGCATTTGGGAACTGCAAAAACCCAGACCCAAATTGTGTATAGATTCTATCGGCCAGGAATGTTTGCTGATATAATAATAATAATTTCACAATTATATAGCGCTACGAAACTCTCAGGTATCTGAGCGCTGCTTATTATTACCCACGGTGTCGGAAGGATGAAAGGCTGAGTTTGGCCCTGCAGGGATTCGAACCTGCGTTAGCAGGCTCTGCACAGATGTCAAAGCGTACTCGCTGTGCCACTTGACCGGCATAAAGATATAAAGAATTTCGTCAGCACATGTGCTTTATGTCAGAAAACTAGTACTCAAATACTTCCTCCCCTCCCCTTTCAACCTTTACCAATTATAGAGGTCCCTTTTCTAGAATCGGAATGGCTATAGTTGGAACATTAGAAACCTCAAAAAGATTGTGAAAATAACTGTTATTTCTGTTATACTGACACTGCCATATGTTGCCTTGTTAAGTTTGTTATATGTATAAGTGTGAGTGACAGAAACCTTTTGTTAGAGTGATTCCTTTAATTTATTTTGATAGGCAGGGTGTCAGGGTTTGGAAACCAGAGCAGAATGTTCTGATCTTGAAACCCTACCAGGGTCTCCTCTAAGAGGGTGATCCTCCCTATGAAATGAAGGCTATCCCCTGTATTTACCACACAGGTGACCCTGTGGTTCATATGAAAGAGCAAGAAACCACCATTGTACGCCAGGCTGAAAAGAATGAGACAAAGATATCTCTATAATGGCAATGTAAAAACATATTAAGTCTCACTATAAAGACAACAAAACTAACCCTGATATCCTGTGCTCTAAACTTGGTTGGAGTGAGACTGGCTCGGTGGTTTCCGAGTTCAATGTCAGTATGTATATAGTGACCATGAAAGTATTTAGATGAAATACTATGATTCTAAATATATCACATGGGATAATAATACACTTAGAAAACCAGCTCTCACCTAATGCTACTAGTGTTGAGCCCAGATGTGTCAAATTGTAAAGATGACTGGCAAAGTGGATATGTGGAGGAATCCAACAGGGTATGTACGGCAAAGGGATAAAACGACACAAGGTTAGTAGGGTTAGTGGAACCTTAACCCGAGCGGCACGAGGACACACTAAATGAAGGGAGAAGCAAGGGGCCAGTCCATATCAGCATAGCGTTCAAAAGATATATAATGTGTTTATCAAACTCCACGACAAAAGCGCCAAACCAAAGTCAAATCAGGGGATATCCAAAATGCAATCTGATAAGAACGTAGTTGAGCTACGTAGAACGAAGACTTTACAAGCTGAGGTATCCAAAGGAAATTCCAGGTGAAAATCCAAGGGTCAGGCCGAGAGTCAGGTAACCACTAAATCCGAAAATGAAGGCACATGCATGTGGCAGGCAGAATTGACTTAAGTAAGAAGCACCAAGGACGCCGTGATGCCTCTATTTGTAGCGGATAGTCTTCTTGCGACTTGTTGTCACAAAGTCCCGTGACGTGTTGGGTTACCGACATGAGGGACGTATGACACACTGCGCATGCGCCATACGTTGTTTCAATCTCCATGGCAACTTCCAACACAGACGATTAGAGTGCCACAGAGGCTGCTGTATGTGCCTTTGTGAAGGAGAATCGACCCGTCTCCTGACACAGGGAAATCCTCGTCAGGGTAGGGATAGCGAGTCGTTTATCCAGCCTTTTGAGTTAATAAAATGGCATTTTTGGAAAAACCGTCACAAATATGTCCGCCTCACATTTCTGACCCCTCACAGGTATCACTGTGGCTACGTTCGGACAGAGAAGTGAGCCTTGTACATGGAAGTAGTACAGACCCTTTTTTAAACAATATCACTTGATATAGTCGAGGCAGGCGTTTGTGCCTGAGGGGGCCCCCTGACAGCGGGGCTCTGGGCCACCGTACAGACTGCCCATGCCTCAGGCCAGCCCACAGTTTATTCACTATGGAGGATAATAGTACACAAGTCAGGTTACAGCTTTTAACCTTTTGCAAGGTAGTTTAGATTCTGACTGCCTGAGTGCTTTTCAGGGGAATCACAGAACCTTGAAGGCAACGGGCCAGATAGTGCAAGTGAGGAGATGTGACAAAAAAGGAGCAGCCCAATTCACAAAGGGCATCTGACTGAGCGCATCTTAGATGCGCTCAGTCAGATGCCCTTTTCCCGACCCTTTGCCCATTTGCGCGAATAAGAGGGCGTTCCAGCGCATTCAAAAGCGCACCCTGAATTTACCAACAGGATGCGTTTTTGAATGCCCTGAGATGAGGCTCAACCCTCTGCACGTTTTGCAGCACATGGGGAGGTGCAAATCATGACAGTCCTTTCTGGCCCTGATCCTATCATGATTTCTTAAGTGTGACAGCTGCGGTTTAAATCGTGGCTGTCACACTTCCATTTAAACCCCATTTCCCCCAAAACAGGGATGCAAATGCTTTTTTTCTCAGCATTTAACATAGATGGGTACTTTAACGGCCCGTCTCATTGGAATGCGAGCCCATATGTTTGATGGTAGCCTGTCATACATTAGTGTCTATGCAAGGGCACTGGACAGTGCATCTCTGTGCTATTGTCCAGCCCCTCCTAAACTGCTCAGGTCACCTTTGAGAATAAGGCGAGCTAAGCCTTTCTGAAAGCAGTGCAAATGAATAAGCATATTCTCTAATCTCCATTCATTTGTTCCGCGTTTTGAGAACCTGTCCCAATGTGCTACTTTATAAGGAGGCAATGAAGGATTTCTAGGTCCTTAGAAATTTGGCTGTGTTTTCTGAGGCCTAAGGTCAGGTGTGCCGCACTGTGCATGTGTTTCTGGGTGCATTTTCATCAGGGCGCAGGTGTTCATGCTATTGCAATCGTCCAATTTAGATAATACAAATAATTGTGTGGTTATAATTTTCGGGTGAAGGTACATGATTGGCGGTATTCTTCTTTATGGGGGAAGTTGGAGTTCGTATTTGTTCCTATAGTGTGGCATTTGGGTGGGTGAAGGATATGCTAGTGTCCAAAAATTACTCTCATATTCTTTGCTTTCCTGACCAGGGAGAGGATTGGGCCAAATGTGGTCGCCAGAGCGGTAGTAGTTGGAGGCCTAGCGTGGGCCCACATAAGAGAGTCTGTATCTTTGATACACACAGAGGCAACTTTCTGACCTGTAACTTTATGTAACCCACTTTGATAACGCTATGAGTTGTATTTGTAGCGTGTAAAGGGCTCTGTTTAGAATCATTGGAGTATCTGGAATGCAAATGATTAATGTTGTCTTACTGGAGCCTGCTAGAGCAGATCGCACCATCCCCAGCAACTCCCCATTCTATTGGAGAAGATGGGTGGTGTGGTCCAGCTGTACAGTGGATCCTAGTAATAGATAAGGTCTGAGGGTGGGAAAGTATGCACAAAAAGAAAGGAGAGAGCCTGGAAGAAGGAAGTGCAACCCCTATGTATTCTTTGGCCCCGCCTGGGGCAAGGGTGCATCTTCTATGGTGCAACTGCCATTTAGGTGGGCAAGAGGAGCCTCAATGTTCCAGAGGCTTATGAAATGTATACGTGGGGCTGTTGCATTCCAAGATGATGTTCTTGTGTATGGGACGAATAGTAAGGAACACAATTATGCTTTGGAGCAGGTGTTCTAAGTACTCTCTAACAGTGGCTTGGCACTGTATGGATGGGCACCTAATTACCTTAACCCAAAGAGGCCCACAATTTAAGGAACAACTGCACGTTTGTATGTAAAGCTAGTTTATTGTACAATCGCTCAGTGAGGTGCTAGATGACCCTGTCAAGCCAAACTAACACAAGTCTCACCGAACCACATAAGTTGACACATTATATACCTTTTTGCAACAGTTAAAACACTTCCATATATTTCATTACAATCCACCTCCTCAGATGATTGGTCAAATCCTAAACAAAGAAATCCCATCTTTCTCCAATTCTTCCAGTTTCATTGACCACTTGTCATTTTAACTACCATCTTCAGATCGCATTCATAGCACACCCATCATTGGGATTCATCCGTGGTGAGTCATGACAACAGCACATAGTTACACATTCATATAGAAACATAATTCATCACGTCAAAACTGGCGTGAAACCTCTTAACCTTGAATGTAATTGGACATGGTTCGCATGGATACTTCAAGTAACATAAGGAAAGCAGAACAAACAGGTTCTCTTTGAACTGGCGATATCTATCTCATCCACCCCAACTTTACTGGCGTCCTACAGTATTCAAATCTAAATGACTACCATTTCAGCACAGACAGCCTGCAGGCACATCCTGAGAAAGCAATCGAGTATTGGTCATGTTGGCCTCGAGTGTCACTTCACCCCATGTTTATTACTGGTCAAAACAAATGGCCGGACCCATCTGCAAATTCTCATGTACTTAAGAGATTTCACCTGTTCCCTGCAGAATTACTAAGCCATAAACATTGTGTCCTGTTCAAGGGCTGGCCATCTGCTTGGTTACTCATTGCTTCTCCTGCAACCTTCAATCCTGTAAAACTAGTTATTCCCAAATTCTCAGAATTCCTCCCATCACCTCCCAGATGCAGAGTTCTAATAAATGTATAAAGAAAGCATGGTACATGCAGATTTATACATTCCCTATATGTGTATCTCAGTGTGCATGCATGTTTAATAACTGTCGCCTCTTCTTTACAATGGGTTCTTCAGGACTGGCCACCCTTCCTCACATGCGCATTACAAAACTCCTCATTGCCAGCTTCTAGGCACTCCTTAGCGCACCATGTGCCTCATTATGAGGTTGCCGGAAAACCCGCCAGTAGGCGGCAGGTTTCCGGCAATCCCGTAACAGCCGTACCGCTGCCTGATATCCCAGTGCCACCAGGATATCACAAGAGGTGATATTAACCGTTACTCCCCATTTGAGACTGCATGGAAATGGGGTCACTGAAGCACCGGCACCGTTGCCAAAGGTGCTCGTGCTTCAGTGCAAATAATGCTGATAAGGGGCTTGAATTCCTGGCAGGTCAGGCCATTTTGCGTTTTTAACATTTTATCTTTTTTCGCATTTACAAATCTGATATGTATCAACTTAAACAAAAAATAACACTGAAGTAACATATCCCATTCACATATGAAACTGCAACATCGCACCTAGTTCAGTGCACCCCCAGTCACAAATAGGGTGCACGCAACATGAACCCCTCTTCATCGTGGGGACTTTTCCTGACCACCGCAACAATACTTAAAAATGCAAAGTACAAGATGGGTGCATCTTTGGTACACTACTTGGGGCATGCCATTTCATGAGCAGCTACTAGAACAAAAGCTATAGTAAGTGAGGCCATAAAGAAGGCACCCAGTCCCGTTGATGGTGAACATTTAAGATCATTTTTTGGGTTAGCAGAATTTTATGCGTGATTTGTCAAGTCTTTTGTACACAAGATGGAATCCTTAAGGTACCTTTTGAAGAAGGGAGTGAAATTTGAATGGACAGTTGTTGAGAAGGAATGTTATTTCAGTGAAATAAAGGACATTAAAGATTCACGTCCTTTGCAAGGCTTTGATGCAACTAGGCTATTCATGTTGAGTGTGAATGCTATTGCCTTTTGGTTGTGGACCACCCTGAGTCAATACATGAGTGGTGAATTGTCAGGTCTGCACCCGTTCTGTCTGTGCAGAATCATCTATGGGCTGAGGGCCCACTTGTATCTAACACCCATGTTCGAAGGGTACCAATACACAAGCACTGTGAGTGATTAGTCAGGAGGAATACGGTGCCAGTAGACCATTGGGGCTTTTAGGGGAATTGCTGGCAGTACATCAGGACTCTGCAGAAGTCTCCAGAAGGAATAAGCAAATATACTGCCTTCGAACAGGCCCTATGATTGCCAAATAGATCTTATACCAGATATGCAAATACCCTCCATACGCATTTATACCCTGACAGCGGCAGAACATGACCATCTCAAGAAATACTTGGAGCAGTACCTGACAAACGGGTTCATCAGACCCTCGAAGTCACCTGCAGCATCACCATTGCTTTTCGTGACAAAAAAAGGAAGGGGATCTTTCAACCTGTATAGATTATCGCACCACCAACAAGTTAACAATCATGAACTGCTATCCCCTTCCACCCATTCCTGTGTTGCTGTATCAGATGAAGGATGCCTGCATATTTAACAAGCAATATCTTAGAGGGGCCTTTCATCTGGTGCGCATTAAGGAAGGCGATGAATGGAAAACCGACTTTCAGACCAAATTCGGCCTCTATGAGTACCAGGTAATGCCTTTTGGCCTGTGCAACACACCTGCCGCATTCCAATTCCTCATGAACGATGCACTTCAGGAACTGAGAGAAATCTGTGCAGTGGTGTACATTGACGACATCCTCATTTACTCACACTCTCTTCAGGAACATGTGACCCATGTGAGGGCAGTGCTGATGCAACTAACAAAACACCACCTTTTTGCCAAACTAGAGAAGTGCTCCTTTCATGTGCAGAAGGTAAGAGTTCTTGGGTTCTTTACTAATACCCGATGCAATAACCATAAGGGGGAAGCAATCCTTTAATGGCTTTTTCCATCCTCAGTCAAACGGGTCCAAAGGATTTGTGAATTTCTATCAACACTTTATCACTGAATTTTAAAAGGTGGCACATCTCATAAGGAGCCTTCTGCAAAAGACTAAAAAGTTCCATTGGACCCCAAAGGCAGAGGTAGTATTCTTGTTATTAAAGAACCTTCTCACGACAGCTCCTATCTTGGCACACCCAAAACCTGACCTACCGTTCATTATGGAAACTGATGCTTCACACATAGCAATGGGTGCAGTTCTATCGCAACCTGGCCTAGATGGACTGCTTCATCGGACCGCCATTTGATCCCAGAAGTTCACACCACCAGAAAAGAATGACACCATTATGGACAAGGAACTTTTGGCTATTAAGGCTGCTTTCAAAAAGTGGCTTCACTACTTATTAGGAGCTGCCCACACCATCACAGTGTACATAAACCATTGAAATATCCAGTTCTTGGAATCCATGAGAGCATTATCGGCATGTCAGCTCTGATGGACATTGTTCTTGGTTGACTTCGACTTCCAGATTACATATCGCCCCCGGGGACGGAAAAGCAAAGTCAATGCATGTACCACTATGAGTCCAGAGGAAGAGGAAGGGCGAAACATCCGCTGGAGCCTCAACAAATCATTCAGCCGAATTACTTCATAGGAGGCCTATGCGTCTCAAACAGCAACACTCATTTACATGATGAAATCCGAGAATCATGCTCACCTGATGAAAGAGGGGAGTGGGTCCCTAAAGGAGGCGAATGCCGTATTGTGCATGGCTTGCCATACAATGGTGCAGCTTTATATATACCATCTGAAATGTGGCAGAAAGAAATAATAGACGTTCACCACGACTCTTTTCTAGCAGGGCATCAGGGAATTACAAAAACCCTCCAAAGGATACAATGAGCCTATTGGTGGCCCTCAATACACATCGATGTGAAGAAATATGCTCAGACATGTCGGATAGGCAAATAGCACAAGCCGAGGCAGCATAAACCGCAAGGGCTACTCCAGCCTCTACCTTTGCACACGTGGTCCATAGATCTGATTGTTGACCTACTCCAAAGCAAAAGATTTAAAACCATCATCATAGTGGGAGATCATCTCACTAAGAGGGCAAATTAACTTCCACATAGAGGAACTCTCACAGCTCAGGAACTGGCTGTAGTACTGACGGTACAAGTGGTGAAGCTAGATGGGCTTCCCTCGGTTATCATCTCAGAAAGAGGGAGTCAATTCCTGTCGCTCTTCTGGAAGACATTTTGTTCTACAGCCTACATAGAGTCTTGATTGTCCTCTAGCTATCACCCACAGACCGATGGACAAACAGAAAGAGTCAACCAAGCACTGGAGCAATATGTGCTTTGTATGTTTGTACAAATGAGCTGAGGTGTTATGGGCCACTGAGTTTGCCTACAATAACACTCCTCATGCTTCCATGGGTTTCGCCCCAATTTACCTGTTATACTGGTGGGAACCTAGGGCTATGCCTTATACACTCCAGATAAAACATCCATACCATCAATACAAGAACATCACACCAAGATTAGGCACACAATGTCCCTTACTAAAAAAGAACCTAATCTGAGCAAAAGAGGCATATAAAGCCCATGCAGACATAAAACAGAGAGCTGCCCAAATGTATCCTACAGGGGATCCAGTGTGAAATTCCACAGAATATTTACATCTGAAAGGCCTACACAAATTCCTTCCAAGGTATATAGGTCCTTCTCAGTACTAACCCAGGTGGGGTAGGCAGCAGTCAAGGTCGCGTTACCAACCTCTTTACAAGTACATATAGTCTTCTGCATTTCCTTAGTGAAGAAGGCTCACGTGATACCTGGCCAGGGAAGAAACCCCCAAAGCCCATTCACATCCACCAGGAAAAAGAGTATGAGGTTAAGGACATCCTGGATGCCAAAAATGTGAGATCTTGTAGATTGGAAAGATCATGGGCCGGAGGAACTCTTTTGGGAACCGGCCACAAGGGTTCACGTACGCCGGCTAGTCTGCAAGTTTCTCTTACAACAACCACACAAACCTTTCCAGGTAGGGGGGGTCTTGAGGGAGGTAACTGTCAGGTATGCACCCCTAGGATCTCTGCAATGTCATCTGTGGGCTGAAGGAACACTTATTTTAACACACATCACCCTCACAAGGTCCTAACTTTCATTCGCTGGCCAAGGTGAAGACTCGTCCATATTTGGTCACGTGGACACAGTTGGTGAGAACTGGGCGGCCGAGTAAGTAGGGTACAGGAAGTGGACCCCATGTACCATCACCACCTGCACAGCATGACATCAGCCAGTCTATTTAAACTACACCCACTCATGCTTAGCAGCTGGTATCCAGCTCTGGTCTTCTTCATGGCCGCCCCTTGCTCTGTTCCTGTGGACATTGCAAAACCTGGTTCAGACTACAAGAAAGAAAAAGAGAAAAGTATAAACAGCTTACCCGATTGCCCGCTCTTGATCAACCCATGCTGCGCTCGATTTCAGGTGCGACTCTCTGATCATCGCATATAAAGACTCTTATCCAGATCAGCGCCTTTTGAACATACTAGTGCTCGCCCACACAACGCTCAGCACAAACCCAAAAAGACAAGAAAAAAGGATATCAGAATATTCTACAGAGGCAGATAAGAGTTTATTATGCTACTTCAGCGTCCAGTGGCTCAGCACAAACCTAAAAAGACGAGAAAAAAGGACATTAGAACATTCCACAGAGGCAGATAAGAGTTTAGTATGCTACCTCAGTCGTCCAGTGACTAACCTGGATAATTTGGACATGCTTAACACGTCAAGCAGCACCAGTGAAGAAACCAGGTGTTACAGACACGTGACCAAAACAGAGGGAAGAGAGAAAAGCCAGCCTGAAGTAGCCGGACTACTTCCAGTGCATCGAAATGGATGGAGTAGTTGCATCTATACCCTTCACACGCTTCAGGTACTCAGGGATAGTTACCGCTGGAAGGGAGGTATTAGAACTGGGCAGAGCACCAGTGATTTTAGGAAGTAGCTGACTGGACCCTTCTATTGCAGCTTCCAGTGATGCACTACTGCTTCACTAAGGAAGAAGGGTCTGCACAGAGCAGAAGACATATTCGATACCCATACATTATCCACATTCCCATCTTTGGGTCTACCAGAGCATGTGCATCAACCAGGTTCTGGAAGGCCTGGTGAAGGAGGCGGCAGACTCTCGACAGTCCCGTTGGCTCCAGCAGGTAGGGCAGTGTTATGCTTGAGCTAAAACATGGCGCTGGTGCGCAGTGCATTCTGGGAGCGCTCAGAGCCATGATGGATATTTACTTCATGCCGCAGTGAAAAGCTGCACGCAATTTGCTAAGAGTTAGATTCACGGTGCTGAAGAAAACATGCTTTCCAAACCTGGTATTCAGTCAAGGACATTTCTGCTGGGAAAGCTAACTTTGTTATGTCTTGTTATGAGTTATGGGACTGTTTTTCGTGATGCTTGTTTTTAGTGGAGGGAGGCACTCTGCTCCTTGAGGGTACTATCGGTTGACCCAGCTGGCAACCAACGGCTGCTCATCAATGCGCAAGTGCGTTGCCAGAAGGTTCGAGAAATCGCCACCCCTTTTCGGAGTGTGCATATATGCGGAACCCCGGAATGGTCAGGTGAGACTTCAGCCGGAGGGGGACGCTTTCGTGTGGGTTGTTGTGCTCTCGGCCTGGCTGTTATCGGGGTCTTCCAGCCGCTTCTGGCGAGATGAGGAATCCAGTTACGCTCACGGTGATGTATTTCCTTTTGAATTCTTTGCTTCTTCTGTGATTTATTTCTATGTTTCTTCTGTGATTTATTTCTATGTTATCACTGGTTGCTTCTAAGCTTTGAATAAATAGCCGTATAAGTGCTCATTATTTTCTAAGAGTGTGTGGTTGCAAGTAATTGCGTCTTATTGCGTTCAAAGTATTGGCTCTGTAATTGCATTGGTGATTTACGATTTTTGATGCACTCTGGGAGAGCAATACAGGCAGCTAGACTAGAATGGAGACATTTCTTCATTTTAGTGGCTTATACTTCTAGAACTTTGACTGCAAGGGAACTGAAATATTCTGTCATCGAGAGGGAGGCCCTAGCTTGTACCTGACGTGAAACATTTCAGGATGTATCTTTGAGCAAAGGCTGTCATACTACGCACAGAACACAAACCTTTAGTAAATATACTTTCCCTAGAGGTGGCAGTATTTATACTCTGCTGTTCAGTCATATAGCAAAATCACAAAAGTACCATTTCAAGGTTGAATTTGTACCCGGAAGAAACAAGTAGAGGCATATTTCTTTTGCATATGCCAATAAGTGAGGTGACAGAAACTGGTGAGGAGGAATGTGAAGTTGCGTGGACGGATGAATGGAAACAGGAATTTTCTGCTGTGGTGTGGATGGGAGAGCCTGGGCTTTCTGCCAAGGAATGGGATCAAGTGCAATTAAAGGATTGTATAGTGAGTGCTGTCTACTGGTCGAGCTGCAAATCATTAGGAAAGTCTTAGATCAGCTTTGTGTGCACAGAGGTTGTGTGGTGCTTAATGAGATAATTGTACCGCCACATGGAATTCATCATAGACTTCTGTTAAGCAGAAATAAACCCCAAAAATCCAGCAAAGCTGCTGGGGGACTCACTAGGTTTGGGAAATTAGCCTTTACAGAGAATTCTCCCTTACACTCGCACCCCCCAGACTAAGGGACAGGAGGATTTAATTCACTCCTGGATGAACCTCATACCTCTAGTCGATGACATACATCCTAGAGGGTCCATCAGCATTTTGATGGTGACACCCTGACCTGTGCTCAATGGTGAAATCAAACCCTTGCAGGCAGATTGACCATCTCAATAGTTTTGGATTTTCCCCTTTCATTTGCATCAACCATCTCAAGGGTTGGTGGTCAGTCTGAATGACAAAAGTAGAACCATACAAGTATGGCCTAAACGTCTTCAGTGCCCACACAATAGCAAAACATTCTCTTTCGATAGTTGCCCACCTTGCCTCAGGATCCTTCAGCTTTCTGCTGATGAAGCAAATGGGGTACTCCCTACCTTTCTCATCCAGTTGGCTAAGGACTGCACCTATACCTACATTAGAAGCATATGTCTGCACAATGAAAGTTTGGTGATAGTCAGGAGCTCTCAATACTGGTGCTTGGCAAAGAGCTTTCTTCAGGTTTTCAAAGGCCTGATTGCATTCCTCATTCCATTTGACCTTCTTAGGGAATTTTGGAGAGGAGATTACATTCAGTGGAGAAGCTATGGTCCCATAGTTCTCTATGAAATTCCTGTATTACCCAGTGAGGTCTAAGAAGGCTCTCATCTGGGATTGAGTAGTAGGTGTTGTCCAATTTTGCATAGCTTCAATCTTACTGAGCAAAGGCCTTATTTCTCTACCTCCTACCTCATGCCCAAGGTAGACCACCTTACTCTGACCAATTTGTCATTTTCTTGTCTTTATGGTCAGATTGGCCTGTCCAAGAGCCTGCAAAACATGTCCTAGGTGGTTCACATGCTCTTCCCATGGTTGGCTGAATACTGCAATGTCATCCAAGTATGCCATGCAGAAATCCCCCATCCCAGCCAGAACCTGATTTACCATCCTTTGGAATGTTGCAGGTGCATTTTTCAATCCAAAAGGCATAACCTTAAATTGGTATAAGCCAACTGGGGTAGAAAATGCAGTCTTCTCCTTGGCATGGTCTGTCAGGGTTATTTGCCAATAGCCTGACGTAAGGTCAAATGTGCTGAGAAACTTGACTGAACCAAGTCTATCCACCAACTCATCTGTCCTTGGCAAAGGATGGGCATCGGTCTTGGTGACTGCATTAAGAGCTCTATAGTCCACGCAGAATCTCAATTCTTTGGATCCTGCCTTTGGTACTAACACAACTGGGCTAGACCATGGGCTAGTAGAGGGCTCTATTACCCCGAGATCAAGCACCTTCTTGACCTCCCCTTTTCTGACATTCTATATCCTCTGCTTTTGACTGGCAGACAGACACCAGTGAGTATATCATGCTGTCCCCAAGGGGTCAAGCCTGGTGAAAGTGAGAACATGGAGGCAAACTGATTTAACATAGCTTTGCACTCTCCTTGTTGCTCAGGTGTCAGGTTTGAAGAGAGATTTACTCCTTCAATCTTTTCGTCCAAGGGTAAGCCCCTGAGGAGATCAGGGAGAGCTTCCCTCTCTTCTTCCTCTTCTGTTGAAGCTAGAAGCAAAGCTCCTACTTCAGGCCTGGAGACATACGCCTTTAGTCGGTTGGTGTGGAAGACTCTGGAAGCCTCCTTGGGATTGCCCAAGTCCACCAGATAGTTCACCTCTCCAAGTTTACCCACAACTTGAAGGGTCCCATCCATTTATCTTGCAAGGCCCTCTGCCTTGTTGTTGGGATCATAACTAGAACTAGCTGGTCTTGAGTGAACTCAACCATGTTGGCCTTCTGGTCCTGCCAATGCTTGACCAGGGCTTGCCCAGCTTTCAGGTTATCACTAGCTTCTGCCATCATTTGTGACATTCTCCTCTGGAGACCTATCACATAGTCAGTCACTCTGACTGGCTTGGGGGAAGGAGCACTCTCCTACCCCTCCTTAATCAGGGCCAATGGACCTCTGACTGGATGGCCATAAAGAAGTTCAAAGGGAGAATAAGCTACTCCCTCTTGAGGGACTTCTCTATGAGCAAAGAGAAGGCATGGCAATAGGAGGTCCCACTTTCTTTTGAGGGGATCTTCTAAAGCACCTATCATGCTCTTCATGGTTCTGTTGAACCTTTCTACCAACCCATTTGTCTGAGGGTGGTAGGCGGTAGAGAACTTGTAAGTAACTCCACAGGTTTTCCACGTGGCTTTCGTGTAGTGGGACATAAAATGTGACCCCCTGTCAGAGACTACTTCCTTAGGAAGCCCAACCCTGGTAAAAATACCAAGGAGGGCCTTAGCCACAGCCTGAGCTGTAACAGTCCTTATAGGAATTGCCTCAGGGTACCTAGTAGCATGGTCTACTACAACAAGGACAGATAAACCTGTTGCCTGAGGAGGTTGGGGGATCAAGGGGACCAACAATGTCAATCCCTACCCTCTCAAATGGGACTCCCACAACTGGGAGAGGCACTAAAGGTGACACATTCTTAGACCCAACCTTACCAGAAGTCTGGCAGGCATGGCAGCTCTTGCAAAACTTATCTACCTCAGCCCCCATCTTTGGCCAATAAAAGTAGAGTGAGAGCCTTTCCTTGGTCTTCTTGAAACTCAAGTGTCCAGCCAAAGGAATCTCATGGGCCAGTTGCAAGAACTGTTGTCTGTTTTCTTGGGGTACTACAAGCCGCTTGTAGTCTCCAGGTGCAGACTCAGTTGGTTCACTGTAGAAGAGGCCATCTTCCCAGTGCAACCTATAGTTCCCAGGCTCTTGCCCATCAGCCTGAGAAGCTGCCTGCTGGCGAAGACCTTCCAGAGTTGGACATTCTCTCTGTCCCTTACTGAAGTCTGCCCTGTTGTGTCCACCTTCTGCCAGTAAAGACTGCAGCTCAGGATGGTCAACAGGATCCAGATCTCCAATGAGTTCTTGGCCTTCCACTAGCTCTTCTTTGGAGTCTAGCTCTACCACACAGGGCTGTACCTCCCTCTCAGCCTCAGCTGGAGGTGGAGTTTCAGGTGTAACTTTGGACAACCTAGGGGAAGTCCTGGTTGGAAGCACTGGAGTGCTTGCTGTTGGCTGTTTCTTGGAAGTCTTGGGTTTCCCCTTTGCTTCTTTTTGTTCAGTGATAGCAAGTTGTAACTTCAGTGGAGTAGGAGTGATATCTTTCTTCATCATCTCCTTGGGAGTACCTCTCATGGTTCTCTCCCTTGCAGGTCTGGTGAGCTCCTGTAACCTTTTACTAGGAGGTCTGGGGGTATGTGACACTACTCCAAGAGTTTTCAGGTCATTACCCAACAGAACACTTCCTGGTACCTCACTTTGTATGCTGACAGGTATCTTCACAGTCATGTCATTATACTGGATGAGAACTGGTAATTGGGGAAGCATCTGCACATGCCCTCCAGCTAACTTGGTGAGGCATTTGGGTGCCTTAGCAACATCCTCAGCCTGAAAAAAAGATTTATCCACCACAGTTATGCTGGCCCCAGTGTCTCTAATGGCAGGAGTCTCCTGACCATTCACCTGGACACTGTCCTTAAAATACTCTTTAGTATTATCTGGGATAGAGTTATAGACATCTAAATTCTGTTGTTCCCACAGACCCAGAGACACTAAAGTAACACTGGCTGAGACTCCAATGGGTTCATCAGCCAGCAGTAGTATGTTTCCACTTGCCATTTGTACTTCCTCCTCTGGAGCTAAGGCTAAGGAGACAAGTTGGACCCCTGAAGGTTTACCCTTACATCTGGGATCTCTTTCACATGGTCAGACGAACCACAAACATAGCATTTACCAAATGCTTTCTGGAATGGTGGCTTGCTCTGACCTCCTTCTGGTTTACCACCAGAGGGTACACTACTCTGATTTGGTTTCCCTTGTGGTTTACCCTTATTGTTCTGTTTGGGGCCCTCTTTGGGATTGGAATTATTAGACTTCTCTTTGGAGTCCTTTTCTGGCTGTTTCCCCTCATCCTTTTTCTGAGTTACCCCAGAGTCCTTGTAAGTAGCCCTGTTGGCAACCCACAAGTCAGCAGCCTTAGCTAGTTTCCTGGAATCTAATTCCTTTGAATCAGCCAACTGCTGTCTGAGCTCAGGAGAGCAGGTATCATAAATTGACTCCAACATCACAAGATTCTTCATTCCCTCATAAGTGTTCACTTTGTAACCCTTAATCCATCCCTCTAAGTTCTTCAAACTTTCACTCACCCAGGTAGCCCAAGGGGTACCATCATGCTTTTTGAGGGTCCTAAACCTCTTAAGGTACTGGGAAGGGGTCTTCCCAAATCTAGCTATCAAAGCTAGTTTCACACATTCATAATCCTTCTTATCCTCCTCCCCCAACTCCATTACCACATCAGTTGCAACAGGGTGGAGCCTAGAGAACAACCAGGAAACTAACTCATTTCCTGTAATGTTCTGGAGCCGATGATTATATTCAAACAAGCTCAACCAATCCAACACATCCAATTTAGGCTCATACACACACAGCAACTCCTTAGGCATCCGGGGTCTTTTGGGACTAGAACTCCAAGAGGATTCGGAGAGAGAAGCACTTTCCACAGACATTTTTTTCATTTCTAGCTCATGGTTGAGCTCCATTTCTCTGAGCCTTAGTTCTTGGTGCCGTTGTTCTGTTTGAGCACTAATTCTTTTGAATTCTAATTCAAGCTTGATTTTTTCTAGTTCCATATATTGAGGATTAAGTGTGGGACCTGGTAAAGTACAGCTGGCAGGGCAGGTAGAGGCCCAGGGGAGACAACTCTAACATCTTCCACCTCCTCTTCTGCTTCTGACTCAAGGTTATCAATACTAACATTCATATCAATATCATTGCTGTTATCTACAATTGCTGGAGTGATAGGTTCCTCTGAACAACCATCCAGACTTTGGTTTGCTAACAACCTTTCTATTAGCTCCATTTTCTTGCCTTTAGTCAGGAGATTCTTATGCTTACAGAGAACTCTTAAACAATCAGCGGTTTTTGTAGCAAGGGATTCTTGACTATAGCTTTCCATAGTTGACATGTTTTAAAAAATAACTTCTTTAGTGCTAAGCTTTGTGGTTAGTTGCACTAAGGTATCTATAAGCACACTAAAATGTATACTCAATACAAATCCCACCGCTGTACACCAGTATTAGGCAGAAACCTGTGCAGTTCCCTTAGGGACCACTGCAAAAGATTTAAGACTACAGGTGTTTGGCAGTAAACCCACTTGGTAGCAGTCTGTACCACACAGATTCACTTGGTAGCTGTGGCTGAGAAGTCAGACTTCCCTCAAGAAGAGTTAGGCAGTATATAGAGTATACACAATAGGTACAGAGATACAGTAGCACAACCAAACACTGACCAGAGCTTTGGTGTAAAAGTATATAATTATTTATTTAAAGACACACTTGTAAATTACACTAGCACAAAGAGGTAGGTAAATTCAGCACACAGTCACTATTATATATATACAACCCTAATTACTTATTAGACAAGTCTTAATGAGAAACACCACTTATTTTCAGACAGAGGTGAGCGCTTAACATAAGATGGCACTCTAATAAGTTATTAAAAAGGAGGGAAAAAGGCAGAGTTATGGAAGCACACAAATTTCAATACTTTTCAACAAACCACTGTAAGGCAGGATAGGCAGAGTTCTACTGGAGAGCAAGGAAGTCAATTGCAAGGCCCACTCTTGGAGAGAACAAGCAGAAGGGGTCCAGGTTCACACAGTGGGGGTATGCCCAAAGAGTCTTGTAAATAGTACACACACAAAGAATGGAATAAAAGTCAGGAAAAGTTAGCTAGGTTGTCCCAGGCCATCCCAGGTTAGAATGTCGAGGCTTTACTGTCACCCCGAACGATCTGTCGCAAGGGAAGCCAGGCGGGACACAGTACCTTAAGTGGGAAGGACGCTCCAGCGGGGGCAGTTGTTCCGGGCAAGTCCGTGTTTTGTCCAGAGGAAGAGGAGGTCTCGACGTGGAGGAAAGATGAAGGTCGTTGCACTGCTAGGGAAGAAACCAGCCGTGGAGTTCTTCGGTTAAAAGGTACTACCCTTCTATTCGCGGAAGTGGTAAACCGGGGTGCTTGGCACGGGCAAGGCAGCCACGAGATGCTCCAGGAAGGCGAAAAGAAGGCAAAACTGGTTATCCCCACCAGTCAAAGGAAAAAGACTCTCCGGACTGGAGATCTCCTCTGTCGTCGAGAAAAGTGGTGAGACGGTTCAGCAGGGCTCCACCGGTGGTGTCGTCGTTGCAGGTCGGCTCAGCTTCTCCCTCCTCGGATTCTTAGGTCCTGTGGTGACTTCTGAAGTTCCAGTCCCCAAAGCCCTGCTTTTATGTAGAAAACCCCCATTCATTCAGCCTAGCTGTCAATCAAACATGCTAAGTGGTGAGCCGGCCGGCTCACCACTTGGGCCAATCATACAAGAGTGCGACTTGAGTTGCCAAGGCAACTCAGTCCAGCGTGCCTAAACCCCTTCCCACACCCCCTGTGCTACCCAGACAGAGTGGCACCACTTTTGGAGGCTTCTGTGGAGAAGCCCTCCAAAAAGTGGAACAAAGGGCTCGACTTGGGTTGGAGTCACAGAAGAGAACACAAACGCCATTTTAGAATCGAGTTCTGGCAAAAAATACCAACCGGTGAATTAATATTAAATAAATAAACCGGCGGTATGTTCGAGGCTATAGGAATTAAATAATTAAAATTGGTAGCCTCGAACAATGGGAAAATCCCAAAGAGATATATTTGCGGTCGAATATAAAAAGTAGTATCCACTGCCACCAGACAAAACTCGATCAGGGGGGACGGAGACGTACCCCCTCGAACAACAGACCCCGTGGCAATCGAATTGCCCCGACCAGTACGTCCACAATATGATGGTTTGTATTGGTTTCTGTTCATAATTTGGGACTAGTAAAGGCAATGGTGACTTTACATGCCCTGGGAGACAGTAGTCAGTCCCAGGGTATGGAGTCTATGTTTGGGGGTCGCTACGACACCCCTGGGTTACGGCACGGAGGGTGCTGTGTAACCCACATCAAAAACACATGAAACCCTATGGAGTAAAAGACCCCATAGCCCATAAAACACATGGAAAGACAAAGGAACACCTCAAATCATGTCTAAGAGTGGGAGTAAAAGAGTCTCACTCTTAGCAGGAGAAAGAAATAAACCCCAAAAGTCCAGCCCATAAAACACATGGAAAGACAAAGGAACACCTCGAATCATGTCTAAGAGTCGGAGTAAAAGAGTCTCACTCTTAGCAGGAGAAAGAAATAAACCCCAAAAGTCCAGCAAAGCTGCTGGGGGACTCACTAGGTTTGGGAATTAACCTTTACAGAGAATTCTCCCAAACAACTTGTCTAACTGGCCCATCAAGGGAGGGCATCCGAGCATAAATGGCACATGATGCAAGTTATAGGAGGACTTTTGATGGCCTCAGATAGATGGTGATGTAGAGCGTGAGGTGCGTCGTTGTGTGGCATGTCAGTCCAGTGATAGTTGGCACAGAGAGGGTGTCTCTGAGGGTGTCTGTGAGGGTGCCTCTGTTGGTGTCAGTTGGGCTGCCAGCAAGACCGTGGCAAAAATTGGTATTGATATTGCCGGTCCCTTTCAATTTCTACCGAACAACTGTCAATAGCTACTCTTATCCACTATCATTCAAAATGCCCATTTTGACTTGCAATGAAATGTCTGAGTTTCTTAAAACCTGCAACATTCTGCAGAAACGGACCTTATTATATCATCCTCAAAGTAATGGCTTTGCCGAGACGTTCAACCGAAATCAAAAAATGTAATGCTATTGTGTGTACCATAGGTGGGATTCTAAAGAAGAGCTTGTTATTTTCCTAATGTCCTATGGCAATACACACACAGCACAACAGGAACACCCCCCCTCCCGCCCTTTCCATCTCATGTGAGGACCACTACTTTGCACTGCACGTTTGCCTGGATGGTTTTGATAGAGGAGGGAAACATTTCAGTGGGACATGGATAAGAAGCTTGGTTTTAGGGCTTGGATTAATGAAAAGTTGAGAGGGTTCGAGTGGGGAAACTAGACAGGGTGACAAAGAACTACCCCAGATTCACAAGTCCACGGAAGTGTGGAGGAGAGCAGGGACAATAATATCAAATGAAACAAGGGTGACAGGTGGAATGAGGGTCTGGTGTTTGTATGTCAGAATCCCACTGAGGTTAATGCCACAGAGGATAGTGGGCCATTGGCTGACCTTGTAAGAAGGACACCTTGGCTGCATGAGGTATCTGAAGGTGGGGGGTAACTCTGCAACTCCACCCTCTGTTGGGAGCTCACCTTCTCCCACTTGTGGGAATGGATGCAACACACTAGATCCCGCTGCCAGCCCCAAGTTGAGTACATGTATGAGAGGAGCACCAGAGTATTGATAGGGGGGTATGTTGCTTTGTGTTCTTATTTCATTGTAGTGTTATGTGCTCCTGTGCAAGCGTTCACCATGGAATGATTGTAGAGCAGGCGTTTGGTGTCAGCTAGTGTTTTGCAGCTGCTCATCATTACACTTCCTACCCTTCCCTCATCTTACATTCATTAAACCTAGCAACTGTCACCCATTTCCATGTTTTCATTTCAGTTACGTTTCACACGCTGTTCGGACAAATAAAGTTGGAGGGCCCAGCACAGTCCCCTCGGCATTGGTGGGGCATCAAGGGGGGGAGAGGGGGGTAGTGGGGAGGTTTGAACACAGCAGTCCCTGACAGATCAAGCGAAGGGAGGACAAGCAGAGATAAGAACAGAGCCATTTACAGGTGCAGTTTAAAAGGGGACATAGAAATAAAGAAAATACAACTATTAATAAGATGAAGGTACTTGGGGGAACAGAGATAGGAGGGAGGATTATTTTAGTGAAAGTACAGCTTCATTAAGCTTTATCTGTTAGGACAGATTTTGAATTTCTTAGAAAAAATGAACCAATTAAAGGACATTTTGTATTTTTTTAAAAAAGCAGTTGTAGTGACTCGACTGCTTAGAGGAGTAGACAGAGAAAGGAGGGCATATGCTGCTCACGTTTGGATGGTGTGGAGAAGGATGAGCGAAGGGGCTGTTTCGGGAGGTCTTTTAACAGAACCGCTGGGATACTCACATCACGAGGCAGAAGTGCTAATGTCCCAAAAGCGCGAGCAACGAAGGGTGGGGACAGGGGAGAAGAGATTTCTGAAAGGAAAAGTGTCAGAAGGCACAAAAGAAGAAGGGTGCGGTTTCAGGTCAAACAAGTAATTCAGAGAAGCAGATGTACATGTTAGGACACGAGACAAGAAACACGCAAGAGGTCCTTAAGATTTTCAGGAAGAAGGCAGAGGGAGAACAGAGCAAGGGACAGTCCTCATTTGAGTGTGAAAAAAGTTAAGAAAGGGAAGGGACGAGGAGAAATTTTAGTGAGAGGAGTTAAAGATGGCGGGATGATAGATTGATTCAAGAAACATTGAGACAGAAAAATGTGGATGAGGGGTGAAAAGAAAGTAATGTGGAGATAAGAGCAGTATGGTAACTAGTGACGAGGCGGTGAAGAGGGATGAACTAAGAGAAGACGTACTGGGAGAAGACAGTGAAGTAGAGGAGGGAGAACTGCACCCTGCAAGTGTTGATAGTGAAAGAGAAGTAGATAGAGGAGTTCTGAGAGTATTGAAAAGGGGGATGAGCCTGGGTTGGAAATGGTTGGTCAAGGGCTGGTTATCTGTGGATCGAGGCAGGTGCATGGGAGGGGCTATGATTTAGATGAAGAGTTAGAAAGGCAAATGCTAAGTTGGGACGAAGGAGCAGTGCATTGGGAAGGGAGGAGTATGGCCCATGAGGGATTTGAGAGTGGGAGTGATGAGGAAGGAACAGGACGATCGGTATAAGAGGGTGGTGTATGTGAGAGGAGAATGAGTCAAGGGGGGTGACTATTACTGGGTTTATTTTATTTATTTATTGAGCATTTGTTAGGCGCTTATACTACATACACATGGGGGTTCAAAGCACCACAAGTCAAAGTGTGGAGGAAACAAGGGGAGTAAATAACCATGGCAAAGGTAAATATACAGTATACAATCGTGGTCCTACTTGGTCTTGTAACATTCAGATGTGCAAGTGCAGGGAAGAGAAGTGCAGGGATAGTGAATGGAGAGGAGAGGAGAAGAAGGTATGGGCAAGTGCTGGTGGGATCCCGGGAGGGAAGTACCAAAGGGGGCGGCCACTGGCTAAGTCATTGGGTGGAGTAATCCCAGGACTGGGATGCACAGCCACAAGCAGGGGGCCAGCAAGGGCTTTACTGAGGGGGCGAGGGGATGCTGGTGTCGTCTGGGTAGGTGGCCAGGTAACCTGTGAGATTGATGAGGGACCAGGCTGCGCGTCTCAGCGGCAGTGGGGTGATTAGCAGGGTAGGCAGAGAGGGAAAGAGATAGCGAAAAGCAGAGTTTTGGGAGGTTTCGAAACTTAAGGAGGTCTGCCTCAAGCCTGAGGGGGCAGAGAGGCTGTTCCAAAAAGAGGGAATAGCCGAGGAGAGAGACCTGCCCCCCTCTCTGCTTGGAGATGGGTTTGACAAGCAGAGAGTTTGAGTTGGACGAGCAGAGGGCTCTGGCAGGGAAGTATTTAGGGAGAGAAAGTTGAAGATGGCATGGGCCCAGGCCCCAGAAAGCCTTGTGGATGATGCAAAAGGTCTTAAATTTGATCCTCCCAGCCACGTTAGGGCCATTGGAGCGATATTACAGCTGGAGAGATACGGTCCCTGGGCTTGAGGCCAAGGGTAAGTCTTGCAGCCCTACTCTGGATTAGCTGAAAGGGACGTAGAGAGGAAAGGGGCAGATTGAGGAAGTGGCCGTTGCAGTACTCCAGTCTAGTGAAGACCAGAGCTCTAGTGACATTGAGCTTCTGTAGGAAGGTGAGGAAAGGGAGAATGACTCTAAGGAGATAGAATTGGAAACGGGCCGTGTTGGCAAGGTCCAAGATGTGAATGGTGAAGGAGAGAGAGGAGTCGTAGATGACCCCAATGTTTTTGGCCAGCGGGAAACAGGGTGCAGGTGTCCCAATGAGAAAGATCTCCATTTTACTGACATTAAGACAGAGACTGTTAACCACACACCATACCTGGATGGCAATCAGACAATAGGGGATGAGAGAGGAGGAAGAGGAGGTAGTAGAGGGAAGTTTGAAGGAAAGCTGTGTATCATCAGCATAACACTGGAATTGGGGAGAGAAGGAGGAGATCAGATGAGCAAGAGGGGCAAGATAGATATTGAAGAGCCATGGTGATAGGATAGAGCCCTGGGGGATGCCACAGGTATAGAGTGAGGTGGTCAAGGAGAAAGGGCACAGTTGCAGCTGAGAAGGGCGGTTGGTGGGGAAGAAGGTCGCCAATTCAGTGCCAGGTCTGTGATGCCGAGGGTACCACAGAGCCATTTTATGATGATATAGTGGTTGACTGTGTAAAAGGCAAAATAGAGATCAAGGAGAATGAGAACAGCAGGAGAGTTAGAGTCAAGATTTGCAAGCATGTCTTCACAGGTGTTCAGGAGAGCAGTTTTCTTGCCTCTGGATGCCCAGAATCCAGATTGATGGTCATGGAGGCAGCCAACAGGTTCAGTATGGAGGGTCAATTGAGGACCAACTTCTCCAAGAGTTTACCCAGGAGATGGTGGTGAAGCTAGGGCAATAGTTAGCCGGGCAGGAGGGGTCAGCAGACAGCTTTTTAGGAGAGGGTGCGCAAGGGAGTGTTTGAGGGGTAGAGGGAAAGAACCAGTGGCGAAGGAATGGTTACAGAATTCGGCAAGCTTCAGGATGAGAGAGGAGATGTTGTCCTTAATGGTTCTAGAAGAACAGGGGAGTACCTGTTTGGATGAGACCTTCATAAAGCGGACAACTTTGGAGACCTCATTAGGTGCTGTGGGCAGGAAGGAGGAGAGATGGGGTGGTGGAGAGTGAGGACATGATAGCCTGAGTTTTAGAAGTGGAATGGGATGCCAAAGCAGTGCAGAGGGCCTGGGAAGGAAGTAGAGAGGTGGAGACTGCAGTTGGATTGGTGAGTTCCTTGCAGATTTAGAAAAGTTAAGCTGTATTGTTAGTGGCTCCAGAAATGCAGGCTTGGATGTGGACCTTCATCTTGGAGAGGATAGACAAACGATATTGCATTCGGAGCAGGTGACAGTTCAGTTTGTCAGAACATGAGCCAGAGGTCTGCCACTTCTGTTCAGCAACTCTTCACATACATTTCAGAGAAGCTAGATCAGAGTCATACCAGCCATTGCACTTGGAGGCAGGCTTTGGATGGATTCTCATGACAGAGTCAATGATGTCAAGGGTGTTAGAGATGCAGAGGTGAAAGTTTGTGAGAACAGAGTCAGAGGGAGAGTCAGAAGTAGGGGAGGGGGGATGAAGGTGGAGCTAAAAGCAGCGATTGACACTGGCTTCATCGGTCGAATGATGGTGAAGGAGGCTGGCAGTGCGGGGGGTGGCTTGGACAGAGGGCCGAGCGACCCCAAGTGGGAGGAGAGAGTGGTCAGACCAGGAGAGGGGGGTGGTGACTGGGTTTGAGATAGGGATGTCTCCAGAGTGTGCGTGGCTAAGTGGGTTTGACCAGAAGGGAGAATGGTCAGAGAGAGGGAGTCGCATAGGTCATGGAACCATGAGATGGTGAATTCAAGAGTCAAGGTGGATATTGAACTCACCAAGGAAGAGGAGTTTGGAAATAGAGGTCAGGAGGGAGTAGGTGAGGTCCGCCCATTCCGAGAGGAAGAAAGAGATAGGGCCAGGAGGCCTGTAGATGGTGGTGAGGGTGAGTGAGAGAGTAGGAGAGGCTCAGAGCTGACAGACAAGGCATTCAAAAGAGGTGTAAGATTGAATTGGTATGATAGAAGCAGGGACCCACTCATGGAGAATCAGGGCTACTCCACCCCCGGGCTGGTCTGGCCTTGGATTGAAGAAGAGTTTGTAGCCCTTTAGGGAGGAGAGTGTCAAGAGCAGTGACAGAGCTGGCATTAAACCACGTCTCGGTAAGGGCGAGGACGTAGAGGTCAAAGTCTTCAAGAAGGAGACAGATGTCAGAAGGGTGTTTGACAGCAGAACGAGCATTCAACGTAGTTAAGTGAAGCTAATTACCAGCTATGAAGGTTTTCCAAGGTGGGTAAAAGGGTGTGGTACTCCCATTGGTTGTGGTGGATAGGTTAGAGAGGAGGAAGTTGGAGTACCAGGAGAAGGGAGAAAGTTAATGCGAGAGGGTCAGGCGCCAGTCAAGAAGGAGAAGAGTAGGTTGAGAACCTTGAGCCATTATAGTGCCATTGTGATAGACATTAATGATGCACATAGAAGATGAGAAGTATGCCAGGAGTACTTCCCATCTAGTGCCGCAATTAATGGGTGAAGGGGAGAGAGTGGAGACCAAGGGGGATCCAAAGGTCCAGGGAGAGGACAGAAAAGAGGATACCAGTAATAGTCTGCCTGGAAGTGGCATTGCCGTAAGTGTCAGCAATCGGTAGGCCTGGTTTAGAGGCCAGTATAGCTTTTAAAAGCTTTGTTCTTTCAGAATTTGAGAGAGGGATAGGATATGTGACAGAGTAGCAGTTGGAGTAGATTGGGGAGATAGAGAGCGCCATGAGAGTGGTGGGGGATGAAGAGAGAGACAGAGAGGGGAGCTGCACAGTGCACAAATAAACATCACCTAGCAGCCTAGCAGCCAAGCAAGCATAGAAGAAGGTGGTGCTTGAACAAGATGTGCACAGAGTAGCCAAACAGATTTTAGGTGCCTAGATGGGTGCTCAAAACATGCAGCTGAAAACAATCAATGCCCTGGTTAAAGGCACATCTAAATTCTACTATCCTATAGAGCACTAAAATGTAGCGGGAAGCAAACAAAGCATAGGTTAAAACACAACAGATTTGGGTGCAGTAGATTAGATCAAAATGCAATTTTGTTAGCACTGCAAGGTCAAGATGAACATTAGGAGGCATGGTAGGCATGCATCTAGATTTGATATACCTACAGCACACCAGTGAGCCGCAAAAAGCAGTTAAAAGAGCAGGTTAAATTCAATTTAGAATCATTGTCCTCACACCACACATAATGCAAGTCAGCTAAGGACAGAGTGAAAATGCATCTAGGTTTTTCCAATACTGGAATTACAATGCCTGGATTGCAGTGAAAGAGGCAGAGTCAAAAAGCACATCAAAGTTCCAGCCGAGGGGGCGCATACAAAGGATAGTGGGAAGTGAGAGAGGCATCCGGTCCAGGGCTTGGATGTTGGCGGGGTCAACAAATAAGGTGGATGTGCTTTGGAGTAGGGCCAGAGCAGTAGTAGACATAGGGAAGTAGGGTGATAGAGTGCATGGGTAGTTTACACAACCAACAAAGGAGTGTGCTCTACAGGATGATTCAGTGAGAAGATGCTCGCAGGTGCGCTGTGACTCGAAAGTGGGAGGAGATGACAGAGTGTGCGAGGTGACAGAGGGGGGGAGTTAGACCCAGGCCAAGGTGTACAGCATGTGTGCAGGCCGGGATGGGGGGGCGCAGGAGTTTAAGCACATGACGACGCTCTCAGCTTGTGGGGCAACGGAATGGGCTTTCATAATCGTCGGAACATCGATCCGACACAGAGCGCCGATGTTGGCCAGATCCAAGCATGTGATGGGGGACCCTCATAGCCCCTCAGGCCCAGACAGGGTGGGACGTTGCCCTAAGGTCAAGGCCCTTTGGTGGGGGCCGGTGCTCACCTTCCAGCTTTTGGGCTAATCAGGGATAAGACTTGCTGCAC
The DNA here is from genome assembly GCF_040938575.1 of Ambystoma mexicanum. Lineage (NCBI taxonomy): Eukaryota > Metazoa > Chordata > Amphibia > Caudata > Ambystomatidae > Ambystoma > Ambystoma mexicanum. The sequence continues at coordinate 1,052,612,092 of NC_090926.1, forward strand.
AGCCAATCAGACTGCTTCAGGGAGGCAGGTGGTAGCCTCAGTTAAATGTCTTTGATCGCAGCGGCCATGATGCAGGCCCGGGTTAGCAGGATCTGTGGTTCTCATTGCCACGAAGACTCTCCACGCGAGGTGCTCTGGTGCAGGGTGTAAGGAGAAATGACCCCCAGCCAGGAAAGAGATTGCCATTAGGTTGAGGCCCTTTGTTGGGGGGCAGCGCTCGCCTGCTGGCTCCTGGGCCAATCGGGGCAAAGACCTGCTGCACAGCCAATCAGGCAGCTTCAGGGAGGCAGGTGGAAGCATCAGTTAATGATGGCAATCTCATCGGCCATGATGGAAGGCCCATGTTAGCAGGATCTGTGGTCCTTGTGGCCATGAAGACCCTCCATGCGAGGTGCTCTGGTGCAGGGTGTAAGGGGAAATGACCCGTAGCTAGGGCGGACGTTGCCCTTAGGTTGAGGCCCTTTGTTGGGGGGCAGCGCTCGCCTGCTGGCTCCCGGGCCAATCGGGGCAAAGACCTGCTGTACAGTCAATCAAGCTGCTTCAGGGAGGCAGGTGGAAGCCTAAGTTAATGTCGGCGATCCCGACGGCCATGATGGAATGCCCAGGTTAGCAAGATCTGTGGTCCTCGTGGCCACGACGGCCCTCCATGTGAGGTGTTCTGGTGCAGGGTGTAAGGGGAAATGACTCCCAGCCAGGGTGGACTTTGCCCTTAGTTCAAGGCCCTTTGGTGGGGGCCGTTGCTCGCCTGCTCGCTCCTGGGCCATTCAGGGCTAAGACTTGCTGTACAGTCTATCAGGATGCTTCAGAAAGGCAGGTGAAAGCCTCAGTTAATGTCAGCGAGCCCAGCCACCCTGATGGAAGGTCCAGGTTAGCAGGATCTGTGGTCCTCGCGTCCACAAAGGTTCTACATGCGAGGTGCTCGGGGGCAGGGTGTAAGGGTGTTGGGGGACTGAGGTGGTCCAGTGGGGCAAAGAGATGCCTGAAGTAGAATGGCAATTTGGTGCAGTTGGAAGGAGTACAGAGGAAGGGAGGAGATGATGCCCAGAATGACTTGAGGTGCAGGAGCAGTAGGGATGGAGAGAGAGCTGAGGTACGGACAGGAAGAGTGATCGTTTTTGAGAGTTTGGGAATAAGCACCACAGTACACAAAAGTATAGAAATTGTTCAACAAATGTGTGTGGAGTGGAGTGCTGAGTAAAGTCCTGCTTTGGGAAGGAAGAAGGGAGCGGTGGTCCATTTGCCACCACCATTGGCGGAGAAAAGAAAGAGCGAGACAGACCAATAAGGTTAAATGAGGAATATTTTGCGGCTCAAGAGGATGGCATTATACAGAATGGTTCATGCCTCCAATTAAAGGTGTTGGAGAGGAAATGGCCAGGGGGTATGGATGGAAGACTATGGATGGTCAATGGCCAAAAGGGAAGAAATGGTATGGAGGAAAGAAAAGAGATTAAGGTTGGAATGGAGTGATGGTACAGAAGGTAAAACTGGTTTCACAGAGATCGTCCACTAAATGCAAAGACAGGAATATTTCGAGACACTAACAGACAAGGAGCAGAATTTGGTGTGTTTCGCAGCAGAATTCCAGTGTGACATTCGATGGACCGAGGAAGTTGGAATGGAAATCAGTGAAGGAGAGTGATTCAGGATACAAAAAGACCGACCAGAGGTGAGGAGAGTGAATGTTGACTGTCACTTTGTAGGAAAGATGAGCAGAAAGTGTGCAGTGAACACAGTGAGAGAGGAGTTTTGCAAGAAGAGATGGGGAGAATGATGTGAATGACGTGATGAATAGGTATTGGAATGGGAGGAGAAAGTGGACAAGAGTGTAGGTGCGGAAAGGGAAGATAGTGCGGAAGTGTCAGAAATTGTGAAGAAAAAGGTGTGTGACACAAAAGCACCAGAGGTTTCAGCTAGTACTCATGAAACAGAGAGGAGATTGAGGTAGATGTAATTGAAGAGATTCCCTTTTAGGGGGTCGGGAGGACAGCTCAGGGGCAACGTGCTCACCTTGGAAGCAAGACATCACGTAGCACCACAGGTTCGATCCCTGGGTCCGCGCTTAGAAACCTCTGGGTATTAAGCGTGTTATAAATAACCTATCATATCATAACACAAAACCACTGGTGGCACATCTGATGTCAAGCAAAATAGAAAGAATATAGAAAGAGGAGGTTGTTGAAATATTTAAGGTACTACACAGAGAAGTTGGGTGTAAATAAGAGTAAAGGGAACTTGGAGGAAGACTCATGTGCTGCTGGTGATACAAAACTGAACATCTTAAGCAAGTCTCTGAGAAATACCCAGAGAGAAGCATGAAGTTGTTCAAATATATGGATGTCAACAGAAAAGCACAGGTCATGTTTTTCTAGTGGGGGTTATCATGGGTGCGTATGATGAGGAATTTAGTGCAAACATTGATGAGGATGCGGACGACGTTCCGTGGGAACTGGATACAGACTATTGGCTCTAATTGATGCTTCCAACAAGACCAGCTCCACCAGCACATACAACTAGCCGACTCTCTCTTCTGAAATGACCCTTTCACGCTCGCCCCACTCATGAGGAGGTAGCTAAAATGTCCTCAAAGGAAGGTGCTGGTTTGTTAAACAAAAAGCTTAAAACTGGGTGCCAGACTAGGTAATTAGAGACCATGGAAAAGGAGAATTACAGAAAAGCTTGCCATTTACCTGAGAAAGACGAGAAGTGGCAAGGAGGAAATTGGACATATTCTGGGGCTGATTAAAGAATAGCTGTTCTGACATGTAATTATAATCATTCTAGGGATTGTTTGGAAGAAGGAAGAAGGGGCGATCCGCCTGATACATCATCTGTCACAGGCAGAAAGAAGATTGGAAATGGCAGACTGAGCTAGAAGACTATACAGTTGTCTATACATGCTTTGATGAAGGGATTTGCACTGCTAAGAACAGTGGGAAAAATGCAGAAATGGCAAAGTGTGAAATAAAAGCAGATTTTAGATTTGTGGCTACCGGATATTCAGGACAAGTTCTGTTTGGACAAAGCTTTGCTTTGTTGCTTGTGCAGTATTTAAATAAAAATACAAAATCAGTAAAATTTAGAATGGGGAACAAAGGAGTATTGCATTATCTGGATGATATTTTGTTTGTTTTCCCAAAAACTGAAGAAAAGGTCTATGATTCGATGTTACAATAGTTTATGCATTTGTTAAAGGAGTATGGGGCTCCTTTAGAGTTGTAAAGGTCCAGTGTCATCTCTCATATTTCTAAGGATAGAACTGAATGTGGTGTAGAGGAGCAGGTAGACGCATATACCTTATTCCTGCTCCCTCACCGTTGGCATACTGGAATGGCATGGGGAAAAGCTGCATGTGGGACCCCCTGTGTTGTCCCTCTACCTCATTAAGTGTATGAGAGATGCAATGCTCCCAGACAACCATATCGAATGTACCCTCACATCGAGAGAGTGGATGAAAGTCTGCAAGCACCATTAGACATCATGGACTGCTGAGTGACACCTGACGAGGACAGAGTGATGTCATGAAGAAGATATACAAGAATGTACTGAATAGACTTGAAAATACTGAAGAATGACAATGTAACTGAAGCAACAAGAGAAACATGTACGAAATAATAAAGTAATCATGTACGCAAAAAGAAGATAAAGTAACTTGTGGATCAATAAGTGTAAATACGCAGCAACGCAAGGTAGATGAGATATATAGAAGCTTGCTAAAGAGGAATATATAACGTGGCTAGGACAACCATAACTGGAAAATGAACACTGGCCCGTGCAAAGATTCAGTTCAACTACCTCAGAAACAGACCAGAGCTGAAGAGTCAGGAGATGCTGGAAAACAGCTATTTGAGCAAATGAAGAAGAGTCTATGTTGGCCTGGGATCAAGGATGCTATTTCAAGAAATAGCTGCAAAGCACAAAGGGAGGCAGACGTATAAGTCATGAGTGTGAGAGATATTTCTCTAGATTAGCAAAGATGAAAACATGTGCAAGAGCCAATTATTGGACAATTACCAGTGAATAAGGCTCATGCAAGATGGAGTGAGAAAGTATCTAACGGCCAAAAGAGCACTAACACCCAGCATAATTGAATTAAATAGCAGTAAATAGGAGGTTGAAATGGACACATTCGGGGTCTCCTCACACGTGATGCAGAAGTCGAAAACCAGGGCTATTCATTAAGCTGCGATTGAAGATAAGTGATGTGCTCATTCTCCCCTGAATGTCCTAGTACAGAGGGCAACAGCAAGGTCAACTACGGACAGGAAACCTTGGCTTATGGTCAAGCTCATGAGAGATGATGAACTAATTGGGAAAGTGGGGAGTAATCTGACCTGACTCAAGCACCTGGGTTTCGGTCTAAGGTTGGGTGGGAATGCTAACCAATCAGTCGGTCTATGGGGAAACTTGCTAGACAATGTTGCATAGACCAATCCACTGCAATTTTGTCCAGCATAATCAGTATTATACGTATTTAGAGGTAGTTTGAGGTGTGTCTTACAGATAAGAGACCGCCAATGAAGTACTAACCCGTATACTTTCTATATGTAGATATGTTCCCCTAACTAATTCCTCCTGCCAGAAGGTTTCACAGTTTGCCATGTAGGATGACACCATAGATGATGCATATTGGGGTATAAGACCTCTGTGTAATCAAGTTTGTTTGTGTTTGTGCAAGCATGAGTCCGATTTTTGCTGGTGTACCATGATTTATTACATTGAGAATAAAGTAGTAATATTCTTTGAGTCTGTCCCGTTATTTGGTCTGCGATCTTTGATGATAATTCCATCTGGCACAAGAAATGCTTCAAGGTGCTAGAGCACAGTGGTGAGGATCTGCTTGAGATTACCCAAGACATAGTAGAGGTTTATTTTCGGAGGAAAGATCAGTAAAAAGAAGAAGCAGCTGAGGAATGTGCAAACATTCTGGGCCATTTGAACTTTGCTTGTAAAGTGATCGTGCCAGGAAAGACATCTTGCTGTGATATCGCTAGGACTATGTCAGGAGCTAGGTTACTTCATCACAGACTAAGGTTTTCTAGAGCGATAATGGAGGACCTGAGGGTTTGGCAAGTTTCTTTGAGACATTTTATTGGAGTGGCAATTTGATGGAAAGAGGATGTTGTGCCATGGCCAATGAAAATACACTCAGATGCAGCAGTGGCAATTAGGTTTTGCAATATTCATGTAAGGGAATTGCTATGCTACAAAAGGGAATGAGTATAGCATTATTAGAATGTTCCCGTTGGCAGTGGCCTTGTAGAGTTGGGGAAGGAGCTAGAGAACAAGACGCTGACATTTAATGTGGACAACATGACAGTAGTAAAAGTAGTGAACAGGCAACCAATTGGCAGGAGATTGGAGAGTGATGAGATTCCTGACGGTCTTTGCGCTAGTGTTTGACCCCAATATTTCTTTGGGAACAAGACAAATGGGTGAACAATGATGTAGCAGACATCTTATCTCATTCACAGATGATAAGATTACAAGACTTAAGACTTGGCTCTGGGAGCAGGGGCAATACTAATGAGCGTGCCAAAGGAAATGTGGTGCCTTGGGGAATGGAGGCACCATCCACATTGAGAAATTATATGAAAGCATTGGCAGATATTATGCAAGGTGGGACACATAAGTGGGCTGGTCTGGGTGCACCCGGGAAAAAGGACAAGAAGGTGTGGTTGGGTTTTGCACAGAACACTGTTGTTGGGAAGGTGGTGGGCATCACGTTGCATGGCAAATGGTTGGGTAATGGGTCTTCGGCAGGAGACATGGTTAGAATGATGATAGAGAGGTGGGAAAGGGGAAGAGAGAAGGTGCACAGAGGGAATTATTTTGGGCACTGAGAAGAGTTTTGGAATTAATAAAAGTGGTGTGTGGTTCTTTTTGCAACATTTAAAATGTTGGAATTGCTTGGCACAAAGGAAGAAGGCGGTTTAAAATGGGAGGAAGATGAAGAGCTTTGACAGGGATTAGTAGAAAGCAAAAAAGGATCAGAGAAAAGGGAAACGTGAGATTTTTTGTATTAATAATGTAATACAGTCAAATAAATGACTTTTCATATAAGTACATGATAAAACATAAAAAAACAAAACACAAATGTGAGTTTCATAGAGAGGAGAGTTTGTCTCGTTGTTTTCAGGTTTTAGGGCATAGACAGGAAGAAAAGGAACCATTTTTAAAATTTTAAATAATGCAGACGGCAAGCAATGAAAAGGTGGGCCGGTACTTGCCGGAATGTATAGAGAAGGTAGGACTGTAAGGGTAAGAGCTTGGCACACATTCATTTAGGATGACTGCCAGAAAAAACGGAGTGAGAATAGTATCGGTAGAGGAAGAGCGTAAACAATTGGGTAGGTGGGGATCAAGGGCACACAAGGGTTAGGTGAGAACAGAGGACAGATTAATTGAAAACTGACAGGGCAGGAGAGGGCTTGATACACTATTGCTCCTGCATCACTGTGTTGTTGCAAATACTTGGTTTTGACTTTGTGGACTTTTTCGACTCTTGTATCATGCTGTGCCATTTTCATCCTGAATCCTGTCTTGCATTTGCTGTTCCCTGCAATATTATAAGTTATCACTGACTCTGCAATTGCATTAGTCTCTTCCCACTTGCCTCTTCACTCTTTCTCACTGCTCACTCTGTTCTCTCATCTTCTCCCCTTCTTCCTGTTGCCTCTCTCCTCTCCCCCTTTCCCTTCTTTACCCCATGCACTTAGTCTATCAGAATTGTTCTCAGACATTAGTATTTGTATTTGTTAAATGTATATAGCGCTTTACGCCAAAGCGCTTTACATTACAACAACAGGAATACATTAGAATAATAAAATAGAAGCTTGATTGCAAAACATGAGACAAACCTTCAAAAACAGTATACAGAACAATTTACCTAAGACAAACACAAGAAATGGAGCAGGGGAAGAGGAAGAGGGAAGTGATGGCGGAGTCAAGACGGGGGTGGGGAAGAAGAAATGTGAAGGGAGGGAACAAAGCTTAAGAGGAAGTGGAGAGGATAGGGAGGTGTAATTGAGAGGGAAAGGGATGTGAAGAGGAGTGTCAGGAAGGGGGATGAAGAAGATGAGATTTCAAAGAGGCTCGGAAGGAGGAGTAAGAGGAAGTGGAGGGAGTAACGAGAGGTAAAGAGTTCCAATGAAGGGGGGCTAGGAGCTGAAATGAACGGAAAGGAGAAGAGGCACATGGTGGCGGAGGAACATAGAGTAAGAAGAGATCAGCAGATCGGAGGAAGCGAGAGGGAGCATAGAACGAAAGGTGTGGGGGAGCAAGGTCATGAAGAGATTTAAAAACAAGACAGAGGAAGTTAAATTTAAGTTGGGAATGGAAGGGAAGCCAGTCAAGATAAGAGAGCGAAGAGAAAATGGAATCATGAGGGGAGAGAAGGCAAAGTAAACGGATGGCAGAGTGGTAAAGGGATTTAAGGGGGCAAGATGAGAGGCAGGGAGACGAAAGAGGAGAGAGGAGCAGTAGAAAAGGCGGGAGAAGATGAGGGAAGAGATTAAGAGTTTGGTAGCGTGGAAGGTGAGGGAGGAACGGATTTTGCAAACATTGAAGAGGTGGAAATGACAAGCGTGGACGGTAAGAGGTAAAAGAGAGGGAGGAGTCGAAGTGAAGGCCTAGATTGCGAGCAGAGGCAGAGATAGGGAGATTAGTAGGGGGAAAGAGAGTAAAAGGAGGAGGAGAGGGAGGGAGAAGAGTGTTGGAGGGGAAGAATAATACTTTCTATGTAATAATACTATAGTATTAATACTAGTATGATAGCTACATTGTTTGTCTCCCACCCTCCTCTCGTTTCTCTTCCTCCCCCTTCCTCTCCAGCACTATCTGAAATGTCGTCAGGCCTAGTACGATAGTCGCTTGTTTTGTTCTTCTCCTTCCTTCTCCTCCCCCTCACCCACTCCTCTTGTAATCCTCCGGCTCTATCAGAAATGTTGTCAGGCCTAGTACGTTAGATGCCTGTCTGTTCCCTTTCCCTTCCCACCCACCTCCTCCCTTCCTTATCTGTGTCTTAGCTCTTGCACTATCTGAAATTTCGCCAGGCCGAGTACGATAGTAAATTTCACATTCTTATTGTTCAAGGCCTTGTAAGAATGTTCACTGTTTGTATTTTTCCTGTGTGCCCTCCCTTGCCTTGAAGCGCTTTGAAACACATTGTGTATAGACGCTATACAAATAAACAATCATATCGTATCAAACTGTGCAGGGCATCACTGCCATAGCTAGATCACCTTCTCTAATGTTAATTTCCAGGTATTAGAAACAGGCCAGCAAACAAGGTGCCGGAAATGTGCATAAGTGGGCATTCACTAGTGAAGTGGGCGGGGAGACACAGAGAAAAAGTCCCTGTGGAGTGGGACCTTGTGGAGTGACCTTGAAGGACGGAATAGTAATGTGCTCAGGTTTGGAGGATGATTTGGGGGCAACTTCTTCCAGTGTCTGGAAATTGAAAAAAAAACATGCATTGCCAAGTTTACTGGTAATACATTTATCTGGAAATTATATTGGGAAGAAGCTTAGTGTTACTGTTCACAGAGCACTGAAGGAGGACTTAATGCTGATATGAAAGCAGGGGCCAAATAATTCACTAGTGTGGAATGCATTTATGCATGTATGCAGTGGCAGCTGGCACATTATTTAATTGTGGGGGCGGGGTGTAAACTTTTACCATGAAAAAGTGTGGGCAACCGAGTGTTACTGCAAGGGAGCTCAAACCAACCAAGGGAGTGGGAGGGTTAATTAATGGGTTAAAATGGTGAATTTCACAGTGCACTTTCTGTGACAAATTCGGTAAAAATCCACACAGTTTACTATCGGTTTTGTAGGGAAAGACCTGAAAAAATAATTTCAAATCCTAGTCAACAACAGTGCACAGGAACATTTTCATGATGCCTTTGCCCACTATATGCCAATTTTCAGCCAATTTAAGTAAATATTTTCATGCTGACTGTGACCATGTATGTCCATGCTGGCTGCACCAATATATGCTAATGTTCCCACAGGACATCATACATATATTTGTTTTGCCCATAATGCCAGTAATGATAACACTATAACACTGTACACGGCCGTACATTAAACCCACAATTTCTTACATGTCGTAGGAAGCGGCTGCTAGTCCGGAGAGGCTTGATGACCTATGGTACTTTCCTCAAACAAGTCTAGCTGCAGCAACGAAGAGCGGGGACGGAGATGTGCACCGTGCTCCACGTTGCAGACCAGAGCAACCACAAGGCCTGTGTTCCTGAGTCCGAGTAGAGCAAACCGGAGCAATATCTCCAGGGCTCCTGGGCTCCATGGCAGCTCCTGACCCAGTACACAGCTTAGTGTTGCATTATGAAACGGTAGGTGCAGTCTTCACCCTGCAGAGCGACACTACAGTGGGACACAGGGGCTAATGGGAGTGCAAGTTTGTGAAGTTCCCGAAGCTGGTGGGCTGGACTGGGGCTGTGGTCCATGGCTGCAGCCCTAGTGTTTACCAGTGTTAGTGTTAGTGCACGTGCTGGCTGAGGGTGGAAAAACATTGGGTTTATGTGCCATGCTGTCATGGTGGCAAAACTCTCGGCTTGGAAGGTAGCCACTAATAAGAGGGCCCCAAGGCTAATTATGCCTTCTTGAAGGCTGCTGGGTCCCATAACCCAACCGGACAATCTACTAGTAATTGGGTGGCTCGCAGTCAGAGGGCCACCGCTTCCAGTGCAGCTGAGGTGTGGTGGTGGTTAGCACTAGCAGCTCATTGATGGTGATGGTTCAGTTCGATTACAGTGGGTCATCCCAGGCGAGGTGGCAAAATCTAGCAGGGGGCAGAATTTACCCTCTGAAAGACCCCCAGTAAGGCCAAGATCAGCTGCTGAATCATTACAGGATGTGATACCAATTCCAGGTTGTGATATGGATATTGATATTGAAACTGGCCCTGAAGCTGCTCTCCGGTATGCCCCGGAATGATTTGGCAAGCCGGGAGACACAGCCGGCCTTTCCCAAAGGCCTTCACTTAAGTCATCTACCTGTCTGGGCAGGTTTTGTGCCATCTCACACCAGCATCCATGCAGAAAGGAGTGGGGCTGCCCCCTTCCAGCAGGACACTGCCGCTGCATCAATTAATGTCCAAGAGCACCCACTCCACATGAAGATAGCTGCTGCCTTCCCCACTGCCCTCCCAGCCTCCCAACACATCCTTCCTATAGGCTGCCTGCCCTGCAGCATGATTGGCTGCTCTCTGGTATAACCCGAAATGATGCAGCAAGCTGGGAGCTGCAGCTAGCTTTCCCCAAAGGCCTTCACTTAAGGCCTTTACCTGTCTTAGTAGGTTTTGTGCCATCTCACAACAGCATCCATGAAGAAAGGAGCGGGACTGCCCGCTTCAAGCAGGACACTGCTGCTGCATCCATTGATGTCCCGACCCACCCGCTCCACATGAAGATGGCCGCCGCCATCCCCAGTGCCCTTGCAGCCTCCCAACACAGCCTTCCTGATAGGCTGCCTGCCCTGCAGCATGATCGGCTGCTCTCCGGTATACCCAGGAATGATGCAGCAACCCGGGAGGCACAGTCCACCTTCCCGAAAGGCCCTCACTTAAGGCCTCTACCTCTCTTAGCAGGTTTTGTGCCATCTCACACCAGCATCCATGAAGAAAGGAGCAGGGCTGGCCACTTCCATCAGGACAACGCTGCTGCATCCATTGATGTCCTGACGCACCTGCTCGACATGAAGATGGCTGCCACCTCCCCCAGTGCCCTCCGAGCCTCCCAGCACAGCCTTCCTGATAGGCTGTCTGCACTGACTGCCCTGCAGCATGATTGGCTGCTCTCTGGTATACCCCAGAATGATGCGGCAAGCTGGGAGGTGCAGCGAGCCTTACCAAAAGGCCTTTGCCTATGCTCTGATAATCCAACTGCAAACACTAATGCGCATCATAATAAATGTGTTATAACTCTCAGTGAAGCCACACATCGCTACAATGCACCTCATTTCATAATTCTATAATGTGCAAGAACACAATGACGGGCAGAGAGGGGTGAATATGGGCCTGAGGAAAGGCCAGCCTTCATCAGTGCCCCTTTGGGACGGATCTGTAATCACCTTAACCCAGAACAGGCACTCCACTTAAGAAGCGAGTACACAGTTGTACATAAAGCAAGTTTATAGTACAAAGATTCGGGGAGCGGTTAGATGGTGTTGCAGGACCAAACTAACCCAAGTCTCAACAATACAAGATCAGTTGGCAGTTTATATACTTTATGCAACAATTTAAAACACTCCCAGATTCATTTGTTACTCTCCACCCACCAAATATGATTGGACAAAGTAAACCCATCTTTCCCCAATTCTTCCATTTTCATTGGTCAGCTTATTTCATTATTATCTTCAGATCATAATCAAAACACACCTCTTCTTGGGATTGGTTGTAGTGTGTCCTGACGTTGGTGCATGGTTTCAAAATTAGTATTAAAAACACAATTCATTGCTAGCAATAACTAGCCTAAAACCTTTAACTTTAAGTATGATTGCACATGGTCTCACTGACTTATTTTAGCAAATAGAGGAAGGTCTCATTAACCAATTATTTCCCTTGAACTATAGATAGCCATCTCCATCCCACAGACATTTGGCGCCTTAATCTAATAATAATAATAATTTAGCATTTATATAGCGCTACGAACCCTCAGGCATCTGGGCGCTGCTTATTATTACCCACGGTGTGTAGTGCTCTCTCTGCGTCCATATATTAGCTGGCAGACTCTGGCCACAGGCCCTGTTTACTACCACCAACCAAATGACTAATCCCCTCTAAAGATTTTCATACAAAAGGTCCGATAACATCTGTTCTCTTGCAAGAACTGTGAAACTTGCCATTTTCTTATGACCTTAGTAGTAGGCAACTCATTCTTTTTCCCATTAAGAATGTTCCTGCTACTTTTAGAATGCCTGCGTAACAACTAATCGTTGAAAGACAAACACCCGCCTGTATGAGTTTGTGTTAGTGTTTTTAAAATTGCATCTTCCTGCGTGATTCATATAGATTTGACACACTATCCCAGTGTTGCTGGCATCATCAATATGGTGAGTGCAACATAAATTCTTCACCCTCCTTGACCACCCCGACACACGCACTCTTTTCAAATAAAACTTCTCACACATACACTCACACAAACACAGCATTCAGTTTTTTTTTTAAATAAATGTACCTGGGCCTAGTGCTAATCTTTTCAGAATGAGCTTCCTCCAAACGTCATCATGCTTGGGGAAGAGGGTCAGAAGACCCCCTTCAACCTTCCTTTTGCCTATTTGGGGGACCAGGCAGAGGGCAGGGTCAGTATTCTGTCCCCCCTGGCAGGATACAGACAGGCAGAGGAGGGATAAAGAGGCCTTCAGTATACCTCACACGCCAGATTTTCCAACCCTTCATAAAGGATCCTGAACTCTGTGACATCACTGATGGTCCCCATAAAGATTTTCCAGAGCTGTACATGAGTAAAGGCATGGGCGTTTTATTCTCTGGCGATGTGCAGGGAAAAAGGGACATCGCAAGCCTTTCCATGTGCAAAGAATTTAAATGCTTTTCAATTCTTTGCAAATGCAAACACTACATTTGCATTATTATCGAGCGAGTTAAAATCACTCGCACCATAAATCAAATGCAATATGTATTTGGTTGGGTTATCTTTAGGGACTTGGAGGGTTCCTAAATTTACAAGACAGGGTACCACCTTAGCTCCCCTTATGGGAGAGACACAACTGCATAGAAGGGTACGGAGAGGATCGACGGAAGTGGGAGCAATAGAGAAAACAAGACAGAAAATAAATGAAGAGATGGCAAATGTCTGCAATAAGTGGTAGATCAGGGGGATAGAAAACAAAGGGGTAAAGAGGGATGCCTTTTCGAATGTATAGACAGGATGATGCAACACAAACTGCAACCCTCATAATGGGAACTAAGAAATTTGGCATCACCTCCATCCTAAAAGAATTAGACTGGCCAGCCAGAATACTCTTCAAACCTGCTTGAGGGGTGTTGCTAGGTCTGGAAAACATCTGGGGCTACGCTGACGTCGGAACTGTCGGGACTTGGGGCTAGCTAGCCTTTTCGTTGTAGCCTCTGAGCTTCTATCCGGGGCTACAACCAAACGACACAGGGCTATAGTCCCCTTAGCCCCCCATAGCAACGCCTCTGCTGCTTGCATCACATATAAGTCCACCAAACACCAGCCTACCAAGACACAAGACTTGTGGGCTCAGAAAGGACATGCCCCTCTAGGTGCCAGACAACTGTGTGGCTCCCGATATACTGTCACCAAAGAGAAAACTAGGAAACAGGCATTCTCTTGCTATGTTCCGGTCTATTGGAACACCATCCCAGGACAGGCGAGTCCAGGCAGTACACGGACATCGAAGGGGAGCAAAAGGCCACACAGGAGAAAACAGGTTGGGAGAAGAGAAATGTGGAAATGTATGCCAGAGGAAAAGGAAAAGTCGAACCCTTCAGACAAGGCTTGGTACTTTAGGAGGGAGGCCTAAGATGCTAAATGTATCGGCACTCTTAAGGAGCTTAAGGACGGGAAGCCAGGTTAGTGGTGTTTGTGAGTTTTGACCTGTCACATTAAAGCAACCTTTTCCACACCATTATGACTGTCCGTTTCTCTTGTCCCATTCTTCACAAGGAAGACCTGCATGGAGCCAGGCATCAGAGTCTCTCTCTTTGGGTGTTTGGGAAGATCATTCCTCACAAGGAAGACCTGCATGGAGCGAGGCCTCAGAGTCTCTCTCTTTGGGTGTTTGGGAAGATCATTCCTCACAAGGAAGACCTGCATGGAGCAAGGCATCAAATTCTCTCAATCTGGGTGTTTGGGAAGATCATTCCTCACAAGGAAGACCTGCATGGAGCAAGGCATCAGAGTCTCTCTCTTTGGGTCTTTGGGAAGATCATCTTCACAAGGAAGACCTGCATGGAGCGAGGCATCAGAGTCTCTCTCTTTGGGTGTTTGGGGAGATCATTCTTTACAAGGAAGACCTGCGTGGAGCGAGGCCTCAGAGTCTCTCTCTTTGGGTGTTTGGGAAGATCATTCTTCACAAGGAAGACCTGCATGGAGCAAGGCATCAGAGTCTCTCACTCTGGGTGTTTGGGAAGATCATTCTTCAAAAGGAAGACCGGCATGGAGCGAGACATCAGAGTCTCTCACTCTGGGTGTTTGGGAGGATCATTCTTCACAAGGAAGACCGGCATGGAGCCAGGCATTAGAGTCTCTCTCTTTGGGTGTTTGGGGAGATCATTCTTTACAAGGAAGACCTGCATGGAGCGAGGCATCAGAGTCTCTCACTCTGGGTGTTTGGGAGGATCATTCTTCACAAGGAAGACCGGCATGGAGCCAGGCATTAGAGTCTCTCTCTTTGGGTGTTTGGGGAGATCATTCTTCACAAGGAAGACCTGCATGGAGCAAGGCATCAGAGTCTCTCTCTTTGGGTGTTTGGGGAGATCATTCTTTACAAGGAAGACCTGCGTGGAGCGAGGCCTCAGAGTCTCTCTCTTTGGGTGTTTGGGAAGATCATTCTTCACAAGGAAGACCTGCATGGAGCAAGGCATCAGAGTCTCTCACTCTGGGTGTTTGGGAAGATCATTCTTCACAAGGAAGACCGGCATGGAGCGAGACATCAGAGTCTCTCACTCTGGGTGTTTGGGAGGATCATTCTTCACAAGGAAGACCGGCATGGAGCCAGGCATTAGAGTCTCTCTCTTTGGGTGTTTGGGAGGATCATTCTTCACAAGGAAGACCGGCATGGAGCCAGGCATCAGAGTCTCTCTCTTTGGGTGTTTGGGGAGATCATTCTTTACAAGGAAGACCTGCATGGAGCGAGGCATCAGAGTCTCTCACTCTGGGTGTTTGGGAGGATCATTCTTCACAAGGAAGACCGGCATGGAGCCAGGCATTAGAGTCTCTCTCTTTGGGTGTTTGGGAGGATCATTCTTCACAAGGAAGACCGGCATGGAGCCAGGCATTAGAGTCTCTCTCTTTGGGTGTTTGGGGAGATCATTCTTTACAAGGAAGACCTGCATGGAGCGAGACATCAGAGTCTCTCACTCTGGGTGTTTGGGAGGATCATTCTTCACAAGGAAGACCGGCATGGAGCCAGGCATTAGAGTCTCTCTCTTTGGGTGTTTGGGGAGATCATTCTTTACAAGGAAGACCGGCATGGAGCGAGACATCAGAGTCTCTCACTCTGGGTGTTTGGGAGGATCATTCTTCACAAGGAAGACCGGCATGGAGCCAGGCATTAGAGTCTCTCTCTTTGGGTGTTTGGGAGGATCATTCTTCACAAGGAAGACCGGCATGGAGCCAGGCATTAGAGTCTCTCTCTTTGGGTGTTTGGGGAGATCATTCTTTACAAGGAAGACCTGCATGGAGCGAGACATCAGAGTCTCTCACTCTGGGTGTTTGGGAGGATCATTCTTCACAAGGAAGACCGGCATGGAGCCAGGCATTAGAGTCTCTCTCTTTGGGTGTTTGGGAGGATCATTCTTCACAAGGAAGACCGGGATGGAGCAAGGCATCAGAGACTCTCTATTTGGGTGTTTAGGAGGATCATTCTTCACAAGAAAGACCTGTGTGGAGCGAGGCATCAGAGTCTCTCTCTTTGGGTGTTTGGGAAGATCATTCTTCACAAGGAAGACCTGCATGGAGCCAGGCATCAGAGTCTCTCTCTTTGGGTGTTTGGGAAGATAATCCCATCTGGGATCTGGGGGTGGATTGGGAAATTAGGGTTAGGCGGAGTCACCTTGTTAGGGGAAGAGGTGATGTGTGTCCTGGTCACGACTGGAGAGGGCATGTACGCTTATTTAAGTTCATTCCAGGTTCAATCTTAGAAGCAGTGTTCAGGGTAGACACAGGATAGTTCACAATCTTGCGGTCATTAGTTGACAGGTTAAGGGTGGAGTTTGTGTGCAGTGGTCGAAGTGTACGAATAGAAGTAGTGGAACTATGTTCCCTGCTGGCCTGTCCCCGCTCCCTACAAAGCACATTGCATGCCCCCCTTCTCCCTGCCCCATACAAACCCCTGAACAAATGCTCCTGCTGTGTAAGGGAAAGTGCAATTTTCAACTTCTTCCTAAACTTTTATTTTAAAACGAAACCATTCCGGAACCGTTTATTTTTAAAATAAACGTATAGGAACAGTAAAACTTAATGTTAAAAAGTAGAGGAGCACCGTTCCCAACCGCTCCCGCCCACTTCGACCACTGTTTGTGTGCAATCCTTGCAATTCTGCGTCCTTAGCATGATGGCTGCCTTCAGACAGTTATGCCAGGTTTGGAGAGTGGTTTATTGGTAGGACTGGGATTGTACAAAGGGGTATACCTTTAAGGAGAGATGGTTAGTCCCTTCTGGATGTGGATTGGTTAGCCTGGACAATGCTTGGGTGGAGGAGACGGGCGTGGAAGGGGAATGAAAGGGCACGCAGGAGAGAACAGGTTGGAAGGAGAAGGGACATGGGCGCATTTATGTTGGGACCAGCAGGGCTTGAAGTGGGCCGGGGCCTGCTGGGGCTGGGCCCCGGCAGGCTCCGAAATTTCGCTTTGAGGCGGGGCCCTGCCGGGGCCCACTAATCTCCCCTGTTAGCCCCGGCCACTACACGAAAAGGCATTTGTTTCTACTGCCAGAAGCTCTAGCTTGTGTGCGAGAGCTTCAGGCTTCAGAAAAAAATGCCTTTCAGCCATAATGGCGGCACCGCACCTACGAGGCATCCCTTTAATCAAGTGATGCACGTGGGCTGGCGCCACCATTATGGAGAAAACGTGAGGCCGCTGGAAGCAGAGGCCTTGCTTTCTAAATACTGAAGCTCCCGCGGATTCACGGGAGTTTCAGACTTTAGGAAAAAGGCCTCTGCTTCCAGTGGCCTCACCCTTTCAGCCTTAATGGTGACGCTGCCCCTCCCCAGCTGGCGAGGGGCAGCACCACCATTAAGGCTGAATAGGCGAGGCGCTGTCCCCTGCCAGGCAAGCCTATACAAAATAAATGCAGAGATCAGCACCCTCCCCCCCTGTAGGGGAGAGGGTGCTAATCTCTACAAAAGCCTGCCTGGCAGGGGTGCCAGTAGCCCATTGAGCCGGGGCTCGTCAAGGGGGCGTGGCTTAACCGTCCATCAAGACCCCCGTTGTTAGGCCACGCCCCCTCGATGAGCCCCGGCTCGATTTGTAGTGCCACTTAAGGCACTGGCGGACCAGCGTTTGCTCCAGGGCTTGGGGTTAGGATGTTAAAAGTATTAGCATTTCTGTGTAAAGGGCAATGTTGGCTGTCTGTTTTGATGGGTCTAGTCTTCCCAATAGGCTCTTCTGCCTCTGCTCTCCGGGGCTGCGTCTGGGTGTGCAATGCGTGGCTGCAGACTACGATAGACTTCTGCCAGCACTCTCTGGAGGCTGCTGTGAATTGCATAGCTGTCTGTCTATAGCCTTAAAAAGATTACACGACAGCAAGTTGTACGCACATAAACCACCAAGCTTAAAAGACGTACCACGTGCCTGGCTCTTACAGTTAAATACAGCTTCCTGTTGTGCTCATGGAATTAAATATAACCACACACCCCCAGCCATCCACGCGGGGCCCGGGATCTCTGCCAGCCATCTTGCTGCTAAAATTACAACAGAAGATGTCATTGGACCATGTCCCGATTTTGGCTCGTGGTGGAGAGTTCCGCCATTTGTGATTATGCAAGAGTCAGGGCATGCTTGCATTCTTTCACTGCCGTCATTTCCAGGCACACACTGCGGTGCGCCTGCTGTCTGCTGTGTGCGTTCCGCGAAAGTGAAACCCCCCCTTATCCCTTTCCACACTGTTCCGTCTCCCACCCCGAGGGCCGGCCCGAGGCATGGGAAGTCTGCCTGGGGGCCCTGCTGTGTGGGGGGGGGGGGCGCAGGCACAAATGGGCAGTCTGTGTGTAACCCCCCCTCCCCCACAGTCACCAGTGCCTGCCTCCACTGTACTAATATTGTTGTAAAAAGGGCCTGTGCTGCTTCCATGTACAAGGCCCGCTTTTCTGTTTGTCGCAGTGAGGCAATGTGTCACCTCTCAACCTCCTGCTGCGACTCCCTAGAGACAAATATCCCCCTCCCAGGGCCCATATCAGTTTCTTACTTCTGGCAAAGGAGTTCAAGGTTGCAGCGGTTTGAACTTTTCCTGTTAAGAACTTTAGCAGGGCATTTTTCTTTTGAATGCGGACACAAAATAGCAGTCAGCTACATCAATCTGTTCCCTCCCCCTGGACAATTAGATACATCACATAAAAGAAGTTTTGAACTATCTGCCTTATTTTCACAAGTTCCTACTTAATTAAGTGCCAAGGACGAGGTATCTCGTCCTTGGCACTTAAGGGGTTAATGAAGGAGAAAATGTTAGAAGGCTTTGCATGGTGAAATACTGAAATCACCAAAAAAGGCCTTGGCGCTGGTGGGAAAACCCATGGCAGTTAAAAGTTAACACACTAAAAAGCATTTCCTTTTTGCAGAATGTAACATTTTGCTCACATTATATATGGCACAGGTCTTTGCCAACAGGGCTGGACTGGCAACCAAAAGTTGCCCCGTGATTTTTTTTAAAGTGGCCCCATATTTCGCCTAATTTATTTCCAAAGTGGCCCAATATTTCACTGAAGGAGCGAACACAACGCCTGAGCCCAACCCTTCTATGAGGGGATGGAGAGTATCCAGCAAGAAAATGTTGAATAACCATAGTCAAAATGCGTGCATTTAAAGCAGGTTTAAACATATATAGATTAGAAAATGCATGTTTTAAATACGTTTAAAACTTGGGACTGGCTCAGAAGGGTAAACTCTTCATGAGGGGGCTAGCTGGGTCTGCATGGAGGTCTCACTTGTCTTGGGTGATGCTTTGCTGTTTTCGGATCAGGGACACAGATGCCAGTGGCCCTACAATGCCCGCACATGCCTCATGGGCACTGCGCTCTCTGTTTGCGTCTCGTGAGTGCGTTCCTATCACAAAGTGCTTTGTGGCCATACAAATGGGAAAAGGCGCTATATAAATGACTAGTACAATACAATATGTAGTCCAATCTATCATGTCCTGGGGGAGTGATGTGGCACTACCCTATACGGCTCTTGGGCTAGGTCTATATATAAAGCCTAATTAATGGAAGCAAATTCTGACCACATACCATTCCTTGAAATAGCGGGATTATTCGTAAGGATTAAAGATTTCTTTTGAAATAGTTTCATGAAAACTTTGATTTCAAAATATAGAATTCCTCAAGTAACAGAAGCTATAATTATTTATATAGGGGAGATGGTCGGGGGAAAGGTTTCTATTTACAGTGCAAAGCTGTTTTGATATGTACAAAGCACAGATATGTGTAGGCCTCGTTACCTAATGCTGCATTGTTAATTTTAAAAGAAGCAGACAAAAGACAAAAGTTAATTCATCTATTGAGGTAAAATGTAAAATCCGTTATTACAAAATATTTCTAAACTGACCTTTGGGAGTTCTGCGCCAACAATCAAAACAGCCCACAAAGCACTCTCATTCTATTCCGAAATAAAAAATATGCATTTTGTAAGGTTCGTAAAGAGCAAGAAAGTAAAAAACGCATTACATTTAATTTTGGGAACCTTATCATTAATTAGGCCAAAAGGTCCTGTAGCAAACCATGGGGACAAAGCAGACAAGCTGCGAGCGTTAACCACCAGCACAAATAAGGCAAACGCGCAGCCAAGGCGCGATATAGAGAAATTCAAGGACAAAACGAAGCTGGCATTTGTCTGACTCGCCCACGCACTTTGCTGCTTTGTTTTTCCCCGGAGTGAAGCACCACGTAATCTATCTTCCTCGCCCGTGTGCTTTCTTTTTTGTGTGCACGCAATTAGGTCAAATGCACGCACGAAAAAAAATGCAAGCGCACTCTTAGGGTCAACATTTCGCTCAGCTTGTCAGCCATATGTGCCACGACTTTGCTCAGCCATTTCACTTCAAGGCGCGCGACCATTTTGTGCAACTCGAAACAACTGTTTGCGACCGTGGTGACTGGCATCGTTTCTCCCTGGGCTATGCAATTCTAAAGTGGCTGAGACAGAGCCAGCATGTGTGGCATTTAATGGAAGCATGAAGTGGAGGCAGGCGAGGCTGGGGCGAGGGCACAGGCAAAGCACACTTCTTCCACGTGTATACTACAGGAGATCAGATCAACTAGCCCTCTCTCAATCTGCTTGCTACGGAGGCACAGGTGTGCTATTACTATCTATTACACATACATCACGAAATAGACATTATAGACATGCTTATATCAAAGTAAAATAATACACATTTTATTCAATCATGAATCTAAAAACTTTAAGAACAAAAGAAAGCCTACGTCAGTTAGGTATTTCAATTTGATTTACTGTGAGCATCTAGTACTCTCTGTGAGGTTAGTATGTGACAGACAGCCCGTTCTAAATCAGCAGATGTTTGCAGTTTACACATGTATTACACTGTAAACTGTCCAGATGTGTCGACCATGTCTATAATGTCTATTGCGTGATGTATGTGTAATATATAGAAATAGCACACCTGTGCCTCTGTAGCACGCAGATTGAGAAAGGGCTAGTTGATCTGATCTCCTCTAGTATACACTATATCGTCCCTATATAAGATCAACCCCGCCCCCACCCCCAGTTAATAAAAAAGAGGGGCTAACTCATATATTGCTAACACTTGTTCCACGGCCATGCTCAACTGGCCAAGTAGGCTGCTTCTGGAATCTCTCTGTCAGGGCGTGAGTGGTACCTGCACGGTCCAGAAGGCACCCTGGCTTTTCCAGTGACAAATAAGACTGGGGCCCTGAATAACCTCAGGCGCCAGAGGAGAGCCTGTAGTTCGCCTATTTGTGCCTCATTCTAATACTAGCAAGAAAGAAGCAAACCCATTAGTCACAGTGTTTTGTTCTGCACTCTGGCCAATTCCTGCATATAAAATAACAAAATGAATGCTCAAAAGGTGTCACTCCCTCCGACTAGGCCATGCCATTCCAATCCTGTCAAACTGGCACACCATGCCACAATTCATCCCTACACGTTACCACTATTGCCGCCTCTACATGTTCCACTGAAGAGACCGCCAAAAGGACAGAAATTTCACAAGACAAATTTTCATTACATTACACTGACTTTTTCTTTTAAATACTGAAGTATGTGGGCGTGCCTGCTTCATTTTTAACCAAGCAGCAATGATAGCAGGCCAGTTTCCATATATAACGGCAAAGCAACATGCTTGAGTTTTCATGTTGAGCGGCCTACACTTTTCGTGTTCTAACATTCACACTTACGCATTACCATACTTCATACACTAGCGCTTTTCAGTGTGTGAACAGCCAGACCTATTGGCTTGGCCAATGTGTGTTTGTCTTTACTTTGTGGACATTCTGCCCCACTGTTTCCTGTGCACAGAATCAGCAGCAGCTGGGGCTGAAGGATCCCACAGAGCGCCAGTTTCGGGCAGCATTCAGAGCGTTACCCGTTGCGCACTGGTACCTGGCACAGAGTGCACTGTGAGCCGTTTCTGGCATGTCCCCTCTGGCCTTGACTGGGTACATGTGTGCCTGTCTGCTGCTTGCTTCCAGGGGGAGCCCAGCACATGGGAAGAAACAGCCCAGCACACATGCCAACTGAAGCTCAGTGCCCTGGGTAATAGAGACCCTCACACACAGACACAACTGCAGCGCCTGCAAGGGGGTATCTTGCTTACATTTGTCGGCAGTCGAAATCGATCTTGCCAAGGCAGGCGGCAGGCCTCACGTCGCGCAGGCTGGGCCGGCTGCCTGCAGTCTGCCCTGCTGTCCTGCCGCTGCTGCCAAATTGTGTGCACTGTGCAGGGCAGGCACGTGCGGTTCCAATCTGGTGCCAATCCGGAGGCCCTCATGCGCAGGCGCGACCCTGCCCTGCTCGGTCGGTGGCAGCCAATTCAAGGCAAACCACCCAGGCGGAGGCGAAATCACGCGATGTGCTTGTGCTGTGTATCCTTCCGCTCTAAAGAGGCCCTGCAACCAGAGGCTTACTAAGCGGTGCCCCGGTGTCCCGGTCCAGCTCTGTTTGACAAACATTGAAATACGGATGGGTAACCTTTTCACACATTACCTTTTATTATGGGTCTTTACGGCTTGAAAGTACATTTTCAAAAACCACAGGCAATTTCTTTTGCAGTCTGCTGAATTGCATTGTGGTATTTGTAGTCTTCCATTCAATGTGGGGGGAACAATGCCACAATTGTACATACTTCTGTATGAATTCATTTATTTGTTTGAGTACTTTACTATGGTTTGTGTGCTTTTCAACTAATCTTCATCAAACAGAGTATTGTTGAAAGCTAAAAGTCGGCATGAGAGGAGGAAAGGATGAGAGGGCAAGTGAGTCATGAATATTTGCCCCAGATGTAGCAAGAGTGTTACAGTCCAGGAGACTGGAGGGGTTATTTTCCCTGGCGTTGGACCTGTGCTGATTTTCAGGTCACAAGTCGACAATACATGTGGGTGGACGCAACTTCCGTTCGGTGTTTTTGAGGCCGACATTCAAAACGTAAGTTTTCTTGCTTGAGTGTTTGGCTACTAGGAGTTCACCCCAGGTTGTCATGTTTCCAGTGCAGACGCTTACCCACAAGACTACATAAAAGTGTCATCAAAACACGCAGCTCTTTTTTGATATTGGTTTCCAGGGATTATTTTATTCAATATTTCACATTTCATCATAAATTGTTGAGTTTTAAAGGTGTGCTCCTTTTATACTTTGCCACGTAGTCATTATAAAATCTCCTCTCTCTGGTGTTTTTTCCGGTGTTGATTCATTTTTTTTAAGGCAAATGCTCATTTGTCTTTTGCACTTTCTTCTAAGGGGAATGGTCGATTGAAGTAAATGTGAATATTTGACTTTAATATATGTTCACTTATTGTGAGTTACAGTTTTTGATTTTCAGTACGGGGACAGAAATCCCTCACACTAAGTGAAGCAAGGGAGGCTAGTAAGCTTGACACCAACCGCTACCAGGGTCTATTTTGGACACTCTATGACAGAGTGTGCCATATACACATATCTGTGTGACATTACCTCGGGGTGTTTGAACCAATGGGGCATTAGGACACATCTACAAGACATTGAAAAATATCACAGGTCACATATAAAAGGACGTACGTTTATCCTTTGCCTCTCATGTGAAAGTTACCTTTGGCATCACTGTGTACTAGCTCCTCGTCCCCCAGAGGTAACTCCTGCGCACAGGGTGCTGCGGGATACCCAGGCGCTGCTTATAGTTACTTCTCAATAATTCTTCTTTCAATCCTTGGTACTGCTCTACGTCACTGCATTACTACCAGTGCAATTCATGTACATGCAGTGCTTTAAATGGAAATAATATAGCAGCCTGGGTACTCGCCAATCTAGGGTTTAAGTGGGCTGGGGCTCAGCCCTAGCAAAGTTCCCAAAGTTCAAACATTTCTCTGGTTCTGGGCCCCTGTTGGGTCCCTGATGAGCCTTTCTATTAATATTACTCTTTCTCCATCGAGTTGCATAGTTCTCTATTTGTCTCACTTTCTAGGTGTATTTCGCTCTTAGTTCTTCACTATTTTTATTACTTTCCATTTGTCTCTCCCCAGCCCCCGCCCAAATGCACAAATGATGTTTTCACCCTCTTCTTCCCTCTCTTTGCAATTCCGTTGTTTCCGAGCTCCGGCCTTGAACCGGAATCACGCCTAGAGACTCCCAATGTTGGTACCGAAGGCACATTGAGATACAAAGATTTGCTCAGGATCATAAAGTGATGAATCCAGCATTGTGGCCACGTCTGCGATTCAAGCACGTTTCCATATATCTTCCCAGCTGTAGTTGCTGTGAGAATTTGGGTTCAAGAGATTAAATATAAGTTGGAGAGCAATGCCTTGAAAAGGAAACAAATGACATAAGAGACTCACCTGACATTTCATAAATTGTTGAAGAAACGGTTCCATGTCATTTCATCGAGGGATGAAATTTCGCAGGGTTTTTCTCAGTGGAAATTTTAACAAAAAAACGAATGGAATGTATTCTTTTTGGGGGTTCTCCCCACCCCAGACCTCCATCCCCTTTCATTTTTTAGCTATACCCGAACACCCACACCCCGTATATATATATATATATTTCTAACCCCCCCCCCCTAAAAGATTCGATGCATTTTTTCATTAAATAGCCGTGGAGAAAAACCTCGCAAAATTAGGTCTCGCAATAAAAGAACGTCGTACCTAAAGAAACATGTCGACCAAAAAAGAATATGATTGCAGCTGTGTTTCACATGTGATTACAGGAAGATCACAGCTCAAGCCTGCAAAAATGTGCGAGCCTCAACAAATCTCATTTGGATTTTAAAGCTGTATTCACAGTAAAAGAAAATGCAGCACAATATGGGCTCATCGGCCTGGGTCATTATGTCACACAGCACGCAGCATTATGCTCCCCTCTTATGTCTTATCACTCATCATTCACACCTCCAAAGGACAAAAGCCCTTCCCCAGGCACCCCTGGGTCTGGGCTAGCAATCCGTAATATCTCTCATTGTAATGACTTCATGACAACTCAAAACCTCACGGGGAGCATTTCTGCTCTGAGGTTATCCTAGGAAAATGTGTGCATGTTGAGCTGGAAAGGTTGAGGGTGCGTGAGGGATGAGGAAATACAGACGGTTGGCCTGGCCTCTCGATGCTGGCCACGATACTGAGTAGCTGTCCCCTCCTTGCGCTTGGCGAAGTCCAGTCCTCAATACCGCCAAACATTCCAAGTCCAGGAACAGAGGGCCAGTTAAAGCGCCGCGTTCAAGGCTCAAAACACAATGGTGTTCTAAGTCGCTCAGCATCGACACTGCCTGCAGTCTTAATATGGAAGTAACATCGATGGAAAGTGTAAAGGCCCCTATGGGGGCTAAGTGTGGGTCCGGCCCCCTTTGCCCCTCTGTAAGAGGTGCTTGTGTTGCCATCTCATTCTCACATCCGAAGGCCTCCTTTGCTTCCATCAGCTAGACCTATGACCCCAAAATCGACCACATTGACCCTTTGATTTGACAGGAACAGATCCTGTGCTAGGAAACCCTGAGTGCACCAGCAACTCCTGCATGATCTGGGTGCCCCTCATGCCCCCCGCCCTCACCCCAAGCTTGGAGGTGAGCGAAAGATGTGTGAACTCCTGGAGTGTACTGAGTGAACCCCTTAGCCCAATGATCACAGAAAGCATGAATGACTCAAGAACATTTTTTAAATAATGGGAGAAATGGTGTATTTTACAACACTTTCTCCGAAAAATTGGGTAAAAAAGCTGCAGTTTGCAATCCATTTTGTATAGCAGCCCATGAAAAAAAAACAATAGTTACCAACAATGCATTTTCCAATGCATTTTCATGATTCCTATGACCACAACATATGACAGTATGTAAAATATGTTCATGCTGGCTGTGCCCATACATGCTGCACCAATGTATGGCATTATTATCATATAAGGACTCCCAGACAGTAAAAAATGCCATTCCAAATAAAAAAGTATACCCAGACTGGCTATTCCAAGATAGGCAAGTGTACCAAGTACTCACACTTATGTTTATGTTTATCTTTGATGCAAAGTCAAAAATACCATGATACACAAAGAAAATATGGCTAGACTGGAGCCATCAATGTAAGCCAGTCTAGCCACGTAATAACACTCATCACGTTTGCTTTACCTTTGATGTCAAGTAAAAGTCAGTCTGCATATACTTTCTTAATAGGGCATGACATTTTTTACTTGGCAACAAGGGTAAAGCAAAACATGGTAAGTGTTATTAGGTATTACTCTCCTGTCAGTCAGCGTGCCTACTTTTGTTGCAGAGCCAAGAGTTCAGCGAAATAAATAAATAAATGTGCAGCGGGGGACGTTCCCCTGATCAGAGGCAGGCAGCACAGTCCCCCTGCAAATAAAGCACCCAGGGGAGTGTGCTGCCAGCAACTGAGGCGAGAGGGCAGGTTGCCACTCATGCGAGGGGAGGGCACTGTGCCGCTCCTAATGGAAGAGTGCCACTGGGTATTGCACCCTTGAACATTGTTGTTTCCTGTTTCTTTACCATCACCCTTATGGCGGTAAAGGTAAATAAAAAGGTGGTATATGGCAATAGTGCACAACGTTGCCTTCTGCCCAAATCTAGGCCTAGCGAAATTCCTGGACGCATTATTGCACTGTAATCACCTCTTTATTATACGGTCACATACCTCATTATTTTACTCCAATTTTAATCTCCACCACAGATGTAGAGTAAACGATTTTAAAACTCCTCTGGTGTTGTTAAAATCATGTTTCCTATGTTGCAGGGAAACATTACAGGAACATTGCTTTTGTATGGGGGCATTCAAAGGGAGTGAAAAAGTGGGTATCTTTGATGGCCACCTTTGCAATGTAATGCACAATGTGTCGCTGAACAATACTTAACAGTAGCAGCCTGGACACCAACCCTCAAAATGAGTCGCAATTGGATTAGCAAAATAATAATAATAATCATAATAATGATGAAAGCGGATTTCCCGAGATCCTGCATGCAATCCTGGACACCTGCATCCATTAGCGTGATGCCAACGCGTGTGGCAATGGCAATTATGACATGCAGCGATTCATGTAACAATCTGCCTGCCTCATAACAGGGGCGTACGGGTTTCCAACGCTTCTGTACCTCAGGACAACGAAGGACACAGCAAGAAAGCCACACCCCTTCAGCAATAGATTGGACCAGTTCACGAGGCACCTCCTTTAAAAAATAAAAAAAACAGCATACATTTGTATTAATTATCAATAGTGACACTGCAGTAGCCTCCAGCAAGGAAACCGGATGCTGTCCAACCACAAAACAAATATCACTGCAAACCACACGGCCCTCATCGCAAAGCTTGGGGTGAATAACTCGCCTGACCCTTCACCAAACCTTCTGTGTCTGCAAATATCATATTTAAGCACCTATTATACGCCCACGAATAGCCTCAGGGACGCCACCCGAGGTCCTAGTAGTTCAGCTAGACTGAGGCACCGACAGTTCAGGAAATAGACCATGGGAACAACAGGACAGAAGGTGCCAGTAAGTCCTGATCAGGACTGCAAACCATGGGCTCATGAAAATAGTTTTTGGTGAAGAAACTTGGTTAGGGACAGCGATACTCCGAAAAAGATCCAATTGGCCCTAAAGGCCCTGTAGAAGTCTGTGTAGCAAGGTGAAAGGAGTCCTGAAGCTAGTCGGGTGGAACGGAAGAAAAAGCGTAGAAAACAAACATAAAACACAAGGACCACCCAAGCCCTGCGCAGCTTTACTTTTGTTCCTTCACACTCCTATCAACTAGCGCTTTTGTGGCTGATCACTCCCGTTAAAGAAGCATGTCAAGATGGGTAGAGAAGCACTTCCGGGTCTTGGCAACGAAAGGATTGAGTGCTGTTCACCTTTGGAATCCTAGCTCTCACAGTGTGATGCGGCTAGACTGCAGGTGAAGGAGGTACAGACAATTCACAAAAACAGACACCACGTTCCTGTTTAGCACTTTGAGTCAGTCACAAGTGGGTGTTCTTATGATGATGGTACATGGGACAAGTACTGTTTTGTATTTAAGTATTTGTCGTGACTATTGCAGTGTAAAATACTCATAACGTATGGAAGGTGTTGGTTTTATTATGAGTTTGGCAGTAATTCCGTGATTTTACAGGAGAATTATCACCAGACTCGTTTACTGCTTTTGCCATTCAGTCCTGGGAATTGACTGCAGGATTACGGGTGGTGGTAATGCAGCTTTAGACCCATTTCTGGAGTCATTGGTAGATTTACCATAAGCAGTGTTTCTGCCTCAGTAAATCTGCCGTAAATCCTCCACTTCAAGGCCAAACTTGGACTTCAGCTGTGCTGTAAAAGTGGCAGCAATTCCGTTACAACCAAAACAAGTGGGGGTAATGGAACTCCAGTAAAACATAAAGCTTATAGTGAAGAGGTAGTGAAAATATTCAATTGAGCTGAAACGGGTATATATTGTTAATTACCACAAGGAACATATACAGAAATATATAACATTTTATCACCCTGGGAAGCCGCAATCACAATCCACTTGATTGCTCCCCCTCTGCACCACCCTCCTTGCCTGTTGCAACCCAGCCGCAAACCTGCTTCTCCCACCTGGCCAATCCCAAATAAACATATGTCTCCCTTTACTACTTTCCTGAGACAACACAGTTCTCCTCCTTGCTCCGTCACATTGCCAAGGAAATGATGAGTGTAGGCCAGTCTAGCCACATAATAAAACGTATCATGTTTGCTTTATCCTTGATGCCAGGTAGAAAAAATGTCACATCATATCACGAAAGTATATACAAACTGGCACTACTAGGAGGAAACAGCAGGCCCACGGCACCATGGAAAACGAGGCACAGTGGTGCCGGGCCTCTAGAGCAATCCACACAGCCCAATTTGCAGTCAAGAGCACAAAGACCTCAGAAATCAGATCAGCCAGTAACCGTTCTTCTCAGGACCCCGCAACATCCTCTAGGGCACTCACAGCACACTGCAGAGCACAGTATCTAGGCAGCAGTCTTAGTAGCCTGCTCTCTGGTGCCTCCAGATCCCACGTTAAAAACAAATGCAGTTGAGCATCACGCTGGAGAGAAGGTTGAGACTCCAATGTGAAACTGCTGAAATAGGAATGCCATCTAAAACTAAAGTGGTTGAGCATACCAATGGAGAGAAGATTGAGACTCCAAGGTGAAACTGTTGCACGTGTAAATGCTCTGTTTATAAATACCCTGTTGAATCAATCGCTGGAGCAGGGACGGTAAAACCAAGGAGAAACTGTTGAAAGTATTAATAACCTGTTAAAATAGACGTTGCTGAGCCTATTCTCGTAGGGATAATGGGAATCCACAGTAAAACTGTTGTAAGTTTGAATGCCCTTTTAAAACAGGCGAGGTTGATTTTACAGTTGGAGTAAAAGCAGGGAGTAAGATAAACCTTGTAGTAACTGCACTACAAAGACTCTGGGAGTAAGAGGAGTATTACATACTGGAACTGAACTAAAGAGAAACTGACCATAAGAAAATGAGGCTACAGTCTTTTCATTGAAAGAATTTCCATCGAAAAAGTTTCCATTGAAAAATGTTCATAGAAGATTTTTTTCCATCGAAAAAATCTTTCAAGTAATATTTTTCCATCGAAAATGTATGTATGTGTATTTGGGTGGGCTAAAGGGTTAAAGGATTTAATGGTGAGAAGCCCGCCAAGTCCCTCTTTGCCCATAGCCCTCGCTTGCTGTTCGTGTGTACACGTGTTGGACTTGCCTTTTGTGCAAAACATCAATATTGGCTAAAGCCACGCCCACACTGCCTATGCCGCTACAAAAGCGACTCCTCGCGCGCACCAGAGCGCGCGCACCGCGAGAAGCCCCGCGAAGTCCCTCTTTGCCCAGAGCCCTCGCCTGCTGTTCTTGTGTACACGTGTTGGACTTGCCTTTTGGTATTTATCTTGCACCAAAGTGCTCCAAAGTACTTTTACTAAGACTTTACATTATATGTTTATCATTTCATAATATATGCACTTTTGTTCTGCTTTTATATAGTGCAAAACATCAA
Source organism: Ambystoma mexicanum (assembly GCF_040938575.1). Taxonomy (NCBI): domain Eukaryota; kingdom Metazoa; phylum Chordata; class Amphibia; order Caudata; family Ambystomatidae; genus Ambystoma; species Ambystoma mexicanum. Next base: position 1,052,641,703 of record NC_090926.1, read on the forward strand.
TATTGGCTAAAGCCACACCCACACTGCCTACGCCGCTACAAAAGCGACTCCTTGCACGCACCAGCGCGCACGCACAGCTAGAAGCACCGTGAAGTCCCACTTTGCCTCTTTGCCTCGGCGTCGCGGCGAGTGGGACTTCTGTGGGCTACTCGTGCACTTGGCAGCCGCTGACTATTTTCAATGTTTTCCACTATGCCCACGGGCCTCCTCCCTAATGCCCCCCCAGCAATACCGAAAGCGGCTGTCGCAGTCTCAAGGAAGTGTTTTTCAAACAACACCTCCACTCTAAAAGCCCATCGGTTTACAAGAACAATTAAATGCGACTATCAAAATTCTCCTCTCCCGGACATTCGCAAATTTTCCAAAGAATCAACAGTGTCGTCAGCTCCTTTTGCCTGACCTTCAGCGACTGGCAGTGACCGCCCGTGTAAAGAGGCCGGTCAAAAAACAAATCTCCAGTCTACCTATGAAGTCAAGGACACTCTTCTTGCAAATGTTCCGCCTACTGCGGAGTTAAATTTTGAGTGATGATTTATCAGTGGTTCATTTATCAGATGTTGCTGTAATTGACCTTAACTTATCAAATTCATGTTTTTCCCCACAACTGTTATCAGAAAACTTGTCAAAATCTCCCATTATGTTTTCAAGTAACAGCTCTTCTATCTCAAATGTGTCTTTCTGCCTACCAACGCCCCGCAGGCCCATTCCTGCACAAAAGCCTAGCACTAACGTCCTCCCAATCACATCTGAAAATAGAGCCAAATTATTTGAACTTGCTCTTAGCACCTTTCAATTATCACTAGCTAAACTATATGACTCCCGCGACACAAGACTTAGTGCTCATTCTGCACAATTTGACAAAATACTAGCATTGCAGAATGATTTTGACATTCGAGCATTACATTCTGCCCTTTCACGTCCGAGAACTAGTCTAATTCTGCCCCTATGGGTGCTAAATTTGAACTGGTTAAGGCTCTTCCATCTTCCAATGTGGCTGCTACCCAAACCTCCGTAACAGAAGCGTTGTTCACGAGCCTCCCGCATTTTAATAAAATCATATGTGACTCAGGTGCGAAGGTTGAGCTCGTATGCCCAGTAACAAGCCCTAACTCAGAAGCATGTGAAATATCCAAAGAGCTTTGCGTCAACCCAACAGCATCGAAACCACGCTCTTCTGTTGAATCACTTTCTTTGCCTCAGACCAGTCCAAGCCGCCTACGAAATCGACTTACGCCATCTTCTCCAAAGATCAAAAGGGAAATGCGGCAACAACCTCCAAATCCAAACCTCCCAAAAACCAATCCAAAGAGAAGAATTCCAATACTACTAAAACGAAGCAATTTATCAAAACATTGACTCTGCCAAAAAAAATATATAATTACTGCTGCTCGTTCTGTCACAAACAAATGCCAGCAACTTATGCTGGACAAAACAGCTAAGGCACCAGGCGAAGTTCTTGACGCTCCTGTACCTTATGCTCCTCTGGATGCATTAGTTAAGGCTGCTTTTGCAGAAGCAATGCTTAATAATAGAACCATTACTCTACCTGACCCTAATATAACCAATAAACTCGGCACAAAGACAACTACTGCTCGCCCAGTGAGCGCCGACGATTTCCATCGGCAAGCCATCAGACAAGCAGTTGATGCCTAGATGAGCAATCTTCCCCTAAAATCTACCCTTATTGACACTAAGTTGACCAGCAACACATTTGCCCCAATGGTGCCCATAAAAACTAAGGATAGCCAACCCACGTCACTGCATGACGACATACCCGCAAGCAACTTCATAGACCCACATGCTTTATTGGCTCAAGTTACGCCAACATTTTTTACAGTTATTGGAATCAGCAATTCACATAAATTCAAAGCCAATGGCAACGGCTTCTGACATCCATAAAGTTTCCAGTTCAGCACCGAATGCAACCTTGAAAAGTTCTAACAGAAAATCTCCAGCAAATTTCTCGTTGAATTTAACCTGCAAACCAAAACCCTCTCCTCAATATGACTTAAATCAGAGATCTGTTTTAGCCTTCTTCTCTGATATTCCTTTACTTGAAGATATCCACAGTCCAGATATTGCACTAATAGAATTTCCTTCTAAAGCCAACCTCAACTCTATTAGAATATGGATGAACTCTAGGGTCATCCAAAACACCATATGGATGGCAAAAAGTGAATTACTTTCCCTAGGTTTCGTCCTCTCGACCGGTACCCTGGAAATTTTTGCTCCTACCCAAAAAGTGAAATTCCAAAAAACTAGCAGCTATACTTCGTCTAAAAACAAACTTTCCTGTAAATCAACTGAGTGCTCTTGTCGATCAGCTCTACAACCGAATTAGCTAATATATCCCAAAAATGCCCAAAATATGTCCCTCATTAGTTGGAACACCAGAGGATTTTCCCATCTTATTAATAATAATAGTAACTCACTTCTATAATAAAATATACTCATGTTTCAAGAAACATGGATGACATCTGTTCCCTTATGGGACAACTATGATGTTTTCCTTAATCCAGCTCTTCGTGTGACCTCTGGTAGACCCACGTCCAGCTTGTTAATAGCCGTTTCGACCAGGGCACCACAGCTCAGGAATGGAGGTCCCCCAATCAATATATGCAACTGGTAAGACTGTGTATTGATGATATTGGCTATGCTTTGCTTAATGTGTATTGGAACCCCGCAGGAATATCTGATGGAAGCTTCCTTAAAGACCTGGGTGAATTGTTAAATATAGTTACCTTAGTTTCATCTGTGTCTAACATCATCATCGCAGGCGATTTAAACCTTAACTGTTTATCTCATCAGAATACTACTAGCAAACATAGGCTGACAAAATGGTTAGCCTTCTCATCGTATTACAATCTTGTTAAACTTAATGGAGCTTTCCCATCAGATACTCCTCCACATCCAACGTGGAACATAGGCCTTAGTTTGTCCACTATTGATTAAGTGTATGTTAACTCACAGTCTTTTCCTAGTATTGCTGACTTTTGTGTTGTCGAAAATTCCAATAGTGATCATAATCAGCTTGTGTCTGAATGGGTGACACATAGAATAGCTAACTATAAGGGACCACAAGGTACATCCCCAAGACCGCCTAATTCTGAACAATGGGGGCAATCATCTATGATGGTCACCTAACTCCTTGACCGAGTTCAACAGATTTTTAGATACCCATTTGCAAAGGCATCTAAGAACAAATCAGTCTACTAATTACTCAGATTTGATGCAACTTTTCCAACCCCCTAATTCAGATCAGCTGGCCTGTCGTCCAAGGCTTCATGCTCCCAATTGGGAAGTAAAAACCATGAAAGCCCATACTCGCCATCTAAAATGTCAGGCATTAAACGGATCGGTGACAACCAGAGCCTCCTCATTAAGGAGAATAAAAACTCAACATAAGAATACACTAAGAGCCCTGCGAGCCAAGATCTACCAAGTCGATGGCAAGGCTATTTTATCTTCCTTACATTCAAAGAATGTTGCAAGATCCTGGTCTCCACTGAATGAAGCTATACACCATTCGCAACCAGTATCCCAAGCTAATAATGTTCCTGAATCTATCTGGGTTACTCATTTTTCCAACTTGTATGCGCTGCCCCTAAATTCTACATCTTTGGATCTTGGAGATAACCATACGTTTTTCATCTCAATTTCGATCTGGCAGACATTCTGTTCTATATTAATAAGATCAGCAATCAGGTGCCTGTGGCCACGACGGCCTTTCGAATCGAATATTCAAACAATACTCAAACCTATGGGCTCCTATTCTGTTCAAAATATTTTCTCTAATCAACACCAACGAGTGCCTGCCAGAATCGTGGACCCACTCTGTAATAGTCCCCATATATAAGAAAGGTGACCGTTCTTTAGCGGCCAGCTATAGACCCGTAGCTCTGCTAGACGCCCCAGGGAAAAATCAATGGACTTGTGACAACAACTTGAGGGATCCTTTTCAATCCGGGTTTGTTGCTGGCCTCGGAACCAACCCCAATCTCATGGTTATAAACATGTTAAAATCCAAATATGCGGCAAAAAATCATCTGTTATTATATCTTGCATTTATAGACTTCAAAGCCGCTTTTGATTCCATCGACCAACTCATCTTACATCACAAGTTAATTCAATACAATTGTCCAGCCTCGTTACTAACTTTGATAATGCGTTTGCATACTAACACGACCTTACAAGGTAGATTGACATTAGCTGGAAAACTGTCACCAGTTATCAAAACTTGTCGAGGCCTCAAGCAAGGCTGTATTTTAGCTTCTTTCACATTCAACCTGTTCTTGCTTGATTTGGGTTTAGCATTGCATTTAGTTCAATGTGATTCTCCGAAATTAGGCTCCAATTCTATTTGTCATCTACTTTATGCAGACGATTTGACACTCATATCGCAAACACCCATGGGCCTACAAAAACTACTTGACTGCCTAGCCTCATACCTGTCTGTTGATAACATAACAATCAACACTCAAAAGACCCAAATCATGGTTTGCAAACCTCATGTAAGAACTAAAGTGAAGACGTATAATTGGAACTTGCATAATGTCTCCCTGTTGAAAGTCCAGCAGTACAAATATTTGGGCATGATCATTCAAGCAGCACCCATAAATCATGTAATGGACTATATAAGGTACACAAAATTTCAAATTCTCCTATCACAGGCTAAAATATTTAAAGCAAAGTATGCAAAATTCACGATGAAGCATATTTTACAGTTCCATCAGCAGAAAGTGATACCCACCATAATCTATGGAGTAGAGACTTCAGCACTTAGAGAGTCTAAGTGCTGGATCACTTTGGAGGCTCGCTTTTGGACGCAATTGTTGCATCTGCCCAAGAGCACTCCAATTCCATTAATTCGTCATGAGTTAAGCCTTCTCTCTTTGGAGTCACAAATCAAATGGAGAATGTGTGCCCTGTTAAGGAAATCTATCTTGGGAATCACAACTCCTGGGACTCTAGGCATCATGGCTTTACACTTATTGGCACAACATCACACATTTACCAAGTCCTGGTGCAATTTCACATAGGACGTTCTAGCTGATGCCTCAATCACTTTGGACTTATTGTTACACAATCCGCAACAAGCAAAACAAAAGCTACACCAGCATGTGTTACACATCGCCGCAGATGGTCTTTGTGGGCACGTACCCGCTTGTGCGGTACTCTTCTTACAGGTAGTTCCAAGATGAATGCCCGTGGGATTCCCCATACTACCTGCAGCAGTCCAGTCTTTGCACGTCTCTCCGACGTACGGCCAAGCGCTCACGTGATCCTTTATCCGGAATCGAAGTGGACGATGCTTCGCGTCGCTACTGCTTTTGGCGCTCCGTGAGTTTGCTTCTGATACTTTCCACTTACTTATTCTAGTCCATTGTAATTGTGCCTCTCATCTCTCCTAACCCTGTTCTTTCCCCTTATCCAGATTCATCCTTCAGTCTTCCCCAGCTCATTTCTCTGTCAGACCAATCCGGCAGAACGGAGTGTGTCCCGTTCCTCCTAGAATTCCGTTAGAGTAAGTTTAGTCCCTTGAGAGGTCCCCCTTCACTTCGATTAGGATTCTCACCCATTAACAGCTAGCGACGCCCAAAAATATTGACAGTCGATATCCCAAATGGAACAACAAATGCAACAACTAATGGCGGCGATGCAAGCCATGTCTCTAGAGATGCAATCCTTAAAACAAGACAATGCACAACTGCGGCATCAAGTGGCCAGAGCCTTTTCAGACACTCCCCCGTCATCATTGCATACTATCATGTATGATGGAGATCCTTATAAACTTAGGGAATTCCTTGACAGTTGCACAATCCAATTTACCTTTAAATCTCGCTTTTTCCCGAGAGCCCCAAATGGGAAATCAGCTGTAGGTAGAAACACTACGCGGCATGTAAACATAACCGCTCCTGGGAGCACCGGAGACCCAAAGTGATAGCCACAGCAGGCAGAAACACACGCGGTTGTGTTGGAAAACGCTGCGGTTTTTCTTTCCAAGTTTCTCAGGCTCTTCCAAGCCGGAGGAGCCTGAGAAACTTGGAAAGAAAAACCGCAGCGTTTTCCAACACAATAACGTTGTATTTATGTTTGCGGTCGCTTCAAAAGCGACCGCAAACATAAATACAACGTTTTTAAAGCTGCGGTTTTATTTCTAAGTTTTCCGGGCTCCTCCAGCCCGGAAAACGTAGAAAAAAAAATGCAGCTAGTGCTTATTTTTAAAAAATAAATAAATAGCACTTACCGAGATTCAGCTGCAGCTTTCCTGCTCTGGTCTCCGGTCCCCGTCCTCCGCCTACAGCACTAATGAAGGGAAAGCCACCCAGCGGTAGCTTTTGTTTGCTGGCTGGCTTTTCCTTCATTAGTGCCGCAAAAGCAAAAGCCAGCACAGGAGGGCCTCCATTTCACAAAATGGATGCGCCCATGTGCTTGCTTTTGCAAATTTTGAGCTTGAATAGCTCAAAATTTTACATAGGAAGTTTTAAAACAGAGAATGCTAGTATTTTTTTTTATGTTGCCTATCTATTTTTTAAATAAAAATTTTTACTAGACCATCCCTTTAAGGTACGCACTGATCACCAAAATCTCAAAGTTCTTCAGAACGCTTATACCACTAACAGTCGACAGGCCCGATGGGCTTATTTCTTTCTTCCCTTTCGGATTGAGTTCACCTTCTGGCCTGGCAAACATAATTTGAGAGCAGATGCCTTATCCTGTAAAGATTCTCCAACATCCACGTTTAGTTCCGAAAAAATGTTTCCCAATGCCCAATTCATTGCAGTTCTTACTGACTTCCTTCAAGAATTACGAATAGCCACTAATCTAAATAAGGCTTTATGTGAAAGTATCGCCTCTACCCATCATCTTACCAAAGAAACCGAATATTACTTTAATGGAACTCAAGTACTGATTCCCATCCCTTCTTTGCAACTAGAAATGCTGAGGATTTGCCATGACTCACGAGCAGCAGGACATCGTGGATTCCTTTCCACCCTAGAACTCATTCAACAGCATTTTTGGTGGCCATCCGTAAGATCAGATGTCCGGGATTACGTAGCAGCTTGCAAAATCTGTGCTCATGCAAAGACTCCTCGATCACCACCTCTGGGGTTATTAGCTAGAATGCTTATTCCAGACCGGCCTTGGCAGATCATATCAACTGATTTCGTGTCTGATGTACCCCTATCGGACAATATGACTGCAATCATGGTGACTATTGACTACTTCACCAAACTAGCGCATTTTACACCTTTGCGAAAACTACCCGGAGCACCATTAATGGCAAAACTTTTCCTCTCTGAAATTTTTTCTCATCCTGGTTTACCAGATACTATTGTTTCAGACCGGGGACCCCAGTACACCTCTCTCTTTTGGCAAAATGCTTGTCTCATTTTAGGTATCAAATGAGCCCTCTCTTTTGGATACCATCCCCAGACTAATGGGCAAACGGAGCGCTTGAACCTAGAAGGTTACTTACAATGTTTTATTTCGGCAGCTCAGGATAACTGGGTAGAGCTGCTTCCATTTCTGGAATTTGCTTACAATAATTCCAGACATTCGGCCCTCCAGACCAGCCCTTCTTATTGTTCTTATGGCTATCATCCATCCTTTGTTCCGAATGTGACGACTTCTGATTCTGGCTGCCCAGGGGTGGATTCTCTGATTGCTGATATCCACGAAGGACAAAAACTGGCTAAGCAATCTTTACTGAGGGCTCAAGATCGAGCGAAAAGAAATGCTGATCTGCACCGCTGGGAGGCTGGGGTACTTACCGTCAGAGATTCGTTATGGTTGGCGTCCAGATTCCTTCCTCACCACCTGGTTCCATCAAAACTGTCTCCCAAGTACTTTGGGCCATTTCAAGTGTTGTCCAAAATCGGCACGGCTGCGGTCAAACTTTCTTTACCGGCCTCTTGGTCTCGGATTCATCCTGTGTTCCATTTGTCTCAGATTAAACCGGTTGTGCAGGGTCACTTTCTGCGGACTGGGGGACCTCCACCACCTCCAGTTCTCACGGACAGTGGTCCCGAATTTGAGGTGGCAGCTATTTGTGACTCACGCTTCCGACAGGGTCGGTTGCAATTCCTGATCGATTGGAAGGGTTATTCACCTGCTGAAAGGACCTGGCAGCCGGCTTCTGGGGTTCATGCGCCTCGTCTGGTGCAGTGGTTTTTTCTTCTTCATCCGGGTAAGCCCGGGGCGCCCCCCCGAAAGAGGAGGCATACTGTTACACATCGCCGCAGATGGTCTTTGTGGGCACGTACCCGCTTGTGCGGTACTCTTCTTACAGGTAGTTCCAAGATGGATGCCCATGGGATTCCCCATACTCCCTGCAGCGGTCCAGTCTTTGCACGTCTCTCCGACGTACGGCCAAGCGCTCACGTGATCTTTTATCCGGAATCGAAGCGGACGATGCTTTGCGTCGCTACTGCTTTTGGCGCTCCGTGAGTTCGCTTCTGATACTTTCCACTTACTTATTCTAGTCCATTCTAATTGTGCCTCTCATCTCTCCTAACCCTGTTCTTTCCCCTTATCCAGATTCATCCTTCAGTCTTCCCCGGCTCATTTCTCCATCAGACCAATCCGGCAGACCGGAGTGTTTCCCGTTTCTCCTAGAGTTCCGTTAGAGTAAGTTTAGTCCCTTGAGAGGTCCCCCTTCACTTCGATTAGGATTCTCACCTGTTGATTCCTTCCAGAGTCTCTCCCGCTGCTCCACTAACCATAAGATCTCCAGTCCTGAATATTCTTCCTCCATCTTCGTTCCTTCGATGGTGAGAGGATTATTTTCTGTTTCCTACTATACCATTCTACTTTCTTCCCGTCTCTTACTTTCTCCTGTTTTTTCTTCTCCCGTGTACCTAGAAGAAGCCTCCTGTGTGACTTCCTTGTTCTGCCATCGATCCGAGACGCTTCTACTTCAGCCTTCCGATCCGCACGAGTTTGGACTCGACCAGGGTTTTCTTCCCATTAGAGGGTTTCCCTGGCGGTCCTGTCCTCTCCCCTGGGTTATCATATCCCGGGTCGGAGAGACCAGGGCTGTCTCAGGGGAGCTTTCACTGCTGCATTGGTCCTCCCATTTGGATTCATCGATCTGTCAAGGTGAGCTTGTTGCAGACTTTGGCGGTAAAAGTCTGTTTGACAACAGCTTTATTAAATTGCATACTGCAGTATTAACAGCATGACTGGATTGCAAACCGCAGGCAGTGCCAAAAATACAAGTCATTTGATTCCCGAGTGTTTGGACATAAGGCACTCCATGACCCGGCTGACTATTTATTAAGATGTCTGTCATTGCACATTTGCCAGCAGTATTTGAGGTTTCGCTTAAATCTTTGGCAGCCTAGAGAAATCATGTCTCGACAAAAATTGCTTCCAAAAGAACTTGACTATTGACACTTTTGCACAAATAAGTCAGAGAAGGAAACTTTAGAACATTGTCTGATATATTGCCCCATGTTGTCTAATCAAAGGAAAAATCATTTTAAAAAACATCTTGTATATATATATATATGGCAACATGGATGCAACTAACATCTGGCAAGCAATATCCAACAATCCCAAATTGGGCATGCATGCGGCAATAGTGCACTTTCTGGAATCAATATTTCCAAATTGTGACATCAATAAACTGGCTCCAGATTGATTGTTTTAGAGGTAAATATTTAAGTTGACATCTCTTTTTACTAATAATATTGCACATTTTTGCTAATTCAGTGCTGGTATTTTACTTGGTCACCTTTATCTAACGTTAGAATTGAAATTTCTTTTTCTTCTTTTTAATGAAAATGATGTATTCTTAACAAACTATTTGTTGTATAATTTGTTTACTTGCTGATATTTGAAAGGATGATTGTATTAGCCAAATCAAATAATAAATAAATAAATAAAAAGGTTACATTTGGACAATGGAGTTTTGAGGGAACCCCCAATAAAACACATACAAAATTATTTGGGAATGGGTGTTTTAAAGGGCTTAAAAAAATATATCGTTATACAGGTTTTCGATGGGAAGTGGTATTAAACCACATTAGATGAAAAAAATGTGTTGGAAAAAATTTGATGGAAAATCTATTCAATGAAAAAAATTTGATGGAAAGACTAGCAACTGAAAATGATTGCATGTTGGACTTTGTAGTAAACCTGAAGCACGAAGATACAGAGAGAAAGCCAAATATTACATGACAGACCTTGGATGTAAACTGAACTACAGAAACAGAGATTCAAAAAACAGTGTAACATGCTGGACATTGTGGTAGAAAAAGAACTGTAAGAAACACTGAAGGCAAGAGAAGGGATGTCTGCTGGCAACTGTTGGGAAACCAAAGACTAAGACAGGGCTACATGCTGATCATTGCTGATCTTTGCAGGGGAAACGAACTACAGATACATTGAGGTAAGAGTCAGTGTTGCGTGTTGGACATTGAGGAGAAAGCAAACGACCGAACTCTTGTGCGTACGACTTCAAATTGCCTGCATGTAGAGTTCTGAAACCAAGTAACCCTAAGCTATGTGAAGATTGTTTCCAATTGTGGTGGCAGCAATATCGCGTGCCTAACAGATTAGTATTAGACAAAAAAGTGAATACATGGTTCTCGTCAGATCTTCTAAAAAAAAAAATGCTTTTATGCTTGGACAATCTCTAAAGATATCTTAGAGAAGGACACATATAACATTGCCGTCAAAGATTATAAATTGGCAGTCATTTTTGCTAAAAAACAATGTTTGATATCAAGATTTCTAAGGCACCGTATGAATCCAAACAGCTATTCAAGTTGCTGAAAGAAATCCGATAAACCAATGAAAAAAGAGGGCCCCAAAAAGATGTCACATGGTGTACTTCGATACTCTTTTTGTTCATTTAAAAAAGTGGTATCTATTGAGTATGTATATGAGAAGATGAGAATGACAATGGTATGAATGGGATGTAAGTGAAAGAGTGCTGAATGAGGTATGTCCAGTGCGATTTTGCACAGCACGAGTCACTTTAAGAGAAAGTTATGATAGGAAACTGCTTTTGAATTTAATGTGTTTTGTACAGGTCCACCTTGGACATAGTATGTTAACCGGCCTAATGAGATGCCGGCTGAAACAGAAATACAGATGTTTTCGTATTATAATTGCAAAAAATAACTATTCGAATATGTACGTTTTAAACCTATTAATTGGTTTGTGATGTCTAAAAGAGGACTGAACTAACAAATGTTTTCACCATGATAACAAACAGTTTAAATCACAGGTTTGTTTTGTTTGATGTTTAAAAGGTCTTTCCTTTTGATTGAGGGCTTGCTTGTTGATTTGTAATGGCCCTCGACCTCCTAGTGTGGTCATTTGTTTCGTTACAAGAGGCCATGTTGAAGAAGCATGAGCTAATCAAATTGAATATTGAGGCCAGTAGGAAGTTGGTGGAACAAGAAGCTGCTCTCCCACCATTAAATTACAGAAAGCTGTAGAATACGAATTTAATTTCAGACCGATGTCTTAAGTAGAGTTGGCTGCAATCATTGATAAACTCAAGCCTTCAAAATGTAAATGGGAACGTTTGACCGGCTATTTCCATTGAAGCTTGTACCCCAGTGGGGATCTTGTACAGATTTGTAAATGCGTCTTTCAGAGAGCCAGGTACAGGATGAGATACATAATGCCTGGATTACTCCTTAAAAATAAACAGGCTTTAACTCTCTGGTGCCTGCAAACTACAGGCCTATCAGTAACATACTGTTTATATTGAACCGTATTTTAAATAAATGGAAGTTCGGCTTAATGGCACAGAAACAGCCTTGTTGGATTTAAAATCCAGACTGTTGTAGGTAATGGACAAGGGCAAGGCAAGCTGCATTATTAATGGTGCTTTACCGATCCACGGCTTTCGACCTGGTTGAACACTCTTTATTGGTCACCAGGTTGCAGGAAGTAGCCGCCTTCTCGGGTAAGGCTGCATCGTGGATTCAGTCATTCCTGAGCAACGGACAGATTAGTGCAGCGAGGAGGCTAAGGCCGCACCAGCGCTGTTGTTGTTTGGAGTGCCACAGGGGACGTGCCTCTCCCCCACACTGTACCATATGTTTACAGTACCCCTCTTTGACCAGCTGGAAGAGAAAGCATCTGGTTAACAACTTATGCAGACGACACACAATGTGTCATTCCTCTCTCTGGCAAGCATGAGCAGGAAACTAAGAAGGTGAACGAAATATATCAATTAATATAGACTTGGATGGTGAAAAGCAACTTGGCCTTGAACAATGAAAAGGCCGAGCGGATGGTTGTGGGAACGGAAGTTATAATTCACAGAGCTTGGAGCAGAATATCTGCAGTTACAGGTGGGGGATTGCATGATTTCCACACAAAAGAAAGTTAAAACACTTGGAATATATTTAGATCGGAACCTTAATATGCAATAATAATGTGTTCTCCACGTCTGCCTACTATATCAGCTACGACCTTACATCTCGACAATAAATTGTGAGAGAGTTGCTCGGGCCATTATTGGCGCTAAAATAGATTACTGCAGCAGTCTGTTGGTGGGGATCTGCAAGAGTGATTGGGCAAGGCTGCAATTGGTACAGAATAGTGCAGGAAGGGTCTACATTGGCTCCCCATTGAGACCAGGATGTAATACCGGCTCAACATGATCATTCACAAATGTATGACACTGCTAAATCCAGTTTATTTAGCTGAAGTGTTAGAGAGTAAACCATTGACTTGGGATCTTGGATCGAACAACCTGAACTTATTGAAGGTGCCGAGATGTAAACGTACACAGGTAGAAAAAGGTTCCTTCTTTTTAGCAGCACAGAAAGCCTCCGGATCTCAGGGCAATGAAGTCCATTGAAATGTTTAAAAAGAAGCAGAAAACGTTGCTCTTCAGATAGTTGTCTGTCTTTTCTCAGCTAATGACGCTTGACTGATGTTTCCGGTTGAGACATCTGTGGTGCATTTGTCTATTGTCTGTTTTTTGCTTTTTGTGTGCGCCCGTATGCCTCCGGGCCACCTGGGGCGCCATATAAATGTAAAGTAACAAACGTTTATCATCTTTACCAAAAGCATGCTCTTTTAATGAAAGCTGTCTGCCGTCCAGACTATAACTGCTTTTGGTAGTACAAGGCAAGCACACAGGGACAGTAGGGACATCATATGCAAAACTCCAGGGCCCTGTCCCAGAGCTGTAGATGTCTCCTGTGGCTATTTACCACACACAAACCACACTATGAATTTTCAGATGGGTGATGTGTTTGCTGCTAACTTTGATCGAAGAATTAGCAAACTAGCTCCACTGGGATGTGATTATGTGATTATTTTGTATTGAATATAGAGATCTTAATTTTGACAAATGTGTGTTTGTGTGTGGGAGAGATCTGTTTGTTTTGTGTGTTGGAAGCTAGCATTAACAGCTTTGGCCTATATCGTCAATGTGTAAGTACTGGGCAGAAGAAGACTGAAAAGGACATTACTCCTGCAAAACCTACTTGAAAAATCTACATTGTTTCAGCTCCTCCTCTTCCACAGCCATATATTTGTAGCAATCTAACCCTGCCTGCCTGTATGGCCGGACATTGAAAGAGCAATGTCACTATACTGCATGGATAGCCTACAAATGTAGGGTTAGAGGTCATCTTATAAAGTCTCAGAAAAAGCTTACTTAAGGACTAAAAGGATGTGTTTTGGCTGGGATGATCTTGGTAATGAGGTAGGTACTGGACCAATAGGTTATCTGGAGATTAAATATCAGCAGAACGCCACAGACATTCCAGTATCAGTGGAGAAATAAATGTGTTATATGGGGATTAAATATCAGCAGAACCCCACAGACATTCCAGTATCTTTGGAGAAATAAATGTGTTATCTGGGGATTAAATATCAGCAGAACCCCACAGACATTCCAGTATCAGTGGAGAAATAAATGTGTTATCTAGGGATTAAATATCAGCAGAACCCCACAGACATTCCAGTATCAGTGGAGAAATAAATGTGTTATTTGGGGATTAAATATCCGCAGAACCCCACAGCCATTCCGGTATCAGTGGAGAAATAAATGTGTTATCTGGGGATTAAATATCAGCAGAATCGGACAGACATTCCAATATTGGTGGAGAAATAAATTTGTTGTGGAGAAATACATGTGTTATCTGGAGATTAAATATCAGCAGAACCCCAAAGACATTCCAGTATCAGTGGAGAAATAAATGTGTTATCTGGGGATTAAATATCAGCAGATCCCCACAGACATTGCAGTATTGGTGGAGAAATAAATGTGTTATCTAGGGAATAAATATCAGCAGAACCCCACAGACATACCAGTATCAGTGGAGAAATAAATGGGTTATCTGGTGATTAAATATCAGCAGTACCCTAAAAAACGTTCCAGTATCAGTGGAGAAATAAATGTGTTATTTGGGGATTAAATATCAGCAGAACCCCACAGCCATTCCGATATCAGTGGAGAAATAAATGTGTTATCTGGGGATTAAATATCAGCAGAACCCCACAGACATTCCAGTATCGGTGGAGAAATAAATGTGTTATCTAGGCATTAAATATCAGCAGAACCCCACAGCCATTCCGGTATCAGTGGAGAAATAAATGTGTTATCTGGGGATTAAATATCAGCAGAATCGGACAGACATTCCAGTATCGGTGGAGAAATAAATGTGTTGTGGAGAAATACATGTGTTATCTGGGGATTAAATATCAGCAGAACCCCACAGACATACCAGTATCAGTGGAGAAATAAATTTGTTATATGGGGATTAAATATCAGCAGAACCCCACAGACATTCCAGTATCGTTGGAGAAATAAATGTGTTATCTGGGGATTAAATATCAGCAGAACCCCACAGACATTCCAGTATCGGTGGAGAAATAAATGTGTTATCTAGGGATTAAATATCAGCAGAACCCCACAGACATACCAGTATCAGTGGAGAAATAAATTTGTTATCTGGTGATTAAATATCAGCAGTACCCAAAAAACGCTCCAGTGTCAGTGGAGAAATATATGTGTTATTTGGGGATTAAATATAAGCAGAACCCCACAGCCATTCCAGTATCAGTGGAGAAATAAATGTGTTATCTGGGGATTAAATATCAGCAGAACCCCACAGACATTCCAGTATCGGTGGAGAAATAAATGTGTTATCTAGGGATTAAATATCAGCAGAACCCCACAGACATACCAGTATCAGTGGAGAAATAAATGTGTCATCTGGTGATTAAATATCACCAGTACCCTAGAAAACGTTCCAGTATCAGTGGAGAAATAAATGTGTTATTTGGGGATTAAATATAAGCAGAACCCCACAGCCATTCCTGTATCAGTGGAGAAATAAATGTGTTATCTGAGGATTAAATATCAGCAGAACCCCACAGACATTCCAGTATCGGTGGAGATTTAAATGTGTTATCTAGGGAATAAATATCAGCAGAACCCCACAGACATTCCAGTATCAGTGGAGAAATAAATGTGTTATCTAGGCATTAAATATCAGCAGAACCCCACAGACATTCCAGTATCAGTGGAGAAATAAATGTGTTATTTGGGGATTAAATATCCGCAGAACCCCACAGCCATTCCGGTATCAGTGGAGAAATAAATGTGTTATCTGGGGATTAAATATCAGCAGAATCGGACAGACATTCCAATATTGGTGGAGAAATAAATGTGTTGTGGAGAAATACATGTGTTATCTGGAGATTAAATATCAGCAGAACCCCAAAGACATTCCAGTATCAGTGGAGAAATAAATGTGTTATCTGGGGATTAAATATCAGCAGATCCCCACAGACATTGCAGTATCGGTGGAGAAATAAATGTGTTATCTAGGGAATAAATATCAGCAGAACCCCACAGACATACCAGTATCAGTGGAGAAATAAATGTGTTATCTGGTGATTAAATATCAGCAGTACCCTAAAAAAACGTTCCAGTATCAGTGGAGAAATAAATGTGTTATTTGGGGATTAAATATCAGCAGAACCCCACAGCCATTCCGATATCAGTGGAGAAATAAATGTGTTATCTGGGGATTAAATATCAGCAGAACCCCACAGACATTCCAGTATCGGTGGAGAAATAAATGTGTTATCTAGGCATTAAATATCAGCAGAACCCCACAGCCATTCCGGTATCAGTGGAGAAATAAATGTGTTATCTGGGGATTAAATATCAGCAGAATCGGACAGACATTCCAGTATCGGTGGAGAAATAAATGTGTTGTGGAGAAATACATGTGTTATCTGGGGATTAAATATCAGCAGAACCCCAAAGACATTCCAGTATAAGTGGAGAAATAAATATGTTATCTGGGGATTAAATATCAGCAGAACCCCACAGACATTCCAGTATCGGTGGAGAAATAAATGTGTTATCTACGGAATAAATATCAGCAGAACCCCACAGACATACCAGTATCAGTGGAGAAATAAATGTGTTATGTGGTGATTAAATATCAGCAGTACCCTAAAAAATGTTCCAGTATCAGTGGAGAAATAAATGTGTTATTTGGGGATTAAATATCTGCAGACCCGCACAGCCATTCCGGTATTAGTGGAGAAATAAATGTGTTATCTGGGGATTAAATATCAGCAGAACCCCACAGACATTCCAGTATCGGTGGAGAAATAAATGTGTTATCTAGGCATTAAATATCAGCAGAACCCCACAGACATTCCAGTTTCAGTGGAGAAATAAATGTGTTATCTGGTGATTAAATATCAGCAGTACCCTAACCAACATTCCAGTATCAGTGGAGAAATCAATATTATTTGGGGATTAAATATCAGCAGAACCCCACAGCCATTCCGTTATCAGTGGAGAAATAAATGTGTTATCTGGGGATTAAATATCAGCAGAATCGGACAGACATTCCAGTATCAGTGGAGAAATAAATGTGTTGTGGAGAAATACATGTGTTATCTGGGGATTAAATATCAGCAGAACCCCAAAAACATTCCAGTATCAGTGGAGAAATAAATGTGTTATCTGGGGATTAAATATCAGCAGAACCCCACAGACATTCCAGTATCGGTGGAGAAATAAATGTGTTATCTAGGGAATAAATATCAGCAGAACCCCACAGACATTCCAGTATCAGTGGAGAAATAAATGTGTTATCTGGTGATTAAATATCAGCAGTACCCTAAAAAACGTTCCAGTATAAGTGGAGAAATAAATGTGTTATTTGGGGATTAAATATCAGCAGAACCCCACAGCCATTCCGGTATCAGTGGAGAAATAAATTTGTTATCTAGGCATTAAATATCAGCAGAACCCCACAGACATTCCAGTTTCAATGGAGAAATAAATGTGTTATCTGGTGATTAAATATCAGCAGTACCCTAAAAAACATTCCAGTATCAGTGGAGAAATAAATGTGTTATTTGGGGATTAAATATCAGCAGAACCCCACAGCCATTCCGGTATCAGTGGAGAAATAAATGTGTTATCTTGGGATTAAATATCAGCAGAATCGGACAGACATTCCAGTATCAGTGGAGAAATAAATGTGTTGTGGAGTAATACATGTGTTATCTGGGGATTAAATATCAGCAGAACCCCAAAGACTTTCCAGTATCAATGGAGAAATAAATGTGGACTTTCAAAAACTAAAAGAAAAGACAGCTTGTGTCCCAGATAAAATAATAAATGAGTTTCTTAAGTGTAGTTTCCCTGAGTAAAAAAAAACTACTAAAATTATTCTGCGGTTCAGTGACCAGATAAGATTTTCAAGTGGTAGTATTTTACTCCTGATTTTTTAAATAGTTGGGAGTAAAATGATTTTTTAGTGATGAAGAATGTAAGCACAATTCCAAATGGTAGAATTTTATAAGCGAGTAAGCGAGTAAAAATATTTTAACTGGAAAACAGAACTGTTTTTGTAATAATTATTCATTTGCACCTAGTTATTCATACCCATTAAAAGATACATGTTTACTTCCTCCCATAAGGAAGTAATACTAGTTTCTTCCTGTGTTACTATGTGCATTACTGGTCCAAACATATCCAAGGAGCTGTGTGCGTGAAAGCAGGAGCTCAAGGTCCCATGTGTCTGTTTCCTTTCTTTTGTTTGGGGGTATTTTTACTCCCGGCTTTGTTTGGGTCTTACTGTTCTCGAGCCAGTGTAAATAGCTAATCCTCTGCTTATAGCAGACGTGTTCTTGCAGGCTCATGCTTCCAATTGCAAAGCTATTCGGCATGTCAGGCATATTGCCAGGATGTCAGTTTCCACATTCCCACAGTATGTACTGTTGAAACCACAGTTCATACATTCCCCCAGTAGTGCCTGCATTATGATACTAGTGTGCACATTTCCCTTGTAAAGACATAGATCGCTTTGGCAGCTTCCACACTTCCTGTTTAGAAAAGATTTTCCCTCGGGCCCTATTAGCACATACTGGCCGATTTGTACACTGCTCTTCAGCCAAGCATGTACACAGGCACCTGCTACCACACACCCGCACACTTTCACACACACGTTTTGCAAAGCGCATGCCTAGAGTTACACAGTACACACCCAAGGTTTAACATTCCCAGTAGGCAGCACTGCTCATTGGGGTGGATTTTTCCGGATCTGATATCCGGCAAAATATGTGTCCTCGGATCTCAGGTCCAGGAAAACCATTACAGTCATGTATCCCATTCAAGTGTTTTAATGTTCTCATTTACTTTGTTGCCGAAGTAACACCCTCAGAATGAGAGTCGAGAGACTTACCCACAGCACCTCTTGAGTGACTGGTCAGGATTCATGTAAAGATGCTTGTAGTCCAGGGCCCCAAGGGGCCCGGCCGTAGAGGCAGCATGCTTGCCCCCTACTGAACCCTAGAAATAAAGACACAGACTTCAAAGTAAGAAATATACTTCATTAAATGCATGTGTGTGGCTTTCGTTCGGTGTTTGTGTGTGTGCTTTTATTTTGGAATAATCCAGCCAGCCCACCATGGGGCTGGATGGAATTTTAAAGAAGGAAGAAAAAAGTAAAGGAAAGGACAAAGACAGAACTTCCCTGCCCAAGAATGGACTGGGCAGGTGAGAAAGGAATCCTGAGAGGATTGAAAAGAAAAGGACAGAAAGAGAGAGAGAAGAAAAAGAAAAGAGAGAAGGAGGTTAAGATTTACCTGGGGGCCGCTGCCTCGAGTGGTTCCCCAGGTATCGGGACGTGTGAGGAGCCCCTCGCACTCCAACAGGGGGTGAGCCAGGTGATGCAGCTGCTTGGCAGGGGCAGCTCGGCCGCCCCGGAGCTGTGGGCGGTTGTCGGCGTGCCCCGGGACTTATCCAACAGGCACATGCATCATATAGGGCCCAGGCAGCCTGTCTGCGGAAGCCCAGTTGAAGAAGAGAAGCCAAGTCTGGGCTGCGTGAGGGGGGAGGTCACTTCAAATGTCCTCCCAGCTTGGGACGTGAAGAGCGCGAGGCCTTCTCCACCCAAGATGGCGGAAGGGTAAAGTAAAGTCACAGGTCAACTCTCCTGCCAGCCGGAGTGAAGAGGAGAATGGAGGAAGTCCTGGGTTGCTGGCTGGGCAGCCAGGGTAAAGGAGAGCCCCGGGCTGCCTCATGGAGCAGCCCAGGTGAATGCCAGCGGCCCGCCCACTGTATCTCACGACACATTGCAGAAGAGGCAGGACAAGAAGCCCAGCAGCCCGTGAAAACGCAGCGGTGAACGTTGGCTGCGTTCTCGTTGCCATGGGGACGCTGCATGATCTCAAAATGGTGCCCGGATGCAGAGGTGATCCAGAGCACAGGGGATGCCACCTGAAGCTAATATTGTGATCGAGGCTTCCCAGAAGATTTCAAATAAGCCATGGGAGTGGCAGTAAGTGCAGGTGGGCCACCCAGTTTATGGCACCCACTCTGCAGAGGGGAAAAGGCTGTGGGAGCGTGGGAGGACCTCCACACACGCAAGGGTTCACCCAGGAGCAGTTTTTGCTGCGCAGGCCGCGCTGGCTGTGTGCTGCTCATGGGAGGCCACATGTTGTTGACGCGCCACGAGGAAGAAACAGCAAAAGTGGGTCCTGGATCCAGATATCACCAAGGGACAGACCCTAAGGTCTCTGGCAGCAACACCACCCCTAGAGACAGCACAAAGGTACGACTGGCAGCAGCAGTCACCCCTATTGTGAAATATATATAATCAAAAAATTGAAAACAAAAAGTGCAAAAAAAAATATTTGGAAGAGAAGGAAAAAGGATAAATTGCATCCCTCTAGAGGTGGGAGGGAAAAAGAGGACATCGTGTGAAGTTGGGGAGTAGGGCGTTGCATTGGGAGTCACTTGCAGTTCGGTCATTTTCGCATTGTTTGGGTAATAACAGGGGAATCCCACAAAATGAATGCGGTTACATCGGAAAACACGATCAGGAATGAAACTGCGTCACATGAAATGAACGGCTATAGGGGGTAACGGGAAAGGGCTAGGGAGGGGGAAAAGTAACTGAGGGGAGTGGGAGGACCATGGAAAGTGGAGGGGGGAACTTGCTCAGTGCCTGTGAGGGCAGGGATGTTTTTTGATTGTTCAAGCATTTTTGCATGATCATGGTAATACCGGCAGAATACTGCAAGCATGGGCAGTTCATTGCTGCAGCATGTGTAGTTCATTAACATTAGAAACTGAGTCAGAAGCGGCTGCAAACCGTAACTCGTTGGTACTGAGTGCAGTGCAGCTTGACTCTTCCTAAGGTCGTTTCGTCTAACCTTTGGTCAAAGCGAAGGAGTGAGGGAGTGTAGTAGGGAACCAGGAAGTGGAGCGGAGCATTAAGCCCACAGTAGCTGATGCAGTGACCCCGAGACATGTGTTGTGGTGCTGCAGCGCACTTTTGCCCATTTCTGGTAGAGGTGCCTGTAGCAGTGTTGTGGTAAAGGCTAGTGCGGCGGTGAGGTGAAGCACAGACAGCTGAGGGGAGCTCTGTGGAGAGCAGTGGGCTGGTGCTGGGATTCCGTGAGGGCGGATTGCACTCCACAACAGGACATCAGGATTTGTGTAAACTTCCCGTTATTACTGCCTGACTGCTGGGGGCACATGAGTAGCTCTGGCAGGCGGTAGTTTACTGCTTTATCTCCATAGAGCTGAGAGCCAAGGAGTGTTCCCCGGGTGAGCCGTGGAGTGGTGGTGCTGTGGCCCTCATGTTATCAGGTCACACTTTGCTGTACTCTGCACTTACATTGACTGAAGCTTTTCACAGTTAGTGTCTGTTTGCACTACTCATTTCTACTGAGAAGGCTTTTCTCACTCCGCAATCTGACTGGGGACTAAGGGTGAACGTAGGGGCTGTGCTTTCTCTTTTAAAGCCCCTAGTGTGCAGAGTGTTCCGGTGTTCTGGTGTACGGGTGTAGCATGTTTGCCCCTTCGCCTGCCGAGTTTGCTGTCTACTGGCTTGGTTTTGGGGGATTGCCCGTTCCCTTGCGAGAGAGAGCCTCTGCAATACTACTGCCCTCCTTGGTCACAGTAAGCTGCTTGTGCAACTTTATTAACTGTCTTCTCAGCTGATAACATGAATTCTATGCAGCAACGCAGACAAGGGCTCCCTAATTAGTCCACCAATGTGGGCAAGCAACCCTGCCGTCTGGTGAGACGCCACAATGTTCTCACGGACGCGCTGCGCTCGAAAAAAGGTAAAAAGGAAGCGCTTGGCAAATCCGATATCAACTACATATCTCAGCCTAAAATGACCGGCTTTCTCTCAATTGCCACGCCCCTTTCTCCGGCTGCGGAAATGGCGGGGTTTTCTCCTCTTACTGCCGATCCTGACATCAATTCAGAAGTTAACAACTCTCATCATTTTTTACTATTGACAATGATGGCTCTCTGTTAAACCTATGCTTACATTTGAAACGGAATTCATTGGGGCCAAGTTTGACTAATTACAATAACATTATTGGCTTCAATTTGTCTGCCAGTCCGAATTTGGAAGACTGCATTTCTAGCTCAGAATCTTCGTATCACGAAAGCTTTATTGCAGAAGTCTCAGTTACATCGAATAACTACTCTCCGCCAGGAGCAGTGATCCCACTTTCTTCCATGAATGCTATTTTATCTAAAATGGATGCACTTTTTACACTTTGCACTAATTTGGCAGTGGAACATCATGAACTGAAGTGCATTTAGCCAAAGTTGGTGATGTCATAATTGAGAGCAACCCAGTGCTTGATAAACGTGCTTACTGGCCTACAGGGGAAGAAAATCATGATAACTCAAAAATCCTATTGTATCTGGTGATTTAGTACAGCCATTGGGGAATATGACTTCCGCTGTGAATTCTGCTGTCAGTACAGAAGGCCTGGAGCCGAATTTCTTCTCTACGTGTTTGGTGTTGCCACGGAATGACTGTCTAACCAATATTGCAGAAACAGAACAACATGCCATCGAGACCTTATGTAATGAGATATGGATGATAAATAGCCCTCGTCCTAAGGCACAGAATGGGCATAGGAAGCAGCTGCCAACTAAGAAATCAGCCTGGTGCCTTAGGCGGGTGGAATCTATCAATGTAACATCTCAACCACTCAAATGATATCATACTGAACGCATAGCATCACCCCCCCCCCATCCCAAACTACAATGATCACCAAAGATCTGGGTAACGGGATATCTAGACAAGTGGAATTAAGAGGACTATTGGTAAATGGATATGTCAGTGGAGTTGTTCGAGCTCCTACGCAATCCAAAGAAGTGGACAATCTCCACTGGGATAAGGAGAATGCCAGCCTGGCTAATAACTTAAATCCCAGCCCGATTGCGAGGGCAGCATCTAACACACCCTACGGCCCTCCGACAGCTGGCTTAGCCAGCAATTGGGATTTTGTAGCTTCATGAAGCAACAATTATTTTCCTTTTGATCCCAAAATATCCACAAAGAACAAAGATGAAACTGGAAGAATAACACCCAAAAGCTGATAGCCTGTTCCTTAATAGATCATGCTTACTTGCATTGTGCGAAAACATCCCTTGGCTCTCTGCAATTTACAGTAGAGATCGGTTGCACGTGGAGCTCGCAAAGTGGAATAGCGCTTCAAAATAGGTGCTTATTGAACTTGCTTCACCTGCCATAGCATCTCTGTTGTGTACTTGTGCAGGAGCACTGTTAAAAATGGGGTTTAAACTTACTGTGTGCTGTAGTCAACCTATTTTGTCTCAACATGACCAACTAGTCTCTCAGCCGCACCATACATCAAATAAGGCAATGAAGTGCCCAAGGATTCAACCTGAAAGAAGAAATCGCATGCAAATGGCTGCGGTACTCTCGTCTATCAGTTCCACTGATAGGGAAAATAATTCACTTTGGATGCCAGAACAATTAGGCTTGGATGATCCTTGAGAGTATTAAAACCTTAGCACTATAAAATGGATTTGTTGGAACACTCAGTGCTTCGCTCCTTCTTGACCCACCCTCTGGGCATCGCCCATATAAAATCTAGCAATGCATTTATTTTACTAGAAACTTGGGCTGTTGAGGATTTTAATATTGATGGCTGTGCGTGGTACTTGTGGAAGACCAACAGGTGGCATTGCCATTGGTGCTCAATCTTTCTTAAGTCTGGAACCTTACTGTGAAGAAATAAGGTTGCCATAGGTTCTTCCTGCAATACTTAATGTACATCTATCAGGTATTCGAATACTGATAGTTAACATCTTTTCCCCCTCGGCGGAATCGGGTCAAAGAAATCTTACCTCATATTGACAAAATCCTTTGCAACTGTTTTGAATGCTGTCCGGGAGGTAATGCCATTGTTGCTGGAGACCTTAACGTCCCTCCAACTTTCAGAGTCCCTTCAGACTTCCCTTGAAGATTCTTATGTGGAGATATCATCTTGCTGTAAGCAGTGTGACCTTGGGCGAGACTCGGTGTGGGCTATGACTTTTAACATGTATGATCTCACCTGCTTAAATTATAAACATAGTCGTACTGAGCACCTCTTGTATACACGGACCAATGGGACCAGTTTCATATGTCTTGACTATGTATTTTTGGATGGAAATCGCTTGGGCAGCTGTGGGGCCCTCCTAAGTGACCATGCCATATTATCTTGGTCTTGTAAGCTACCACCTATACGAAAAATGAATCTCCTTAATGACCACGCTTCTTCGAACAGTTGAGGCAATCGTGTCATATGGAGTAGTAGTAATGTTACCAAGATTAGCACTTTTATCAACATTAATGGCATGTTTCTCTATAAGTGGCTTGCAACTAACCATTGGGATCTTACTAGCCTGATGCTACTATTAAGAAAGTTATTAAAATTACAGCCTGGTGATCGGACATTTCTTTTAAATAGTACTGTTTGCTTTGATGCATTAATACACCAGGCGGAACAATACTAACATTTTGCCCCCAAGTTTTCAACCCTTTCATTATTGCGCCTTTGCGAGGTAATAAAATGCGACCACTACTACACCAACTAATGGGAGAGGTTGCAGGGGTGTCCACCGCTCCCTTTTGTTGGTGTAGTGGTGGTCGGGGTTTGCAGGGGTGTTCCCCGCTTCCATTAGATGGGAGCGGGGGACAATAAAGAAAAGAAACAAAAGAAAAAACAGGACCCTGCGATGCCAGTTCAGACCCATGTTAGTGTGCGAGAACTGATGCTGCAGTGTCGGGGGAGAGACGGCAGCACACGAAAAGGTAAGTGGGTAGGGGGAGGCAGTTGCAGGGGATGCAGGATACAGCACAGTGATCTATATGATCACTGCCATGCGCCATAATGGGGGACGGCAATTTAAGCATCAGCCTGAGAAAACTGTTCGAAAAAATGCACTCAGATTAATAAAGATCCTACTTATTCTAGGATGGAAAAGAAACAGTTGAAGGTTAGTGCTACTACTCAATACAATAAATGGCATACAGCCCACAAATTATCTACCTCAAATGCAAATTGGAAATCCCTTTTTGAACTATTAAAAACTAATAACGAAAAGATGTTCTGGGCCATGGCAAGAAGCTTCATAAATATAAATCTAACTTAGAGTTGAACTTGTGTAGAAGCGCATTATAAATGCCACTTCATATATCAATAGGCGAGTCTGACTGGATTATGGCCATTGGGAGCTTTATTTTGTCCCAGGCCTCCACCAGACTGTAGACTCTTGCTACTCGCCCACTTCCGATTTTTTAGAGGGATTTGAGAAAGATGATATTGTCCAGATCATTGAAGCTCTTAAGAATTCACGAGCACCCGGGCCTGATACCTTGGCTAATGCTGTTTTAAAGGAGAATCCTCTATTAAGGGCACTTGTGCTACAGCAACTATTTTGCAAAATATTAAAAGAAGGTTTAATCCCTGCTAGTTGGGGGAGGTCAATCTTGATTCCCGTCGTCAAAAAGTGTGACCGAGCCAACCCCTTAAACTCATTAAACGATCGTTTTTTGGCAATGCTCGATGTCAGCCAAAACATTATAATTCAAAAAATTCACAAAATGGGGGACGGACACATGATTGTTACCTCAGATCCAAACAGGCTTCCACAAAAGACACAGCGCACTTCATAATATCAGTGCCCTCCAGTTTATCATTTCTGCCTGTAAATACAGGTTAAAAGATAAGTTATATCTTTGCTTCATTGATTTCAGTAAAGCTTTTGATACAGTATCTAGACCACTGCTATTGACAAAGCTGAGAAACTGGGGCATTGATCTGTTCTTAGTGTATTTTCTTATTACCTTATATACTGATACTACAGTGGGTGTACATATGAATCAAGGGGGCGAGATTACATCGGGAATATCCACCAATGCAAGAGTTAAACAGGGTTGCTTCCTAGCCCCCCTACTTTATATATAATCTATATGTATGCAATATGGATCCTGCCATCAAGTTACCTCAAAATGCTCCCTCTCAAATTGGAACTATACCTGTCCCTTGGATAGGATACACGGATGACACCATCTTGATGGGCTGTACTCCAATAGGTTTACAACATTCTCCTTACTAGTCTCTCTACTATATGTGGAGGGACGTCTGCAGTCTTTCCATCTGTTCTTCCTAGAGCATGACATGGTCCACCCTCCAGGGGAGCCCCAGTTCCTCCACCCTTCAGAATCTGTATTTCTTTCGGCGGGATCTTCATATTCTCCACTGCCGCTCGCAGCGACGTATATTGATATTGATGTCTGTCCATTTGAAATAGAATGCGGAATGGGTAACCCCAGCGATATTGGATCTTTTTACCGAGAGCCATAAGGTGACCGGGCGCATCACTCTCTGTTTCTGAATAGTCCCTCGGGATGGATAGATCCTGAAACAATTGCAGGGTGTTGCCTCTAAATTGAATTAATTTCTGAATTCTGTTTTTTTGGAATATTAGTTCCTTACACTTAAAGAAATTGACCCTTGTAAGCACATCTGGAATAAGGTACTGGCATTATTGGAAATTAGAATAAACTTCGTGCGTTCGAGCCAGTGTAAAATCTACTTCAATTTCTCCTAATATCTCCAGAAACAATTCCCGGACATAGCTGTCTAGATCTGGGTCTTTGACCTCTACAGAGATACCTCTATTGCGGACATTATTCCATTGTGAGAGGTTTTCGGACTCCTCTTGTTTCTCATCCACAGAGGCTCTATGAGCTGCGAGAGCCACCATGTGTTGTTCCAGCTGATCAAAAGAGTTTGCTTGATCACAGAAGGCCAAATCTAAATTCTTCAGTCTGGACTCAGTTTGTTGGGCACTTTGGTAATTCCTGGACTGAGCCTTTCAGTTCTTGCAGAGTGGAAGCCATACCTTGAAGCGACTGGAGGAGCCAGGTTATGTCACTCAGAGTCAGGGGCCAAGGCTGGTTCTGATCCAACAAGGCCACTGACAGGGGTTTTAAAGTGCTGCAGTATCTCCTTGACTGAGGTCGCCCCTTCTCTCTGTTCTTCCCAGACTTCAATTTGGGTATAGCAAGTCTCGCTCAGGCTGCAGTTCAACTAAAGAAGGCCCTTGGTGAGGTATCCGAAATCAGAGGCCGGTTACCTCTGGAAGGTCAGATGGAGGTCCCCTCAGATGATGGCCCCCCAACCCGACTATTCCTGTCCCTGCATTATTATGGTACTATCAGGTGCCAAGGTTAGATCCCTCCTTCTCAGGTAATGTGCCAATAGAGCTGTGTGCTTGGTAAGAGCTCAAGTTACCATGCACTCCTTTAGCTGCATAGGCTCCCCGCTCGATAGAACCTGCATCAGTGACGAGGTGACCATGATCCATCAGCCTATTCCCCCAACAGCCCAAAGTCACTTGCTTTCGTGGTACTACCTATTCGCACCGTTCTCAGCCAGTAGTATGTGCACTGTACCTTACTAGGTGCATTCGAATATCAGGATGCCCTCCTTCCCCATGAGCTGGTGTTTATGGCCTCTCCACTGCTGTCTGCATGTGGGTGGCTTCACTGAGACTACTCGCCCAGCCTAACCCTCCAGATCGGGGTCGCACTACAGCCTCTGCGATTCCGCTGTCCCTCATTTCGGCCATAGCTTTCAGGGTGAGGGTGGGTGTTACGAGCGCTCCCCGGCTCCATCACTCCGGCTGGGTCTCTGAGAACGTGAGTTCTCCTGAGCTCACTAGCACTCTACAGGCTCGACTCTGGATGGCCAGGCAGTGCAATCTAATGCTGATTCCCGATCCGACTATAGGGCAGCGTCACCTGATACCATTGGCTCGGGTCTGCACTGGATCGCCCAGCTGCCATATTGTCTCCTGTCATCAGCCGTGGGTCGGATTGTAATCTGATCTGGTCATGGTCAAAGGCTATGGCTAGTGGACCTCAAAGAAACCTATTGCTGCAACATGTACAGTTGCCACGGCTGAAATCCGAGGCTACCGGCCATGAAAGAAAGCCATGCTTAGTGGGCCCCTTTCAGATACCTATTGGTGCAACATGTACAGTGGCCAAGGCCAAAAGGCATTGCTAGTGCGCCCAAAGAAACCTAATGATGCAACTGGTACAGTGGCAACGGCTGAAGGCCATGGCTAGCGGGCCCCGAAGAAACTATAGTATAATAAAACCCTTAAAATTCTGTGAAAAACCTTTAGTTAGGAGAGAGTTAAGGTGACCAGATTTAACACAACAAAACCCCTGAAATTCAGCAAACGCATTGCGAGCGAGTCCACCTTAACTATGTGCCCCCTGTTAAACAGTGTATGAACACAATGATGACGTCACTATGATGAGAAGTAGTCGGCCCTAAAGAAACATAGAAACGTATTGGTGCAACATGTACAGTGGCCATGGCCAAAGACCGTGGACACTGGCCATGACCCAAGACCATGGCCAGTGGGCCCCGAAGAAACATATTGGTGCAACATGTACAGTGGCCATGGCCGAAGACCCCAGGGCTAGTGGGCGCCAAAGAAACCTATTTGTGCAACATGTACAGTGGACATAGCCAAAGGCCATGGTTAGTTGGCCCCGAAGAAACCTATTGGTACAACATGCACAGTGGTCATGCCAATGGTTTAAAGAAAAAATGGCAGACTAAAATTTACTGTGTAATTATGACATATGTACATATATGGTATGTAACAAAGCAGAGTTCTTATATTTCAAAATGCAATGATAAAAGCAGTTATAGCAGTGAAGTTATGTATGATGCCATTAGTGACAACATCAGTGATTTCATGTATGATGTAATAGTTCATGTCACCAGTGAGATCATCTGTGATGTCATCATTGTGGTCATGCGCTGCACAACAGGGGGCGCATAGTTATGTTGTACTTGCTCAAAATGCGATTGTTGAATGTCAGAGGTTTTGTTGCATTAAATCTGATCACTTAACTCTCTCTTAACCACTTTTTTTTCACTGAATATGTATGTGTGAGTGTATTTCTATGTATATATATATTTAATTAATAAGTAGGATATTAAGTAGGGAATAGTAGAATGGGGTTATATAGAAAGGCAATGTTATGTAGGTTAAAAGTTAAGTAGGTGTAGGTTGTTGCAGTGAATAGATAAACAGCGGGTACAGGGGAGGAACTCTGGTGGGAGGTAGCAGGATAGTGTGGCGGCCTACCTGAGACCGCCTGGGGAGATATAGCCACCCACAGAGGCCACCCTCTGGCCTCACACTCCATGTGGGTTGTGCCTGAGGTTAGGTAAGGGGTCTGTTGTGTCAGACTCACCCTAAGCGTCCCCGAGACCTCTCCAAGGATGGGTGAGCTGGTATAGCAGGTCCGATTTAGTTGGTGTTCACGCCAGGGGAATCCTAGGAAATAAAAAAGGGAAATAAGTGTTTTTATAAATAAAGCGGGGTCCCTATAAACTGCACTCTGGTGTAGCCCATCCCCTGTTAAATGTGATTTTATTTGCAGGTGTAGCACCCTCCCCATCCAGGTGGTCTGGTGGTTGGGGGTGGGGATTCCCCTGGGGACGGTCCCTGCTCTGGTGAAGGGAAGAGTACACCCTTGCATGGACCAGGGACGGAAAACAATGTCTACATGCTGAGTAGGACTGCACTCTGCCGAAAGTATTTAAACAAGCTTTGTAGGTGTAAAAGGGGTACACACTCTATAGTTTGCTTGCAACTTCGGAAACGCTCCTCTCTTTGGTTATTCTCCAGGTGTCAATAATGAACCTCCTGGAATGGCAAAATCTCCCGCGTTTGCCAACTCTCCCCCACCCTCTCGGCCGCCGCTGGTGGGGTCCTACAGTTAATATTTGCTTTTTCCAGCGTTGCCAGTGGGCACAACCTTCAGTGCACATTTGCAAGCAAGCTGATCAGTGCATGCAGGGTTCTGAGAAAAGGTGCAACGAATCCAGTGCCCTGAACACAATGCTCGCGACTTCCGTGAATTTGAGTGCATGCCTTGCCGCTGCTCTCGCGTGACTGCGGCCCCTCTTCCTCTCACACCCACGCGCGCACGTTTCTGCTAAAAGGCGGGCCAGGAGCGTTTATGGGAACTGCTTGTCATTGCAAAACAGTTGTTCTGCGTCCTTTAATCATTGTTCTATAAAATACTCAAATTTTCGTTCTGAAGAATAGCAACATGTTTTGGGGAGTGCTTCTATTTTCACTTAAGAAACCCCCTAATTCTTCGTGAGGCAATTAAGGAGAATCAGTATTTCTTGTAAAAAAAAAGAAATGTCCTGGCACCAAAAGCTTTTTACGGCACTGTTTTGCTTTATGGTGAGCGCACACAGTTTATACTATTTTCACTGTCTGACTTGAAGACCCTACTCTTCAGGGAACAACACTGATCCCGGCAATAAACCCTGTCCTCCCGCCCCCACCCCTTGCTGCTCCTCCCCATCATAGCTCTTCTCAGGGGCGTTGCTAGGGGGGGGCTGAGGGGGCTATAGCCCCTGATCTTTTGGTTGTAGCCCCGGATAGAATCTCAGGAGCTACAGCCAAAAGATTAGCTAGCACCCAGTCCCAACAGTTCCGACATCATCTTAGCCCCGGGTCTTTTCCAGACCTAGCAACTCCCCTGGCTCTTCTGCACCCTACGTGTAACCTTCCAGGTAAGCCCCATGTGTACGGTGCTGTGTTTCTGCCCAGCAAGCTTTTGCTGTCCAGTACGTACATGGGAGGGGAGGGGGAAAGGATATTTTTAAAGGGACGAGTTTCTCTCGGAGTAGTTAACACACAAACAGGGGGCGTACTCTCTTCTTTACACCACCACTCAACTAGAACACAGAGATACTATGACACCATTCGGTATAACTGTTCTCATACTAACATCTTCCGCTCACTCCTCATCATTCTAAGTAAACACTGCTGGTTACACACCCCACAGCCAGGCGTTCTCCTCAGGCCTAACACAGCCACAGTCGTTCTGGCTAAATCCTGCCAGAACGAACACATACCTCTGATCTCAACCACCACACCTACCGCTAAGAAGCAGCTTTTTCACGAATACCACACCAGCTGCACACATACCCGGTGCGCACACGCGCCGTTGACTCTCCCTACTCTCTCTACTGACCTGAACTTCGGTTCCCAAGGGCGTTCAACCTACCAGCGCCTTCAGACCATACCAATGGTATATAAGGCGCTATATAAATGCAAAATAACATAACATAACATAACATAGAGAAAGGTTGCATTTTTTTACTATTTTCAGTAAATACATAAGAAATGTTTTTGATGGTTATGTGGATTAAAACCACAGACCTGACAGGAATAATGGAAAAAGGGGTGGGAACAAGGGATTTCCCTTTCAGATAAAAAAAAAGTACCCCTCTGTGCTCTAGCACCATGAAGCGTCTCTTGTGCTAGATGGAATTACCAATAAAGATCTCAGACCAAATAACTGGACATGCTCAAAGAATATAGCAGAGTACTACTTTATTCTCAATTTAATAAAGCAGGGTGCACCGGAAGACATTGGAATGATGCTTGCACACACACACAAACTTGATTACACAAAAGTCTTAGACCCCAATATATGTCATCTATGCCGTCATCCTACGTGGCAAACTGCAAAACCTATTGGCGGGAGGGATTGGTTAGGGGTACATATTTACTTATAGAAAGTATAAGGGTAGTACTTCATTGGCGGTCTGATATATGTAAAATACGGAATAGGACGAAATGTAAAAAAGACAAAATTATTACTGACCACAACAAAAACAATCACCACGAAAAGTTCTAACTACCAAAAGTTCAAACTTTTCATGGTGTGTGCTTAGGTGTTTTGGGGGGTCGGTATGAAAAAAATGTTTTTAAAAGAAGACTGCATGGGGGTGTCCTCTGCAACACACCCCTCACTGTGCGGAGACACCTCCCCCAGACCCCTGCCAGAACAAAAACCAATAAAAACCAGGGCTGCGGGGTGTCCCCCACAACACCCCGCTCACTATACTACAAAGTATAGTATGTGGGGGTTGCGGGGGAAATCCCTGCAGTTGCCCGAAAAAGAAAAAAAAAAGAAAAGGGCCCTGTGGCGCCAGTTCCCGATCACGGAAGTGAAAGAGAACTGGCACTGCAGGGACACAGCGCGTCTGAAAAGGTAAGTAGGGTGTGGGTGGAGGTATGTTGGGGGTGTGGGTGGGGGTGTGTTGTGGTGTGTTGTGTGTGTGGGTGGGGGTGTAAGTTTCTAGGGTTTTGAAATGGATGTTTGCATGGGAAATATACGAACAATTTGTAGGGCGTACATATCCCATGTGAACATTTCCATTGCAGGTTATTCCACCTTGGAAACTGCACGTAGATACACCTCGTACTACCTGTAAATAGGTATAATACTGATTATATCAGACAAAATGACAACAGATTGGTCTATACAACATTGTATTGCAGGTTGCCCCATAGACCCACTGATTGGTTGCCATTCCCACCCAACCATAGACCTTCAACTCAGCTAACAGTATGCAAGGGAACCAACATCCAGGTGCTTGAGTCATGTCAGATTACTCCCCACTTTCCCAATTAGTCCATCAGCTCTCATCAGTTTTACCATAAGCCAACATTTCCCGTCTTTAGTTGACCTTGCTGTTTCTCTGTTCTGATCATTCAAGGGAGTATACGCACATCCCTTATCTTCAGCCACAGCTTGATGAATAGCCCTTGTTTTCAACTTCTGCATCATGTGTGAGGAGACCGCACATTTTTCCATTTCGACCACCTATTTACTGCTATTTGATTCAATTATGCAGGATGTTATTGCTCCTTTGACTTGCTCACTCCATCTTATATGAGCCTTATTCACTGTTAACTGTCCAATACTTGGCTCTTGCACATGTTTTTGTCTTTGTTAATCTAAGAGAAATATGCCTCAGGCTCGTGGCTTTATCTGTCTGCATCCCTTTGACTTTGCAGTTATTTTTTGAAATAGCATCCTTGATCCCCGGCCAAAATGAACTCCTCTTTGTTTGGACACAAGGCTGTTTTCAAGCATCTCCTGACTCTGCATCTCTGATCTGTTTCTGAGGTAGTTAGAACAAATCTTTTGCACAAGCCAGAGTACCTTTTCCAACTGTGGCCGTCCTAGCCACGTTATATATTCCTCTATAGCAAACTTCTATTTGTCTCATCTACCTTGCGTTGCTGCAAATTTATACTTATTGATCCACAAGTTACTTTATCTCCTTTTTTGCATACATGATTACTTTATTATTTCGTACATGTTTCTCTTGTCGCTTCAGTTACATCATCATTCGTAAGTATTTTCGTATCGTTTCAGCATGTTCTCGTATATCTTCTTCATGACATCACTCTGCCCTCGTTGGACGTTACTCAGTGCTCCATGATGTCTAATGGTGCATGCAGACATCTATCCACTCTCTCTCTCTGAGGGAACATTCAGTATGGTTGTCTGAGTGCATAGCGTCTCTCATACACTCAATGCAGTATAGGGACAACACTGGGGGTCCCACATGCAGCTCTTCTCCTGCTATTCCAGAATGATGGTGGTGAGGGGGCGGGAGTTAAGGTATATGCGTCTACCTGCTCCTCTATACCTCCATCATTCTGTTTCATCACCCCAGCGTTTATTATTTTTCTTTTAACTCTTATAGGACAATAGCCAGGGTGGTTCCAATTTCCCCCTATTTGTTCCAGGACCAGGCCAGCCGGAACAATGAGCTTCTCATCTGTACGAGAAGCCATCTGGGGCGGGGCGTGGAATAGCATGCTGGCAGGCCTGTTGAGTGTTTCTAGAAACATCGGGTTCTGGTGCCCCGGGAATATACAAATGACAGATCTGGATAGTGGAGAGGGTTAATTGGTTGGGAATTGGTTAACAGCTGGGATGCTGTCTGTTTTCTTGCAAGCAAACGTATAAATCCTTTTGTTTAGCCATTTCTGAAAATTAACATTTTGACATTTACAGTTATGGCTTTGTTTTAATTTGTAAACACAAACTTCATCCGATACCCACAATCCCCTTCATTCACATTGACTGGCAGCAGCAGAGAGGCCATCATTTGCAGGGGGGAAGTCCTAAAAATTAAAGTGGGGGTACTCATCAGCAAACACAATGGGATGTGACGTCGGCAGAGATTAGCATGTCATGGTGAAATATGCACATTTCATTAAATTGGCTTTGCATAACCACCCAAATTGAACAGGACGAATGGCATTTGCCTTTCATAAAATCAACACACACAAAACCAAGAAAGGATATTTTCTTCTAATAGTGTTTTTGAAAACATTAAAAGGTGTGCATGTTTTAAACTCCAAGAACCCTGCGACTTGCAGCACCGAAATTGGACATTTCATCTTTAGTTTGTTATTTTTTATCAGGTTATATAGTGCAGTGATGCAGTGTCTGGCCTACAAACCTGATGACTGTGGTTTGATCCCTGAGGTCGGCTTTAATTCATAAATTCGAAGAAGACATCCAATGTTTCCCTTTTAGCTGTGGGGGACAGAGTCTACCCTCGGAATAGAGTGGATGAACTCCGTTCCCCGCGTGTACCTTCGACTTGAGCCCCGATTTGCATCATGATCCACAGCACTCAGAAAATGTCACACGAAGGAAAGATTGCAGAGTATTTGCTGATTGCCCTGAGCCGTGCTGTTCCTGGTGGCAATGGGGCACACCAATGGTGGCTGCCAAAATCACCACAGGCCCCTAGATGAGGCAGTGCAGTTCCTACCGCTGTTACAGTAATTGACCTGCAATCACCCTGAGTGGGGCAATGGAAATGTAACTTACTTCAAGTATGCTGTACTGAAATGAGGCAGATCAGGGCAGGAGCTCGCTAAACAGTTTTCTTCAGATAGACACTCTCATTCTTGACGTCCTGATAGTGACCTATGGAGGTGCTGCTAGGTTATAGGGAGCTATAGCCCCCGGTATTTTGATTGTAGCCTTGGATAGAAGCTCAGGGGTTACAACCAAAAAGGCTAGCTAGCACCCAGCCCCAACAGTCTCAAAATTAGTGTAGCCCCAGATCTTTTCCAGACCTAGCAACTCTGATAATCCCATCTGCACAATGAGCTCTGGGGGCAGTGGAAGTGCACTCAATGTGTGATAAGTGTGGACTTTCCCATGGCACACCCTTATTGGAGTAAGCACCCCAGTGCACACCAAAACTAAACAGACTCAGTGATCCACCTAGAACTCCTGTAGAGGGCTGAGTGCCCGTTCCTTCTAAAGCAAGTCCTGTTAAATGAGCGACCTCCAAAAGTAGCCCGTTGTCCTCCAATGATATGTTCAGGGCCTTCCAATAGCAGGGACCGCTGATCCCTTTTAAAAAATCTTGCTCAGTTCCCAGGAGAATAAACGTATGGGCTGCCAGTACTAATGAAAGAACAACTAAAACACGTCTACATTATTTCTTAATGGCACAAAAAACGAACCCACCTCCGACTACATGCACCACGGCTCAGAATAATGGCATCTGGAACTTTTCAACTGACAATAAAGAGTTTTAAGGAAAAATGCATTCCATCAGGACACCACTAAAATACGTACATCCACCCATAACATGAATGGCTTCAACTACAAACGGTGTGTGCGAACATGTCAGTGCATGATATGATATGATATTTTATTTAGGGCCATCTTAAGCACTTTTGGAGCCCTGGGCACAGACATCTTTAGGGCCCCCCCTCCACCAAACCAAAGGAATGAAGGGATCAAGAATACTGGTCACGCCCCCGTCCCCCACCCGTCGCGCTCACAACCTTTAGGTTGATATGCTGTCTCGCAGCATAATAAGTATGTTTACTCCATTTAAGTCCCCTTGCCCTCTTCATTCTTGCTCTAATCAGAATGATAAACAAATAGCGTTTGAAGACCAACATTAACAGTCTATGAAGCGGTTACTGTTCTAGTACATGCAGGATACTTGTTATCAATAACATCTAGGAAGGTATGCAGCCTGAAGTATTAATGCAGGACCATATGTAAAAGGTACATGTAACCCATACTAGACAGAGAACTCACATTAGCTGCCTCATAGAATGCAAACGTGCTCATGCATGGACAGAGGAGACCAATTGGAAGGAAGGAGAAAGCTACACATACCGTAGCATGGATAGTAGATGCAGATTAGAAGCTACCAGGAAGTTGTCTTTATCCAGACAGACTGAGATGAGAAGTGGGACATGGTTTTCAAATACTGTTGGCATTAGATTTCAAAGGAATAAATGCCTGTGGTGTGCGATATAAATATGCTCACAATTAAAGTGGAAGAAACCCTATAGCCAGTGAAACCATGAATAAGTTTTTATGAAGATCATACCATGAGAAGGAAATCACTCTGAAGGGCTGACAATTTTGAAAGGTTTAGGAACTGGCAATATTGAGAGGTTAGGCAATACAAGATTAAATGAGATGCCCAGGAACAAAAATGGTTGGAGGGGTGAAGCTGGGATTTGTGCCAACTTTGCAAAGTCTGCATTTGAACACATTCTTTGCCAGTTCTTACCATGAACTAAAACAAACTCATTTTATAAAAACGGACTTAGAAAGTACACAAATCATTTACTAAACATGACCATTTTTAAACAAAATATTATAGAAGGGCGTTATGCAAAATGGGAATGGTTCTAGCTTCATTCTCTCCATCATCAAGGGAAGTATATAAGTACCATATATTCTCCTTTGTATTTTAAAGCTTTAAATACTTCCAAAACAATGGCTTATGACATTTTCATTTATAAACGTGCATAAAAACCTTTCACTTTTACCAAAAAGTGAACTGTTTTTTGTGTCAAACAAGCGGACCTTAACATATGCTTGCCTGAGGCCTGCAACATCTGGTCCGCTCTCTTCTGTCTACCAACCCTTGCACCCAAATGGCCTACATAAGAAGAAAGATCAAGTAATGGGCTAAACGATACCAGCAGCTTGCAAGAAGGCAAACCTCAAAGAAGACAGCACAGTAATGAGAGATATATTAGATGATTGGAACAGGATCACTGTATCGTCTGCTGGCAAATCCAGGATACAAGCATGAACGCTTTCGTTCCATAGTCTTGAATTGGGTTACTTGTTCAACTCTTGGACTAACAGTTTATGCCATCGTTGGAGGCGATTGTCTAGGTTTTACAACACCCCATCTGAACAAACCAATTTCTAGACCTTCACCATACGGATGATATGTTAGTTTTTATAGCAACCCCTATCTGGTGCAGGTACATTGCTGATAATAGCAGATATTGTTCTGCATGACCAAGTACATATGCATGCAGGTTTATAAACCTCAGACATAGGAAAGGCTCAGCCAGCCTTGCTGGAATGTGATATTCTAATTTTGCATATGAACACATATCTTTGCAATGGATGCTTCACACACTGAGCTAACTTCTGAACCATTATGGCACTCAATATATCAATATGCATTTCACTGTTGCCTATTGCACATGATCAACATAATTCCCACAGGAAGGAAAGAATGCTACAGAGTTGTGCCATAAGGGACACACAAACTATGTATAGCACAGTGAACACAGAAAGCAATACATGATGAATTTATCAAGGCAGAATGTACTTGTCAAAACAGAAAGACAATGGGTTTAGCGCCTCAGCAGCACCCCATAAAATATACTGACATGTGCTATTTAAGAATGGTGAACAATGGAATCTTCTTCAGATCAGGCAGCCTTGTGGGGCACCCCTCCAAGGTGGGGGCCCTGGCAAGTGCCCCTTTTGCCCCCCCATAAAAACGTCTCTGAGTTTATTTACATAGCGCCTATACACAATGTGTTTCAAAGTGCATCAATGCAAAGGAGGGAACAAGGGAAAATACAATGACATTCTGGAGAAAACAAAAGGTGAGGGGGAGGGGTGCAGAAAGGGAGGGGAGGAATAAAACAAGCGACTATCGTACTAGGCCTGACATTTCAGATAGTGCTGAAGGGGGGGAGAGCAAGTGAGGGAGGAGGAGACAGACTAGGTTGCTATCATACTAGGTCCAGAGACAATTCTGATAGAGTAAGTGCATAGAAGAAAGTAAGTGGAGGAGAGGAGAAGATAGGAAAAGGGAGAACGGGGGAGGAGGAGAGAACAGAGAGTAAGCAGTCCAAAAGATTGGAGATGCATGAGGGGCGAGCGAATAAAATTGCAGAAGTCATTAGTAACACATAATGTTCAAGCCAGGATACAAGATGAGGGTGGGAACAGCATGATTCAGGCCCACAATGAGTACAAGATGCAAAGGAAGTCCTGCATCAGAGATGAGAAAGGGAGACGCACTAGGAATCAATGAAGTCCATAAAAGTCAAATCCAGCATTGGCCACAAGGCGGTGATGGTGAAACCAGAATGTATCAGGACAGACTTTTGCAGAAGAAGGCTGGAGGGGGTAAGGGGCGCAGGGTAGAAGAATCAAGCAAAACAGGCAACACCTGCGTGCGAGAAGGGCGGGGGGCACAAGGGAACATCACAGGGGACCAGAGGGGTTGGGGATGGCCTGTGGGGACAGAAGGGGTAAACACATTTTGATGCATGCGTTCCTGCTACCTGAGTAGGGGGTCAGGACCTGTGGTCTCCTGGTCCGAACAGGTCGAAACAGGAATTGCCCTTTTCTTCGACTGCCCAAACAGGAATTGCCCTTTTCTTCGACTGCCCAACAGGAATTGCCCTTTTGTTCGCCTGACCTTCACTTCAGACGCTGGAGCGATAGACACCCTTGATCTAAGAGTTAAGAGCAGGAAGGAAGATGCAGGGCTAAGAAGGTGCACAGAGACTTAGGCCAGATGACCTAGATCCACTTGCACCTGCTCCCCATCAGCAAAGGAAAAGAGGCTGGAGGGCCCCTTAATTAGTGAAAAGAGCGGCAACCAGGGAGGCACCAGGTAGGCAGGGCTTGCTAAGTGAGAAAAAGACTGTCAACCTGGAAGGCACCAGGTGTGCGGTGCTTAGGCCAGGTGACCAAGGTCCACTTGCACCTGCTCCCCAGCTGCAAAGGAAAAGAGGTTGGAGGGCTCCTTAAGTAGGGAAAAGAGCGGCAACCAGGAAGGCACCAGGTGGGCGGGGCATGAAATGTAATGATTATTAGGAGGTTTTAGGTTGCAAATTAGGAATTTCCAGTCCCCGATATGGAGGAACTAGAAATAACAACGGGAAACCCAACAATAACCTATGTGGTACCAAATGCCCACTAAAAGTGGACAAATCAGTCCAAGGTGTTCTTTTTAAAAGAAAGGAAGATGATTTAATAAGCTGGTAGCAATGTCTCTAGGACGCCATGTTGTAAGCCACCAGAGACGGGGTGTTCTTGCATTAAAAAAAGGTAAAGTTCACAAAGACAAAACTTTGATTAAAATCACAGGAATTTGCAATTCAGAAAAACGTGGTATTGGTGAAATCCTTAGGAACACACATGGCGGGGATCCGGGATAGATAGGACTCTTGCTGCAGTCAATGCATGTTGGGAGAGCCCCTTCATTATGAACCCGAAGTCTTCCTCTCGGGATGAAGGCTAATAGGGGCCCGATTCATGGAACACTTGCCCGGTTCAAAGTGAATGTGCACTGCCGACACAAACCCTGGCTCATGGAACCGTGGAACGTGGATTTGTGCAGGGCAAAGTCAGCGCATAGTCATCTTTGCAGTACAAGATGACTTTGCACGGTTCCAGGAATCAGGGTTTGTGTGGCAGTGCAAAGTCTCTTTGAACCGGGCAAATATTCCATGAATCGGCCCTTTACACTGCTAGCGAAAGGAACGGGCACAAGCGTTGTGTGTGATCTGCTCCACCATAGGCAATTGGAATCATCATTTACCACTGTAAAGACTGGTAGGGGGTGTCTGTACTTCTGCTCTCTATATGGTAGAGGAGAGGCACAGAGGACCCCAGCCAAGATTCTCTATTTGGTAGCAATGGACGAGCAATCAAGGCCTAGCTTCTCAGGAGGTGAAGCGGGCTGGTTCTTAAGTACAGTGTAGTCCCCGAACCCCCACAAAGGAATGTCCACACACTGTATTACTGAAAACACAGTCTTTATATAATTAATATTCAAAGGTATGTACACAATCACAATAACGCACTTTGTACTCGGAAGTCAACAATGATAAATATATACAATTCTAAAGTGGTACCATCAGTGTTATCGAATCTCATTAAAGTGCATCAACTGTACTGTTAAAATGTCACACAGATCAATAACGAGGAAACCAGCAATAGAGATAGGCAGGAACGTAAGATGGTTGAAACGGTAGTCTTATTTCCTCCTATTAAGGTTTTACCCCCCCAATGTACCTGGTGGAGTAGAGTTCTCCGAAGATGCGTCGACCGATCCTTCTTGAGTGACTCCCTTTAAAGCAGGAGCCAAGGATCATCGAGAGGCGTCGAGGAACTCGGCGTTCGGTGTCGGGGAATCGACGGCCCTTCTTGAGTGCCCTCCCTTTAAGGCAGGACACTGCCACGGGTCGTCGAACGTCCAAAGGCGAACAGGTTGAACTACGGCCGTGAAGTGGCAGCTTCGTTCCTAGCGGTGCTCGTTGACGACAGAGCGTTGGCATCCTGCAAGGAAGAGGCGTGCTGGGCACCTCGATGACGATAGTTCTGGACCGCGAAGAGATGATGAAGAACTGTGGCCCAGCAAGGGCGTCGAGTCGTCGGCGTCTCTGTGGTCCTTAGGTGGCGGGAAACCCACCGGCGGATGCACCTCGGCGTGTCGACGGTCGGGCCTTCTCCAACGGGATAAAGCGAGCGACGATGCAGACGAGAGCATCCGATGATCAAATGAAGTTCTTAGGCAAACGGGAGCACGGCGGTTCCGGTCAGCGACGGTGGTCGTCGACAGTGGCGGACAACAGTCCGGGTGCTTCTCTTTGAGATTCCGCGGCAGTCCCCGTCTCGGGTCGGCAGCCTGTCGAAGGTCTGTCTACCAGGGAGCTTTGGCAAAGATCAGCTGTGCACGATGGTCCCTCGTAGCTCGGGAAGAGGGCGCCTTACCACGTTCTCTCTGGGTCAGTCCTTGGAGACACAGCAGCTTTCAGATTGTGAAGGAGAGCAACAGCACTTCTTCTCGTCCAGCGGAGCTTCAAGGTCAAGCTTCAGTTACTCCAGTTACTCGTCGTAGTGGACTTCAGCTTCTGAACACGATTCCTAGCAGTGAGAGGTCCCCAGATATACTGTTGATCTCCCATTCATTCCGCTGGGTCACACTCAAGCATCCAATCACGACTAAGGGCATTCATGCAGGCAGGCACCCAATCAGGCACACAAGGTATTCAGGCCATTCACTTCTCTCCAGACACTCACAACAAGTTATGTGTATTGGGACAAATACCGAGCCATTCAACACTCCAAACTGCATTCCTACAGGTTTCGGGCAGGGCTGTCTCAGTCATTGTGTCAACCACCAGATACTAGACATCCACAACACAGAATGCATATTCATCACACACTCTATTCACCCGGGTCCCACCCACAGGAGGCACAGGAGGCACCCACAACATACATCACTGGGAAGGCTCCAGCTAGTCTGGCCGGGCCTTCACAACAACACCATATATGGCATTTCCACCCAACAGCCAGTCAGGGGGAAGGGACAGAGTCAGGGCTTCCCAGGACTTTGGGAAAACAAGGTAATAGGTAATAGAAAGCAAGAGGCCACAGGGGCCATCTTGTTTTTCATCAGGAAATCAACTGATCCCAATGGCAGGGCCGGGGTATCCCCAAAATGGAGGATACTCCGCGCACCTGTCAAATTCAGCATGGAGCTGCCACCAGCCCATACCCTGCTCTGCGGGCCACCCACAGGTGCCCAAAAACATACACTAGGGGAACAGGGTTTTACCCCCACCCATGGGTGCCATAAGGGTATCCCACGGGTCCGTTCACCAAACCAAAAGAGAGAGAGCTGCACCGCCATGAGTCCCACATGAAATCCTGTGCGGAAAACACGACAGAACACACGATAAAAAGCAGTAAAGGACAAGGATACGGAGGCCCTGTCCCTCCGATGCATTTCCAGCATCACAGTCGCCCCCCCCAGACTGAGGTGGAGGGTGCCTAATCTCCCACGGGATAGACACCTTCATCCAGACGGTCAACATACCTTCTGGAAAGGCCAGCTGCATTATCGTGACTCTTCCCTGGTCTGTGCTCTATGGTGAAGTCTAGCCCTTGCAGGCTAATGGACCACCTGAGCAGTTTCGGATTCTCACCCTTCATCTGCATAAGCCATATGTTATGTTTAGACCTTGAAGGTAGACCCCGTAAGGTAGGGCCTAAAACGCCTAAGGCTCCAAACTATACTAAAACATTCCTTTTCAACAGTAGCCCACCTAAGTTCTCTACCCTTGAGTTGTCTACTGATGAATATGATAGGATGTTCTCTCCCTTTGTCATCTAACTGGGACAGGACAGCTCCAATTCCGGTGTTGCAGGCATCCGTCTGGACGATAAAGGGTCGGCTGTAGTCAGGCGCACACAACACGGGTGCCCTACACAGACTTTCTTTCAAGCCATCAAAGGCCCTCTGACAGTCTTCAGTCCAATTAACCTTCCTAGGCTGTTTGGGTGAAGTCAGAGCTGTCAGGGGTGCAGCTATGGTTCCATAGTCTGCCATGAAATTGCGATAGTACCCAGTGAGGCCCAAAAAGGCTCTCACCTGAGTTTGAGTAGTGGGAGTCTCCCAGTCCTGTACATCCTGTACCTTACTGGGGAGAGGTTGGATTTGACCCCCTCCTACCTCATGACCAAGATATGTGACTTTCCCCTAAGCTATCTGGCACTTGGTGGCCTTGATAGTGAGGTTAGCCCTTTTCAAGGCCTGCAACACTCTACCCAGATGTGTCAAGTGCTCTTCCCAAGTGGAACTGTAGACAGCAATGTCGGCTAAATAAGCCACACAAAAGGCTTACAGCCCACTGAGAGCATGATTGACCAATCTCTGGAAGGTGGCAGGGGCATTCTTCAACCCAAAAGGCATGACCCTAAACTGGTAGAGCCCCTCTGGTGTTGAGAACGCCGTCTTTTCCTTGGCATGGTCCGTCAGAGCTATTTGCCAATAGCCTGAGGTGAGGTCAAAGGTGCTCACAAATTTGGCAGCACCTATGGTGTCCACGACCTCATCAGCCCGGGGCAGTGGGTGTGCGTCAGTTTTGGTGACGGCATTGACTCCTCGGTAGTCCACACAGAACCTCCAATCCTTGGTACCTGCCTGGGAACTTGCCTTGGGGACAAGGACCACGGGACTGGACCAGGGACTGGTTGAGAGTTCAATAACACCCAGATCCAACATCTCGGCGACCTCAGCCTGGATGTGGTTCTTAACCGTATCTGACATTCGGTAGCTCCTGCTCCTGACAGGTACGCTGTCACCAGTGTCAATCTCGTGCTTACACCACGGTGTAAGGCCTGGCGTCAGCGAAAACAGAGAGGCATACTGCTGGAGCAAAGTCCTGCAGGCCTTCTGCTGCTCGGTTGTCAAATCTGGAGAGAGATGCACTCCTTCCACTGAGCCATCCTGAGGGTTGCTATGCAGCAAATCAGGAAGGGGCTCACTCTCATCATCTTCTTGCTCTGAAGCCAGTAAGAGACATGAGACTTCGGCTCGCCTGTGGAAAGGCTTGAGCCTATTAACATGGAAAACCTGAGGGGCTACCCCTGGGATTCCCATGTCAACCAGATAATTGACCTCGCCCATCTTGGAGATTATCCTGAAGGGTCCAGTCCATTTATCTGCCAATGCCCGAGGCTTGGTAGGCTCCATCACAAGGACTTCCTGTCCCGGAGTCCAATCCACTTGCGATGCCT
Source organism: Ambystoma mexicanum (assembly GCF_040938575.1). Classification (NCBI taxonomy): domain Eukaryota; kingdom Metazoa; phylum Chordata; class Amphibia; order Caudata; family Ambystomatidae; genus Ambystoma; species Ambystoma mexicanum. The sequence continues at coordinate 1,052,685,268 of NC_090926.1, forward strand.
TAAGGTCATGCCAGTATTTGTTCAATTCCTGGCTGGCCTTGAGATTCGCTGTTGCCTGACCCATCATCTGTGTCATCCTCCGTCTGAGGCCTAACACATAGTCCCCCACTTGCTTGGCGGGACAGGGAGGGGTGGCTTCCAAACCTTCTCTGATCAAGGCAGGGGGTCCCCTCCCGGGATGTCCAAAGAGTAACTCAAAGGGGCTGAAACCAATACCCTCTTGAGGTACCTCTCTGTAAGAAAACAGCAGGCATGGCAGGAGGAGATCCCATTTCCTCCTTAGGGGCTCTTCCAAAGCACCTAGCATGCCCTTGAGAGTTTTATTAAATCTCTCAACTAGACCATTGGTCTGGGGTGGTAAGAGGTGGAGAACTTGTAGGTTACCCCGCAGTCTTTCCACATGGTTTTCATGTAACTAGACATGAAGTTGGATCCTCTGTCAGAGACAACCTCCTTGGGGAATCCAACACGGGTAAAAATGCCCAGGAGAGCCCTGCCAACCACCTTGGCAGTAACAGTCCGAAGGGGTATAGCCTCAGGGCACCTGGTGGCATGATCTACCAAAACCAGGATGAACCGATGTCCACCTGACGTGGGAGGGTCCAGGGGACTGACAATGTTGATGCCCACCCTCTCAAATGGTGTGCCCACCACTGGCAATGGCTGCAGTGGGGCAATGGCACTGCCTCCAGTCTTGCCAGACAACTGACAAGTTGGGCAGGTCCTGCAGTGGGACTCCACTTCTACTCCCATCCGGGGCCAGTAGAAATGGGCAGAGAGCCTCTGCTTAGTCTTCTTGGTACCAAGATAACCAGCTAAGGGCACCTCATGCGCCAACTTCAGTAGGAAGGGCCTGTAAACCTGGGGTACCACCAACCTCTTGAGGGCACCAGGTTCAGGCTTAGTGGGCTCACTAACAAGGAGCTCACCCTCCCAATAAATCCGGAATGTCCTAGGCACTTCTCCTTTTGCCTGGGACAGGGCCTGTTTCCTCAGACCCTCGAGAGAGTGACACTCTCTCTGTCCTTTACAGAAGTCTGCCCGGGAGGGTCCCCCTACAGCTAACAAGCATTGAAGATTGGGATGATCCTCCAGGTTGAGAACCTCTCCCACAGGAGAGTCTTCTGGCTCTTCTCCCACAGGAGTTGAGACGGGTTTACCACTGGACCCAGCCCGTCCGGGGCATGGATCCCAATGGGTGCTGTAGGAACAGCAGGAAGAGAAGGAGCTCCCTCCACAGAGGTGGCCTTTTTGCTCTTCCTTCGTCTTGCCCTAGGCCGCGCCTTCGGCTCGGGTACCTGACTCACAGCCAGACCCGGTGTCACCTGTGTCCTAGTGACCACAGCAGCAGTCATGGGAAGGCCATCCGCGATCAATCCCAACTCTACTAGATCATTACCTACCAGAATGTTAGCAGGGACATTGTCCTGAACCAGGACAGGAAGCTTTGCTGTCTTGTCTCCAATTACGAGTGTGACTCGGACTACAGGCGATAATTTGGGGGGCCCACCAGCTAACCTGGTGGTTCTCAGAGGAGCACCTACATAGTCCTCTGGCTTGAGCAGGGTCCTGTCCACCACTGTCATGCTTGTCCCACTGTCTCTCAAACCAGTAAAAGGCTGGCCATTCAGGAGGACACTTCTCAAAAACCGATGGGTGTTCTGTGGGATAGTCGCCAGTACTTCTGCATACTGGTCCCAGGCCCCAAGGGACACTAAGGAAATCTCTGCAGGAGCACCAAATGTGATTCCTGCAGAGGAGGGGAGGACAGTGGTCTCCACCTCAGACATGGGGTAAGGGTAGGTCAGGCTGACAGCCTGTACTCCGAGTGCCTTACCTTTACACTTGGAGTCACCCCTTTTGTGATCCAGAGCCCCACAATCCCAACACGTGCCGGGAGTGTGGGGTACGGTACTGGAACCACCGGGAGCCTGCTTTGCAGCAGGTGGACCACTACTCTTATTCCCACCCACAGATGACTTATCCCCACTAGATTGTTGGGTCTTCAGAGAGGGGGGTTTAGGTTTACCCGACTGTGACTGCTTTTGGGGCTCCTCAGCTTTCTGAGAGGCCCCCTTTTCTTTGTCCTTGTCCTTCCCACTGGAGTCCTTAGGGGACACCCGGTGGGAGTCCCACTTGTCAGCCAACCTAGCCATCTTAAAGGGATCCAAAATGTTCTGGTCAGCAACATACTGACGCAGCTCTGGCGAACAGGCTTCAGAAAAATGGTCAAAAAACAAGCGGTGAGACAATTCAACAAAGGTTTTAACCTTGTAACCATCAATCCATGTTCATGTGCGCAGCACTCACCCAGTCAACCCAAGACACATTCTCTCTTTTCTTAAAATCCCTGAACCTTTTAAGGTATTGGGTAGGTGTCTTGCCAAACTTGGCAATCAAAGCAGACTTCATGCACTCATACTGACCCCTTTCTTCCACACTCAGCTTCAGAATACAGTCATACCCAGTTTGAGGCACTCTGCTTAACAAACACTTAGCCCAATCTCTTTTATCAACATCATGAATTGCACAAGCCATTTCAAATGCTTCAATCCATTGGAGGATATCTGAACCCTCCACAAACACTCCAACCAAATCTTTCATGAATTTAGTTGCTGGGGACCAGACACTCTCACTGGATTTCCCTGAATTCTCCACTTTAGCTTTCTCTAGCTGGATTCTCTGACATTCAGTGTCCTTGTCTTTGAGTTCAAGATCCCTATTCATGAGTTCAACTTGTTGAGCCAGCTCCTCCTTCTTAAGCTCAGCATGTATTTCCAACTTGCGATATTCAAAGGCCAATTTCATCCTTAATAACTCAAGGTCCAAGGAATTGCTGGGGTTCGGAATAGAGGCAGTAGGAATGGTGGCATTCCCAGAAACAGATTCAATAGAAACCCCAGGGGCAGAGTCCTCATTGGTTGCATTCCCCCCCTCATCAAGAGTTTCACCATCGGTCTGGTAGTCCAGCAGGGCAGCTATCAGCTCAGCCCTAGACTTATCCACAAAGTCTAACTTCTTGGCTTCACAAGCACTCTGGAGAGCCTCTAAGCTCATCCGAGTCAATTTACCATTTACAATAGACTCCACTGCTTGTAATGCAGTTATTTTGTACACAATGAAACCTTAATTTAATAAAGTGCAGATATTTTGTAAGTGGCTCACTCAGCTTCAGAATACAGTCATACCCAGTTTGAGGCACTCTGCTTAACAAACACTTAGCCCAATCTCTTTTATCAACATCATGAATTGCACAAGCCATTTCAAATGCTTCAATCCATTGGAGGATATCTGAACCCTCCACAAACACACCAACCAAATCTTTCATGAATTTAGTTGCTGGGGACCTGACACACTCACTGGATTTCCCTGAATTCTCCACTCTAGCTTTCTCTAGCTGGATTCTCTGACATTCAGTGTCCTTGTCTTTGAGTTCAAGATCCCTATTCTTGAGTTCAACTTGTTGAGCCAGCTCCTCCTTCTTAGGCTCAGCATCTATTTCCAACTTGCGATATTCAAAGGCCAATTTCATCCTTAATAATTCAAGCTCCAAGGAATTGCTGGGGTTCGGAATAGAGGCAGTAGGAATGGTGGCATTCCCAGAAACAGATTCAATAGAAACCCCAGGGGCAGAGTCCTCATTGGTTGCATTCCCCCCCTCATCAAGAGTTTCACCATCGGTCTGGTAGTCCACCAGGGCAGCTATCAGCTCAGCCCTATACTTATCCACAAAGTCTAACTTCTTGGCTTCACAAGCACTCTGGAGAGCCTCTAAGCTCATCCGAGTCAATTTACCATTTGCAATAGACTCCACTGCTTGTAATGCAGTTATTTTGTACACAACCAAACCTTAATTTAATAAAGTGCAGATATTTTGTAAGTGGCACAGTTATACACTGATTCTTAAAACCATAAGCATCCCACCGCTGCCACCAGTGTAAAGACTGGTAGGGGGTGACTGTACTTCCGCTCTCTATATGGTAGAGGAGAGGCACAGAGGACCCCAGCCAAGATTCTCTATTTGGTAGCAATGGATGAGCAATCAAGGCCTAGCTTCTCAGGAGGTGATGCGGGCTGGTTCTTAAGTACAGTGTAGTCCCCGAACCCCCACAAAGGAATGTCCACACACAGTATTACTGAAAACACAGTCTTTATATAATTAATATTCAAAGGTATGTAAACGATCACAATAATGCACTTTGTACTCGGAAGTCAACAATGATAAATATATACAATTCTAAAGTGGTACCACCAGCGTTATCGAATCTCATTAAAGTGCATCAACTGTACGGTTAAAATGTCACACAGATCAATAACGAGGAAACCAACAATAGAGATAGGCAGGAACGTAAGATGGTTGAAACGGTAGTCTTATTTCCTCCTATTAAGGTTTTACCCCCCCAATGTACCTGGTGGAGTAGAGTTCTCCGAAGACGCGTCGTTGATCCTTCTTGAGTGACTACCTTTAAAGCAGGAGCCATGGATCGTCGAGAGGCGTTGAGGAACTCAGCGTTCGGTGTCGGGGAATCGACAGCTCTTCTTGAGTGCCCTCCCTTTAAGGCAGGAGTCACGGGTCGTCGAACGTCCGACGGCGAACAGGTTGAATCATGGCCGTGAAGTGGCAGCTTCGTTCCTAGCGGTGCTCGTCGATGACAGAGCGTTGGCGTCCTGCAAGGAAGAGGTGTGCGGGGCACCTCGGTGACGATAGTTCTGGACCGCAAAGAGATGATGAAGAACTGTGGCCCAGCAAGGGCGTCGAGTCGTTGGCGTCTCTGTGGTCCTTAGGTGGCGGGAAACCCACCGGCGGATGCTCCTCAGCGCGTCGACAGTTGGGCCTTCTCCAATGGGATAAAGCGGGCGACGATGCAGACGAGAGCGTCGATGATCAAATGAAGTTCTTAGGCAAACGGGAGCACGGCGGCTCCGGTCGGCGACGGCGGTCGTCGACAGTGGCGGACAACAGTCCGGGTGCTTCTCTTTGAGTTCCGCAGCAGTCCCTGTCTTGGGTCGGCAGCCTGTCGAAGGTCTGTCTATCAGAGAGCTTTGGCAAAGATCAGCTGTGCACGATGGTCCCTCATAGCTCGGGAAGAGGGCGCCTTACCAGGTCCTCTCTGGGTCAGTCCTTGGAGACACAGCAGCTTTCAGTTTGTGAAGGAGAGCAGCAGAACTTCTTCTCGTCCAGCGGGGCTTCAAGGTCAAGTTTCAGTTACTCCAGTTACTCGTCGTAGTGGACTTCAGCTTCTGAACACGATTCCTAGCAGTGAGAGGTCCTCAGATATACTGTTGATCTCCCATTCATTACGCTCGGTCACACTCAAGCATCCAATCACGACTAAGGGCATTCATGCAGGCAGGCAGCGAATAAGGCACACGAGGTATTCAGGCCATTCACTTCTCTCCAAACACGCACAACAAGTTATGTGCATTGGGACAAGTACCGAGCCATTCAACACTCCAAACTGCATTCATACCGGTTTCGGGTAGGGCTGTCTCAGTCATTGTGTCAACCACCAGATACTAGACATCCACAACACAGAATGCATATTCGTCACACACTCTATTCACCCGGGTCCCACCCAAGGAGGTACCCACAACATACATCAGTGGGTAGGCTCCAGCTAGTCTGGCCGGGCCTTCACAACCACACCATATATGGCATTTCCACCCAACAGCCAGTCAGGGGGAAGGGACAGAGTCAGGGGTCCCAGGACTTTGGGAAAACAAGGTAATAGGTAATAGAAAGCAAGAGGCCACAGGGGCCATCTTGTTTTCCATCAGGAATCAACTGATCCCATTGGCAGGGCTGGGGTATCCTCAAAATGGAGGATACTCCGCGCACCTGTCAAATTCAGCATGGAGCTGCCACCAGCCCATACCCTGCTCTGCAGGCCACCCACAGGTGCCCAAAAACATACACTAGGGGCACAGGGTTGTACCCCCACCCATGGGTGCCATAAGGGTTTCCCACGGGTCCGTTCACCAAACCAAAAGAGAGAGAGCTGCACCGCCAGGAGTCCCACATGAACTCCTGCGCGGAAAACACGACAGAACACATGATAAAAAGCAGTAAAGGACAAGGATACGGAGGCCCTGTCCCTCCGATGCATTTCCAGCATCACAACCACGACCAGGTGATCATAAATGCGCTAATGAAATGCTGGGGCATAACCAGAACAATCAAAGGTTTCAGTTTCTATGCTTGCATGTTGTGGTTGGAAAATGGCTTGTTTTGGCATAAGATGGGAGGTCGACATCCTCCCATTTCTATTGGGCACGAGGAAAGAGCGATGGAGTATCTCTATGTTGTGGTTGCAATAGAGGGTCGGTTAAGAGGCTGCTCCCAGCAGCTGAGAGCAGATAACAAAAAGGTCCTATCTGGGACACTCCCCTTGTTTTCGAAAGACTTTACAGTGAAATCTATTTGTATTCAAATTACAGATTCAGGGCAGATTTTGCTTTGGGAACTTAACCCATTTTCATTATTTAAGAATAATTACATTGTTTCACAGAAAACCATCCTGGGCAATGTCGCTGGGCTGCTCAAGGCGAGGCTAGGTGACTGTTGTTACATGGCAGCAGGGTCAGGAGAGGGGCAGCAGCCCCCTCCAGGGTCAGCGCCCCTCTCCTCCCTGCATATAGGGAGACAGCAGATTTGGCGCATCAAAGCGCAGGAAAGGTGAGGTAATAAAAATACCCCACCCTTCCACAAGAATATATGGGTGCCTTGCACCCAGGATGCCCAGGCAGGGAAACACCAAAGGATGCCCCCCCCCGGGGCAGAGGGGGCCCACTTAGTCAGCTGCAGGCTGGCCTGGGGGGTTGGTGCACAGCCCACTCCACCCATCACATGGATCCAAGGGTCGCGGGGTCCTATATAATCAGCTGTACGCAGCTCCAAGAACACAAACTGTTTGTGGACCCTGCACGGGGACCCAAGCAGTATAAGGAAGTTCGCTGTGTTACTCAGGGTCTTCCTGCTCTTTTTCTTTTCCAAAAAAACCCTCCCACCCTAGAAAAAGGGGAGAAGAACAAGGGAAAGAAACTCAGGACACCGTACGTTGACCACAACAAGTCGTGGGACAAGAAAGGCAGCACGGGCCAGAGGGGGTGACCTCTGGACCCGGTGCCCAAAATAATGATATTATTATGATTACGTGTGTTGTTTATGCTCCCATAACCATATGTGTATCAATAAAACCTACGGCCTTTTTATTGCCAACACTTGACCAAATTGTTGTGGTGTCATATTTTATGGGGAGGGCAAGGGCCGTAAGACATGACGCACACAGCCGAACACAACACATGTAAGGCATATGGGTTCAACAGTTGTTCAGTGTGCGATTGGTACCATCTAAGTTATATGTGTTTTTTCCGTATTAATATGCTTTTACCGCCTCATATCCCCTGTCGTACTTAATGTGAGGCAAGGTGTGAGTATTAAAGAGTAAACAGAATAGGACACGTCGCTGGAAATAGACCTTCGCTGCTGGTTCTGCAAATCTTGGGGCTCGAACAGAACTGTGAAGAGTCCTCCTGTCACACAATGCCCAGAAAGCCTTTTTAAATTCTAGTGCAATATCAAAAAAAAAGCAATCCTCGAACACTGCACAAGGTGTCACTTGCATCCTAAGGCAGCGTCAGACAATGTTATTGTGGCAGCACCACACACAGAAGAGAAACCAGGCACTGTCATAATGGTACTAACTGGCTATTAATGCATGCAGCTGCAAAATCGTGCGAGTACCTGACCATATAATAACAGTGGTTAGCAAATACTGGTATACACGCCAAAACTGTTGGCTTTGCCAATGCTTGTAATTAACAGGATGTCAGTGAACGACACGCACATTGCTTAAAATACCAGGTGGCTGAAGGCCATTATTAATACACCAGTAGTACTTTTACAGCTCCAATTGAGCTATTAACCCTCAGAAGACGGTTTAAAAAAACAATGGCAAGCAGAGTACACCGTTTGATGTTACTACTTGATATACCCAGCTCAAAGAGATCCAAGGAGGATGTGTCTTGGTCGGGGTGCGGCAGGAAGTGGGTGGGAATGGTTAATGGGATTATCATGGTCATGGCCAGTCAATGGGTGGGTAAATAACGAAACAAAGCCTACACGTTTTGTGTCCATCCTCAAATCCGATCTCCTCTCTAGCTGTACTCGAATGCAATAGTTTCGGCTTATACCGCCACCGAATAGCTGTAACTAAAAAGAATCCACAAACAGGATGATGGACCAGCCAGCCACTTACTACAGTCTCTGGTGAGACTACAGAGGATAGCTCTTCAAATGGGGCAGACCTGTGCTCTCCATGGACGGACGCAAAGCATAATGTGAGGCGGTCCAGAGTATTCCTAAAGGTGGGAGAGACCCTTCTGTCAGTTGTTATGCATGTTTCCTTGACTGGACACCTTCAGCAAATGTACGCTGCTCCTCTCTCCAGCATAAACTCCCCGAAAGAGATCTATCTGGTGCCTCCAGGTTATGTAATGTCCTCAATGCCATGTGCCTCCCTTAGGCAGGGCCACCATACCACTGCCACCTTCATATCTAAAGGAGCCACGACACTCTCCCGGCTACTACCAATGGAAACGTGTCATGCAGGGGCAATGCAGAGCAACACAGGTTTGAATCCCGGTCCCGCACTTAGAAACTGGGCTCCGGTATTAAGCACGTTATAAAAGATGAATTAACAAATTAATTGTACAGGGAAGAAAACATACAAGCAAGTCTTACCTTTGTGAGTTAAGCACACTCAACCGAAGTGGGATACTGGAATACATGTAATAAACATAAACATAACATACCCTATACATGTGGTGACTGCTCAAAGGCAGCAATTAAACAGAGAAGTTGTCATGATTGGGGCGCAATGGGGGGGCAGAAGTGTTCTAGAGGTGGAAATTTTCCTTCTTCTATTATTATTGGTATTTTGTCTAGCGTTGTGTTTTGTATTTGTTTGCTTATCTTGGTAAAGCATTTGCAAGACTGCTCTAATTTTGGTCTATATATACTGTTTTCCCAGTTGGTCACCTTGCAATTGGCCATGCTGTGAGGAGCACCTGGTATTTAAAAACTGTGGGCTTACTGCACAAGAAAATACCAGACTCGCTTAAAGTGGAAAAGGTTGCTTTAATGTGACAGGCAGCAGCTCTCAACAAAACGGTAACCTGGCTCCCTGGCCTTACAGACTAACAGATCATTTAACAATCACCAAAACAATTAAATAATTAAACAATTTACAATTCATCACATCCTGTCCCTTTCTCCCTCCCCTCCCCCTCAATTCCTCTCAACCTTCATTCCTGCTTTCTCCCATCTTCTCCCTGAGGCCACGCCCCTCCTTCTTCAATACCTCTTCTCCCTCTTTGTACCCCCAGGGTAGCCTGTTCGTGCAAACAGCTCCACCGGCTTGCTTTACCGTGCTAGTACCCCTTTTTGCTTCCAGCAACCATCCTCCAAAGAGCCATGTCCCCGGCACCAGAAAAACCATCCCCTGAGCTGTTCTTTCTGCCCCACCCCCCATTCCCATCTACCGCCAACTCTTTATGATCTCCTCCACCACCATCCTGACATCAAACAAAATGCATTGGTTTCCAATAAGCGACAAGTGCCCTCCAACCTCCTGAAACAAATCTAAAGCCTCATATACAATCTCCTGGTGCGCCAGCGTTTGCACCACTCATGACCTGCAAAACTTTGCCATCTCCCTATTAATGCTTTTCCTTGTCCGTTCCACAGCCCCTTCCTTCACTGCTCCCCTCCAAATCCTCCCTGGCAACAACATTGCCCAAACCAAAAACAGCCTAGGCCATATCTCCCTCAACCAACTCAGGTCCCTCTTCATCTTTTTTGACAGTGCCACACCTGTCGTTCTCCCCTGCATATAAAACCAGAGCTGCCGGCGCACCATGAGGCTCTCTCATCCCTGTCAGCATTGGCAACAGTTGGGCCCACCTGAGGCCTTCAACCCCAGACCATCTCAACAATGCCAGATTATAAGTACACCCCTGTGGGGTAAAATATAGCCCCTGAATGTGAGAAATAAAAAGACTAGGCTAGGCCAGTATTTAAGAGTGAAGCTGACTGATGTTATCCATTGGAAAATGCAGGCCGGTCCCAAAACACTTCTTTTTCTTACTTAAGGCCTAGAATATGAACAGAAATGGGCCTCTTTCGACTTTACCAAAATGAACAGGTGCTCGAGTGGAGGAAAATGTGCCTGAAAACTTAAAATTGCTAGATGTGCCCAATGCAGGGCAAAAGACATCTGTGGTTGAAAATGCTATTTTCATAAAATATGAAAAGCTGCACTTTCTACTTAAAGAGACAGATAACAGCGTGTACAATATCTTTATGCAACATGAGACTGTGGGCCTCATTACGAGGAGGTTGGTAAGGGGTTAACGGCAACGGTAAACGTGCCGGAGCCGTTAACCCCATACCACCCTATTACGAGGTCTCCTCGCGGGACCCGAAAAGGACGTCTGGTTTTACCAGACGTCCTTTTCGGGTCCCGCGAGGGGACAAGCATGCTAACAATGAGCCCGTCATTAGCGCGTCTGTTGTTAGCATGCCCTCCATTCCCATTGTAGAGGGGGGTGGTCCGGGTTCCCTTAATGAGAAAATACCGGGCCCTCCAAAGTCGGAATGGCCCGGTATTTCCCCATTCAGGGACAACGGTCCCGGACCCGAGCTTGGAGGAATCCAGGTGAAACCGAGTCTATGACATTTCACACCAGAGAAAAGACTGTTTATTTCCAACAGCCAAAATTACATTTATGGAAAGGCTTATTTCATGTTTATAATGGAACACTGGCGCTCTCTGTGAACTGCCCTGTTTGGTGAAATTCTGAATGTAGCAAAAACTATATGTTATAAACAACATGTTTAAATGTAATTTACTATGCAACTGGGTAAACACAATGCCGTGCGAAATGTCAAAAGGTAAAAACATTTCGTTGATCTAAAGATGTACTTTGAGAAGCATGGATGCAGAGGGGCATTTCCACTGAAATGAAACTGTGAACCATGACCTGTTGGTTTGGGCTTTCTAAGAGAACGGTCTGGTTTTAAAGAGGAAAAAATACGAAGAAATGATGGAGGAGAGATTTCAACTATGGTGTATTGTTTATAATACAGCCAACAGACACGACCTGTAAGGTCAGGTGCCCCATAAAAAGTGCAATTAGTTCTGAACAAACACCCTTTGAAATCTGAACTCCAGGCTTTTTGGAGCTGGGCCTCCCAAGAAAAATGTTTGGCTGTCAATTCGTTGCAGATACCAGGTCCTGCAGTAGTAACCTTGAGGCCAAGCTTCCCATAAAACTGTACATTTAGCAATGAGCAAGGCCTTTGAAGCCAAGAAGGACATGTTAAGATAAACACATATAAACCAGATGGCTGGTCACATATTTTCAGGGAAATGGAAACCTACCTACTGAGGCCATGTGATGCTTTGCCATTGATTAAACATTGAATACAGTTTTTCCTTAATAAGAGGATCAGTGTGTTCCCGATAGAGCCCACCCCAGGTTCAAATTAAACAAGAGATAAAGTCCATTGTGACCCTGTAAAAACAAAATTTGTTGTACATAGTTTATTATGTTGAAAAGTATAATTTGTGCCATTTACATACACCTAAGCAATGGGAGAGTTGGCACGGGGTAGATTGTGAAAATAAGGTCTAAATGGGAAATGGTCCAATTTTTAGATATTTCGGCGTAGCAGTAAACTGCGAAAAACAGTAACTACGCTCAGGAAGGGCGTGCCAAAAAATAAAATTAGTATGGGAGGATTCGCCGTAAAATATCTATCATGGGATTTTTTAAAGGACCAAGGGAGGTATTGCAGTAGACGATTTTTCAGAACAAAAGATGCACGAATCGTTGTCAATTTGAAATGCTGTATCTATTCCCCTCCGTCAGCCTACACCATACTTATCTCCCAACTTCTGGACCTATCAGCAGCCAGTGGGCATTCCAGTGGGAGTTGAAGGGAACATGCTAGCCAATCCTGACCGCAGGAATTATGACAAGGTTGCTGTGTCACTAGCCCTAGAAAAGGCCAGGTTTGCATCAGAACTGGGCTTTTGGTGAATTATTCGGGGAGAGGGAACAACTAGCACATAGGCCTCAATCCTTGCATTGGAGGCAGTGGCTGGGACATAGAGAAGCTAGCTGGGACCTAGACCAGAGGTGCAGAAGGAGCTTGGGTACAGGAGGAAATCCTTGACTGAAAGCCCTTGACCAGACCTGTGCTGTCCTCAGAAGAGCCCTGCTGTTTTTCCCAAACAAAGCCTCCCATGTAAGTAGATATCCCAAAGCCAACAATTGTTTGGGGAGTCGCCTGCCTTTATCCCTTTCCATTGGTGGGTCATGGAGGGGGCGAAACTGGAAAGGCCCCTCGCACAATTTTTAAAATCCATTCAAAGTAAATTCCCCATAGAATACCACCCCTCTGTTCAAATTGCCCTGTGTTGGGAGAAGCCATCCTTAACCCTTTCCATTAAAGTGTGAGGAGGGGGGAAACTGTGTAGACCCTTAGCACATTTGATTAAAGCAAATCAATAAATTCCCATATAGAAAATCACGAGATGAGGGTTGTTAGAATTCAAAACTAACAATAGCTCATCCCCAGTGTGTTAGAGCTGGTATAGATCATAAAGGCCTGGTTGACTGTCTTCGAAATCCTTGACTTTTACATAGAAAGGGGGGGATCCATGATCCCAGAAAGAAGTAATCCATAAAACACCACCTTTCCAGTCAGTGTGGAGGGTGTAAAACGAAATTCCCCATTCATTTTAATCTAGAATTACAAAGTATTGTATCTCTTATGCAAGTGTGTTGCAAAAAAATGTGTCTTTTGTTTTGATTTTTCGCTGACCTCAAACTATAAAGTCCTGCCTTTTAGTTTCATGTGTATTCAAAAACGATTTTCATTTGAGTTCCTCTTTCTCAACCTAGCCTTTTTAAATCAGCAGCAAAAACGATGTTTCCATTGTGCTCTCACTCCCTGCATCTTGCCTTTCAATAAAGGGGTCGTATTAAATTGAGGCCTGGAGAGGGTCAGTGGGGGGGTTTGCTGGGGGAAAGGTATTGTTTCACAGTAAGTAATTCCTGTGGACCCTGTATTATAGCGTGAATGTGTTCTGTCGGTTCAAATGAAAATAAATCTGTGTAAGCTATTATCACATGTTTCAAAAATGTTACTTGTGTTGTTTCATATAACCGGGTTATTGTGTGATCTTGGGTGTTGCCACAGCATTGGTGGCTGATAATTGCATCGTGCCAAATATTAAATAAATAAATATATATTTGCACTATACACCGGCCTGGTTCCTAGTCCATTGATGAAACTGGGTATTTGCTGGGGTTGGGTGCGAGACGGGTTGGAGGCCTCACCAAATTGAACCTAAAATAAAAGTGCTTTATTGTGTGCCACTTTGCTTCGGGGGAAAGGAGTTCCCTGAGTTGCGAGTGACCGCATAATAAACCGCGACAAAACTGGGGGCTTGTGCTGAGATTGGTAGAGAGTCTTCACTTGTGACAGTGCAGTAGCAGCACATTATTCATTTGGGTGTAATTGCATTGCAGTGGATAGAAGGTTATGTTGGATTGTGAAGGTGCCATTCAGACCTGTGCCCTGGATTCCAGGGTGGTGTATAGATAAAACATTGTTGATTTGAATTGTCATTTGGAGTAGAAACTAAGCAGAAAACAGGTTGAGATTTTTGCCCTTGCATAGAGAATATATCAGGTGCAGAACACATTTCAGAATGAGTACCGTGGAAATAAATATGGCCAGGAAGCACCTCCTATCCAACTTGTTTATTAAAGGTGAATGGGTCTAACAGGAGCATGAAATGTGGCAAGCTAGAATGATGCGGGTGGTTACCTCTGCAAATGTTGATATGTGGCAGGATAATGGGCTGTTACATCAGGTCCTGACAAGCTTTTATATGACACAGACCAGCAGAGATGAGCAAATTAAAATGGCTCAGCTCATAGCATATATGTACTTCCATATGATGACCATGGGAAAAGGATACCAGGATAGAGTAGCCTCTGTGCAAAACCAGTCTGAGCCTTTGGATCAATCACAGAGAGAGTTGAAACAATTAGAAGAAAAAGTGCAACTGAGACAAAATTCAGAGTTAAAATTCTAATCTTATTCAGCAGCTAAAAGATGAGCTAGGTACACAATAGCAAGGGAATTTAGAGCGAGGGGCTCCATTTTCTACACTGCAAGGGGAGTACCAAGAATGTGTTGAAAACCTGAGAGCAAGTCAACACAAATTAAGTGAGCAGGTTGTGCACAATAGAGCCTGCTTAGAAAATATTATCTCATTTGAAGCACAAAATAAACAACTGAAAGCTGAAAACAGCCAGTTAGACATTAGGGATGATAGTTCTCAGGGTGAATTTGATCAGATGTGTCAAGATCTGAACACTTTGAAAGAACAAAGAGAGCAGTTGAGGGTAGAAATAGCAAATTGTTTCAGGAGAATAGTACCAATTCAGGAAGCGCGCGAGTTAAGGACGAACATGGAGAAAAGTGAGTTATGTTCTCAGGAACTGACTGACATGAGCCTAGAAATTGAAAAGTTAAGGGAACATGTGAGGCAAGCAGAGGATGACATGGAGCAGGCAACACGGGCCAAAATTGCACAACGGGAGGAGATTAGTCCCCTGAAAAGGAAGCAGTCTGAATATGCCGAGACAATACAAGCCTCACAGAAGGAAAATTAGTTCTTTTGTGAGAACAAGGGTCTCAGAGACCGAGTATTGCCACAAAATAAACAGCTAGAAGTTACTCAAGCACTGGTGTCAGAGTTGAAAACTCAGATCTCTATATATCACCAAGAGATAGGGGTTTAGAAAAATATATGTGAGAGGTTGGAAAAGGAAATAGCCAAATATAAACAGGCTTTGAGGCACCCTGTCCAGTTAGAGTATGGAAAAGCACCCTCTGATCACGGAGTGTTGACCGCTTTACCAGGGATCTCAGGCCAACTCACCACCTCATATGTACAGCGTGCAGCTAACTTCATACCTTCCAGTTTTCAAGAACAGGGAAACATGAGGCAGCTGGAATCAACCAGACCTAGTCCAACTGAGCCAGAGGGCCAGTCCTTATCAGATATTGTTGAATATTCATCTCTACCGAGATTTAAAAATACCCTAGCATGTACTTCTGACAAGGAGGGCTCCTACGATGAAAAGATCAGGGAGTTAGACTGGCAGAAACTGAAGTTACAAAGGGACCAGAGTCCAGGCCTCAAAAGGGTATTTTAAAAACCTTCACACATTCAGGGAGGTGGGGGGAATTCTCTACCATACCCGGAAGAAGGGATGAGGAGGATGAGTACTTCCCCGTGCAAAAAGGGGAGTACCAGGGAAATGACCCTAAAAGCCCACAGCATCACAGGGGAGAAGAGACCAGACCCTGTCATTCTGGGAGAGATTCCCAGTCTCATAGAGGTAGTAGCAGCTCCGAGTCAGAGGGCCAGTGGACTCAGGTGCAGCAGAAAAAAAAGTCTGCCAAACAGAAGGGAGGTCTTTGAAAGACCCAATTCGGCAGATAAAGGCCATGAAGAGATTTATGACTCCCTACCATAAGAACGCCAAATCCCAGTATGGGAGCATCTAGAACTTTATGACCAAATGATGACTTCATTTGGTATCAAGAATGATTGAAATTCCATGTAGTTCGTCAAACGGACATTCTCCCCGGAATACTCCAGCTTCTTTGCAGGGCTAGAGGACCAAGATAACCAAAGATGGTCCACCTATAAGGCGGCTATCTTAAAGCATTTCTCCATTCACAGGAACCCTCAGGAGGCCCGTGAGGCGGCCTACAGCCTGCAGTGTGGGGAAGACCAATCGCCTAGGGAGTTTGTGTAAGAACTGAAGCAGGCATTTACACAGACCTCTAGGTGGGTGAACACCAATAGCCGGTAGTTCATCAACAATTACTTCCATGTGCTCTCTTATAACCCAACTGGTGAGGGACTTCCATGAGCGTAGGATCCTGGATTGGGAGATAGAACAGTCCACCCGGATTTATGAAGTACAAAAGTTCTCTGAAAACAAAAACAACCCTAAAAACCCCAAAACGTCAAACACAGCTGCTGCTGCGAATGTGGCAGAGGTGAAAAATAACCCCATATTGGACTGGGAAATGGCAGGGGCCTAAAAATACTCCTCCCGCTAACACTAACAAGCAGAATGAGAGGCAGAGGAGACCTAATTGGGTGGTAGCCAGGCAAGGTATCAGTCCAACGCTCCATCTGACCCTGCCACCTAGGTCAGCCCAAGATACAAGCGTAACAGACCCATCTCGGTATAAGTATGGACTCTCCTGGCACAAAGGGGGGCCAAACAGGTAAGTACTGCCCAGGAAACCTCCCTCAAAACTCTCCTCAGAACTTCCCTCAGGAGGGAAGAAATACTACACCCCACAACCTAAGTTTCTTTCCCAGATACCCATCAAACCCCAATTTCCGCAACAATCCCCCTCTCTCTCTCCGCTTTCAGGATAATAGATTCCCAAATCAGTGAGAAGGGAGACCTAAGATGAAGGGTTATCTGGGAAAGTCCCAATACCCGAGCAACTCTGGGAGAAGGGGCAGCTACCCTTTCCAGGAGCAGCAAAGGTATGAATCCAGACCCCCTACCAACCAGAAAGGATGTCTCAACTGGAGCGACATGTCCAACACTTAACACAAGACCTGGGTCACATGTTGAGTGCTCAGCAGAGCCCTCAACTGGACATTTCTGCCCAGAACAACTTGACAGCCGGGTCTGGTGCCCTGGAGCAATGATGGGAAGAACCCTCTGACAACCAACAGGTTCCAGAGGAAGGAACTCGGGGGGGAAGGTAGTTGCAAAGCCCTAGAGTAGGCTTCCTTTCTCACCAGAACAAACCCCCTTGAAAACTCTCAACCTGAACACCTATCTTCTGCCCCCGAAAGGCTGGAAACTAGGGAAAAGAGGGTAAGTAGGAGAAATCCAGAGAAAAAGATAACCCACTTTGTGGAGAAAATTCACATCATCCTGTTCGAAGGTGAAGAATCCCTGGAGGATTCAGGGAATAAAATCTTCTCTTTCAGCGATGGAGGGATACTTCCCCAGGAAAAATGGGTCCCAAAAGACCCGTCTTTAGATTGGGTAAGTATGGAGACTGGCCCAGATCAACACATTTGTAGACCCCAACAATGTCACCCAAATGACCCTGGAAGCGCTGAGTTGCCTTCCCCCAAACAGGTTTGGGTAACTGTCTCCAGGAAAAGGGGGACAGCAAAGAATCAGAGGAAAAAGGGGACTTGCCAATCCCACAGATATCTGGGTGCAAATTCTTCTTTACAGATTCCCAGACTCCGACACAGAAAACTGGTCAATATAAAAAAGTTAACTGCCAAGCTGGCACAGAATGCACATTTTATTTGCCCCCTTGAAGAGAGAGAAGGAGGATTGTATGCCTCCGTCAAGGTACAGGGCCAGTTTGCATTATCAGCGCTGGTGGATACTGCGTCTCAAGCCACCCGCCTGTCCAAAAAGGCCTTTGACCGACTAAATTCACGAAAGGGGGAGAGTCACCAAATTCCCCTCACACCTCTTCCTAGACAACTCCAAAACTTTGATGGGAATGATATTTCTGTCGAAGAGACTGAAGAGACTGCAGATCTGGAGATCAAAATTGGGCAGCATAGGGTGAAACACCCAGGGATAGTCGTCACTCCAGAGGGCACACCATGTCTACTGCGGAATGACCTCCTTCGGAGGTTATCACCCCTCATTGACTGAGTGAACAAGGTAATCTGTACTCAGACTACCTGGCCAACCAAATTAAAACAAAGTACAAATTATGTGAGTTTAAATGGCACATGATTGAACAACGGTCCGACAAAATAGAATTCCACTTTAGGAACAATCAAGTCCCAGACATCAATGTCATCTCTGTAGGAGAACAAATTGGTGATGGGCACCCTTCTCCATTTTTGAAAATTACCCCACCCCCCTCCCAGTTTTAAGTAGCATTCCACACTGGAAGCAAAAACTCTGACATTTTATACCAATCCACAATCAGAGGAAAACCCAAATCCCACGATAAAAGATGATGAAAAACCAGCTCAAAGTTTGACCGACATCCAGATAAAGGGTGAACAGCTGTTTTTCCCCATTCAGGTAAATGAGGGGGAGGAGCCTGTTCTCGCCAGAATATGCTTGAATAATGGAAGAAGCTTCATCAGAGAAATATTATTCATGAAACTGCCAAAAGATCAGACCATACCCACGTATAAGTTAATTGATAAGTGGGAAATGGGCCTGGAAACTCAAAATTCCAAACATTTCCTGCCTAAAAGATGTATGCTAAAAATGTCCAATGGCGACAAAAGCATAGAACATAATTGTTGGTTTGTGAGAGATGTCCCCTCCACCTTTTACTTAGGCAGTGACATTCTCAATCGATTCCCAATTAATTTGACCTAATTAATCACAAAGCCTTGTCCTACTGGGAGGTAACCTCATGGGGTTTGACAACACTGTAAAAGCATTTCGGTCAGCTCAATTGCTGCTGTATGCAGTTGAAGTTCAAGTGGGAGAAGAGGTCACCATGCCAGGACATATGCAACAATTTACAATTCCCCTAAAAATTAAGCAAGGACAGAACCTCACAAACAATGACGCCTATATAAATCTGAATTATCTCCAAAGCAAGGTTTGTATTTACATCTGACACCCTTAGTTGACCTAGAACATGACAACATTCAAATATTGGTGGATAACAGCGGCCCTAGAAGTATGACTTTGGGCACAGGCACTTTTATTGGAATGGCAATTGATGCGCAACATTATTCTATTGATTTCGATAATGAGATCATTGGACCAATTCCAAATGACTGCTACAATTTTATCCCACTGGAGAGGATTTTCACCCGGCAATGGGGTATTTCTTGGTGTACTCTTCCTGCCCTTATGGTGGGGGAGAGGTGACCTGTGACATCAGGAAGGATGAGGTGGTATTCCGAGTCAACAGTGACCACCTCCCATCCATGAAACCTCATGTCCAGACCAACAACAGAACAAGAGATCTCTCCACCCAACTGCAGGATACTGCTGAAATTGCAAAACCCGAAGTCTTTCCAGGCTTTAAGCAGATGGTCGAAGAACAAATCATTCTCGCTGATGCCTGTGAGACAGAGGAGCAAAAGCAGAAGCTGAAACATGTGTATTTGGATTTTCAGGATATATTTGCAGTGGATTCTTATGACTGTGGACGCACAGAGATACATTCAACCTCCATGCCTAGAGACCCTGAGATGGCTCCAGTATTTGTGAAGCAATACTAGTTGCCTCTCACGTCTATGGAGTCACTCACAGAGATTATTAAAAACTTAGAATCCCATGGGATGATTCATCCAGTCCACAGTACCTTTAACTACCCGGTAGTGGGGATACTCAAACCCAATGGCCAATGGAGACTTTGCGCAGACCTTAGGGAGTTAAATAAAAGGGTCCACATGTCAAGATGCCCCCTTCTCTACATCGATTCGTGACTGGCCCAGATCCAAGGGTCAAAGGTGTATACCACCATTGACCTGACCAATGGTTACTGGACAGTACCAGTGAGTAGGGAAGACCAGTAAAAGCTTGCCTTTACCTCCCGGGGGCAGCAATACACATGGACGTGAACCCCCTTTGGATACAAAATCTCTGGCAACAAATTTAATATTTTCCTACATAAGGCCATGCCCGACTTGGTTGAAAGGGGAAACTTAGCCTATGTAGATGATGTCTTAATCACGAGTTCAACTGTGGAGGAACACATAGCGGAAATACGCTATGTTCTAACCCAGTTGCAGAAAGCTGGTGCAAAACTGTCCTTTCAGAAGGCACAGTGGTGTAAGTCCCGTGTGAACTTCTTAGGGCATGAAATAACCCCTGAGGGTCTCAATCCCCAGGCGAAAAAGGTGGAAGCATTATTGAAATTGTAAGACCTAACTACTCTGCGAGAACTAATAAGCTTTCGTAGACTCACTAATTTATGTAGAAAGTTCATTGAAGATTACGCAGAGGTCACGCGACCCTTGATCCATTTATTAAAAGTGGGGGAGGGGTCCAGAACAATCTGAGACAGTAAAACAACTTAAGAGAAGCCTTTCCCAAGCTACATGTTTGGTTTACCCCATAAAGAACAAGGAATTTTTCTTGGAGACGGGGTTCTCAGATGCTTGCTTAACGGGAGTATTATACCAAAAGCAGAACAGGGTCAACAAAGTAATCTCGACGCGAGCAAGAATTTGTCCTCTGTGGAGGAAGAATTCAATGATTGCGAAAAGGATCTCCTGGCAATGGGGTGAGAATTGAAGAATTACTGCCCATTCATCCAGGGGGAGGATATCATCGCAGAGATTCCTCACAAACCCTAGCAATATCTCCAAAGTGCTCAAATCCGAACAGGGAACGTGAGAAATTCCAGAATTACTTCC
Source organism: Ambystoma mexicanum (assembly GCF_040938575.1). NCBI lineage: Eukaryota > Metazoa > Chordata > Amphibia > Caudata > Ambystomatidae > Ambystoma > Ambystoma mexicanum. The sequence goes on from NC_090926.1 coordinate 1,052,705,769, forward strand.
TGAATTCTGTCCATGCAAGGTTTTCCTGTGGAGGTTAGATATGGCCAAAACAAGATGAGTCCTCTAGCGCAAGGATTGGCTGACTTGCATAAAACTGTCTCAAGGACGAAAGTCTAAGGACTAAGGACAATATGGAGGTGTACCTTACCTCCCTGGACAAAGTCTATGAGGAAGACACGTGTCAGGGGATACCCACTATTTATGTGGATGGGTGTCCCTACCATGTTGACAATCACGGGGAAAAAGAACTAGTAGCTGGCATTGGGAATGCCTGGGTTAATGATGCCCAAGAACCCTCTGCCGGGTACAAAATAGGTCCCCGAATGTCAGAATCGGAAACTACCACCCCCGGAGACTCCTCACCTGACTCCTTAGAGGAATACTCCTTAGTAGATGTCTTTGGTCTTCTTCTCTCCTCCTTCTTGATCTCCTGCTGGTCTTCGTCTGTCTTGGTGCTCTTCCTTCCCTTCTTGTCCTTCTTGCGCTCGTAGAGATAGGGACGAGCTCCGCTTGAGGCCACCCTGACAGTGGTAGGAACAAGCTGTCAGGTGGACCCAGGGGAGCCAGTCCCGTAACGTCAGGGAAAAAGCCAGTGACGGCAGAAAAAACCCTGTTAGATGGTGAGTCCTTGCTGGCAGGGAGTGTTTCGGAAGTGGAGGGCTGATGTCGAAAAGGATTGGAAGAGAGTCCACTGCGATCCAAGGAAGGCTAAGCGGAGGCTGTACACGAGTAGTCAGGAGGAATGGTAAGGCCATAATGCTGGTAAGAGTGAGAGAGAGAGAGAGAGTGAGAGAGAGAGAGAGAGAGAGAGAGAGAGAGAGAGAGAGAAAAGGAGATCGTGATCAGAAGCGAGCAAGGAGGGGAGAGAGCGAAATAGTAAGGAGAGTGAGCGGGAGCGAAGGCGTATGCACAAGAGTCAGGTATCTAGCGAAAGCGAGAGAGAGAGAGCAAGCGGGAGCGAAAGCGTATGCACAAGAGTCAGGTATCTAGCGAAAGCGAGAGAGAGAGCAAGCGGGAGCGAAAGCGTAAGCACAAGAGTCAGGTATCTGGCGAAAGCGAGAGAGAGAGCAACAGAGGGGCAAAAAGGATGGCTTTACAGTACGGAGCCTGAACAAAGGGAAAGAGCTGAGAAAACAGGGAAGCCAAGGCAGGCTGAGTACTAGGTAGATAAAGTATCAAGGGACCGAGCTCAAAGAGCGGCACTGCAGGCGATGTTAGCGAAAGGCTGACAATGCGAGTTGCAACGCATAGCGTTGTGGGCGTGGCTATCTTTTAAAGGAAAAAGGACCAAAAAGACTAGAACGGTAAGGTCCGCAAGGTGCCTAAGTAAGCCTCCATCTTTTCCACAGTGTCCAGGGTCGCGTTGTGACAGTATGCCCCCTTCTCATCTGGGGTTCCCCGGGCTTATCCGGATGAAGGCGGTGAAAAAGATGTACCAAGCGAGGGGCATGGATGTGGCTTCTAGGTTCCCAGGTACGCTCTGCAGTGGAGTACCCCTTCCAATGTACCAGGTACTGAACTGTACCATGTCTGTAGCGAGAGTCCACCAGCCTCTCCACCTCGTATTCCTCAGGTTCTGGATTATCGGGAATAGATGAGCGTGGCACTGTCCGACCATGCGGATCTGATAGATAGTCCTTGAGAAGGGACGAGTGGAACACAGGATGGATGCGCTTCATACTGTGAGGAAGCTTCAGGCGAAAGGCCACCGGATTGATCTGTGCGGAAATGGGGAAAGGCCCAATGAATCTGGCAGAAAACTTCCCTGGGTGTAGCCAGCGTGGTAAGAATTTAGTGGACAACCAAACCTTTGTGCCAACAGTCCATGTGGGGTTTTGAGATCTCTTCCTGTCAGCGTACCTCTTGTGGAGCTCCCTGCTGGTCTCCAAGTTCTTCTTAGCCTCCCCTTGTATACGTCTTAGTTCACTAAGCCTTTGGTCAACCGCAGGGACAGCAGTCGATGGTATCCCGACCAAGGGGATATGCATGGGATGAAAGCCATAGGAGAACAAGAATGGACTGATTCCTAGGGAAGAGTGTACTGTATTATTATAGGCGAATTCCACCGTGGAGAGAAAAGATGTCCAACTCTCCTGTTCTTGACCACAGAAACAACGAAGGTACTGTTCTAAGGTGGAATTTAGACGCTCAGTTTGTCCGTTGCTTTGGGGGTGATAACCAGAAGAGAGAGCTCTACTGATTCCCAGAATCTTGCACAGTATAGACCAGAAACGAGAAGTGAATTGAGAGCCTCTGTCGGAAACAATAGTTTGGGGTAGACCGTGAAGCCTAACCACATCTCTCAGAAAAACCTCAGCTACTTATGGAGCCGATGGTAGGCCAGGTAGAGGAGAAAAGTGTGCCATCTTACTCAGGGAATCTACTGTAACCATGATGGCGGTAGAACCCATAGAGAGAGGAAGATCCACAATAAAATCAGTAGAAATGTGTTCCCAAGGACGTGCTGGTAAGGGTCCTTGTTGGAGAAGACCCAAAGGGCGATGCGTAGAGGGCTTACTGGAGGCGCAAACAGGACATGCGGCTACATAAGCCTTCACATCCTTGGGTAAAGTGGGCCACCAGAAATACCTTGATACCAAATTGGTCGTGGCTCCTTGCCCCTTGTGGCCAGCAGAGGGTAGATCGTGACACCAAGACATAGCTTGACTTTGAAGCTCTTTAGACGGAAGGAACAGGGTGTCCTTGTAGAAATACACTGTCCCTCTTTTCTCCAAAGAAGACAGACGGTCGTTGGGTATCTGAGTAGAACTAGTAGTACGTTCAACCTCTTGTAGAAATGAATTGACCGCCCCTAATATCCTCTTCCCCGAAAGAATCTCTTCAGGTTTGTGTCCTTCTACTGGACATTCTTCTCCTAGGCTCCGGGATAAGGCATCAGCCAACACGTTCTCCTTCCCCGGAAGATACGTGATGTCAAAGTCAAATTGGGAGAAGAAATATGCCCACCGGGCATGTCTGGAATTGCGATACTCCATTTGTTGGAGTACCTTGAGGTTCCTATGATCCGTTCTCACCAGAAATGGATGGGCCGCCCCCTGTAACAGATGTCTCCACTCGACACAAGCCTGGCGGATGGCCAACAATTCCCGTTCCAATACTGAGTAGTTTCTTTCACTCGGGGTGAGTGTCCGGGAGTAGTACGCCACCGGGTGTTCGATACCATCCTTACCAGACTGTAATAAGGCTGCTCCTATGGCACCTCCAGAGGCGTCCGTTTCAACCACAAAAGGAAGGGACTGATTGGGTTGAATGAGGATGGGCGCAGTGGTGAAAGCTTCTTTGAGTACCTGGAAAGCTTGTTCAGCCTTCGAGTCCCATGAAAATTCTTGACCTTTCTTTAGTAGGTTAGTAATGGGTAGCACGATCTCCGAAAAATTTGGGATAAAGCGTCTGTAAAAGTTTGAGAGACCCAAGAACCTTTGTATATCCTTAGGGCTGCTGGGAGTGGGCCATAGAAGTACCGCCTTCACCTTCTCAGGATCCATCTGAACTCCTTCTTTGGAGAGAATAAAGCCAAGGTAGGGAACAGACGAGGATTCGAAGAAGCACTTTTCTGGCTTTAACAATAAATGATTCTCTTGTAGTCTTCTTAACACCTGCTCAACGTGTCTGTGATGTTCGGCCGGAGAAGAAGAGAAGACAAGAATGTCGTCAAGATAGACTACTACAAAAGAGTATAGCAGATCTGAGAATATCTTGTCCACAAGCCGTTGGAAAACCGCCGGGGCGTTTACCAGTCCGAAGGGCATCACTCGATATTCAAAGTGTCCCAGAGGAGTTCTGAAGGCTGTCTTCCACTCATCTCCCTCCTTGATTCTCAATAAATGATAGGCACCTCAAAGGTCTAGTTTGGTGAAAATGTTAGCCCCTTCAACTGCTTCCAGTACTTCCTTTATAAGCGGCATGGGATATCTGTCTCTTATAGTCATACGGTTCAAACCTCGATAATCAATACACGGTCTCAATTCGGAGGTCCCTTTCTTGGGTCCAAAAAACATAGAAGCTCCGGCAGAGGAGCGTGACTCTCTGATGAGACCGTTCTGAAGGTTTGCTTCCAGGTATTCCTTAAGGGACCTTCTTTCTGCGAGAGACATGGGATACATTCGGCCAAAAGGAACTGAAGCACCTGGTTTTAATTCAATGGAGCAGTCTTCAGGCCGATGAGGAGGTAAAGAGCGTGGTAGTTCATCTTGAAAAAGTTCGGCGTATTGTTGGTAGCAGGGCGGCACCATCTGCACCACTGAGGCGGACTTAGGAGTAGGGATCCCCTTACTGGGAACCGGATTAATCTGGAGAAGGCAGGAAGAAGTACAGAAAGAAGACGAAAAGCATATAGTGTTGGCTGACCAGTCAATAGTAGGATTATGCCTACGTAGCCATGGTATACCCAGTATTATTGGGAAGTGTGCGGCTCTTATCACATCGAAAACAATCTGTTCCTGGTGTTGAAAAAGAAGCATAGTAGCAGGTAAGGTTTCTTGTACAATGGGCCCGGAGGAGAGTGGAGTTCCATCCACTCCTTCTACGGGTAAGGAACGACTCTTTTGTAGGAAAGGCACCCCCTGATCTTGAGCCCACTGGACATCGATGAAATTACCCGCAGCACCACAGTCCAACATAGCCAAGACCTCAACAGTGGGATTGGGCTCGAAAGTGAGATGAATGGTGAACACCAACAATCTGTTATCATCTTCTATAGCCTTCTGACAAGTAAGGTTGCAGGGATTGATCATCTCTGCCCGGTTCTTATCCCTGCTCAAGACCGAGGAGAAGCGTTTCCGGAACGTCTTGGAGGTACTTCGGGGCAGTTCCGGAGCAAATGCTTAGAAGATCCACAGTACATGCAGAGACCTAGATCTCTACGTCTCTTTCTCTCCTCTGGAGTCAGGGGACCTCTAGTAGTTCCGATCTGCATTGGTTCTTCAGTCTGGCTCCGATTAGGAAGAGAAACTGGAGTAGTACTGGCAGAAGGAAGGTTTCGGAACCTCCTCCTTTCTTGTCTTCGCTCTTGAAGTCGGTATTCCAGCTGAAGAGTCAAAGTCACTAGTTCTTGGAAGGAGGTCGGACGAGCCACTCTAGCTAGCTCGTCTTTGAGATCGTCATGGAGTCCCCGGCGAAAGAGGGTTTGTTGAGCAGAGTCAGGCCATCCTGCATCCTTTGCCAGTCTGATAAAAGCAGAAGCAAAAGTTTGAACATCTTGATTCCCTTGACGAATGTCCAAGAGGGCTTCATAAGAGGAAAACTGTACCTCAGGTCTGTCGAATCTGGCTCTCATCTGTTGGGTAAATAGGGAATAATCATTGATTGCTGGATCGGATTGGGATATCAACGGGGTGGCCCAAGCCAAGGCGTTTCCGACGAGATTAGCAACAAGGAAACCAACCTTGGACCTGTCCAATTCGTAGGCCTTCAGTCTAAAAGTGAAATAGACCATGCAAGCATCCAGGAATTCCTTCAAATGTTTTGGATTGCCGTCATACTTTCCAAAAGAGAATGACTGTGGAGGCAAGTCGCCACGAGTGTCATCTCGTACTGCGATCTGTTGTCGTAGACTGACATTTTCGGTTCGGAGATTCTGTACTTCAGTCTGAAGGCCTTGGATAGCAGCTACCATCTCCTGAAACTGCTCTAGGGAGGCCATGTTGACTTGTGGGCGTTGCAAACTGTCAGAATCGGAAACTACCACCCCTGGAGACTCCTCACCTGACTCCTTAGAGGAATACTCCTTAGTAGATGTCTTTGGTCTTCTTCTCTCCTCCTTCTTGGTCTCCTGCTGGTCTTCGTCTGTCTTGGTGCTCTTCCTTCCCTTCTTGTCCTTCTTGCGCTCGTAGAGATAGGGACGAGCTCCGCTTGAGGCCACCCTGACAGTGGTAGGAACAAGCTGTCAGGTGGACCCAGGGGAGCCAGTCCCGTAACGTCAGGGAAAAAGCCAGTGACGGCAGAAAAAACCCTGTTAGATGGTGAGTCCTTGCTGGCAGGGAGTGTTTCGGAAGTGGAGGGCTGATGTCGAAAAGGATTGGAAGAGAGTCCACTGCGATCCAAGGAAGGCTAAGCGGAGGCTGTACACGAGTAGTCAGGAGGAATGGTAAGGCTATAATGCTGGTAAGAGTGAGAGAGAGAGAGAGAGAGAGAGAGAGAGAGAGAGAGAGAGAGAAAAAAGGAGATCGTGATCAGAAGCGAGCAAGGAGGGGAGAGAGCGAAATAGTAAGGAGAGTGAGCGGGAGCGAAGGCGTATGCACAAGAGTCAGGTATCTAGCGAAAGCGAGAGAGAGAGCAAGCGGGAGCGAAAGCGTATGCACAAGAGTCAGGTATCTAGCGAAAGCGAGAGAGAGAGCAAGCGGGAGCGAAAGCGTAAGCACAACAGTCAGGTATCTGGCGAAAGCGAGAGAGAGAGCAACAGAGGGGCAAAAAGGATGGCTTTACAGTACGGAGCCTGAACAAAGGGAAAGAGCTGAGAAAACAGGGAAGCCAAGGCGGGCTGAGTACTAGGTAGATAAAGTATCAAGGGACCGAGCTCAAAGAGCGGCACTGCAGGCGATGTTAGCAAAAGGCTGACAATGCGAGTTGCAACGCACAGTGTTGTGGGCGTGGCTACCTTTTAAAGAAAAAAGGACCAAAAAGACTAGAACGGTAAGGTCCGCAAGGTGCCTAAGTAAGCCTCCATCTTTTCCACAGTGTCCAGGGTCGCGTTGTGACACCGAAGTAGTCAAGTGACAGAGTTGATGGCGGTACATCAAGCCATCCTCACTGACGTGCAACACCAACTCAAAGAACTGGTCATAATCACTGATACAGATTATGTCAGGAATGGGTTTGTGGAGCACCTGATTAATTGGAAAAATTGAGGCATGCTGTGTGTGAATAACAAACCGCTCAAGCATGGGAAATTAATCCAATCAATTGATGATCTGGTAACCTTTAATGAGATGACCATCTATTGGAAAAAGATCAGAGGTCACTCCAAAATAGAGGGATCAGACAAAACTGGTAATGACTTGGCTGACCAGTTGGCCAAAACCGGAGCCATTCACAGGGATCTCCTAGAAATTTAACCCCTATCATGGGAAATCCAGGTCCCAAACACATGCAAAAAATTGACTCTAACTGCCCAGTGGAGTAAAGAAACCCCAGATACAGACTTGATTACTGCGCAAAAAGAGAGCCCAAACATTGGGAAATGTTATCAACATATTGAAGACCCTGTGAATTTTCCTCCGACAGAATCTTATTATCTCTGGAAGGAGAATCTCCGGGTGTTGATGAAGTTTTCCAAAATGTTCCAAATACAAAACGGTTTTATGGTACGGAGATCCATATCTGGATTTGACCAGTGGGTGGTACCTACCTCATTCTGAAGCCTGATGTTAAGTCACGGCCATGATGTGGCCACTGTCGGTCATATGGGGTTTCATACTACTTTAGAAATCTTGCGAGAGGTTGCGTACTGGCCACACAGAGAAGTGATGACAAAGATGTAGAAGATACTAGGGGTAAAGAGAAAATTCCACATTGCTTACCGCACATCCTCGAGCGGGGGATTTGAGAGGTACAATAAAACAACTGTGGGCATATTGAAGATGTTTGTGGCGGATTCTGGACCTAGTTGGGACATCTGATTACTGCTTGTCCTGATGGCTATTAGGTCTACACACTCTTCTGCAACAAAAATTCTTCATTTGAGCTCATGACTGAACATAAAATGGTTCGATGTCAGCACCTGCTCTACAGAATTCAAGAGCAGTCCCTGATCAATGTGTCCACGACCCATGAGTACATTGAAAATGAATGAAAACACCGTCAGGACGCTTTTACTTACGCCCAGCGACATTTAGAAAAGTTGGCAGAGGAGATGAAAACCCACTACGACTTAAAGACCACCAAGAAGGAGTAAGAAGTAGGAGACAGGGTCTACCTGTACAATGTCCAAAGGAACCAGACCAAAGAGTGGAAGTTCCTCCACTCTTGGTGTGGTGCTTTTGAAATTTTGATAAAATCTCACCTGGGTCCATATCAATCAGTTGAAAAGCTGTCATCCCAGACAGACTTTGGGACTGATTGATGAACCCAGTGAGGGTAGAGCCCAGGAACAATCTGAAGAATAAAAGGAAAGAATGGAAACCCGGATGGAGACAATCAGACATTGACAGGGAGTAAAACAACTTATATGAGGAATGTACCAAAAGTAAATTATATTGTGAGTTGTATATGCCAAATGAAAAGTAATGTGTAACTTGTTGTTTTTTTGTCAATTCGTACGTTGATAATACCAGGGAAATTAGTACTGTATAAAATACTTAACCTTTCTTTTATTCTCTGCAGATTAAATAACTCCTTGCCTCTACAGGCCGGAGGTGGAGCTACCGGAAAGGGGGATGGGGGGGCCAGGACCAAAATCCCAAATCCTAAAAAGAGTGGAGTACAGACCAGAGCGTCACTCCTTCAGGGCGGGGAAAAGAGTGGACGTGCTCTGACAAGGAAATTCATGGAATGAACCAAAGCCAAAAGGGTACAGAAACCCCACTTTCTTGTTGCTCTTTTCTCTGAGTCATCGGAATCAAAGAGACAGGAGAAGGGATGTGTGGGGTAAAATATAGCCCCTGAAGTTCAGAAAGAAATGGCCAGGCCAGTATTTAAGAGTGAATCTGACTGGTGGTATCCATTGGAAAATGCAGGAAAGAAAGTCCCAAAAAAACCTCTGTTTCTGACTTAAGGCCTAGGATATGAACAGAAATGGGCCTCTTTCAACTTTACCAGAATGAACAGGCGCTCAAGTGAAGGAAAATGTGCCTGGAAACTTAAAATTGCTTGATGTGCCCAATGCATGTCAAAAGACATCTGTGGCTGAAAATGCTGTTTTCATAAAATATGAAAAGCTACACTTTCTACTTAAAGAGACAGATAGCAGCGTGTATAATATCTTTATGCAACATGAGACTGTGATTCAGGAATCCAGGTGAAACCGAGTCTATGACATTTCACACAAGGGAAACAAGTGTTCATTTTCAACTGCCAAAATGACATTTAATTGAAAGGCGTATTTCATTTTTCATAATTGAACACTGGTGCTCTCTGTTAACTGGCCTGTTTGGTGAAATTCTGAATGTACCTCAGGGTTAATATCGTGGAAGCAAAAACTATATGTTATAAACAACAGGTTTAAATGTAATTTACTATGCAACTGGGTAAACACAATGCCGTGCAAAATGTCAAAAGGTAAAAACCTTTGGTTGATCTAAAGATGTACTTTGAGAAGCATGGATGCAGAGGGGCATTTCCACTGAAATGAAACTGTGACCCATTACCTCTTGGTTTGGGCTCGAACGTTGTCTTGTTTTGAATTTAAAGAGGAAAAATACAAAGAAATGATGGAGGAGAGATTTCAACTACAGTGAATTGTTGATAACACAGCCAACAGACAAGACCTGTAAGGTCAGGTGCCCAATAAAAAGTGCAATTAGTTCTGATGAAAGTTCCTTTGAAATCTGAACTCCAGGCTTTTTGGAGCTGGGCCTACGAAGAAGAATGTCTGGTTGTCAATAAGTTGCTGATAACAGGTCCTGCAGAAGTAACCTTGAAGTCAAGCTTCCCATAAAACTGTACATTAAGCAATGAGCAAGGCCTTTGTAGCCAAGAAGGACATGTTAAGATAAACACAAATAAACCGGATGGCTGGTCACATGTTTTCAGGGAAATGGAAATGTACCTTCTGAGGCCATGTGATGCTTTGCCATTGATTATATATTGAATACAGTTTTGGTTTAATAAGAGGAGCAGTGTGTGTCCCATAGAGCCCACCCCGGGTTCAAATTAAACACGAGAAAAACCCCATTGTGACGCTATAAAATGAAATTTGTGTGATGTACATAATTTAAGTTATGTGGAAAGGTATGAATTTTTCCATTTACATACACCTGAGCAACGGGAAAGCTGTCACAGGTATAGATAGTGAAAATAAGGTCTAAATGGGAAATGGTCCCATTTTGAGATATTTTGGCACAGCAGAAAACTGCTAAAAATGGTAACTCTGCTCAGGAAGGGCGTGCCGAAATAAAATGAGTAAGGCCGGATTTGCTGTAAAACATAGAACCCATATATATAAATATATTTATATATATATATATATATCATCATATGTTTTTTTGAAAGACCAAGGGAGCTATTGCAGTATGAGATTTTTTCAAACAAAAGATGCACAAATCCTTGATGATTTGAAATGATGTATCTATTCCCCTCCCTCAGCCTACATCGTATATCTCTCCCAACTTCTGGTCCTATCAGCAGGAAGTGGGTGTTCTGATGGGAGGTAAAGGGAACATGCTAGCCAATCCTGAGTGCGGGAATTATGAAAAGTTTGCTCTGTCACTAGCCCTAGAAAAGGCCAGGTTTGCATCAGAACTGGGCTTTTGGTGAATTATTCGGGGAGAGGGCTGCTGCTGGACTCTTGCAAGGAACAACTAGCAGAGAGGCGTCAATCCTTTCATTGGAGACAGTGTCTGGGACATAGAGAAGCTATCTGGGACCCAAACCAGAGGAACAGAAGGACCCTGGGTACAGGAGGAAATCCTTGACTGAAAGCCTTTGACCAGATCTGTACTGTCCTCAGAGGAGCCCTGCTGTTTTCCCCTACCAAAGCCCCCCATGTAAGTAGATATCCCAAAGCCATCAATTGTGTGGGGAGTCACCCTGCCTTTATCCCTTTCCATTGGTGGGTCAAGGAGGGGATGAAACTGGATAGGCCCTTGGCACAATTTATTAAATCCATTGAAAGTAAATTTCCTATAGAAACCCACCCCTCTGTTGAAATTGCATTGTGTTGGGAGCAGTCATCCTTAAAACGTTCCATTAAAGTGTGGGGAGAGGGGAAACTGTGTAGACCCTTAGCACATTGGATTAAAGTAAATCAATTATTTCCCATATAGAAAATCACGGGATGAGGGTTGTTAGAATTTAGAAACTAACAATAGCTCATGCCCAGTGTATTAGAGCTGGTATAGCCCATAAAGACCTGGTTGACTGTCTCTGAAATCCTTGACTTCTACATAGAAAGGGGTGGAGGATGTCCAAAATCCCAGAAAGAAGTAATCCATAAAACACCTCCTTGCAAGTCAGTGTGGAGGGTGTAAGACGAATTTTCCCATTCAATTTAAACCAGAAATATGAGGTATTGTATTTCATCTGCATGTGCGTTTGCAAAACTAAATTGTTCTTTTGTTTTAATTTTTCTCTGACCTCAAACTATCAAGTCCTGCCCTTTATTTTCATGTGTGTCAAAAAACGATTTTCATTTGAGTTCCTCTTTCCCAACGTTGCCCTTTTAAATCAGCAGCAAAAACGATTTTTTATTGTGCTCGCACTCCCTGCATCTTGCATTTAAATTAAAGGGGTCATATTAAATTGAGCCCTGGAGGGTGCGGATTGCGGGGAGAAAAGTATTGTTTCAAAGTAAGTCATTTCTGTATACCCTGTATTATATTGTGAATGTTTTCTGTCAGTTAAATTGAAATAGAATCTGTGGAAGCTATTATTGCATGTTTCAAAAATGGCATACGAGATATTGTGTGATCTTGGGTGTTGCCACAGCATTGGTGGTTGATGTTAGCATTGTGTCAAATATTAAATAAGTACATATTTTTTACTACACACCGGCCTGGTTCCTAGTCCGTTGGTGACACAGGTTATTTGTTGGGGTTAGGTGCAAGACGGGTTGGAGGCTTCACCAAATTGAGCCTAAAATAAACTTGCATTATTGTGCGCCACTTGTTTCGGGGGAAAGGAACTCCCTGAGTTGAGAGTGACTACATAATAATCCGCTCCACCCCAATAGGGTCCTGAAAACTCTTTTTGCTGCATCTTTCCCTGCCCATTTCACTATGATAAATGATGAATCAATCAGAATTCACTGGGTGCTTTCTTAGGCACGACCCCTAAAAGAGAAACCACTAAATCACCCGGCAAATCCATAAATGGGCCAAATACTCTTCCAACCGCCACCTCCTTCTGCAGCTTCACCCTTACCACTTCCAAATTCTCCCGAGCAGACTTCCAATTTTCCCACTGCCGCATCCTCTGGACCTGGTTTCCCAACTTAAAACCTTCCCGGAAACCGTCCAACAGAATCCAGGCCCCTTCCCTATCCACATAAAAAACAGAGCCATTCCTCAAACACATCCACCTTAACTGGAACATAGGCCTTTCCCTACAACTGCCTGCCCCTCTCCACACCCCTTCACCCTGTCTCCTGTTGCAAAACATTGTGTAACGGGATGCCGTCCTGCGCATCTGCTGCCTAAATCTGCACACTGGTCGAGAGCAGCCCTTTTTTATTAAAGGCCCAGCCTGCTGCTGGTGGCTAATCCCTGCTTCCTCCGCCCCGCCCCATCGAAGGCAGGGTGACCAATAAACGGCCGGTAAGGCACGGGTAAACCACTTGCTGTATGCAGTGTTGGGGCTATACGCGTGGGCGTCATCCACTGTAACCATAAGTCCATATCTATCTGTCCCCATTCCGCTTGCTTGTGCTCACCCATTCTAGCCCTAACCTCTTCATCATATCTCACCCAAGCAAACCCCCCAAAACTTGTAAATGCTTTCATAATCACGTCCATATACTTTAGCAAGGCCACACACCGCTTAGGGAACTTTTCACAGTAAACGCTAGCATATATTATAAATGCTGACGTCCAGTTTTCAATCGTAACTGGTAACCTTAGTCTTGACGCTAGCTCCTGCTCCTCTTCTTTGGACACTTCTTTGGCCCTCAGCTCCATGTGTAAGAGTTTAAACATGTCTACAAATTCCCCAGCCCAGATTTTCTCCTTTGTAGCCCGCATCAAATGTGCGCCCAGCAGCTTTGTAACACCCATATAGGGTAACTTCTTATTCTTCACTGCACTCTCACCCGTAATTATCGTATGCACTGCCACCACCCAATGTGTCCCTGGATCCGTGACCTTTTCCGTCTGTACTTCAACTGAGGCGACACCTCTTCAGTTCGCCCTCATCAATGCCCCGGCTGTCACACTCTCCTTCTCACTGCCCACTCCAGGTGCCCCGACCCCCCCCTCTACATCCCCCCCACCTAGTCCTCAAACTGACCCATGCCGCAGACCATTCCCTGTCCTCCACACTGGTACTTCTCCAGTCTTCCCCAACCCCTGCTACCTCCAGCCCCTTCTTCCACTTCGAACCGTAAACACCCCTGCACCATTTCTCTCCTGACCCACTCTCCTCGGTCCCTCTCCTCCCACAGCAAACAATCCTCCTCCCCCAATTCATCTTCCCCAGTCCTATACCATTCATGTTGCGAGCGTCCGCTTGGGCCAGGCAGATCCTCGACGGGCCATCACAGGGCGTCCACCCCAATGCTCCTGTGTGTCGTCTTCTCAGTGGGGTCGCACCAACCCTTTCCTGCTCCTCTTCTCTTCTCTGGTGATGCGTTCCCTCCTCCACCCTGTGCTCTGTCATTCTAGGTGCTGTACTGCACCCTCTACGCTGCTCCATTCTTCTTGCTGGAGGGGCTGCTCGTAAACCTTCTCCTTCCTCGACCTCTACAGCCACGGGGACCGATCTGCTCCCTCCGCATACCAAAGCACTTTGTGGAGAGGTCACCATGTCCCTTCCCCTATCTCTGTTATCCCCCGGGGAGAGTGTCCTCCTCCTACCCCTGCACTCTTCTTCAGGCATTTCCCTCCTCTCCCCCTTCTGCACCCCACACCGCCTCGATCTGTCCCTTCCTTACTACCCTCGACTCTTAGCCCGGCACCCACCTCCTCATCCACTCCTTCTACATCCACTCCATCCGCAGCTCCCCTGCTCCTCACTGCCCTCCTGGTAGTATCCACCCTGCTAATCCTGGACCCTTTTTACCATTCCTCCCCCCTCCCCGCTGATGAACTACACATCACCACTGCTGTGAGGGCCCAGTTCGAAGCCACCCATGGCTGTGGCCTCCCCCCCTGTGGGCCACTCCTCACCCAACACTTCTTGCACCACCCCTTCCAGCTGGGCCTTTGAAGCCCTGTTTAAGGCCTCCAGCAAGGCCTGGACGTCCACCACCATCCTTGAAATGGTCGTTCTACCTAACCAAATCCCACCCAGAAAAGGCTGCACACGAAAAACCCACTGGGATATCCCCCGCCGGCACTGAGCAAACCCCCACAACCGGCAAGGGCACCTGACATGGCCCCAACCGAGTTGAAATTCCAAAACCAAATTATCCCACTTTAAAAAATATATATATATTTTCACTATGTACAAGCTCCTAAACCCAGGCTGAAACAACTACCTAAATCCACTGAGAAGGCTTTCTCAAATAATAAGAAAATACCCTAATATAATTTGTGGGGAAATATACCTGACCTACATATGAAACTATATTTGCTTTATTAAATCTGTTATCCCTAAATAAACGTCACCTCCACAAACTAAATAAACAAAAAACAAAAAAGTGGAGCAGCTAGAGCACACTGCCCCCCAGGAGGCCCCAGCACTGTACTGCACTAACAGGTCGAGTCGGAGCTGCCACACAGACCTAGAGCGCAGGCAGCGCTGCTCCTCAATGTAGACACCCCTCCCCATCCCTCACTGCGCCTTCTCTGCCCTGGCCTGGCCCAGCCACACAACAAAAAGAAATGCTGCGAAATAACACTGGGCCCGCAGGAGAGGGAGCGGCCCAGCGAGAAAAAGAGGGACAAGCAACGCTGGAACGGCCACGCGGGGGAGCAAATGCCACTCCACGACTCTCTGGTAAGATAGGAAGGTGCTCTATCTACAACACCGCCTTAAAGTCTATTGAAAATATATTATTATTATTATTTAATTTTTTATTTGACCCCCTCAACCTACCACCCAAAAAAACTCCACCCAAATACATCAGCTCCCTACGACCGACAACGAGGAAGGCCCCAGGCAAGGAAAGCGCATGAGCAGCGACCATGCACCAACCGTCACTTGCTCCTGAACTCCCCCGCCCCCATTTATACGTGGGACAGGGGCGGACTATGCACAGGCCAGCTTGCTGGCCTGTGCAGTTCCCAATACATCCCTGCGGGGGGGGGGCGAACGCTAGCAGGTACCCCCAGGATCCCCTTCGGCCAACGCGACTATGTGCCCTCCTCAAGCAGTGAAACACTCCCGTTGCAAGAGCTGTTTTACAGTGAGCGTGGTCACGTGATGTAGCCCATTGCACTACAGGCCAAAGAAAAGCGCAAGAAATCACTGCAAGGTTGGATGGGACGGGAGAGGAGTAGAAATTTTGTGGGGATATCACATGATCGCGGAAGCGTGTTCTCGCGAGATCGCACGTAACGTGATCTTGCAAGCCCACGCTCCGTGGGAAAACGTTTCCCGCTTCAGAGCTGGCAGCCCGCCAGATGAAGCGGTCGCACCACAGCGCTGCTCCTGATGAGGAGCCAAGGAAGTAAGAACTTCCAGCAGCCGTACAGCACAGCTTCTAGGGTGTAACACCACAGCCACAGGAGGTTACCTGGGGGCCCTAGAAGCTTACAGCGTGCCATCCTAGTGCACCCATTTCCCTCAGTGACTCAACTGGGGAAGTCCTGAACTTTACTGAATTGTAAGTACGTGCTTGATGAGAACTTGGACATATACCAGGCCACCCCAGCTGTTATTTAATAAAGTAGAGTAGACCCACTACAGCGTCCTGTCATCCTTCTAGGCCACAACATAATTGGCGACGAGGATACTAAAGACCCCACGGCCTCACCATGCAAGGTGCCACACCGCCCCCTGCCTTTCTCCCGTCACCAGGGACACCAGCAATTCCATGGATGCAGTGGGAGCCCCTGTTCTCCACCTATCTGGAAGCGATAGGCGGCACGCGGTATGCCCCCGTGAGGAAGAAGGCGATGCTGTTAAATGCATTGGGGGTTGAAGGACAGCGCATTTTTGCTGGGTTGAAGGAGATACCTGCGGCCGATGATGACGACGACGTCTACAAGGAAGCGACCCGTCGCATTGTGAACGAGGAAATCTCCACCATGAACGGTCTCATCTTCAGAGGCGATCAAATAATCCCGCCCAGCGGCATCCGCAAAGTGATAGTGTGCAGGGCACACTCGGGCCACCTGGGATGCAACATGACCAGACGCAGGATACGCAACGCCTACTGGTGGCCAGGCATGGACCAGGACATAAGACAAATGGTCGAAAGGTGCCACGAGTGCACCAACAGTGACAAGCGCCTAACCGTGAGGCAAGCCCCCATGCTGCCCACCGAAGTCCCCAAAGGGGTGTGGCGAAAACTAGGTTTGGATTTCATTGGGCCCCTGGACAACATGCCCCCAGAGCACAGATATGGGATAGTCATGGTTGACTACTTCTCCAAATCGGTGAAAGCTGACTTCACGTCAGACATCACCACAAGCACAGTCATTGAAACACTCACCGCGGTATTCCAGCGGGAAGCTCTACCAGAAGAACTCGTCACAGACAACGGAGTCCAGCTAGTCACCCGAGAAATGGAGAAGTTTCTCAAGCTCCACAACATTCAACAACGGAGAGCAAGCCTATACCACCCACAGGCCAATGGCCTGGTTGAGCGAGCAAACCGCTTCATCAAAGGGGCACTACAACTGGCTCATGCCTCGGGCTCAGACCCGTACAAGACGGTCAAGGAAGCGATGGCGGCACACCGCCTCACCCCCCAACGCCGTCACTGGCTTCTCCCCATTCCATCTGCTGAGGGGGAGAAGGGCTGTATCCTCACTGGTACCACCCTGGCTCCATCAAGTGAGGGCTGACGAAGACGCGAACATGGACGACGTAGCGTTTCGCATGCGGCGCAACAAAGAAGCCATGAAGGCCCAAGGGGACTTGCGTCGAGCCGCTCGACACACAGCAATTAACAGAGGTGACCTGGTGAAAATACGCCTCCCCCACAAAGACATTTCGACCAGCTCCAAGTACCACAGTCCCATAGAAGTCATGGAGAGAGGGTCAAACCACATCTGCACCAGCGACGGAAGGAAATGGAATCTGGAGAGAGTGGCCATGTACCACAGGAGGGAAAACATAGAACAACCACACTGGGACACCGGAGAAGATCAAGACCGCCAAGGGACATCCGAAAACCCTTGCCGCTCAGAAAGAGGTGTCTGGGAGCCACACCACGGCAACGAGTTCTCAAGCCCCAACTCTCCAACCACCCCCAGGGAGTCACAGCGAAGAGCAAGGGAAGAAGAACTTGAATCACCCGCATCTCCTCAAGGGTACTAACAGCAATCCTGCCCCATATACAGATCTAAGCAGACCTCAGAGAGAGAAGAAAACCCAGAAGGTTTGCAGACTTCGTCATGGAATGACCACCCATCCTTTTTCCCAGCAAAGGAGGTGTGTGGGGATATCACACGATCGCGAGAGCGTGTTCTCGCCAGATCGCACGTAACGTGATCTCGCAAGCCCACGATCCGCGGGAAAACGTTTCTCGCTTCAGAGCTGGCAGCCCGCCAGATGAAGCGGTCGCACCACAGCGCTGCTCCTGATGAGGAGCCAAGGAAGTAAGAACTTCCAGCAGCCGTAGAGCACAGCTTCTAGGGTGTAACACCACAGCCACAGGAGGTTACCTGGGGGCCCTAGAAGCTTACAGCGTGCCATCCTAGTGCACCTATTTCCCTCAGTGACTCAACTGGGGAAGTCCTGAACTTTACTGAACTGTAAGTACGTGCTTGATGAGAACTTGGACATATACCAGTCCACCCCAGCTGTTATTTAATAAAGTAGAGTAGACCCACTACAGCGTCCTGTCCTCCTTCTAGGCCACAACAAAGGTCTGAATAGGAAAGGAGGACCGAGGTAGATGTTCGAAAGGGAAGCCATATGCAGTAAGGATGAGTTCAGGTGTACATCCGAACGGGTGATGAAGCGAGCACTGTGCAAAAAAGGATTGAGTGGGAAGTGTGGTGATGTCCCCAGTGCTTTAAATGGGATTAGAAATTATGGGGAGGGCTCTCCTTAGGGGATGTGGCCTAAGTACGGGTGTACAAGAGTCTGCCCCTCGCCTAAGGGGTTGGGGCTCCTAAAGGAATCCGAGGTGGGGCGAAATGGCATTATTACCTTTGATGCGCCCAGCCTCTTCTTTTAAACAAAAGAAGGGGCTGGGTGCACCAAAGGTGTGTTAGGGCGAATTCTCATAAATGGTTTATTTCCCTTACCTACTGAGACCCCCAGCAGCTTTGCTGGATTTCTAGGATTTATTTTTCTTGACCTAGTAAGAGTGTGAGCCTTTTTCCCACACTTACATGTGTTTTGCTGTGTGTATTTTTACTGTTTGTGTGATCTTGGGCACTGGAGCCTCACCTACTCCATGTGCACCATTTTTTGTATGTGTTACACATCACATTCAGTGCAGTGACACAGGGTTGTCTTTGAGGCTTCCCACTAACTCCATTTTTCTGGGGCTGATTCATGTCCCCCAGAAACATGTAAAGCTACCATTAACTTTGTATAGTCACTTTAAACCACAGCCCCAGTACAACCCATCTTACATTGAGTATTTGAAAGGGTTAACTCTTATCCCTTTTTGTCTGTGCCTCTTGGAGCCTTGTTTCGCTCCCTTAACATTAAGACGTGGCTGGTGGCAGTGGTAACTACCCTAAACTTCCTACCGCGATTATATTATATAAACGTGGTATTGTTTTAGGCTATTATAGTAGCCTCAAACATAAACCAACTTGACCAAATACATTTTGTTTTGGCTCCAGCTGGGTTTTTTCACCATTTCTTTTTGTTAAAGTCTTTCTCGTGTTTTTCTCTATGCGCCAAACCGGGGATGATTCCTTTGTTCGCTGTCTTTTCCCGGGCTTCTGCACAGAAGCCCTCCTTAAGGCGCTTGATAGTCTAGAGGGGCAGAATCTGAGGGAGGGATCTTCGGACCCCTGCCATGGGTTGCCTTAGCAACCAAAGTCGCACTCTTGTCTGATTGGCTAAGGGGACTGGCCTTGCCAGGCCAGCCACCCTGCTGTGTGATTGACAACCAGGCTGTATGAATGGGGGAAAACTGCATAAAAAGCAGGTCTCTGAAACTGGAAGAGCAGAGTCGCCACTGGAACGAAAGAACCAATGAGGAACTGGAAGAAGAGGACCCCTACCATGACTGAACAGCCCGGTGACGCCCTGCTGCAGGTCCGAATCTCCAAATCCGACGACAGAGAAGATCCTCCAGGAAACTTCTTCCCTTGAGCTGATGGGACCAACCAGTTTGCCCAAACTGCAAGCCAGGACCCTTCCTCTGGTCGAATTTGCTGTACAGAGCTACAATGGGCCGGATAGCCAGGAAGGTCGGACCCTGCTTGGGTTTTAAGGAGCGCACCTTTTATTTGTTGTTTTTCTCTGCTGCTGGTTTCTTCCCTGGGTGGCGCAGGACCCTCCAGTCTTCCTACTTCGTGTCAGTCCAACAGTCGCTTCAGGAACAGTGAGCCTGCAGGAACAACCAGGAACGTCCGCCTCAGCTACAGCTCCCTCTCCGTTTTAAGGTACTGTGCAAATCCGGTTTTCCGTTTCGGTAAGCCGCGGTGAAAGTGTTTGAAATCTTTATCCAATCCAAGGGCTTGTCCTTCTCTTCTCTTTGAACTAACTTTTCTACCCACCAACCTCGTCTGGAATCTGTGCCGCAAACTACCCTGAACTGTGTGATCTTGAGCAAAAGACTTTTGTCCTATTGACTTTGGCCCTAAGCCTTTTCTATCTGATCTCCTCACTGTAGTCTCTCTTGTTCCATTGCCCTGATTACTTACCTGTTGGTTTTGCCTAAATTCTAATAACTTTGTCTTTCCCTCCCTTTTAAATTGCTGGAGTGCCATTTTGCTCCCACTTCATTTGTGAGCTTAACTTGTCTGGAATGTAAGGGAAGTGGTGTGGTGTATTTAAGATTGTGATTTCTGACTTGCTTATAAAGGTGAATTGTTATACAACTGATAAGTAAATACATATATATCCTTTTACTTAGAAACCTTGAGTCAGTGTTTTCCTGAATCATAGTAATTGCTGTCCTTTTGTGTAACTATTTGTACTGCTCACTTACTCTTGGGATAAGTCTGGCTGCTCCGTTACTGCTACCACTATAACTGTGTAGTATGGGCTTGTACCAAAGGTGAAATTGTACTGTCACTTGTAGTCTTAATTGTGTGTAGTGTTCCCATTATACTGCATATAATTCTGCCTAACAAGGTGTGACACCAGTGTGCCCCAGCAGGCAGCCTTTTCATTCAAGGAGCCCTGTGGTGCAACGCTTTGACCACAGGCTCCTTGAATGAAAGTGCTGCCTTCTGCTGATGGGTCTGTACTGTGAAACAGGAGGAGGGCTGCACTTCCCAGCTCTTCTTTTGTTTCCGAGTAAACAACCATCACCCAGCATGAGAAGCCCAGGGGCTTCATGCTGGTTGATGGCTATTTACTCAGAAACAAAAGGAGGGCTGGCAGTCCAGCCCTCCTCCTGTTTCAGAGTACAGACCCATCAGGCAGCCCGCGCTGCACGGTTACACCTGCTGCTTGCAGGTCGTGTAACCGTGCACCTGCTACATGGGCTGCCTCAGGTATCAGCATGGCTTCGGTTAGTTGGGAGAGGCTCCAGCTGGCCCAGGCCCACTTAAAGGCATGGTCTAGTAAAAAAATGTATTTAAAAAATAGATAGGAAACATAAAAAAAAATACTAGCATTCTCTTTTTTAAAACTTCCTATGTAAAATTTTGAGCTATTCAAGCTCAAAATTCGCAAAAGCAAGCACATGGGCGCATCCATTTTGTGAAATGGATGCCCTCCTGTGCTGGCTTTTGCGACACTAATGAAGGAAAAGCCAGCCAGCTGTAGTAAACAAAAGCTACCGCTGGGTGGCTTTCCCTTCATTAGTGCTGTACGCGGAGGACGGGGACCGGAGACCAGAGCAGGAAAGCTGCAGCTGAATCTCAGTAAGTGCTATTTATTTTTTTTTAAAAATAAGCACTAGCTGCGGTTTTTTTTCTAAGTTTTCCGGGCTGGAGGAGCCCGGAAAACTTAGAAATAAAACCGCAGCTTTAAAAACGTTGTATTTATGTTTGCGGTCGCTTTTGAAGCTTTTTTAAGACATAAATACAAAGTTATTGTGTTGGAAAACGCTGCGGTTTTTCTTTCCAAGTTTCTCAGGCTCCTCCGGCTTGGAGGAGCCTGAGAAACTCGGAAAGAAAAACCGCAGCGTTTTCCAACACAACCGCGTTGTTTCTGCCTGAATCTGCTTTCCCATTTAGGGCTCTCGGGCGGGGAGCCCGAGACCCCAAATGGGAAAGCAGATTCAGGCAGAAACAACGCGGCATTGCGGAAAACAACCGCGTTGTTTCTGCCTGAATCTGCTTTCCCATTTGGGGCTCTCGGGCTCCCCACAGGGAGCCCGAGAGCCCCAAATGGGAAAGCAGATTCAGGCAGAAACAACGCGGCATTGCGGAAAACAACCACGTTGTTTCTGCCTGAATCTGCTTTCCCATTTGGGGCTCTCTGGCTCCCCACGGGGAGCCCGAGAGCCCCAAATGGGAAAGCAGATTTAGGCAGACACAACGCAGCATTTAGCATTTCCCATTTGGGGCTCTCGGGCCCCCCGTGGGGAGCCCGAGAGCCCCAAATGGGAAATCAGCTGTAGGCAGAAACACAACACGGTTGTGCTGGAAAACGCTGCGGTTTTTCTTTCCGAGTTTCTCAGGCTCCTCCGAGCCAGAGCAGCCTGAGAAACTTGGAAAGAAAAACCGCAGCGTTTTCCAACACAATAACGTTGTATTTATGTTTGCGGTCTCTTCAAAAGCGACCGCAAACATAAATACGTTTTTAAAGCTGCGGTTTTATTTCTAAGTTTTCCGGGCTCCTCCAGCCCGGAAAACTTAGAAAAAAAAACGCAGCTAGTGCTTATTTTTTAAAAAAAATAAATAGCACTTACCGAGATTCAGCTGCAGCTTTCCTGCTCTGGTCTCCGGTCCTGATGGTGGGAGTCCCGGCACCAATGAAGGGAAAGCCACCTAGCGGTAGCTTTTGTTTACTACAGCTGGCTGGCTTTTCCTTCATTCGTGCCACAAAAGCAAAAGCCAGCACATCAGGGCCTCCATTTCATGCTTGCTTTTGCGAATTTTGAGCTTGAATAGCTCAAAATTTTACATAGGAAGTTTTAAAAAAGAGAATGCTAGTATTTATTTTTTTCTGTTGCCTATTTTTTAAATAAATTTTTTTACTAGACCATGCCTTTAAAGCAATGGATTTACCCTTCAAGGCTGTGAGCCATAACCACATTTTGGTGTGCTCCTAATAAAAGGAGCCCCCTGCCGGTACATACGAAAGTGCGTCGGCTGACTCCATGAATGGAGTCGTCTGTGGTTGACTCTTCATTGGTATGACATCGTGTGATCACAGCACTGATTAGAAGTAAATCCGTGTGATCACAGATCGATCCTGAAAAGCCTGTGTGTCCACAGCAACGATCTGGCCAGCCCAGGTGAGCAAGGTACCAAGCCACAACACGAAGCAGAATGCCAGATGCGTCCACTCTGCGAAGTCCCCAAAAAGTGCTCTGGGCAGGAAGGAAAATGTGAGCAAACTTCTCAGCTGGCAGAGGAAGAAAAACAGAGAAAACCGATGGCCAGCACTGGGCATCACAGCAAAGAAGCCTTGAGGATGGAAGAGTACCCCAAACAATAAGCTAAAGCCTTGGAAAGAGGAGAGAAGCCAGGAAAAGCTGACAGGCAGGATGGAGATGGGAAAGAAGAAGCCTCGAGGATGGAAGAGTGCCGCAAACAATAAGCTAAAGCCTTGGAAGGAGGAGAGAAGCCAGGAAAAGCTGACAGGCAGGATGGGGGTGGGAAAGAAGAAGCCTTGAGGATGGAAGAGTGCCCCAACCAATAAGCTAAAGCCTTGGAAAGAGGAGAGAAGCCAGGAAAGGCTGACAGGCAGGATGGAGGGGGGAAAGAAGAAGCCTTGAGGATGGAAGAGTACCCCAAACAATAAGCTAAAGCCTTGGAAGGAGGAGAGAAGCCAGGAAAAGCTGACAGGCAGGATGGAGATGGGAAAGAAGAAGCCTTGAGGATGGAAGAGTGCCGCAAACAATAACCTAAAGCCTTGGAAAGAGGTGAGCAGCCAGGAAAGGCTGACAGGCAGGATGTAGGTGGGAAAGAAGAGGCCTTGAGGATGGAAGAGAGCCCCAAACAATAAGCTAAAGCCTTGGAAAGAGGAGAGAAGCCAGGAAAAGCTGACAGGCAGGATGGGGGTGGGAAGGAAGAAGCCTTGCGGATGGAAGAGTGCCCCAAACAATAAGCTAAAGCCTTGGAAAGAGGAGAGCAGCCAGGAAAAGCTGACAGGCAGGATGGGGGTGGGAAGGAAGAAGCCTTGCGGATGGAAGAGTGCCCCAAACAATAAGCTAAAGCCTTGGAAAGAGGAGAGAAGCCAGGAAAAGCTGACAGGCAGGATGGGGGTGGGAAAGAAGAAGCCTCGAGGATGGAAGAGTGCCCCAACCAATAAGCTAAAGCCTTGGAAAGAGGAGAGAAGCCAGGAAAAGCTGACAGGCAGATTGAGGTGGGCAAGAAGAAGCCTCGAGGATGGAAGAGTACCCCAAACAATAAGCTAAAGACTTGGAAAGAGGAGAGCAGCCAGGAAAAGCTGACAGGCAGGATGGGGGTGGGAAGGAAGAAGCCTTGCGGATGGAAGAGTGCCCCAAACAATAAGCTAAAGCCTTGGAAAGAGGAGAGCAGCCAGGAAAGGCTGACAGGCAGGATGGAGGGGGGAAAGAAGAAGCCTTGAGGATGGAAGAGAGCCCCAAACAATAAGCTAAAGCCTTGGAAAGAGGAGAGCAGCCAGGAAAGGCTGACAGGCAGGATGGAGGGGGGAAAGAAGAAGCCTTGAGGATGGAAGAGTGCCCCAACCAATATGCTAAAGCCTTGGAAAGAGGAGAGAAGCCAGGAAAAGCTGACAGGCAGGATGGGGGTGGGAAAGAAGAAGCCTCGAGGATGGAAGAGTACCCCAAACAATAACCTAAAGCCTTGGAAAGAGGAGAGAAGCCAGGAAAAGCTGGCAGGCAGGATGGAGATGGGAAAGAAGAGGCCTTGAGGATGGAAGAGTACCCCAAACAATATGCTAAAGCCTTGGAAAGAGGAGAGCAGCCAGGAAAAGCTGGCAGGCAGGATGGAGGGGGGAAAGAAGAAGCCTCGAGGATGGAAGAGTACCCCAAACAATATGCTAAAGCCTTGGAAAGAGGAGAGCAGCCAGGAAAAGCTGACAGGCAGGATGGGGGTGGGAAAGAAGAAGCCTTGAGGATGGAAGAGTGCCCCAAACAATAAGCTAAAGCCTTGGAAAGAGGAGAGCAGCCAGGAAAGGCTGACAGGCAGGATGGAGGGGGGAAAGAAGAAGCCTCGAGGATGGAAGAGTACCCCAAACAATAACCTAAAGCCTTGGAAAGAGGAGAGAAGCCAGGAAAAGTTGACAGGCAGGATGGGGGTGGGAAAGAAGAAGCCTCGAGGATGGAAGAGTGCCCCAAACAATAACCTAAAGCCTTGGAAAGAGGAGAGAGGCAAGGAAAAGCTGACAGGCAGGATGGGGGTGGGAAGGAAGAAGCCTTGAGGATGGAAGAGAGCCCCAAACAATAACCTAAAGCCTTGGAAAGAGGAGACAGGCAGGATGGAGGTGGGAAAGAAGAAGCCTTGAGGATGGAAGAGAGCCCCAAACAATAACCTAAAGCCTTGGAAAGAGGAGACAGGCAGGGTGGAGATGCGAAAGTGGAGACAGGCGAGAAAGGGGGCGTGTAGGGATGCCAATCAAATTGATGGTGGGGGATGGACGCACATGGTGCAGCCCCAAAGGCATAAAAGCGCCAAGGCATGACAGGGCGCAGAGGCCGAGCACCCCCGCCCCGCCTGCTGCCTCAAGAATGAGGCGCAGGCAGCAAAAGGAAGTGGGATAAAGAAAAGAGAGCAGACTGTACATAGATGAAGAAACAGTGGAAGGTGAAGGGGGGTGCCAAGGAATAAGAATATTAAACAGAAAGGGGCTGCCCATCGCCTGGGGATTGTAACACAGTATTGAAGATGTGATTGTTTGGCTTTGAAGTGGCAGTGCGTGATGTATAATAATATAAATGAGGCCTTATTATGCCACAAATAAGAAAAGCTGGTCTGGCCTCAGTTATTGAGACAAGGTGGGCTACAGTGGGGTGGTGTGTCGCTTACTAGGTGGAGGCGGGGAGGGGTGAGCAGTACCCGAGCAATCACAACATTCCCAAGAGACTATGGCAAGATTGGAGGGGCTGTTGGGGGGGTTCCCGACTTCCAGAGATAAGTCTATGGGAGGAATAGAGTGACCCGTGGGAACAGCGAGAGACCGGCTGCTTATGAAGCACGTGGATGTGGAGAAACTGGGGCGAGGGTCCCTCGAGCCAAGAACATCAGACTTCAAGTGCCCAGACACCATTGGTAAGTAAAGACATTCAAACGAAACCACGTGCATGTTGCGAGTTGAAGTTCGAGCTCACTGGGATACAACCAGAAAAGGAGTGAGTAGAATGCTACAACAGATGGGGAACTGAAGTCCAGGTTCCAAGCCACTATAGGCAACCAGATTGAGAGATGAATTGTATTCTGGGAGTTGACGTTTTAGCTCCCAGGGTCTAGCAGGAAAGAAGTGTAAATGAACACCATATCAGATTGGGAATTGAATTTCAATGCCTTGCCACTATTGATAATGAGATTGAGAAGAAACGAATTGCGTTTTTGCCATTTCAATCCAAGTTCTTAGCCAGTATATGAGGAGACTACAGGGAGATTCAAATGTGGACTTGAAGGTGACACCGCTGAACTCCACTGATCAAAAGTCCAGGTTCCCATCCGGTATTGATAGAGACTGAAAGGAGCCTCGGTGCACCTTGGAAGTTAGAGTTAATGCTCATAAAATCCAGTAACAAAAACACTAAATCACACTATTGCATGCTGGGAATTGAGGTGCAAGCTCCCAGCCATTAGTGATGAAGAGAATGAAAGGGGGGAGCCATTACACACGCAGGGTTGAAGTTCAAGCTCCCAAAGTCTCGTTAAAAAGAGATTGAAGCACACCATATTGCAGGTTGGGAATTTCAGTCCAAGATCTCAGATCTTACTGATAAACAGACCGAGAAGAGAACCGCTGCCTGCTGGGAGTTGGAGCCCAATAATGGACCCATAGAGGACACAGAGTAAAGGCAGTGGAGAAAAGAAGTGTGGCAGCACCAGAGACCAAGATCAGAGTTCCTGGCCACCTGAAGCTGCTTAACTTTAATACACTGGGCCTCATTATGACCCAGGCGCTAAGTGTTTAACAGCGCCGTAAAAGGTTGCGGCACCGTTAAACACTTGGCGCCTAATTACGAGGTCCCTTTGCGGGACCCGACCTTAACGGCTGGTTTTACCAGCCGTTAAAGTAGGGATCCGCAAAGGGACCTTGGTGCTAATTACGGTACCGCAAATTGCAGTACCGTAATTAGCGCCTTCCCCATTCCCATTGAGCCCTATGGGGCAGAAATGGGAATGGGGAAGGGCCATGGCGGCATGGGGAATTACCGCCCCGCCAACCTGGGAATGGGGTGGTAATTCCCCATTCCGCCCTGGCGGACTCCGGCATGGACCATGGTGCTAATAGCACCATGGTTTAGCGCCGGGGTCCTAATGAGGCACAATGTCTGAATTCTATCTTAGGTCCTGACACACCCCGTAAAGCCATATCCAGTACCGATTCCTCGCCTAGTACTAAACACATGTTAATTCTCTCGCACAGATTTTAAGCGCAAGATTTAAGAGCACAAAGGAACATGGATGTAGGCCTCCTTTCCTCCACCCATTACTGCGCTCTGCCCACATAGAGAGACATAATGGCACTCACTCCCCAAAACGATGCTGAAGACCGACTGTGAAAAGGGGGAGCCGTCCCGAGCTCCTTCACCTGCAGGGATGCCATTTGGGGGTAGCCAGGGGCCACAGCTGCGACCCCTGGAGAATCCTTTGCGACCACTGGCTTGGCCTTTGCAACCCCTGGCATGGATGGAGCATGCACTGTTTAAAAATAGTTTGTTGTTTCAAACAACACAATATTTGAAGGTCCATGCCTGCCTAGGAGGCGGGCGCCACCGGCGCCTCTTTGTCTCGAGGTTGTCTGAGCAACCATGAGCTTATCCAAGTGACGTCTATGCACACACCTTCCTCTTCCAGACCCTCAGCTTCCCCCAGTCCCTCAGCCTCCACAAAGCTCTCATGCGATGCCTTCCTCCAGATAGTCTGGGCTTCCCTTCCGGACTCACATCTTGCCCTCTGGCTCCCAGGGTCTTCCAGCCTCCCCTGACGTCTCAGGTTTTGTTAACTTCCTCTCAGGGTCCTCAGCTTCCTCCAAGACTCGCATGAACTCTCGGGTTTAGTTAACGTCGTGCCTATGTCCTCTCAGGGTTCCCCTTCCCAGCTTTCTCTAAGGCTCCCTGGGTCTCTCACTGTCCAGTAGTTTTTTCCTGGGGACAGACAGTTTCCATAGCGTCAGAGGCTCTCTTGGGGCCCAGCTGTGCTCTTGGCTTCCCCTTGGGCTCTTCTCTGGATGCTCTGGGTGTTCATTTTACTCAGAGGGTCCTGCCATCGCCTTGAGGCTTGGACTCCTGCTGCTCTGCACTAGTGCACTGCAAATAGACAGGCAGGTAGCAGCCGGGTGTTGTATGCACTGAGCTGCACTGTGGTGTGTGAGAGGGAGAGAGCATTGGAGGCAATTGTGGCGCGGCATATAAGACAGGTGAGAGCTGGGTGCTTAGAAAACCGCATTTATTTATTTATTCACTTATAAAGCGCACTAAGCCTGAGGGCATCAAGGTGCTATTACAAACCAGTTACACATGCATGGAAAGGCAAAAAGGTAAGGCGGAGAATGTACAGGAACCAGAAAAGCAGCCACCATGTGTGATTATGCAAATAGCCACATTTCTAAGGCTTTCCTGAAGACCCAGTAACATTGAACCCCGTTCGCACATGTAAACACGAGACAACGTACAGAAGGTGTTTTGGAACTATACATCTTCTTAAAATGCAGAAGATGTGGACCTGGCTGTCCATGTGATGTGATATGATATTATAGATATGATACATCATTTATAACGCGCCTGTACACATGTGTTTCAGGTGCGACAAGGGAGGGTACAAAGGGAGGACAAGACAAACGATCTTACTGGGCCTTGTGTCATTCAGATTGTGCAAGTGCAGTAATGCAAAGTGCAGGGGTAGGGAACGGGGAAGTGCAAGAGGGAGGGAAGGGGAAATTGCAATCAGGGCAGCATTTCTCTGAGTAAGTTCAGCCAGGGCAAGTGCAAGGAGGCGGGGGAATGCATAGGTTACAGTTACAGCCCCTACTGCACGACAGGCCCGGAGGCAGTGCGAGGGAGACTGGTCAAAGAGGAGCCCGGTACCCAGTGAGACTCTGAGGGTAACCAAGCAACCAGTCAGTGCATCAGACAGGTAGGCTACCAGGGGAGAGAGGGAGAGAAAGCAGAGGGGAAAAGGAAGGTCTTGAGCTGCTTCTAGAACTTCAGGTGGTCTGGCTCAAGTTTGAGAGTGGCAGGAAACCGTTCCAGAGGGAGGCACCTGCAGAGGAAAGTGATCTACCCCCTTCTCTCTGCCTGGAGAAGTGTCTGACCTTCAGAGATTTGGAGGCAGCAGAGCAAAGGACTCGAGAAGGAAGGTGTTTTGGAAGAGAGTGTTGAATGTATTGTGGGCCCGGCCCCAGGAAGCCTTGTGGATGATGCAGAGGGTCTTGAACTTGATTCTTGCAGCCACCGGGAGCCAGTGGCGAGATTTCAGGGCTGCAGAGATACAGTCTCTGGGCTTGAGACCAAGGATAAGTCTTGCGGTCCTGTTCTGGATTAGTTGCACAGGGCAGAGAGTAGGGGAAGGCAGATTGCTTCTGGGGGAAGGTGAGAAAAGGAAGAGTACCTCTGAGGAGGTGCAGCTGGTAATGGGCCTTCTCGGAAAGGTCCGTCATGTGAGGAGAGAAGGAGAGAGGGGAGTCGAAGATGACACCAACGTTTTTTGCCTCGCAGGAAGGCGAAGGAAGAAGGCCCAAGGTTGTCGGCCAGAGTGAGAGAGGGAAAGCGGGACCAGAGTTCCTGATGAGAAGGATTTCCGTTTTACTGGGATTAAGGCAGAGATCTTTGGAGGCGCATCAACCCTGACTCGTGGATAGACAGTCTGGAATGTGCGAGACAGGAGACGAGACTGTAGGGAGCCTGAAAGAGAGCTGTGTGCCATCCGCATAACACTGAAAGTTAGAGCAGAAGGTAGAGAGTAGGTGGTCAAAAGGGGCCACGTAGACATTGAAGAGCCAGGGTGAGAGGTTAAATCCCTGGGGAACACCACATGTGGCGATAGAGGAGGCAGAGAGAAAGGACCCAAGTTAGATCTGGGAGGATCAGTCCAGGAGGAAAGAGGTCAGCCACTCCAGTGCCTGATCTGTGATGCCCAGGTTCTCATGGAGTCGACTGATTAGGATGGTGTGATTGAGTCGAAAGCAGAGGAAAGGTCAAGGATAATGAAGACAAAAGCGGTGCTGGTGTCAAGATTGTAGAGAAAATCTTCACGGGTGTCCAGTAGAGCAGTTTCCGTGCCTCTGGCTGCTCTGAAGCCAGACTGGTAGTCATGGAGACAACCAACAGTTTCAGTGTGGAGAGTAAGCTGCGGGATGGCCAGCTTTTCCAGAAGTTTGCCCAGGAAAGGAGTGATAGAGATCGGATGATAGTAAGCCAGACAGGTAGGATCGTCATAAGGTTTTTTAAGGAGGGGGTGAACAAGGGAGTGCTTGAGGAGAGGGAGACGCACCAGTGGTGAAAGAGTGATTGCAGAAAGCAGCAAAGGCTGGAGCAAGGGTGTCAATGTGGTTCTTGATCTTGCTTGAGGAGCAGGGGAGCACCTGTTTGGACAACACTTTCATAGATCGGACTTGTCTAGAAACATCATCAGGTGTTTATCAGAGACAAAGAGGAGAAAGGAGGAGGAAAGGGAGAGGCACCCAGAGGGGTGGGGTGTGAGAGCAGTAGAGGGAGAGGCGGAGAGCGAGCACAGGATGTCCTGAGTTTCAGAAGTGAAGTGAGAAGCCAAGGCCGTACAGAGGGCTTAGGAGGGGAAATGAGAGTTGGAGACTGTAGAAGGATTGGCCAGCTCCCTGCAGATTTTAGAGTTTTGATGTGTTGTGAGCGTCGGGCTTGTATGTGGACTCTCTTCTTGGACAGGGCAGAGTCTGTATTGCCTTTGGAGCAGGCCAGTTTGTAAGAGGATGCACCCGAAGCCCCCCACTTCCTCTCAGCCACACTGCATTTGCGTTTCAGGGTGGTGAGGTCGGAGTCATACCAAGAGTTGCACTTTGAGGTAGGCTTCAGACGGATTCTCATGGCAGGGGAAAGGATGTCCAGCGTGTTGGAAATGGCAAGATGCAGATTAGAGAGGTCTGTGTCATAGTGTGAGTCAGCTACAGGAGTAGGAGGGGCAGAGAAGGTCATGGTAAAGGAATCAACTGACACACGCTTCATGGGCCAAATGACCGAGAAGGTAGGTGGCAGTGCTCAGGTGGGCTTTACCTGGGGACAGAGAGTGCCAGGTGAGAGGAAAGAAGAAAGTGGTCAGTCCAAGGGAGAGGCGTAGTGAGAGGGTTAGAGAGAGGGATGTTTTAGGAGATGAGAACATCCAAGGTGTATCTGGCAGTGTGTGTCGGACCAGAGGGTAGAATAGTGGGAGAGAGATAGAGAGAGAGAGAGAGAGAGAGAGAGAGAGAGAGAGAGTTGCAGAGGTTGTGGAAGAGCCCAGAAGAGGGATCAGAAGCATCCAGGTGGATGTTGAGGTCTCCGAGGTGGAGAAGTTGAGAGGTAGAGACAGGGAGAGATGTGGAGAGGTCATCCCACTATCAGAGGAAGAGGGAAACCTGGCCAGGTGGCCTATAGATGGTGGCCACAGCCAGAGAAAGGCCAGGAGAGATAAAGAGCCTGCAGACAAGGCATTAGAAGGAGGAGTAAGCCTGCATAGGAATGACAGAGGCAGGGACACACTCCGTAAAGATCAGAGCTATCCCACCTCTGGGTCAGTTGGTTCTGGGCACGGAGAGGATCTTGAAGCCATCAGGGAGGAGAGTGTCAAAACGTGTGACAAAGCCATCCGTGAACCTTGACTCGGTGAGAGCAAGGACATCCAGGTCAAGCTCTTCAAGGAGGTGGCAGACGTCAGAGGAGCGTTTGACAGCAGAGCTAGAGTTGAGAGTGGCAACGTGGAGCAGGTTGCCGCATTTGAAAGATTTACGGGGAGCGGTACAGACTTGAGGTACACCCAGCGGAATGGTAGAGGGGCCGGAGAAGGGGCAGAGGTGATAGCAGGTGGTGGCATGGTAACCAGAGAGGAGGGAGAAGGTGTCAAAGAGGAGGCAGAAGAAAGAGGTGGCAGAGGAGCCACCGCCTGTGCGGGTAGAACTTCTCCAGGGTTTGTTATATACACTGTGCCAAGGAACTATGGGAATCATTGAAATTAGTTATGCTGACGCTGAGAGGGTTACTATCAGCCAATGAAAAACTTGAAAGCCTTAAACTGTACACTGCGAGTCTCAGCACAGGGAGGGCTCTGCAAGGAATGAGCTCTGCCACTGCATGGCCCTGGCACAGGAAGGGTTCATCAATGTCATGGCCAAAGTCCTGCAACTGGAATGGTGTAGTGTCTGATGCTGAGCGAATCCTATGGGGCTTCCGCGATAGAGCAGACACTCTGCACTTGGTTGGACCCGCAGTTTCAAGGGAAGCTGACAGCATAGGCAAGCAAGACAAGGTATGTTCAAATGAAAAGAATGTGTGCGTGGCATGTTTGATGTATTGTGTATCACTGTGTAAAATATTTATTGTAATGTGTGTGACTGAGCAAATGTGTGTGCAGGATTTGCAATGTAATATGTGCACGCATGTGTATGTTTCTGTAAGAACGTCACATTATATATGATTACCTGACCTGACATGTGCAGCAATAATTGGTATAACTTGGCAATGAATTTCCATATGAGGCTGAAGTAGCTTATGCATGGCAGTGTCCCTGGCATATGTTGATTGTCTCTACCCCTGTCATAACATGAGTCCCTCCATGGCATGTTAAGGCCACTTCATTCTTAAAATGTGGTTGGTATCTAAAAAAGTCTTATCGGTTTGGTATTTCATGAAATGGTCAGCTTTTGTGTGTTTTTATACCCATCCGTCACGTTAGGTGCTAACAACCAGGTTAAATGTCAAGTGACGGCATCAAGGTCAAAAGTTGTATGGCATCACTTCATGTGATGTCATCAAAGTCATATCATCGGTTGTGTGATGTCACTTCCGCTACCCTTGGCATTTTGGTGAAATGACGTCCCTGTACACCTCCCGGCCCCGACTCACTCTCTGAAATAGCACGAAAAGCTAAATAGGAACAGCATAATGTGTGCATATCTGAAGGAAAGGGGGTGTTTGCAGACTACAATCTGCGCATGGTATTAAAGAGTGAGTAATAGTTATGAAGGGAGTGAAAGGGAGGCAGAGAGAACATGAGAAGTTACAGAGAGAAAAAGAGAAGACAAGGAGGAGAGTGAGAGAAATTGAGAAGGAATATATGCAAAAGAGAATTAGGAGATTTGAATAACGCAAGGGCGTGAAAGTGGGGAACAGGTAGCAACGGTAGTGTAGGAGAAAGGTAGAGAGAGGGGAAGGATAGGTAAGGATGTGGAAAAGAGAAAAGGGAGATGGAAGGAGAGAAGGGGAGAATAAATAAGGAGGTGAAAAAGAGAAGAGGAAGAAAGAAAGTGAGAGTCATGAGAGGGAGATCGATTGTCATACACACGGAAGTGAGCGAGAGGCAGTGAAAGAGTTAAAAGTGAAATAAAAGAACAGGAGAAAGCGACCGAGAATGACAGCCAACACAAGGAAAAGAGTGTGACAAGATGTGAAAAATGCAAGACAGGGAAAGGGGAGAACGGGAAGTGAAAGAAAGAGAAAGAAAAAGAGAAGACACCGAATGGGAGAAAATGAGATGGAATATATGCGAAAAAGAATTCGGAGATTTGA
This sequence comes from Ambystoma mexicanum, assembly GCF_040938575.1. Classification (NCBI taxonomy): domain Eukaryota; kingdom Metazoa; phylum Chordata; class Amphibia; order Caudata; family Ambystomatidae; genus Ambystoma; species Ambystoma mexicanum. Next base: position 1,052,738,854 of record NC_090926.1, read on the forward strand.
ATAAAGCAAGAGGGTGAAAGTGGGGAAAGGGAAGCAACAGGAGCATGTGAGACAGCTAGACAGAGGGGGGGTGAGTATAGGTAAGGAGGTGCCAAAGAGAGAGAAGAGAAGAGAAAAGAGGGCTAGACAAGGGGGTGAAAAGATAAGATGAAGAAAGAGTAAGAGTCATGAAAGGGAGATTGATTGTCAAACACAAGCGGGGGGCAGTGAAAGTGTTAAAAAGACAAAAGGAACAGGAGAGACCAAGTATGGTAGCAAACAACAAGGAAAAGAGAGTGACAAGATGTGAAAAAGGCAAGACGGGAAAGGTGAGAAAGAGCAACTTCAAAAAAGAAACAGAAAAACTATGCAGGGGTTGGAGAGAGTGATGGAGAATGGATGCGGGGAAAAGACGCGGTGTGAATAAAGGAAGCAAGAACATAAAGTGAAACAAGTCAGCGGTAGAGAGAGTAGGAGGGAGTGGAGGGTGAGAGACAGAGAGGGGCGTGACAGAGGCAGACTGATCACAGTTAAACAAAATCTCAACATAAGGGCTGCCAAAGAAGGGCACGTCGAGTTTTTTTTTAAACGCATACAGGAAATACGGCTCCACTAAGGGCGAGGTACCTCCCTTCAGACCTGGTGAAAAACTGTGATGCATCGTTATACTGAAAGCAGATTTCTCAGGTCTCGCGGGACCTTGCGCAAGCAGTTGCCCTGCGTTATAAGTCCTTTGCGTGAAATCTGCCCACTTCCTTTGGGTGTTGCTGCTGTTATTTAAGTAATAAGCCCCGAGCAGGGACGGAATTACCACTTTGGGTAATGCCACCGGGGCTCATAGTTACTTAACGCAGGCCCCAGGGCATTACCTGAAGCGGTAATGCTCCGGTATGCGAGGGGCTTATTGCTATTAGTACTCTGGCCCGCAAGACCGGAATGCCATCAGCATTACGCAACTGAAAAAATAGAAAAACAAATGGCCGCAATGTAACAGGGAGACGGGCCATTGAAAAAATAAAAAATAAATCAAAACCAAAAAATAGGCTGCTATGGAAAGGGTGAAGGGACTACACATACTCCCTTCTGCCTTTCCATGGTGGCAACTACCAGAAGGAACCCGGGGCGGTGAGCGGAGCCTCATCCTTCGGGTAATGCCTTAGCGAGGGCCAATGAGCTTTGTTGTTAAAAGTTCGGTCGGTACTAATTAAGCAATAGAACCCGAACTCCGGTAATGCCCCAGGGCCCATAGGTAAGGACCCGAGTGAAGCGAGGGCCTTACCGAAGGCCCCGGGGCATTACCAGAGTCGGTAATGCCCCCGACGCTCGGATTCTATTGCTATTAGTACCCCGGCCCGCAATAATTGCGTGACCAGGGCACTAAAAGCTTTTTTTTTGGCCCGGAACGCTGCAGCGTTTCGGGCGCTGTGGCGTTTTCGAGAGAAAATAAAAATGCCCGCCACCATTTCCCTTTCCATGGCGACCGCTCCTGTAAAAGGATCAAAAAGAAAAGAAGGTAAGGGGTGTTGGGAGGGCGGGAGTGGGACGGGGTGAGGGGATAGGGAAAAAAAAACAAAAAAAACCTTACCTTCGTCCCCGCCGGGGGACGAGGGAAGCCCCCAGCCGTGTGGAGGCATAGAGCGTGGATTGCCCCACTCCGAGTCTCCACATGGTAGGAGGCTTCCCTCGTCCCCCGCCGGGGACGCAGGACCAAGAAGGTAAGTTGGGGGGGCGGGAAGTGAATTTAAAAAAAAAGACTTACCCGAGTCCCCGGCGGGGGGCGAAGGCAGCCTCTCAGCCGTGGGGAGGCTCAGAGCGTGGATGGCCCCGCTTCGAGCCTCCTCATTGGCTGAGGGGTTGCCACGCCCCCGCCCCGGTACAAAGGCCGTGGTATCCCGACGGAGGGATTCCCGGCCGGGTAGGGACCTGGCGAGAGCCAATCAGAATGCTTGTTGCATTCAGATGGTCTCTCGCCGGGTTACTAATTTTAATTAAAGCATAGGTAGTTAGGTGGTATTTGCTTATGCTTGGTTTTGAATGAACCACTAATCCAAAAATACCCTTGTATTGTGTATATTTATTAGCAAATGCCTATGTGCTGCATGTTTATTTCAAAAGTGCCATAATTTCCAATTGGGGCAAGTGCATATGTTTCTCCCAGTCAAGGCCTTTTTCAAGGCATAAAAAACCTTTCCGATTCTCATCCAAAATTGTTATGTCAAGGCATGAAAACCTTTGAATTCTCCCCCCAAATCGTTAATTGCATATGTTTGAAAAATAAATCATCCATTGATTTCACAGTAATACATTTCTCAATATCGTCATAGTCATACAATCTTCTTGTATGTTATTAACATTTTCACTCTGCACCACTGAACTTTTTCAATAATTGTAGTTCTCGTATTTTATCAATCCTTGTTCATTCACAATATATCATTGTCCACATTTCTAACTGTTCTAATCACTGTTTTGTCCTGATATCATGCAGTCATTCTTTTTTTTTATTTCATGATTTGCTGATTCTCTAGTTGTAGTCCTGTTTTGCGAGTTTTGCGAGTGTTCTTTTATACTTTCATTACGGGCTGTTCCTAGCTGCTTCTTTCCTTAGCGTTCTCTGGATAATTATCCTGCTACTTCATTCTTTCAGGATTGCGGTGTTCCGCGTGTCTAATGCTGTTATTTCTAGGCTCGTTTTCCTTTCTCTCAGTTCCTTTTAATGTCTAGCAGTTCCTTAGACACCCAAGGGCTGTTGATAACCCTTAGTTACTCCCCATCCAATGGCTGCACTTACATTGTAAGGTTTGCACAGTCTGGCCCAGAGTTTGCCGAATCTTAGGTGAATTGACCGCCCCGGTTGACTGCTCAGTTCCTTATTTCTTTTGTATCGACGGCAGTCCTGGGTGATTGCCTTCCTTGGTGCTGGGATTGTCCTCTCCCACTACTTCTAATGTACTTACCCCAATGGAATCATAGGCTTTATGCTAACACGTGTCCTACATAGTACTATCCTCACACTTAATGTACCTTTTTCTGCTCCTGAGGTTGAGTACCATCTACACATCTCACGTGACCGGATCACCTCTCACATGATCTGAGCAGGCCACATCTGCACCTCTCACATGACCTGATCAGGCCATATCTGCACCTCTCACATGACCTGATCAGGCCACAGGGTTATTTGGTTTTCCATTGGACTTCACAGTGCATCCGTTGTATTGCCTTCTTTTTAATAGGGATGAGCTAAAACTCCTTCCCTATCATCTGATGCTGTTTAAATCATTTCTTGCTCATTGCTATCCATATCCGTCCTCCGCTTATGCAGAGTTTACCAACTGGATCTCCAAAACAGCACATATATTCCTTCCTAAAGTTCATAACAAAATTCTGGCTTTGGAATTAGCCAAGTGTTTCACTCCTGAAGTGAAGCAATTGAACAAAAACGTCATAGCAATTTAGAAAGGAAATTCAGTCGATATTATGTTGAAAAATCCCAAACTATGGTGAGGTACACTTACGGAATTACAAGGAAGAATTATTCACTGCAAGAAATGCAGTCCGTAACCTGAGTCTTTCCAGATGTTTTGGGCTCTGACTCCCATGATCCCTCAACATTGACTTTGCTGACAAGGACTGATGGGAGCTGCTGTTCAACATCTGGAGAGCCAAAGGATGCAGACCCCTCCTCTAGATTGTCTAAGTTCAATATTGTTTTTTCCATCACAGAGGAACTTTCAATCTCCCTAGCCCGGGTCATTCTGTGCCCCATTGCTTCATCTCTGTAAATGCACAGCCTTATTCTCTGACAAGGCCACTAAGATCGGAGCCTGGATAGCAGGGAACTACACTGGCTGGACTAGCACTGTCCCCCCATGTGCCCATGACTCCCCTGCTTACAGCGTGTTGTGTTTCAATGCTTATCAGAAGCAGAATTGTTAATTTTCTATAACAAATTAAGAGTAGCTTCACTCTCTAACCTTGTCCACACATGGCCAGGTCAGGGCAGCTTCCAATCCTGCTGCCGCCCCTCCTGCTTCAGGGCAGCTTCCAATCCCGCTGTCGCCCCTCCTGCTTCAGGGCAGCTTCCAATCCTGCTGCCGCCCCTCCTGCTTCAGGGCAGCTTCCAATCCTGCTGCCGCCCCTCCTGCTTCAGGGCAGCTTCCAATCGGCAGCTTCCAATACTGCTGCCGCCCCTCCTGCTTCAGGGCAGCTTCCAATCCTGCTGCCGCCCCTCCTGCTTCAGGGCAGCTTCCAATACTGCTGCCGCCCCTCCTGCTTCAGGGCAGCTTCCAATCCTGCTGCCGCCCCTCCTGCTTCAGGGCAGCTTCCAATCCTGCTGCCGCCCCTCCTGCTTCAGGGCAGCTTCCAATCGGCAGCTTCCAATACTGCTGCCGCCCCTCCTGCTTCAGGGCAGCTTCCAATCCTGCTGCCGCCCCTCCTGATTCAGGGCAGCTTCCAATCCCGCTGTCGCCCCTCCTGCTTCAGGGCAGCTTCCAATCCTGCTGCCGCCCCTCCTGCTTCAGGGCAGCTTCCAATCCTACTGCCGCCCCAATCCTGCTGTCGCCCCTCCTGCTTCAGGGCAGCTTCCAATCCTGCTGCCGCCCCTCCTGCTTCAGGGCAGCTTCCAATCCTGCTGCCGCCCCTCCTGCTTCAGGGCAGCTTCCAATCCTACTGCCGCCCCAATCCTGCTGCCGCCCCTCCTGCTTCAGGGCAGCTTCCAATCCTGCTGTCGCCCCTCCTGCTTCAGGGCAGCTTCCAATCCTGCTGCCGCCCCTCCTGCTTCAGGGCAGCTTCCAATCCTGCTGCCGCCCCTCCTGCTTCAGGGCAGCTTCCAATCCTGCTGCCGCCCCTCCTGCTACAGGGCAGCTTCCAATCCTGCTGCCGCCCCTCCTGCTTCAGGGCAGCTTCCAATCCTGCTGTCGCCCCTCCTGCTTCAGGGCAGCTTCCAATCCTGCTGCCGCCCCTCCTGCTTCAGGGCAGCTTCCAATACTGCTGCCGCCCCTCCTGCTTCAGGGCAGCTTCCAATCCTGCTGCCGCCCCAATCCTGCTGCCGCCCCTCCTGCTTCAGGGCAGCTTCCAATCCCGCTGTCCCCCCTCCTGCTTCAGGGCAGCTTCCAATCCCGCTGCCGCCCCTCCTGCTTGGCAGCTTCCAATCCCGCTGTCGCCCCTCCTGCTTCAGGGCAGCTTCCAATCCCGCTGCCGCCCCTCCTGCTTCAGGGCAGCTTCCAATCCCGCTGCCGCCCCTCCTGCTTCAGGGCAGCTTCCAATCCCGCTGCCGCCCCTCCTGCTTCAGGGCAGCTTCCAATCCCGCTGCCGCCCCTCCTGCTTCAGGGCAGCTTCCAATCCCGCTGCCGCCCCTCCTGCTTCAGGGCAGCTTCCAATCCCGCTGCCGCCCCTCCTGCTTCAGGGCAGCTTCCAATCCCGCTGCCGCCCCTCCTGCTTCAGGGCAGCTCCCAATCCCGCTGCCGCCCCTCCTGCTTCAGGGCAGCTTCCAATCCCGCTGCCGCCCCTCCTGCTTCAGGGCAGCTTCCAATCCTGCTGCCGCCCCTCCTGCTTCAGGGCAGCTTCCAATCCTACTGCCGCCCCAATCCTGCTGTCGCCCCTCCTGCTTCAGGGCAGCTTCCAATCCTGCTGCCGCCCCTCCTGCTTCAGGGCAGCTTCCAATCCTGCTGCCGCCCCTCCTGCTTCAGGGCAGCTTCCAATCCTACTGCCGCCCCAATCCTGCTGCCGCCCCTCCTGCTTCAGGGCAGCTTCCAATCCTGCTGTCGCCCCTCCTGCTTCAGGGCAGCTTCCAATACTGCTGCCGCCCCTCCTGCTTCACGGCAGCTTCCAATCCTGCTGTCGCCCCTCCTGCTTCAGGGCAGCTTCCAATGCCGCCCCTCCTGCTTCAGGGCAGCTTCCAATCCTACTGCCGCCCCAATCCTGCTGCCGCCCCTCCTGCTTCAGGGCAGCTTCCAATCCTGCTGTCGCCCCTCCTGCTTCAGGGCAGCTTCCAATACTGCTGCCGCCCCTCCTGCTTCAGGGCAGCTTCCAATCCTGCTGTCGCCCCTCCTGCTTCAGGGCAGCTTCCAATGCCGCCCCTCCTGCTTCAGGGCAGCTTCCAATCCTGCTGCCGCCCCTCCTGCTTCAGGACAGCTTCCAATCCTGCTGCCGCCCCTCCTGCTTCAGGGCAGCTTCCAATCCTGCTGTCGCCCCTCCTGCTTCAGGGCAGCTTCCAATGCCGCCCCTCCTGCTTCAGGGCAGCTTCCAATCCTGCTGCCGCCCCTCCTGCTTCAGGGCAGCTTCCAATCCCGCTGCCGCCCCTCCTGCTTCAGGGCAGCTTCCAATCCCGCTGCCGCCCCTCCTGCTTCAGGGAAGCTTCCAATCCCGCTGCCGCCCCTCCTGCTTCAGGGCAGCTTCCAATCCCGCTGCCGCCCCTCCTGCTTCAGGGCAGCTTCCAATCCCGCTGCCGCCCCTCCTGCTTCAGGGCAGCTTCCAATCCCGCTGTCGCCCCTCCTGCTTCAGGGCAGCTTCCAATCCTGCTGCCGCCCCTCCTGCTTCAGGGCAGCTTCCAATCCCGCTGCCGCCCCTCCTGCTTCAGGGCAGCTTCCAATCCCGCTGCCGCCCCTCCTGCTTCAGGGCAGCTTCCAATCCTGCTGCCGCCCCTCCTGCTTCAGGGCAGCTTCCAATCCCGCTGCCGCCCCTCCTGCTTCAGGGCAGCTTCCAATCCTGCTGCCGCCCCTCCTGCTTCAGGGCAGCTTCCAATCCCGCTGCCGCCCCTCCTGCTTCAGGGCAGCTTCCAATCCCGCTGCCGCCCCTCCTGCTTCAGGGCAGCTTCCAATCCCGCTGCCGCCCCTCCTGCTTCAGGGCAGCTTCCAATCCCGCTGCCGCCCCTCCTGCTTCAGGGCAGCTTCCAATCCAGCTGCCGCCCCTCCTGCTTCAGGGCAGCTTCCAATCCCGCTGCCGCCCCTCCTGCCGCCCCTCCTGCTTCAGGGCAGCTTCCAATCCCGCTGCCGCCCCTCCTGCTTCAGGGCAGCTTCCAATCCTGCTGCCGCCCCTCGTGCTTCAGGGCAGCTTCCAATCCTACTGCCGCCCCAATCCTGCTGTCGCCCCTCCTGCTTCAGGGCAGCTTCCAATCCTGCTGCCGCCCCTCCTGCTTCAGGGCAGCTTCCAATCCTGCTGCCGCCCCTCCTGCTTCAGGGCAGCTTCCAATCCTACTGCCGCCCCAATCCTGCTGCCGCCCCTCCTGCTTCAGGGCAGCTTCCAATCCTGCTGTCGCCCCTCCTGCTTCAGGGCAGCTTCCAATACTGCTGCCGCCCCTCCTGCTTCAGGGCAGCTTCCAATCCTGCTGTCGCCCCTCCTGCTTCAGGGCAGCTTCCAATGCCGCCCCTCCTGCTTCAGGGCAGCTTCCAATCCTACTGCCGCCCCAATCCTGCTGCCGCCCCTCCTGCTTCAGGGCAGCTTCCAATCCTGCTGTCGCCCCTCCTGCTTCAGGGCAGCTTCCAATACTGCTGCCGCCCCTCCTGCTTCAGGGCAGCTTCCAATCCTGCTGTCGCCCCTCCTGCTTCAGGGCAGCTTCCAATGCCGCCCCTCCTGCTTCAGGGCAGCTTCCAATCCTGCTGCCGCCCCTCCTGCTTCAGGACAGCTTCCAATCCTGCTGCCGCCCCTCCTGCTTCAGGGCAGCTTCCAATCCTGCTGTCGCCCCTCCTGCTTCAGGGCAGCTTCCAATGCCGCCCCTCCTGCTTCAGGGCAGCTTCCAATCCTGCTGCCGCCCCTCCTGCTTCAGGGCAGCTTCCAATCCTGCTGCCGCCCCTCCTGCTTCAGGGCAGCTTCCAATCCCGCTGTCGCCCCTCCTGCTTCAGGGCAGCTTCCAATCCTGCTGCCGCCCCTCCTGCTTCAGGGCAGCTTCCAATCCTGCTGCCGCCCCTCCTGCTGAATGTGGACCCTTCTTCAGTTTCAGAGCAGCGCACCCAAAGCACGGGTAGTCTCCCGCTGAACCTTATCTTGGTTCTCTGCAACCTGTGACCGCTTCTCTAATCTTTCTCCTACCTTTTCTGGCAAACACAGAGAGGCCATATTTACTAGGGAGTTGTATGATCATGTTGGATCTTCTCAATTCTCAACAAGTTGTCTTTGGCAACGCAACCCTTGCAAGTGAACACGGAGAACCTTCATGTCATGGCTGGATGGCGGCACTGTGACTTCCAGGTGTCCCAGAGGTGGGGCAGCCCAGGAATTCCTGGGCAGAACATCTCCTAAACAGAGTGGGGTACCTTGACATCTAAGGAGTGGGTACAAATATGTGTTAACTTTCCAAGTTTACTTTCAAGACTCAAAGATCCACAATAACGACAAAACATATCTGTGTGACAAAGTTCCCTGCTTGCGCTCTGTTGCATGATGTGAAGCACCACAAAGACGCAAGCCAGTGCCGGCTGCCTCTGCCTTGTGTCGGACTGGAGTCCAGAAACTCGCAATTGCATTTGTCAAAGTGATTATCGGGCACGCCCATAGAGCCATGGGTTTTCTAACAGCAGCAAACCATTTACAAGGAAGATGACTAGTGGTGGGAACGGGTAACTGGCAGTGACCATTGCTGTGGCACATATTAGAATTAAATAAGGATTTAATAAGCTATTTAAGTGTGATTTTTGGGTGGTTTGAAATTATGGAGTAGAGAACAAAAAACAAGGACCCTGTCCTGCATTTTATTTCACGCTGTGGCTTTAGGGTATTGAGTGCAGCTTCTGGTATATTTGCATGCTGTAACTTGCAGACGTCCACCCAGGAGGGGGAAAGGAACGCTACAATCATAGAGGGTCTTATTCCAAGTCCTGGAGAGTGGACAATGTGCTTACTGCCACTTTTTACACCCCACAGGATTGTGTATGTTATAGCACACCAAGTTGGCGGGCCTGCTCGACACGTTCTCCTGCTCCTCCCGGTCTACCTGCCGAATCTGCTTCGTTACCACCAGCATGTATTTGTATTCTGTTGGAAAACCAATGGATTCAAATGGAAGCTCTCTGACTTTTGCACCTGGTCAAAGCAGGCAGGTTCCAAAATAGTCCATTGTTGATGGCTCTCGCAATTGGAGGCATTTAAACATTTTGCAGACACACAGTGGGAGAGTGAAGTGAAGAGGAAGGGGGAGGCCACCCTTGCTTTACTATTTACATTCCTTTACTATGTACTATTATGTGGTAGAAACCATTCAAATTGTATGGACGCGCCCTATTGCACAAACATGCAAACAGAATTGGTGCCATCATGCAATTTAGGATTCAAAACAAAATGACTTGCATAATCTTTTTGATCAACGTGTTTCTCCAATGCGGAGTATACATGTCTGGCTGGTTTATCAGGTGACATGCACGCTTTTAATGTTGTGTATAAACCAAACACAAACATTAACACATATGTGTACCGACTGGAGCTGGAAAGATACGTGGTCAAGTACATACATTTCAGATTAGCTCAAATTCCGGCTTCACCACTTAACAAACTGTGTGATCCAGGCAAATCATGTAATCTGAATGTGCTTGACCTGCTAAATTAGGTGCCCTTAGATTCAGTTTGCATTGTGCGCTGTTCCAAAAAAGCCTCACACATTTTAATAATGTAGTGTTGCTCTCTAAATAATAATAGTACCTTTCATAATCACCATGAAAAGGAGGCGACTTTGTTCATAAATGTGCATGTCCCCCTGGTGATACTTGTCCCCTGGTGATACTTGTTACTTTTCCAATTGCTGTTGTGCCTCTTACTCCTGAAAACTAGCAACACCTCACACCCTCAACTCAATGATAAATCTGTTGCAAAATTGCAGCAAAAAATACAATGTTGTGCTTTTGAATGTCATTTTTAAAGCCCCAAACGGTTCCATTTCATGCTTCAGTATTCTAGTGGGGGCGAAAGGGTTTCTGTCTTTCATAGCAGGATGTTGTGGTCCCAAGCCCCTCCTCTGAAACATTCTGGGAGTATGTTAGGCAGATTCATATGCAGTACCCTTTGGGAGGGAACACTACACACAATTAAGACTACAAGTGTCAGTACAAATTCACCTTTGGTACAAGCCTGTACTACATAGTAATGTGGCAGCAGTGGCTGAGCAGCCAGACTTATCTCAAGAGTAAGGTGAGCAGCACAACATGTTACACAAAGGACTAGCAATTACAGTGATTCCAACAAACACTTTCTCAATGTTTCTTGGTAAAAGAATATACATTTATTTACACAGTCATTTGGAAAACATTCCACTAGCAAAAGCAGCTCAATATCAGAATCTAATACACTACAATACACAACCAAAGAGTTTCTGAACAAGTTCAGCACCCCTGAAGTGGGAGCCAAATGGCACTTCACTTACTTTAAAAAGGTGTAAAAAGACAAGGTTATAAGAATCAACAGCACAAATACTTTCATAGTCAGGGCAAAAAGGTTTCAGTTCACTACAACCAGCAATTCAATTCAATAGGCCAGGGCCAAAGTCAATGGTTCAGAGTCTTGTATCGGATAGCACAGTACTGGTAGTAAATGGTTAAGTCTTTGCCACGGATCTTAGAAGAATTTGGTCAGACAAAAAGTTAGATGTTGGTTTAGGGAAGGACAAGCCATCAAAGTTGGGAAGGTTTCACAAACTTTCACCGTGGCCAAACAGAGTTCTGCAGCGCACTTGCATAATACCTTGTAAGTGAAGAAAAGTTGTAGCTGAGGCAGTTGTTCCTAGCAGTTCCTGCAGATCTCGCTGTTCCTGAGCTTCAGTTTTGGGGACAAGAAGGACGACATCTGGAGGTTCCTGCACTGCCCAGGGAAGAGGCCACAAGATTGGCAAAATGTCAGTTTAAGGTGTGAGTGCCTTAAAGACCACAAACTGGTATCCTTCCCACTGCCTATCCGGTTTTCCACAGCACTCTATAGAAAATTCAACCAGTATGGGGACGGTGTCCAGGCGGCTATCGAGTTGGTTGTTCCCACCAAACTCAAGGGAAGAAGTTATCATTGAAGGGCTTCTCTGTCGATGGAGTTTCAGGCAATTTGGACCTGCACCAGGGCTTCACCGGTGGACCAGGAGTTGCAGCTGTCGTCTTCCTTCAGCTCGTCTTCGGTTCTTTCGTTCCAGTGGTCGACTCTGCTTTCCAAGTCCAAGAGGACAGTTTTCCCCCATTCATTCCAGCCTGGCTGTCACTCACACCTCAGGGTGGCTGTCCTTGCCGAACAGCCAGCCGGCCAATCACGCCAGAGTGCATACAGGTCTCCTAGGAGACTAAGCACAGGGCGTTTCGGGCACATCCCTCACATATTGTCCACCCCAGACGCTCATGTGCCAAAGGAGGGCTTCAGCACTGAAGCCCACCAAAGGTCAATGAACAAAGGGACCAAACCTGGTTTGGCACGCAGAGACAAACAAAAGAAGGACCTTTCCAAAAATAAATGGTGAAAAAAGTTGACCGGAGTCTGTTTTTACAGATAGGTCTGGCGCGCCACATTGGAAAACATGGCTGACCCGATTTTTAGCTACCAGTGTTTGCGGTCGGGAAAAATCATGCTAGTTTGTTTAAAACCACTGACACCAGCCATTTCAAGTGGGAAAGGTTAACATTTGACTGTTACATGAGTGTTTCGACTCAGGGGAGCTAGGCAACCCCTCCAGCACTCTATAGTAAGATAGTGGCTGCTGGATCTGTAAATTTAAAAAGACAAGTAAAGTCAATTTAAGTTTACATGCTCTGGGAGACAGCAGTCAGTCCCAGAGAAGGTATTTAAACCTTGGGGAGTCTGAAAGACACCCCTCTGCCACTGCACTGAGGGTGCTGTGTGACACACAGAAAAGGATGATGCCTATGGAGTTGTTTTAAAATTCCATAACCAAAGAACACAATAGTAAAACACATTGAACATGAAAAGGTCAAGGTCCCAAAATATAGCAAAAGAGCTGGAGAGCTCTAAGGTACAGGAAATTTAGCACTTGGTTGAGAAATCTCCCTAACAGAGTAGCCACAATCTTCACAATCTTCAGTGAAGCATTGCTTTAGGGTACTGAAGCCAAGATGGTATAATGGCAGGGGTCTTGTTGCTCAGCCCTCGCAGAGAAGTGGGGGCCTCATCCGCTATTCTCGATAGATATAGTGGGGGTGCACGGGAGTGGTGGTCCACAGGAATGGCGCTAAGGGGTTGCAGTTGGAGGTTAACTGGTGGTGAATGGTGAAGGGGAGTGGATGGACTGGAAAGCCGAGGGCATCTGGAAAGGGAAGGTGGTAGATTGATGTTGCCACACCATTTTTCTTGCTTCTCTTTTGCTTTGGTTTGTACTGTTTTTATAGCTCATCAATTCATATATGTTGAATTAAAGGTGATTCATTGGGGTTCACCTCTCAGGCTCTTGTTCAGAGGTCTGGGGTGTACAGTTTTCCTTTTTCACTCTGTGGCAATATTTTCCTTACAGGGACGGGGCGGTGTAGATAGTGGTGGGTAGAAGGTGGCAGAGATAAGGGGGTGATATGAGGATGAAGAGAGTAGCGAATGGGAGGTGAAAGGAGTGGTGGGCTTATCGAAGGAGATGAGTGAGAGGAAGGATGAAGAAGAGGGGAGCATAAGAGCTTGCAAGGGGAATGGGAGAGCATGGGATTGTGAAAGGGGTGAGCAGATGGTAGAGAAGAGCCAGTTTCCCAGTTATCCTGGGTAAATCACTATGGAAAGGAAACCTGGTGCATTGACCAATCCTTTTCCAACCAGAACCATACCCTTGAACACACAATTCCAATAGCAGAAAAGACAACGTGTCCCTTAAATACATCATTACCACACTTGTGACAGCCATTAGCTCCTCCCACCTTAAGCTCCACTTCCACGAATCGCCGACTAAGGCTCCTCTGACAATCTTGCTGGCGGGGTTTTTGTTCACATTTGATCTTTCTCCATGGTGTTGTTGGATCACCTCAGTGCTTGTCAGTTCCCTCAGTTATCTGTGATAGTTATACTCATCCACTGGCTAAACTCATTCTTTCCAGTGACTTGTATTTCTACTCTTATAGCAATGACTTTACTACTTTTATATACTACTTTTATACTCTTACGACAATGACACTCTGTTCTCTGGGTAGACACAGGCTGTCATTGGCTACTATCATTTGTGAATCTCTATCAGCCATTAATTATTTTTTTTTAATTGTAAAACCTCAGTTCAATATACAATATCAAACTTTTGTTACATTAAGTTAAATTAAATTAAATCCAATTAACCTCTCAGCTCCAGACAAACAGTCCAAATTCGACAGGCTCAAAAAAGAAGAGAAAGAAAAGCAACAAAAAAAAAAACAAAATCATCAATTCCCTTCGGACAAAGTTTGTAGCTCAAATTGAGGCATGTTGCAAGATTGGATCGAGAAAATTAATCAGGCTGCAGGAGAGCTTGATGTTTTGACCTGCTACAACATGATCCCACCATTCATCAGGGTCATAAATTTGAGGTTTGGATTCATTCAGATGCAGTTCGCGTTGGTCAGTCAACATTGGACACACAATTACAAGATGTTTTGAGGACTCAACATCCGATGATTTACAGAACCGACATGTGTTAATTGCGGTTTCTTTGTTTTTGCGTAACCATAGCATTTCATTTGTGTTTAAGGCGTTCAGACGAAATCTCAAGAACTGCTTCCTGTGATGGCGTGATGGACAGTTCGTGAGGTATTTTGGTTGGTGATGCAATTTTACCAAACTTCTGGATGGAGGCAGAGTGGATTTGAGGGCTAGCCTGTTATTGTATGTTGAGATCCAATCCCACGCGGCTAGCTTCTTTTTGGCATGTTGAGGACGCAAAAGGAGCTCTTCTTCACATATGTTTGCATCGGCCATAATTGCATTGAGTTTGGTCTTCCATGTTATTAGAAGAGATGAAACTGCATCATCATATTCATTCCTAAAGATTTTATATGCAGGAATTTTGTCACCAAGCAGCATTTTTCGTAGTGTAGTTAACGATTTCCAAACGACTATCATGTAAATTGAATTTAGGGCTAATTCATATCTCAGAGCCGAAATTGAGATGTAGTTTGGTAGGCCTAAAACGCGCCTCCAATACTTCCCTTCCAGTCTATGCCATAGATTGTGGTTTACATTCCACGCTGATTCGCCACCAAACGTAATGGTTTGAATTATCTTCTGGAGCTAAAACGTGATTGCAGGAGTGATAGAGAATTTCCCATAGTCCTTGTTGATTTTGGCTCATTGTAGACTTAGGCTTTTAGCTCTATCCATTAGATCGCTAATCCAGGCGGCTTTGCAGATGGAATTATTTATCATTACGCCCACATAGCGAATAGATTTGACGACATTTAGGCATTTTTTTTCAATAAACCATCTTAAACGTTTATCTTTTCCTGCAGTGCTTAGTCCTATACACATGATCTTGGTTTTTCCGGTGTTTAGGAGCAGATCATTTGCACTTAGATACTCTTTCAGGCGGAGTATGAGATGTTGTAGCCGAATTTGTGTTTGATCTATTAGCACAATGTCGTCAGTGTAGTCCAGGCAATTCAATTGAGTTCCATTAAGCTTTGGTGGAAAACAGTGGGCTGAGGCCAACCAATCAGGTAGATCTGCAAGAAATAGTTTGAAGAGATCAGCAGCGAGGGTACAGCCCTGCTTTACCCCTTTGTATGTTCTTATTGGTAGAGTAAGATCGCCTTGAGAATTTACTCTTATTTGAATAGAGGTATTGGTATGTAAGGCGATGATGGGGTCTAACAGCTGCTCGGGGCATTTCCAAGATCGCAATTTAGCCCATAATTTGCTGCGATTGATTGCCTCAAAAGCTTGCCGCAGATCGACAAAGGCAAAAAAGATTGTTTTCTTTGCCTACAGCGCTGACAATTTTAGGATGGTCAAAATTGTAAAATTTACATCGACTCTGACTTGACTCGTGAAGCCAGTTTGACGACAATCATGCTTGCCAACCAAGAGAGCCCATTGCACCAATCTTTGGCGCAGGTAGGAGCCTTATATTTTGCCAATTGTATCAAGAAGGGCAATAGGGCGATAGTTTGCCGTGTCGGCTCTACTGCCCTTCTTGTATATTGGCACCACGATGGCTTTTGACCATGAAGAAGGTAATTGCATGCTGTTTGCAATCTGCAAGAATAACCCGTTTATGAGTTTCGCCCAATGGGCTTTATGCTTTTTAAGCATAAGATTGGAAATTTGGTCAGGGCCAGCAGCTCTCGAATTCTTTAGCTTGGAGATCGAAAGTTCAAGCTCTGTGCATGATGGTTTTATCTCCCAAGCAGTGATTGTTGATTTGGTCGGTGTAGATTCATCAATTGCTGGCTTTTCATAGATTAACGTAAAGTACTTGCACCACTTGGCGCTTGTAATTTCGTTAAAAGTTGAGGTTGTGGATTTAGAACAACCATGGTTCAAAATTGACCAGATTTCACGAGTGTTCTTAGTCATGAGATGCTTTAGCATAGCTTCTGCTCGACTTTAGTCAATTGTTATTGAATGAGATCTTAACCAATTCCGATAAATCTGGAGCCGTTCTTTGACTTTCCTTATTTTGTCGCACGGATTGCAAGACTCTTTCTTAATCAACCGAAGATCTTTCCTTAGAATTTTTTTTGCTAAAGCTATTTTTGTAGAGTATGAATGTTTCTGATTAAATCCAAAGGTTCTTGAATTTGGGATTTTCATTGTGAAGTCAGCTAGTAAGAGCTTGTATTCAACAATTTGCAGCACTTTTAGACTGTGGCTTCAGGATGTAATTAAGCGACCATTTGTTACGAGCCTGTTGCCAGCGGCATTCGTTGACAGTTGAAAGGGATGTTTGTCTGGCGCACTGCAACTGTCTTCTTTCCATACTAGCCTTAGCAGATCTTGGTCACTATGTATCATCGGCTGCACGTTGAGAGATATTACTTTATCAAAAAAATTCAACGACCCCTAGATGTAATCAAGAGTGTTATTCCTTGCAAGACCCTGCCAGGTTGGTTTTGAAGGTTGATCACCGTTGATGGATCCATTCAGCATTTGACAATGGCATAAGGAAAGGGCGTGCAACCAGGTTTGACCTCTTAGAACGACTTTGTTATCTGGAAGCCAAGTGTTTGTCTTTGTGTGTGGATCATATTTGAACCAGCTACAATTGAGGTCACCGCATACAATCACAGAGACGTTGTTGTAAGCAAGGTAAGTATCGTCAATTAACGTTGACACAGTTTGAATGAAGGATGTTGCCGAAATCATCGCAGGATTCCAATATCTGTTAATTATTAACAGGTTAGACACATTGTTAGGCAGAGATAGTCGAACCAAGGTGCTTGGAACAAACGTATTAGGGTTGACAAAGGCCACAAGTGTCCACCAGTTCTGAATTTTCAATAAAGTTATCAATCCGGCAAAGGGGCGACCCTTTCTGTTTTTTTTGGAGGGATTGATAAAAGTAGTAAATCCATTGCAGGTCGGAGAATCCCGAAGCCATGTTTCCTGCAAGCAGATGGCAAGACATCATCCAAAGGTTCAGAGAAGGTATTTAAGAGATGGGTAAATCCTTGGGTATTCCATGAGAGTAGTGTTAGCTCATGTTGAGTGGTATTTTCTCATTGTTACTTACGAGGTCCTTTGGGTACTCTTTTCACATTGGTAGTTCGACCTTCAGGAGCCTGATGTGTCATGTTTTGATAATTTGCTTGAAAGGGGGATAAGGATTGTCGTAGAGCGAGTCGCTAATCAACCCTGCGAAACTCATCCCTTTCATAATTTTTTTGAATGTTTTTTGGTGATCGCGTAGTAGTTGGTTCGACAGTGAAATCAAAACCATAGAGCAACTAATGTTCATTTGCCTGTAACAGCAGATTTTTCACTGCAGCAGAAGGGATGTGCAATAGTACTTCATCAGTGGACAGTTCGGTTATGTATTTGACAATTGTAATGTCGTCAGATGAGATGGATCGTAGTTGAGGTATACAAGCAAATAGTTTTAATATATTTGCTCGATTTAAATTGACCTCATTTCCTTCTGAGTGAATATTTTGAAGCTGAAGTTTCCACGCACAAGATGTTTTTTCTTGGTTAGAAGTCCCGCTGGGACCAGAAGCTATATGCGAGCTAGAGTTTCGCTGGTTCATAGTTTGTTTAGGATTTAGTCTTGAGCTTAGCAATGGCAATTTGACCTTCTTAGTAGTGGTTTGAGGTTGATTTTCATGTGCTCCAGAATGCAGCTTCTGTACGGCAGCATTTACAGAGGAAATTCTCTCCTCAGATTGCTCAAACATAGCAGCCTTATTTGCATCAGTGCAGCCATCAGTTGTGCCATCAGTATCAACCGAATAGGTCGATAAGTTGCATAGGTCAATAGATGAGTCTGAGGTAGCACTAGAGATAGAAATGTCACTGGAAGCCACTCGCTGACGTTTAGCCATGTTCCTAGAAGGTTGTGAGGTGATACCTGAGACTCGTGCTGAGCAGATTGGAGCTGTGGAGACTTGCTGAGTAGCATTGGATTTTCGATCAAATAAACTTATTTTTTTTGGAGTCGTAATGTTTCTTATGAATGTTTTCACATTTTGTTGAGCATTTTTCTGAGGAGCAGTTTATTTCTTTGGATCTTTTACGGGTTTGGAAGATGCTCTTTGCAAGTTGATTAGTAAGCTTGTTGTTATTGTTTTGGCAGGACCTTTAAAAATGTTAAAGGTGTTAGCTGGCAAGAGATCATAGGCGACTGCTTTGCCTTGTGCAGGGGGGTCGTTCGACTGTAGACTGATGTCTTGTGTCAAAGGAGTCTCGACATTCAATTTGCTTTGAGTACTTCCAGAGTCAGCAAATGCGGTGCCCGCCGTAGGCTGGTTTAGGACAACCTCTTTAACAAACAGTTCAGGGGGCACAGGACCATGTGGGGGAAGGGTTTTAAAAGAGGTGTCTTGCATGTCGGGTCGGCCCATTGGAGAGGATTTGGTATTTTTACGCAACCATTTCACTGATTCAGCCAGACTTTCAATTAGAGTATCATTTTGGCAATGATAGCCAGCAGCCAAGTCGCTCAGCCTATCTTGCCACCTCAAAGATTTTTCAGCTTCCTTCTCCATCTGGGCTTGCAAAAAGCCTGAGAAGTGCTCAATTTTATTAATTTTTGTAGTCAGATTTGAGATTGCAGCCGCTTGGTCGCTTATTGTCCCTATCAGAGATTCAAGTAGTTTGGTAAATGGAGCAAGTGCGACAGCAGATGCAGCAAGAACATTATTGTGGATCTGGGAAAGGGCTTCAACAGAGATACTGAGGGGAGGCGAAACAAAATCATAAGACATCGAAGAGCATAATGAGCTCTCCAGATTGAATTGTGGATTTGAAGGAGCAAGGTTTCTAGTGAGATTTGAAGAATGAGTGTCTTCTCGAGGTTGAGTAGAGGAGACATGCGCAGTGCTTGCATTCAGCATGGACTTGGCGCTCGTAGATGGAGTTTGAAGATTGCCTTTGGCTTTTAACTCGGCAATGCGTTGCAAGCGACTAGCCCGGGCAATGGCGCTTCGGTGTAGGTGAGTTTGGAGAGGTGGAAGCACCTTTGGAAGAGTTGAAGCAAGTGAGGGCAGAAGATCAACAGTGGCCATATCGGTGGGGCCCCTCATAGAGAGACCAAATGCCTCAGGGGCTTGACATGCCAAGGCGCTGTCATTGCCAAATTCAGTGGTATCTGCAGCCGAAGTTAAAGGAACGGCTTGTGATGGAAGACCGAATGTAGATTTCATTTGGTGAAGAATATTACTGTCAAAGGGAGTAGATTTCATTTGGTGAAGAATATTACTGTCAAAGGGTGGACAGTTTGAGACAGCATTTGAGAGAAGACGCCGTATTGACGTAGACTGATGCCTACATAAGTTAGGAGCAAACAACTGAGTTGATCCATCGGAAATCGGGATCCTTAAGAGTTCCTTGTCACTGACTAAAAAGGGCAGGATCCCTTTTTCAGTCAAGGTCTCTGAATTGACCAAGGAAGCAGTTGCCAAAGCAGGCCGCGGGAATGAGGAGGCAATTGAGGCTGATTTGAGAGGATTTACTTGAAGGTTGCGTGCAGGGGACTTTAGGGCCGCCGGAGTACTGGAAGAGAGACATGGATGGTTCACAAGGGTAGTCGTAAGAGCGCCTGTGGCAGTTGGTAGACATGTTTCACAGTCATCAAGGGGGGCGGCCAAGGGAAAGGCAGACTCGCTGCCTGTGTCAACTCCTCCACAAACAGGAACGTTAGCCATCATGACGGGCTCACAAAGAAGTTGTTCGTTGTTGGCAAATGAAGATGAAGCCTGAGTGGAGATCGCTCGGTCCGCAGGACATGCAGCAAGCGGTAAACTGGGAGAGTCCGAGACAAAGCGCGGGCAGTCAGGCAGTGACGAAGTTGCAAAAGTCAGTGAAGGTGCCGCCGGAGCCTGAGCGTGTGAAGGCAATATGGCAAGAAGTGCGCGACCAGCAGCTTTGCTTACTTTGACTCCAGTGGCTGCTTTCATCGTTGACCATGGATTGAGGCGTCGATGTTGCGAGGTTTTCTTGCGAGTCTGTGGGCCTTCAGTTAGAAGAGTCATGACACGCAGTTGAAGAGGGAAAGCAGGGAAAGCAGGCGGGGTGGTGAATTAGGAGCAGACAGGGGCGGACTGGGACTCAGCTCCCTGACTCTGCGCCGCGCTATGTTTGAAAATGTAGGTTTTGAGCACGTAGCCCAACAGGAATAGAAACAGGACTCAATAGTAGTGCAGCTCCTCTCAGATCAGCAAATGAATCACTGACCAGACAACCAGCTGTAAACAGCGAAAACAGCAAAGTTCTGTCGCCCTTTTCTCCTCGTCTGGCTTAACGCCGCAAGGGCGGCTGGGTGATGTTTTTAAAGGCACTTCCTGGGGACGTGGCCTGCAGCCGGCATGCGTCACGTTGTGGAATCAGAAAAAATACAATATTACGGCTGTTACACCAGGCAAAGGAAAATACACCGACACGGGCTTGTAAAGATTCCCAGAATCTTTATTACAAAACTGAACAGTATTCAACAAAGTATACAAATAGGTATTTGGCCGTCAATACATCACAGAGACCACCAGCAGGGTTCAATGTGAGCAGTGAACAGAATTTCCTAGCTGGACAAGCTGGACATCGACGCATTTATACAATTTGTAAAAATGATGTCCAGCCCCTTACAAGTTAATAATACATTGGGCTAGGGTCGTGCCAGGTTCACTTTCCTAATTTACATATCTCGTGCATGCGGTTTACTTTTGAATACATTTACTAACACACTCCTTTATTCTTTAATTTAACGTTACACTCTTTACGTATCGTTTTAATACAGATCAAACAAATGTTTCACATATCGTATTTGGATAGCTTTACAGTTCTTGTATACTTGTAGTTTAACATTGCTGATTCAAGTAATCCCCTGCCCCCGAGGTCAACAAAGGTCTACATGACCCTAACATGTAGCCTGAAGGCAGGTTGGGCATGAACTCTCCTACAAAGGTTGAAGAGGTTAAGGCAAGAACAAGAGCACACAAGACGGTGACTTTGTACAAAACCCCAAAATGGCGGTTCTAACCTAAAATGGAGGTTTGATTCAAGATGGCGGCTTACATCAATTTCTAATGTCAAGACCTTGCCGTAGAGAGTTATTCGCGTACAATTTTAAGCAATTTGGCGTAGGCCAATATACATACAATCGTTACAATAGGAGGCATAATTTAATATCCAGTTCGACAAACCCTCCTTTTGGCCTATGCCAAGTGCTAACACTACTTCTGAACTTCTTGCAAGTAACTCCATACGTCATCGTCCATACACCCTGAATCATTGTCTGACATATCTATTGCCATTAGATCTGACACCAGAGTTTCTTTTAACACGTACTCTTTGGAAACCTTCTTTGGGGCGTACATTTTATGCCCTAGTACACTTGTTGCTTGCGCGCAACATCCCCCTAATACTGAGCATATACCACGGTGACACTGTATACAACAGCAAAGAAACAGAAAACTTCCCAAGATAATCAGCAGGGCCGAGAACAACTTCCATCCCCATGACCATAGGAGGTCCCAAAACCATGTACTAAGTTCCCAGTTTCCCTCAGGAACATGTACTTCTGAACTAAGAACATGTAGATTTTGGATAGCCCTAAAGATCGTCGGAGAGGAGTCTGGTAGGTAAATGCAGCAAGAGAACCCCACTAATTTACATACTCCTCCTCGTTCAGCCAGGATGACATCTAATGCCATCCAGTTCTGAAGAGCCACTAATCTTATCGCTCTCTGCTCTAACGTCATATTATAGAGTATGTCAGTGGTCCGGTTGATGGTTCTCTCCAGTACTCTCGCTAGTCCCCTGATATCTTCTGAATTCGTAATTTGCCAAAAAAATGGCACAAAGGATTTCATAATATCTCCTAGAGTTTGCGCTGGAGTATCCCCTTTCACACCTCGTTGTGGACGAGTCTTCGAAATTTCTACAGTACTGGCAATAAATACCCCAGGTAATAGAATCCCTAAATAACAGGTTCCTTGCCAATCCCTGGGCAAACATGGAAATGCCACATTACCGCAAACAAAATAGACAGGTTCGCCTAAGTACAGAGGTCTGTTTTCACTAGTCAAATTCGCAACGTTGGCGCACTTTCTAAAATTACCCATTGACCGTGTTCCATTCCTCTGTATGCAGAAGGATACTAAATCGGGGCTATGATTAACAGAATAAGATGGAGGCGTGGCATCCTTATTGCCTATAAGAGCCATTTTGAAAGAGTTAAAGACTGAAAGGGACGCGACAATCTATCAGAGGGCCTAACAGAAGCAACGCTTGGCTTACTTCTATTTGCAAAAAGCGAGCATCCCAGGGGCATCAAAACATTCTTTTCAAAACTATTTAAATTTGTACCATCAAAGTTCCCTGAGATGCTGTCTTTCCATCGACCAAAAAATAGTGCTCTAAGAGAAGCGTAACAGGCAGTTGTCAAAGGTAAGGGATAAATATACCAACCTAGCCCCTTATACCCATGTTGCGGTAGATGTGAGCAGATCCAGCAATTGGTCTTATTAAAAATTGCATGAGTGGCATTCATTATTAACAAAAGAGTGTTATTCTGATAGTTCCGTCTATGCAAAGAATCTCTAGGCGACAAAGTATGCAATTGCACGGAAGTAGTGGGAATGACAGATACATTTTCAATAGGTAAAAAGTCCTCTAACGGATATGCTTCCTCCAGATACCATAACCCAAACCCAACAGTTACTAAAAATCCAGTAATTATCACAAAAAGGCAACAATACACTTTGGGGGTCCCCTTACATGCTTGATCATTGTCTCTGCTAGTCAAATGTTTATCTCAAAGTTCGGTACGAGTGGTAGCGGGTGCAGGCATTGTCGTCTTCAACCGAAAAAACACCAATTGTTCGTTTGTTGGCGACTCCAGTCGCGGGTCTTCTTAATGCCTTTCACACAACCCTTAGCCAACAGAATCTTCCCGTACAGTCTGGCCAAGAGGCAAGCCCTCAAATGATTTTCTCAATCGCACAGTCAGACCATGCTGTACGTTTACTTCCTTGGGCGCAAATTATATTTTGCAGTTTCTGGTGAGGACAAAGTGTCGTCACTTCCTCCTGGAAGTGGTGAAATGGGATCAGAAAAGGATTGATCCGGAAGTTCCACTGTTGGGGTGTGCGGAGACAAGATAGCCGTTTTGTCCAGCCTTGCAGATTCTGAAGCGGTCTCCGATTCTCCCTTGTTGGTTCTTGCTGTTTCAGGCACGCTATTTACAGCAGTGGGAAGGGATTCTGTGTCTTCTGTATCGTATGGCACGGGCTGCGGGATCCGTTTGGTGTGCGTCGCATGGATCCAGTTCTTACGACCCGCTACCCGCAAAGCAGTCTGGGTGACTAGCAGGACTTGGTAGGGACCCCTCCAGCGAGGTGCAAGGCAAGATGACCTCTCAAAAACCTTTGTGAGGATCCAGTCCCCCGGTCGTAGACTGTGACAAGGACCCTCGTAGCACACAGGTAATGCCTCTCGCACCTGGTGATAAATTGAAAACAGATTTTTAGTCAACTGGTTACAGTAATCTGAAAGAAGCACATTTTCTATGTCCCGTAATGAGAGACTTTTTGGCATACCCCAAATATTAGCAGGTCTCACCATTACCACCTCAAAGGGAGAGAGTCCAGTCTTAGTTTGAGGGGTTGTTCTCATCGACAGTAACACGATCGGTAAGGCGTCCGGCCATTTTAGCTAGTTGTGCCTTTCCACTAATCCGGCACTTTGGGCATGTCTAGCTGAATGGAACCGCTTGTCAATCAATTTGTAGGATTACAGTGGCAATAAAGTGTGGCCCATTATCTGACCAGATGACTCTCGGCAGCCCAACCTAGGAAAACACTCTTTCAACAGGGTTTTTGCTGTGGTTATGGCCGTTGCATCTCTAACCGGGAAGGCCTCAACCCACTTACTAAAGGCACAAAAAACAACCAATACATATTTAAGATTGTTACAACGTTCCATTTCAATAAAATCAAAGTGAATAACCTCAAACGGGACAGAAGGTGGAGCGAAACTTCCTCTAGGAGTCGAGGTACCTTTTCCTACATTGTGCTGCAAGCAAACCATGCAGTTTTGGACAAAACGCTCTGCAGTTTTGAAAATCTTATCATTGGCCCATACACTGTGTAGCATTTTTGTCAATTTTCGCGCACAAACATGTGTCGAACCATGAGCCATAATAACCATCATTGTAATGTAGGTGTCAGGGAGTAACCATTTCCCTTCAATATTGTCTACCCAACACCCATCGTCATCCAATCTCCCTGCACCCTCGATCAATCTCTTAGTTTCCTCTATAGTAGCATCTGCTTGAATATCTTTTACAGCATCGATACTTTCACCCAAAGTGCAAACGTTTACAATTTCTTTTACAGCATACATTTCTGAACTGAAATCAGTGGCAGTTTGTTTAGCTATCTGATCAGCGAAAGCATTCCTTTTTCCTACATCATCTGTAACCTTTTGATGTGCTATACATTTTATGATAGCTAACTGAACAGGGAGTGCGAGTGCTGAAAGTAATCGCACTATTAAAGTGCCGTGCTGGATTTTCGTTCCGTACGAGGTCAAGAAACCTTGTTCTTTCCAAAGTCTACCGAAATTGTGGGCCACCCCAAAAGCATGCTGACTATCAGTATATATATTCACTGTAAGCCCTTCAGAAAGTTCACAAGCTTGAGTTAACGCTATAATTTCTGCGGCCTGCGCAGAGTTATGCATAATTCTTTTAGTTTCCACAACCGTGCTTAAAGTAGTAACAGCATAAGCAGCCGTGGATGTACCGTCTGAAAGTTTAAAACAAGAGCCATCACAAAATAGCTCTCCTTGTGGGCTATTCAAAGGCGTGTCTTTCAGATCGATTCTGCCTTTAGTCTCTTGTTCTGTCATATAAAGGCAATCGTGTGACGTATCGTCACCATCAACAGTATTTTGTGTGACAGGTAAAAGCTCAGCCGGATTTAATACACAACACCTCTGAATTTGAATGTGGGGGGCAAACAAGATTAGTTTGTATCTTATCAATCGTGCAGAAGTGAGGTGTTTTGCGTTTGAGTTCTATTCAATAAAATATCTACGGAGTGAGGTACCATTAGGGTTAACGCATGACCCAGGACCATTCCCTCACTCTGTTTTACAGACGCAGCAGCAGCAGCAACAGTGCGCAAACATCTTGGCAAAGCGCATGCTACAGGATCATGGGCGTAGGAATAGTAACCACACAGCCTTTTCTTCCCTCCATGCTCCTGCGTTAATACAGCCAAAGCACATCCATCACGTGCATGCACAAACAATACAAAGGCCTTGTCATAATTCGGAGTTCCTAAAACCGGCGCTGAACACAGCGCGGATTTGAGCAAATCAAATGCTGTCTGGTGTTCCAAAGTCCATGGCAATGGCAAAGAAATGCCCTTCTTTGTCAAAGCCAGCATTGGTTTAATCGTTAACGAAAAGTCAGGGATCCACAATCTACAATAAGCCATACCTATCAAGGCTCTAACTTCCTTCTGCGTATTTGGGACAGACATGCCAGAAATAGTCTTTATTCGTTCAGGTGTCAACCGTCTTCCCTCCTTTGACAGGAGGTAGCCTAAATAGCCGACCTCCTGACAACAATATTGGAATTTTTTAAGTGAAGCTTTGTGGCCATGTTTTGCTAGATGACAAAGCAACAACACGGTACCTTCTTTACAGGCGCTCTCAGAATCAGCAGCCAAGAGGAGGTCATCTACATACTGCAGTAATGTGCAAGTAGTAGGCAACTCGAGAGTATTGGGCTGCTCTTTCAATGCCCTACTATAAATACTTGGACTCTCAGTGTACCCTTGTGGTGCACGAGTGAATGTAAACGAGCGTCCACCTAGGGTAAACGCAAACAAATACCTGCTATCCTTGTGTATGGGAATACTGAAAAACGCATTTTTAAAATCAACAACACTAAAATGAGTGGCAGAAGCCGGAATCATGGTTAGTATCGTTGTACCATCAGGTACAATAGGAAATTGAGGAGCCACAATTTTGTTAATAGCGCGTAAGTCAATTATAAAACGAAAGGGAATTGCATTATCACCTTTTTTGTATACTGGCAAAATGGGGCTGTTACATATGCTACCCGTAATCTCCTCAATTACCCCACAATGTACAAAATCAGAAACTATACATTTCAAAGCCTGTTCGCCTTCAACTGAGATCTTATTTTGCGGGATGCGAGGCAATTTTGCTCCATGTTTCAAAATAATTTTTAGCAGGTTCAATTTGAAGAATGCCTACATCATTATCATCAATTGCTCATAAGCATTCTGGAACATTACTAAATTCTGGCGGTAAAGGTCGAGTCAAAAACTGAGAGGCGAGTGATTGCTGAGGAGAAATTGTGAACCGAACCCCGTCCGGAGAACAATGTATTACTGCATGCAATGCCTTCAACAAATTTAGCCCCAGCAAGTTCTCCCCACAGTTTGTGGTAAGTAGAAATGGACACTGTTCCGTGAAGGGACCCAGTGTTATCGGTACCGGCAAAGAGACCGGACAAACTACAGGTGTGCCTGAAAACCCTACGGAAACGTTGGACTGCCCCGACAGGGGAATATTTGGAACCCGTGAATGATCAATGGAACATTTCTGTGCTTCCGTATCTACTAAAAATAGATGATTCCTATTTCCCACCGCCATCTCAACGTAGGGGCCTTTCTGATGTACGGGAATAGGGTAGGTTCCAAATCCTGCTTCGGGCAATCCTAGCGAAACAGAATATTATCAAAAGGAAGCTCTTCAGAGAGGTACGTGGCAAAAGGGTGATCAAAAATGTTTCTATTCTCCACATTCAAAACTTGCTTATCTTGTGAAGGAGGTTGCTGTGATTCTGGTGCAAACTGACCTCTGCCAGGGCCCCCTGCACCTGGGCAACCTCTGGATCGTCTACCCATGTTCCCAAATGACCTTTGCTGCAAGGTCGGACATTCTGCGCGCCAGTGGCCTTCCTGTCGGCAATAGGCAGACTGGTTAATGGTTACCGGAGCCAAGGGCGCACTTCCCTGTGGAATGTACTGATCTCTAAATTGATTACCCCCTCTAGGGCTTCTAACAATCTGCTGTAATAAAACTTTAGTTTTCAGGTCACCTTTTTTTTTCTCAAGTTTTTCCTTTTCAGTATTTACACGATTTCCATAGTACTGAGCCATATGCAGTACTTCTGATTGTGACTTCGCCTGCCAAGCGCTTTCAGAAGACATAATTTGTAACTGGATGTCAGGCAGCAATCCACGTACAAATTTGTCGACAAACAGCCTTTTCCCTGACTCTGTGCCTAAGTCTTGTCCACTGAAATCTGAGAATACCTGCTCGAACCGATTGAAGAAATCGGTAGCACCCTCAGACTTTCCTTGGACACAGGCCGTAAGCTTGTCCCAAATGATTCTTTTTTCAGGAACCATAGTTTTCAATTTTACATTAATTCTATCAGGCAAGGTTAATATCACTTGAGGTGGTCGTTCGCCAGCTGGTCTTTCTCTATCTAGCCTAACCATGTTATCCCATGTATCTCCTAACCCAGGTATGTCATCTATAGCCCTAATCTGTTTCCACAAATCAACTGGCTGGAGTACGGGAAATAATAGGTCAATATCACTTAAGGTGAATACCGACGACTGTAAGACTGACTCTTTTTCTTTATAGAATCCGGTTGGATTCTTTCTTATATAGGGAATAGATTGCTTTATGGTGTTCACTTCCTGTCTTGAAAACGGGACGTGAACAAACTTTGATACATAATGTGCAGGAATGTTCACAGCGACTATACCCTGTGCAGCATTGGCCGCAACCTCAACCTTTGGGACAAATGTCGGAGGGACCTCTCTCATAGGCAACTGAGAAGTAGGCAGCTCCGAACGCTTACTGAGCAACACAGCCAAATCAAGCGCTTAGGCAGTTGAAGAAGTATCAATCGACAAGGCTCTATTATAAACACTCAACAATTCTGCGGGACAACAAATCTTTCTTTTTACACACTCATTCTGCAGGTGCTCTACCATCACCTGTATCACTTTCTTTTGCATTTCTAACGTATACTGACTATGTGTGTCATATACTTCATCTGGAGTTATCGACATATTCGAAATCCATCTTATTGCATCCTTTATACAAATTCGCACTTCCTCTCCTTTTAATTCTCGGCGAGGAGAAAACCGCTTCTGTAAGTACATAATACCTAAACTACCACCATCTGCTTCCTCATTCTGTAACTCTTCCAACTCGTTCCTATACTCAAAAATCCTCTCAACATGCTCATATACCTTCTACGCAGTATCTCTGGACAACGCTAAGGCGTTCAAATCCCGTAACCCTTGTGGGAAATCTACATCATTTAGTCTATTCCACATTATACTGAAATGAGTCCCTAATCCTTCAATAAAAACATTTTTCTCAGGAATACTTTTTAAATTTTCGAGTGTGGAAAAAACATCGGCTTGTTCACCCTTCTCCATACAATGTTTAGCCCAAGCAATCAATTCACTCTTTTTGTATGGGGACACATTATTACGAGTCACAACCCTTGGTCTCGCTCCCTGGTCTACTACAAGCGATGCAGAATCACTTGGAGGAAGAAGAGTAGGCACATGCTGAATATCAACAGGTGAAGGCAAGGGGTCACGCAAAGGAGCGATGGCTGGAAGAACCACAGGAAGAACAGCAGGGAGGACCGGAGGAACTATAGGAGGGGGAACAAAAACGGGAAGGGGCAAAGCGCCAGGAGGAGGGACGTACGGAGGTGGCGCGGAGGCATCGGGCCTTCGTTCATGCAAAAGTTTATTAATCAGTTCATCTGACGTATGAAAATCTTTTGAAGGGTAGATTTTCTGAATGCCTAATTGAAATGCCCTGTCCGTGTTCCTAACTGACTCCAATTGTTTATTTTGATTATATAACCGTGCCTTCTCGACACTTGTCATATGTCTACGCATATGTTTCTCTCTACTCTTTTGTTGCTGCAAAGCTTCTGTTTTCCAACTGTGCAATGCGCCAAATGTTGCAGGTCAAGCCTTTTTCTTTACTAATACAGACTCTAAATATTCTATACGAGGGATTTCAAAACTACCATTGGTTGGCCACCGAAGATTAGAATTATGTCTGGTCTGTCTGTGCCAAATGTCATTAAATGCTATACTACCAAAGCCTTTCTTACAGTACATAGTACATGCCGGCGACCTCTCCTGTGGTGCGGGATGGCTATCTTCCAAAGATTGTCTGTTGCTGCGGAATAATGCCCTGAAGCAGGCAGACAATTTCCCAGGCATATCAAAGTTTTGGTGTTACCTGGTTAAATAATTGTGCTCGCGAGTACAATGCTCCAAATTCAAATTGTCAGGGTTAAATTAAGAATCGGGACACGATTCACCTGACCAAAGGACTGGGAGGCCTGATCGGGTTACTAATGACAATGCTAAGGACCCACGTGTCTGGTGATTTTCGGCAAATTTACCCACCTCAAATATATGGACCCTCATCAAGACGTCGTCTCGGGCTACAGCTCACCGTCCAGGGATCGGATCGTGCAGTTTCGTTGAGGAATACGCTTCTCGTCTACAGTGGCCGTTTCTGTTGGCTCCGTCCGATCCTGGTCTGATAGCCGAGCCAACCTTCAACGAGACGAAGTCAATCTTGAGGGTCCCTATTCGGGCGCCATCTGTGAAATCAGAATAAATACAATATTAGAGCTATTACACCAGGCAAAGGAAAATACACCGACACGGGCTTGTAAAGATTCCCAGAATCTTTATTACAAAAAACTGAACAGTATTCAACAAAGTACACAAATAGCTATTTGGCCGTCAATACATCACAGAGACCACCAGCATGGTTCAATGTGAGCAGTGAACAGAATTTCCTAGCTGGACATCTACGTATTTATACAATTTGTAAAAATGATGTCCAGCCTTTTACAAGTTAATAATACATTGGGCTAGGGTCGCGCCAGGTTCATTTTGCTAATTTACATATCTCGTGCATGCAGTTTACTTTTGAATACATTTACTAACACACTCCATTATTCTTTAATTTAACGTTACACTCTTTACATATCGTTTTAATACAGATCAAACAAATGTTTCACATATCGCATTTGGATAGCTTTACAGTTCTTGTATACTTGTAGTTTAACATTGCTGATTCAAGTAATCCCCTGCGCCCGAGGTCAACAAAGGACAAGGTCTACATGACCCTAACATGTAGCCTGAAGGCAGGTTGGACATTAACTCTCCTACAAAGGTTGAAGAGGTTAAGGCAAGAACAAGAGCACACGAGACGGCCATTTTAGATTACAGGGTGACTTTGTACAAAACCCCAAAATGGCAGTTCTAACCTAACATGGAGGTTTGTTTCAAGATGGCGGCTTACATCAATTTCTACAGTCAAGACCTTGCCGTAGAGAGTTATTTGGGTACAATTTTAAGCAACTTGGCATAGGCCAATATACATACAATCGTTAAAATAGGAGGCACAATTTAATATCCAGTTCGACAACGTGACTGGCTTGGCGTTGAATCAGCTGTGGAAGAGGCCCGCACTCTCTTCAAACTGCTACAGGGGCTGCAGACTGCAGACTTACGAGAGTTGGAGCGGGGCTGGCAGCACTCAGTGCAGGAGTTCAGAAGAGGTAAGGAGGGTAACCAGAGACTATTTTCCAGCTGACAGCGAAAACAGCAAAGTTCTGTCGCCCTTTTCTCCTCATCAGCTCAACTATCAGCCATTAATGGTTGGATTTGCATTATTACTTGAAGCCCAACTTGCACAAACCTGAGGCACTATTGTCGAGGGCGACCCCTCTTCACCAGTGATTCTCCACTTCAAGTTCTTTAAAATTGTTCACAAATGTAATTGGACTCCATACACTGAAAATGGTCTGGTTGCAAATGCGTATAGAAATAATAGTCTCAAATTAACTGCCTGATTCATGAAATTATTTGCGCTGCACGCCTTTCTGCCCGAAAATCCCCATACTTTAAACAGGGATTTTCGCGCATAAAGGGGCGCAAAGATGCATTTTCGGCGCAAATAATTCCATGAATCAGGCTATAAATCTCATCATAGTTCTGAAAAACACCTATTGTCACATACTATTAATATTACATCATTCTATTATTGTTCAAGATGCTTTTTTTCCCCTCTGCCTATACGTATTTTTCGAGCCTCGCTCTTCTTCGGGGCAGATGTATTCAGTGATGTTAGTAAAGGGTAAGTAACAACAGTACATTTTGAAAGTATAAATCAATTTTTCGATCTATCTTCTGCCCCCGCTTTATTTGGTGTCAAGAGAATAGTATCCTTGTTTGCCACTGGTGCAATACAAGTTGTAGTCCATCCTAAGTGCGATTGCTAGAGACGACTTTCCCTCTACTTCAGAGGTCTCCAACCTTTGGGTCTCCAGATGTTTTGGACTACAACTTCCATCAGCCGAGTCAGAACAGTGAACGGGACCGTGCCCTACTGTCATGCCCCGCATCCCAGTTTCCGGAAGCCCGCGGGCGTTTATTTCCAGGTGGAAACTGCCCTGGCGACTGTTTACAGCCCGGGGGACACGCCGCACTACAAGGTCCAGAATTCCATCTGTTCGCGATCACGTGATCCACCCGCAACGTGCCTCGCGTTTTGGACCAGATGCCAGTACTTAGCACGGCTTGTCCCTGTAACGGGTGCTCCTAAAACTGAGTAATCAGTTTGAGTGCTTGAATTCCTGTTATCCTGATTCCTGTGTTATTACAGACCCGGCTTTGCTCCAAGGACCTTTCCCAACGTTTTTTCCCTACGATTTCTGGTTCCAGACCCCTCGGCTGTTCCCCTTGGTAATCGAACTTTTGGCATTCTAAACGGATTTGTGTTCCTCCTGCTCCCATTTGTTGTGGCGTTTGGACCTTGCTAACCTCCAGTGTAACGCATGGCAGGTTATTAAGGAAAACCTAAACTGGACTTCTGTTTACGTTTCTTTCTCTCCACTGGCTACTATTCCTGCATGGGTTTTCTGACTTCCTTTACTACCACGTATTACATTTTTGGATTGCTCAACAAAGCTGCCTGCATCACAAGAAAACAACGCTCTACATGCTGAAGTGATTAAACGGACGCTCTCCTGTTTATCGTGGTCACTTCTTGGATTGGCTATTTCTCACGTGGGGACGCTTTGCTGTTATTGTTGGGGATTTTTTGGACTACATTTAGTTGCGCCCTCGTGCCGTTCGGGTTAGGTGGATCATTGCACAGACTTCATTCAACTGAGACTTTCTTCCTTCCTCATCTGGTCACCACCCTGCTGAACTTCCATAGGTACACTAGACTTCCTTTCTGGCTAAGCAGCTAAGAGAGGGTTGATTACGGGTGGGCTAACACTGCACTTTGGTAGCTCTTTGACTGCTATCCTGAACTATCATTTCTCTTTGTTTCCCTAGCTCTGTTGTCGCTGTGCCTGCCTTTTCACTCAAGCCCCTGGCCTGTTAGTTTTAGTGTACTTTCTACAGGCTGCGCTCTTGGGGGGAAAGTCTTGTGTACATTGCGATCAAGATATTCCAGAACCATCTTGGTGACAGTCCAAGATATCCCAGAGTGAAGGGGCTCCCGAAAGTAGATGCTGACCTTGTATCCTTTATAAGTCTGTATCCTTTTTCCGATTTGTGATAAAGTTGTGACAGATTTAGGAGCCTATTTAATTTGCCTGTCGGTTATGGAAATCGGAGCTGATCCAATGGCTGCCTTGGTGCAAGCCTTTGCGACCTTGTGCACCGACATGGCATCCGCGCATGCGACTCTCCATCAGCGTATGGACGTCCTACAGAGCTTTGTGCAGCCATTACCCCCCGATGAGGAGTTCGGTGATGCTGCTGCCACAGCAGCCCCTCCTGTACCCCACGCGCAACCTCCTGCTTTGGCACCCATTGTGCTTCCTGGACCGTTCTCTTTGGCCCCTCCGGAATGCTTTTACGGAGACCCTAAAACCTATCGGACCTTCGTAAACCAATGCCGTCTGCATTTTCTTTGCCGACCGCTGGCGTTTCCTGACGCGGTTACTAAAGCAGCTTTTCTTCTTTCACATCTGGGAGGAACAGCAGCGGCTTGGGCTAAACCATTACTCGAAGCCAATGACCCAGCCCTGTACGATTTTGATGCCCTTATTCAGTCTATGAATAGCGTATTTGACATGTGTTACAAGGCACAAACTTCGGATCTTGAATTCCTGGCGATCAGTCAAGGTAAATCAGATCTTCTGTCATACCATGCTCATTTTAATCAATTGGCAGCGGAAACCACCTGGCCTGAACAGGAAAAGGCAGCCGTCTTCTATAAGGGGCTTTCGGATGAATTAAAGGACGCTTTGTCAGTGGTACCGGCCCTCCCATCCGGCTTTCCGGAACTGTTGGACTTGGTCCTACAGGTCGACGCTCGGCTGCGGCAAAGAGTGGTGAACGGCGTATTCCTGACCTCCGCTTCTCAGTCAAGCCAGAAACTACCTCGCCTGCTTCCTCAGGAGAAGCCGAACTGATGCAAATAGGGGCGATCAGAGGGCCATTAACCAAAGCCGAGCGAGAACGGCGTATGATTAATAACCTATGTCTCTATTGTGGCCAATCTGGCCTTTACATTCGTGTATGTCCTAAGAGGCCTGTTAAGACAGCGGGAAACGCCAAGACTCGTCCTTAAGCCGAGCCCTAAGGATGAGTCATCAAATGGACGGCTCGGACCAATGTCCCTCCTCCTCACACATCTATCTTCCCATGTGTTTTGTTATCCCTGGTGTTGAGCCATTCACCAATCCGGCTATGATTGATTCATGGGCTAGTGGAAACTATATGGATATACAATTAGCTCATCGCTATGGTGTACCAGTGGTTCCCAAGATCAGGCCTGAGGAAGTACATGCCGTAGACGGTTCTCGCCTGGTGTCCAGATGGATAACGGAACAGACAGTTCCGTTTCACATGTCTACCTCAGAAGGCCACACTGAACAAATAGCGTTCGATCTTATTTCTGCTCCCCAGTTCGGGATCATTCTTGTTCTTTCCTGGCTCCGGACTCATAACCCTATAATTGACTGGGTCAATCAGACAATGCATTTATTTTTCTTCTCGGTTCTGTACCCAACATTACATTCAAAACCCAGATGTGACGTCTTCGTCCCCTTGTTTGACTTTGGTGACTAATGTCTCCTCTATTAATGCCACGCTGAGGGATTCAAACCCCGAACTACCAGAAGTCTACAAGGACTTTTCTGACGTATTCGACAAAGGGCTTTCAGAAAAACTCCCCCCACATCGTTGTTATGATTGCCCCATTGATTTGGTACCTGGGGCGGTGGTTCCTCACGGTCGTGTTTACTCCCTGACCGTGAACGAAGAGAAACACCTAAAAGAGTATGTGGATAAGGCGTTACGTCTGGGACACATTCGACCTTCGCGGTCCCCTGCTGCCTCTCCCATATTTTTCGTACCAAAAAAGGAGGGAGATCTGCGCCCTTGCGTGGATTATAGAGCCCTGAACAAGATAACCATTAAGAACCAATACCCGTTGCCCCTCATAACGGAACTGCTCGACAAAATGTCCTCCTCCACCGTTTTCACCAAATTAGATCTCAGAGGGGCATATAATTTGGTGAGGATGCGAAGCGGGGACGAATGGAAAACCGCTTTCAAAACGAAGATTGGGCTTTACGAATACTGCGTCATGCCATTTGGGCTTTTTAAAGCTCCAGCCACATTTCAACACTTCGTTAACGACATTTTTGGAGACATGCTGGATTGCTATGTGGTGATCTACTTAGACGATATCCTGATATTCTCGGATTCACTCACTCAACATATCCAACATGTTTGCTCTGTACTGCTGCTTTGCGTGCACACTCCCTTTATGCTAAATTGGAAAAATGTGTGTTTCATACATCTTCGGTTGAATTCTTGGGGTTTCAGATATCTGCGAAAGGGGTGCTCATGTGTACTTCTAAGGTTAAAGCAGTAATGGACTGGCCGGTCCCGGACTCTGTAAAGGCACTCCAGTCTTTTTTGGGGGTTTCAAATTTTTATAGGCGCTTTATTGCCTCGTTCTCTGAGATAGTAGCGCCCCTGACCCGCCTCACCAGCCCCAAGATCCCATTCCTTTGGGATTCCGAAGCGCAGTCAGCCTTTGATACATTAAAAGAGGCTTTTACTACAGCTCCCGTCCTGCAGCACCCGAACCCTTCTCTTCCTTTTATAGTGGAAGCTAACGCCTCCGCATAGCGGTGGGGGCCATTCTGTCACAGGTCTGCCCCGCTACACAACAACTGCATCCGGTGGTCTATTTCTCCCGAAAACTGTCCTCGGCTGAACGCAACTACACTGTTATGGAGAGGGAACTCTTGGCAATTCGGGCAGCTTTTAAGGAGTGGAGACACCACCTGCTAGGTGCTCGACATCCAGTAACTGTGTA
Source organism: Ambystoma mexicanum (assembly GCF_040938575.1). Classification (NCBI taxonomy): domain Eukaryota; kingdom Metazoa; phylum Chordata; class Amphibia; order Caudata; family Ambystomatidae; genus Ambystoma; species Ambystoma mexicanum. The sequence continues at coordinate 1,052,773,798 of NC_090926.1, forward strand.
CACCGACCATCGGAATCTCCAGGCTCTTTCACATGCAAAATGTACCAATGCTCGACAAATACGTTGGCATTTATTCTTCACGTTATTTGACTTCACAGTTACATACCGCCCTGGACCTCTACATGGAAAGGCGGACGCCTTGTCCCGTGTCGGTCTCAATTTTGACACCCGGGATTTGGTTACCCCTATACTACCTTCGGGTTCTGTTGTTTGTGTTTGTTCGGTCTCACCCTCACTCCTTGATCGAGTTCGGCAGTGGGCCAAGGACCACACCTCTTTTCTTGACACATTGGGTGCCCAGATTGTCACGGGTCTTCCTTATGTGCATGGCCTTTTGTACCTACCTGATAACCAAACCAGACGGAAGGCTTTGGAGTGGGCACATGATACCCCGTTAGCTGCGCACCCAGGTCAGCTTAAAACCTATGACCTACTACATCGATGGTGCTGGTGGCCGGGTATGAAGAAGGATACCGCATCATACGTATCTAAGTATGCGGTGTGTGTACAATGTAAGAGGCAACCAGGGAGACCCTTCGGTCTATTGATGAACATGCCCCTACCTCCACATCCTTGGCATACGGTTACGCTCGACTTTGTGGTGGAACTGCCCATGATTAGGGGGATGTCAACAGTGCTTGTGGTGGTGGACGTTTTCACAAAAATGGCACGATTTATACAATGTTCGGGTATACCTACCGCCCCATCATTGGCTACTCTGTTTTTTGATCATGTGGTGCGTTTGTTTGGCCTACCTACAATCATGATATCCGATCGGGGTACTCAGTTTACTTCGCGGTTTTGCAAAGCCCTTACCCATTCTTTGGGCATTGATGCACGGCTTTCGTCATCCTATCATCCTCAAACAGACGGACAAACCGAACGCACCAATGGCACCATGGAACAATATCTTCGTTGCCTGTGCTTGCAACATCAGACCAACTGGTTGTCCGTTCTGGGAACCGCAGAATTCGCTTATAACAACTCCCGACATACTTCAATAGGATGTTCCCCATTTTATGCCTTGTATGGATTACACCCAAGGATACTTCCACCTGTACTGCCTTCCTTGAACCAAATCCCTGCTGCAAAAACCACAAGGGATACACTAGTTGCTATACGCGATTCGGTTGTAATTCATCCACGGGCTGCGCAGTCTCGGACTAAGGCGCAAGCAGATAAAAATCGTTCACCTGCCCCATCTTATGCACCGGGTGACCGTGCCTGGCTTGCAACTAAGCATCTCAATATTCGGGGTAAACGGAAGCTTGTGCCCCGCTATGTAGGCCCATACAAGGTACTTTCTTGTCTCAATCCTGTTACTGTCCGTTTGGACATTCCGTCCCATTGGCGGATTCACCCTGTTTTCCACGTGTCCCTGCTCCGTCCTTTTGTGCCAGGCACTCGGCTTTGTAAGAGGATTCAATTCAACACTACAGCTAAGTCAATGCCTAGTCTGGGATACTGAATGGAAACCCTTATTGATATATCTTTATGTCCAGTTCATGCGTTCTGGATGACTACCCCTATATAACACCCCTCCCTTGGAATCCCCCTGACCCCACTGAGCCAAGAAGTAGTTCTGTTTTGCAAGTTAAAAGGTTTATTTGATAATTTAAACAATAGATATATATATCACACTTTAGAATAAATTAATAATTGAATAGCACACTTAATCTGATATGATAAAGATTAACAACGGAGAATCTGGCACTAGCACACCTCTTTATAATCGCTAAGGAGTTGACATGAAATGGATAAGGTAGCACACTGGTAAGTAGGGACAGAAGAATAATGTGATAGAGAATACTTTATAGAGTTCAAATGGATGCAATGTTGAATGAAAGTCAGTACAGAAAATACTCAATATAATTTCAACAAAACAATGTAATCACTTTTCTCTGGCAATCCACTCCCCCCGTTTATGCAATGCAAGGAAATGGAAGGAAGCACACAGTTCTCAGAAATGCAATCAAATGTGATTCAGTTCACCCCAGCAAGCTTGGACTACAGAAGTTTAAAACACAGGCCCAAAATGCTTTTATATGTGCTGGCAATGAAGTGAAAAATATGCTAAAATGCTTTTAATTCCCTCTAGAGGTTCTAGGTGAGTGAAATATACTTGGGATGAGTTCAGGCTCACTTTAGCAAGGATCTAGGAGTAATTGGTAGGTTAAACGAATTTTTGGCAAATGAAAGCAAGAAAACTGCTGTTTTCACACGTTGAGAAATTTGCAAATCGCGGCAAAATTCGCGAGTGCGTCTTTCGCGATTACGGCAAAACTATAGGGGGTAGGAATGCGGTTCTAGGTTCATAGAAAAGCCACGATTCCCAGCAAGTCTCTAGCACAAACGGTCACGGAGATATGAGCGATTAAATAAAGGTCGTTTTTCAGATTTGAAATTTTAAAGTTCAAAAAGACAAGTGCAGCTTGCAACTAGAAAATGACAGGTGACAGCTTTGCAAATGACAGGTGACAGTTAGGAGGCAGTTCTACTTAAATTAAATAGATTGAATTATATTATTTTAACTAAGAGATTGGTTCTGCACAGTTTGCTAGGTACTCACACTATATTCTTGAATTAAATGGGCCTCGCCACGGATCTGGTCAGGTTTTAGACTGGACTCTGGTCTCTGCACTTCACAGTGATCTGGGTCAGCTCTCTCTCTCTCTCTGGATTCTGGAGATTGATGGATTTGAAGTCTGGATCTTTCTGCACAGCTTTCTCTAGAGATTGATGGAGGTAAGTATGGATTTTCCGGCAGAGCTTCCAGCTGGAAATGGAAGGTCCCTATCTGTCCTGTCTGTCTGCTTTTATCTGTTTTTAAAATGGGTGTGTGTGCAGCATCACTAGACCCTACCCCTCTCCACTTGCCATTGGCCCAATTCTCCCCTCTCCCATGATTGGGGGAGCTAAGTTGTGTCAGAGTGATGTCATTTTACAGCCTGCAGAAAGTCCACTCCTCCTGTCAACTTGCACACAAATCTAGATTTGAACCAAATACATATTTACAGAGGTACATATTGTTTTAAAGTCATATGCACCCATCATGCATTACAGGAGGTATCCCCTGTTCAAACTCTGCTCTTCCTGGGGGCTTGCATTCAGAAATGGCACATATTTCACTTTTTAACTGATTTTGCAATATCGGACATTAACCCAAATTTACACACATGTGCGCAAGGAGTATGGACATTAATTGATGAAGTGTCAGATTTTTAACATGCATACATTTAGAGTAATATCCTCTTTTCCGCTAAAACCCCCCTGAACATACCACCGGTTCTAAAAACCTCTTAAAATGTGGGCAGAAAAATCACAAGAATTATGGTATAATTTATAAAATTTTCACAAGTCCGCTCTATGAATGATCCATCTTTTTAGAGTTATGTTCTGGCCCCAAAGGGGTGTGGTTTCCCCCCAGCACAAGGTTGAATTTCTGGTTTTTCCAGTTCTGCCAAGCCAGCTTGCTCTCACAGGCAGTGCCCCTCCCCTGTCCTTCCAGGAGGAAGCTCCATTTACGACTCCCGCCAATAAAACATTTGCCTGAGTCAGGACAGGGCTTTGTTCAGAGCTCCTGTATTCTGTGGGGGCTCCCCTTAATTCAATTATCAGAGAGATGGCATATCCATAGTGTGGCCAGCAAAAGGCAGATAGGCCTGGGAACACAGCTGTGACTCAAGTTTCACTCCTGATGGGGGGTAGTTGCCAGGCAAAATTGGAATCTCTTTAAGCCAGTTTTTAGCTACATGTCATTTCTGTTCCCCAGTTTTCTGCATTCAAATAGAACTAAACATTTTTACATATGCAGCTAGAATGCTGATTCTAAGTTTAAAACTATGACATTTAAACAATTGAAACCTATGTGACACTCAAAAGTAGGTCACTCAGTCAATTTAAACATTTAGATTTTTAGTGTCTTTCAGTTCAAATTTACTTAAACTGCTGAAATCCACAGCTCAGCCAGTCTTGTTATAAACCTTCAAGTCACTTCAGAATATAACTTTACATTGGATCCACCTCTCAGTAAGTCTTTCTTTGGCTTGCCTTGGGTTCATTTATTCAGTTTCACACAAAAAAAATAAAATCTGGTGTTGTTTTAAAACGCCGGCTTTTGGATAGTGGTGAGTACTGGTACTGCACCCCTTTTTGGGATTTAAGAAAATGAATTCCCAACAGTTATGGGTTTGCTTTTGGCAATCAGCATTGCCATTCCCAATGGTTTCAGACTACTGTGTGGGTAGTCCAATGGTGGTTTTAGGCAGTGTCCTTCTGTGCCCATAACATCGGCAAAAATGAGTGGCAGCCTATTCTTCATGCATTTCCCTGTGCATTTTCTGGGAAGCTCTGGCCATCATGATGTTTTCCATGTCAGTACTGCACAGTTTTGAGGTGGGGCTTGGATGCGTGGATAAAAACATCCCACAAGCCCCCCTCTTGCGATGGCCATTCTATTTCACTAATGGGACTCGCACGACCTGGGATGTTTCCTCATCTTCTTCCAATAGATGGGACAGTTCAGCATCTTTTTCTCCATCCGGTCGGATCGATCGGTTCTCCTCGCCGGTCCTGATGGGAAGATTGGGCGGTACCCCGGGCCCGTTGCGTCTCTACTCCCGGTCTCCGGATCGTCCTCCTTGGCCCGTCTCCCGGTTTTCTTTCTCCTAGGACGACAAAGGAAGAGCGGCAATACCTATTCATAGACGTTTTTCCACCACTGTTGAGATAGTGGGGCAGCATATGCATGTCATCATAACGAAACATTACATTCTTATTTTGAAAAAAAAACAGTATAACTAAGAGACAGTTTCATGCAAATCACAATATTTTAGAGACTAGATGTGGTATGTTTTATGGTTGGAACTGAATTAGTCTGAGACAGTACCCGCTAGGATTCCAGAGGATTCCTCCAGTTGTTGCAGAGTGTGCCTGGGATGGCAACATTTCAACTGGTTTATGTGGACCCACTTGTCTTCCCCCTCTGCCGAACCGCCTTTGGGGATGCGGATCTTGTAGGCCACAGGGGAGATTTTGTCTATAATCTCAAAGGGTCCCTTCCAGGTAGGCAAAAATTTGCGCTGCTTGGCCTGGTTCCTTTGGAAGTTGTATAGATAGACCCGGTCTCCCACCTGATATTCTTTCCTGGAAGTTTCCAGGTCATAGTGGGTCTTCATGCTATCAGCCGATCTTTCTAGATTCCGCTGAGCGTAAGCAAAAGCATGTTGGAGGTGTTTCCTTAAATTCTCCACATACTCATGAGTAGTGGAGGCATTTATCAGTGTCTGCTCTTGGGTCCTATAGAGCAAATGCTGCGGGAGCACCATCTTGCGCCCAGTCATCAACTCAAAGGGTGACATTTTGGTTGCAGATGAAGGGGTAGATCTGATGGCCATTAGGACCGGAGGTAATCGGATATCCCAACTTGGCCCAGAATCTGCCACAAACTTTTTTAGTATGCTCACAATGGTTCGGTTATATCTCTCTACTGCCCCAGAAGAAGCTGGCCTGTAAGCAATATGCAACTTCCTTTTGACCCCCAGTATCTCCCACATCTTTGACATTACTTCACTGGTGAAGTGGCTACCCCTGTCTGACTCAATCCTTTGAGGTAGACCAAAACGGGAAAAGATGTGGTTAATCATCAAGGCAGCTGCGGTTTCTGCCTTGTAATTTGGGGCTGGGAGACATTCCACCCACTTGGTAAACAAGCATGTCACAGTCAACATGTACTTGTTCCCCCTAGCCGAGCGAATCACGGGGCCTACGAAGTCGATTTGTAAATCTGACCATGGCAGGGTCACCCCCCTCTTTTGGAGAGGCGCACGGTGCGTGAGGGATGATGGCTGAAATTGCGCACACACAAGACACCCCTTCAAGTATTGGTCAAGGTCCTGCCCCATGTGTGGCCAGTATGCAACCTCTCTTAAGATCTCCAATGTTGTGTGAAACCCCCTATGACCGGCGGTGGCCGCATCATGGGCGTGACTTAACATCAGGCTTCGGAATGAGGTAGCAAACCGTCTTGGATCCGGAACATTTTTGGACATTTCATCAACACTCTTAGGTCCTCTTTCCCAATGTAATCGGTACCCGTCAGGGGAAAGTTCTCAGGGTCCTCAAGGTGTTGGTAAAATTTACCAATTATTGGATCCCCCTTCTGAGCGGTAATCAAATCAGCATCAGGGGTCTCCTTACCCCATTGGGCAATTGAAAGGTCGTTGTGAGCATTTGTCTGGGACCTAGTGATAGCAGTGACCTGGATTTCCCCCAACAGGGACTCAATCTCAATTAGATCCCCTTGGATGGCCCCGGTTTTGGCCAGCTGATCAGCTAAGTAATTTCCAGTTTTGTCTGGTCCCTCTACTTTGGAATGACCCTTGATCTTTTTCCAATAGATGGTCATTCCTTTCGAGGTGACCAGATCATCAATGTTTTGGATCAACTTCCCATGTTTCAAGGGTTTGTTGTTAGCACATAACATGCCTCTGGTTTTCCAATTAACCAGGTGCTCCACGAACCCGTTCCGTACATAATCCGAATCTGTGATTATGACCAGTTCGTGGAGTTGATGCTGGACAGCAGTGAGGATGGCCTGATGCACAGCCATCAATTCTGCCACCTGACTACTTCGGGGACCAATTTTGTATCCAGCGGAGGGTTCTGGGGACTCCTTCACCCATGCATTCCCTACGCCAGCCACCAGTTCTTTCTCCCCGTTGTTGTCAACATGGTAAGAGCATCCATCCACATAGACAGTGGGCATTCCCTCACACTTGTCCTCTTCAAAGACTTTGTGTGGGGAATTAAGGTATGCCTCCATGTTATCCTTGATTTTTAGACTTTCGTCCTCGAGACAGTTTTCTCTGGCACAATCATGCAAGTCAGCTAGACCTTGCGCGAGGGGACTCTTCTTGTTTTGGCCATATCTGACCTCCACAGGAAAGCCTTGCATTGACAGAATCCAGGAAGTAATTCGGGAATTACTCACATTTCCGGCCCGGATTCTGTCACTTTGGAGATATTGCAGAGGCTGGTGTGGAGTCTCCACTATGATGTGTTCCCCCTGGATAAACGGGCGGTAATTCTTCAATGCCCACACCGTTGCCAGGAGTGCCTTCTCACAATCGATGAATTTTTCCTCCACAGAGGATAAAGTTTTGCTCGCATAGGAGATTACTTTATTGACCTTGTCATGCTTTTGGTATAATACTGCCGTCAAGCACGTATTAGAGAACCCCGTCTCCAGGAAGAACTCCTTGTTTCTGACAGGGTAAGCTAGGCAAGGCGCTTGTGAGAGGCTTCTTTTGAGTTGTTTTACCACCTCGGCTTGTTCTGGACCCCATTCCCACTTGACCACCCCCTTCAGGAGATGAATCAGGGGTCTGGTGATCTCTGCGTAGCCCTCAATGAACTTTCTGCTGTAATTAGTCAGTCCAAGGAGGCTCCTTAGTTCCCGCAGAGTTGTGGGGTCTTTCAGTTTCTGAAGTGCTTCCACTTTCTTTTCCTGGGGACAGAGACCCTGAGGAATAATCTCATGCCCCAAGAAATTAACACGGGTTCTACACCACTGTGCTTTTTGAAAGGAAGGTTTTGCTCCGGCGGCCCTCAACTGGGTCAGAACATAACGGATCTCCGCTATGTGTTCCTCCACAGATGAACTTTTGATGAGGACATCATCTACATAAGCCAGGTTACCCCTCGCACCCAGGTCGGGCATGGCCTTATGTAGGAAAATGTTGAACTCATTACCGGAGTTGAGGTATCCGAAGGGAGTCTGGGTCCAGGTGTAATGCTGGCCCCCAAAGGTAAAAGCCAGTTTGTATTGGTCCTCCCTACTGACAGGCACGGTCCAGTACCCATTGGTCAGGTTTATTGCAGTGAATACCTGTGACCCCTGGATCTGGGCCAGCCCTTGGTCAATGTAGGGCAGTGGCCATCGGGAAGTATGGACCCGTTTGTTGAGCTCCCTAAGGTGAGCACAGAGTCTCCACTGGCCGTTTGGCTTCAATATTCCCAGCACCGGATTATTGAAGGTGCTGTGGACTGGACGAATTATTCCCCGGGACTCCAGGTTCTTAATTATTTCAGTAAGCGACTCCATGGATGCGAGAGGCAAGCGATATTGCTTCACAAACACTGGAGTCATGCCAGGGTCCGTGGGGATTGTTGTTGTGTGGATGTCAGTGCGACCACAGTCATATGAGTCTACCGCAAAGAGATCTTGGAAATCCAAGAAAACTTGTTTCAACTTTTGCTTTTGTTCCAGAGTCACACAGGCATCAGCTAGGTTGACTCTCTCTTCCACCATCTGCCTGAAGCCTGGAAAGACTTCTGGTTTGGCTATCTCCGCGGCCTCCTCCAGCTGGGTGAAGAAGTCCCTGGTCAGAGTGCTGATTTGGACTGGAGGCTTCAGGTGGGAAAGGCAGCCCTCATGGACCTGGACAATCACCTCATCCCTCCTGAAGTCACAAGTCACATCTTCCTTACCATAAGGGCAAGAAGTGTACACCAGGAAGTTCCCCCCATGCCAGGTAAAAATCCTGTCTGGTGTTGTATTGTCATCACTGTCACTGTCAAAGCAGTCCTTGGGGATTGGCCCTAACAGTTCATTACCTAAATCTATGGAAAAATGTCGGTCATCAACCGCCATTCCAATAATGGTGCCTGCGGCTAGAGTAATACTCTTTAAGTCGCTGTTATCCACCTCTATTGGAATGGTGTCATGTTCTATGTTGACTAATGGTGTTGGGTTTACCCCTAACCCTTGCTGTTGGAGAGAAGCATTTAGATGTATGTAAGCATCAGGGTTTTTCAACTCTTGTCCCCTTTTAACTTTCACTTCCAGGGAGAATTGTCGGGTCCTTTCTGGGATGGTGACTTCCTCTTTAACCTGAATTTCAACTGCATAAGGTAGCAATTGAGCTGACCTAAATGCTTTTTCTGGATCATCAAAGCCCATGGGATTATCCGCTAATCGGGACCAAGCTTTGAAGTTTATTAGGTCCAAACTAATGGCAAAGCGATTGAGAATGTCACTGCCTAAGTAAAAGGCGGCAGTGACGTCTCGCACGACCCAACAATTATGGACTATGCTCTTGTTGCCAATGGAGATTTTGAGCATACACCTGCTTGGCAGGAGATGTTTGGAATTGGGTGCTTCCAGGTCCATTTCCCATTTGTCTATCAGTTTGAATGTGGGAATGGCTGGATCTTTTGGGAGTTGGCGGAACATGGCTTCGCTGATGAAGCTCTTACCGTTGTTCACACACACTCAAGCGAGAACAGAGTCCTTCCCATCATTTAACTGGACAGGGATGAACAACTGCTCTCCAATTTGCTGAATATCAGTCAGGCTCTGAGATGATTTCACATCTTTCTGGACTATAGGAGTGGGAGTTTCTGATTGTGGATTAGTATAGAATCTCAGAGTGTTTCCTTCCAGTGTGGAATACCACCTTAAACTGGAAGGAAGGTTGATTTTCAGAAATAGAGAGGACCCCCCCATCACCAGTCTGTTGTCCTACTGCTATTACTGTCATGTCTGGAATTTGGCTATTCTGGAAGTGAAATTCTACTTGGTCAGATTTTTGTTCAACCATGTGGCAGGTGCCGTTTAAACTAACATGGTTGACACTCTGTTTTAATTTTATTGGTCGGCTAGTCTGGGTCCAGAGGACCTTGTTTACACAATCTATTAGGGGTGACAACCTTCTCAGGAGGTCATTCCCTAGTAAACAAGAGGTGCCCTCTGGAGTCACTACTATGACCGGGTGTTTCAACTTGTGTCGCCCGATCTTAATGTCCAAGTCTGCAGTCCCCTCAACGGGAATTTCCTTCCCGTCAAAGTTCTGCAGTTGTCCAGGAAGAGAGGTGAGAGGAATTTGGTAATTCTCTCCCCTTCCTGCATTCAGTTCATCAAAGGCCCTTCTGGACAGAAGGGTAGCTTGAGATCCAGTGTCCACCAGTGCCAAAATTGTACCCTGCCCCTGTACTTGTACCGGGGCATAGTATCTTCCCTCCTTCTCCTCAAGGGGGCACAGATAATGCACATTTTTGGACAACTGGTGGGCTAACTTTCTGGTTTTGGACATCGCTAGCGAAGAGATTTGGGCAGAATTCTGTGGAGAGCCTTGCGAATTTGAAAGAAAAAGTTGGCAACTGGAGATCAGAGCCATTGTGGGTTCCCCTGGCTCCGGTTCTGGGCTGCCCCCCCCCTTTTTGGAGGCAGTCATCAGGATGGGTTTGAACCAGGGGATTTTCTTGCTGTTGGTTCTGGGATGAGATGGTGGGCGGCGGTAGCTCAGTCTCCCCATCCCCCCAGTCTGGATTTGCATCCCTAGGGACCCATTTTTCTTTGGGAGGAGTTCCCCCCTCTCTGAAGGAGAAGATCCTTTTCCCAGGATCCTCTGAGGATCCCTCTCCCTCAAATTGGAAGATCTGTACCTCCTCCTCAAACTGAGTCTGTTTGGGTCTTTTGTTTCTCCTACCCCCCCTCTGCTCCTTAGGAGGCAGACTTTCAGGGGCAAGAGATTTTGTTTCCGGTTCCTGGGTTTCCAGGGGCTGTTTACAAGTGAGGAAGGAAGCTTCCTCCAAGGCTTTACACCCCCCTTCCCTTTGTGCCTCCTCCCTGGGAACCGGTGAGTTATCGGGGTGCTGCCCCCGTCATTGTTCTGGAGCACCAGGTCCAGAGTTGGGTGTGTTCTGCGCCGGCATGCCGATCTGAGGGTTCTGCTGAGCCCTCAGTATGTGACCCAGATCCCGCGCCATGTTTTGAACCTGGCGCTCTAACTGGGAAACCCGCTCAGGCTGATACGGGGCCCTGTTTTCTCCCCTGGGCTGATCCCGGGAAGGGTAGCTATCCCTTCTTTGGTAGTACCCCTGGTTGGGAAGATTTGGATACCCCTCCACCCTTGGCCTCCCCTCTCCCGGATTCGGTTGTCTGGGCTCAGGGAATTGGGGAAAGAAGGGTGGAGGATTTTGGGGCTGGAAATTGGGTGGATACCTGGGGAAAAAGTTCTGCCCAGGATTTGGAGAATTTCTGCCCTCCTGTGGGAAGTTAGGAGGGAAGTTCCCTGGGTTAGGTGCTTGGCTGGATCCCCCCCCTTGGGCTGGAGGAGTCCACACATAACCCAGGATGGGTCTGTTTCCCTTGTACCGGGGGCTTACATAATCAGGAGAGCGAGGGACCCCATTTGTGGGGCTGCCTCCCTGGCTCCCTGTCTGTGACTGGCCCGAGGACCTTCTGGGCCTAGTATTATTAGGTGCAGGTAGGTTTTTAGGCCCCCCATCTCCAAATCCAAAACGGGGGCAACCTTTACCTCTGCCACCTTGGCAGCAGCAGGGGTGCTGTTAGTTTTGGGGTTTTTGGGCTGGTTTTTGTTTTCCACCGGTTTCTGCACCTCGTAGATGCGGGTGGCTTGTTCAATGACCCATTCTAAAGATCTTTTCTCATGAAAATCTCTCACGAGCTGGGTCATTATGTATTTGGGCAAGGCATGGAAAAACGTATTAACAAATTCTCTGCTGTCTGTGCGCACCCTTCTGGTGGTCTGCGCAAAGGCACGTTTCAGTTCTTGCACAAACTCTTGTGGGGCCTGATCCTCCCCACACTGCAAATTGTAGGCTGCCTTGCGAGCCTCTTGGGGATTTCTGTGAACAGAAAAATGTTTTAATATGGCCGCCCTATAGGTGGACCACCTGGAATGATTTTGGTCCTCCAGCCCTGCAAAGAAACTGGAGTACTCTGGGGAGAATGTCCACTTTACATATTGGGTACAGCTTTGGCTGTCCTTCAAATGAAAAGTCTCCATCATTTGCTCATAGAGCCCCAAGTGTTCCCAAACAGAGTACTTGGCGTTCTTATGATAAGGCGTGATGACACTCCTGATTGCCTTAATCTGTTTCAATGGGTCCTTAATCAAGGCCCTTTTTGCCTTATTGGCCTTTTTGGTTCGGGTAACCCTTGTCCATTCATCTTCTGACTCAGAGGCACTGCTCCCAGAGGTTCCCGTCTGTTCTTCCAGGTTTTCCCAGATTCTGCGAGCCTGGGAATGGCTGGCAGAATGTGGGGACCTGGTCTCCTGCGTCCTGTACCGCTCGGAGGAGTCTTCAGATCCCTCCTTGCTGCCAGGATTTGATGGGTACCCCCCCCCACTGACCTAACTGGGCAGAGGTTTTCAGGATGCCCTTAATGGGCCTACTCACCTGGGGTTCCCCATCAAATTGCACTGTGCTTGGGTGCCCATACCCGGATGCCCGCCCATCCATTCCTGGGAGGTACTGGCCTATGAGCCCCATGCTTCTGGCTGGATAGTAATCTGCCATCCCTGTGGCCCTGTGCTCATGTGCGCCAGGGGACATGGGGGTGGCAGAGTCCAGGGACTGAGAGAAATAAAGGCCTCTGGTACTAGGGCTCCTGGGGTTATGCTCAGGAGTTTCTCTTTCCCAGCGAACCTCATCTCTATCCGCCCCTGCTCCCTGTTGCAATGCAAGAGCCTGCACCTTCAGTTCCTCAGTTAAGGCCTTACTAGACTCTATCAGTCTCTCCTGCATCGCTACCTGTTGTTGGAGCCTATCATTGTGCTGGCAGAGAGCCTCATTCTCTCTCTGCGTTTCCTGATTGGTCCTGGAGCACTGGGCCATTCTTTGCTGCAGGAGGGTTACCTCCTGAGCTGTGTCCCTATTGGCCTGCTCCTGTCTTGCCAGAGCATCCTCCACCTTCCTGGTGTGCTCTAACAAGTTCTGGTGTTCTTTTTGGAGGTCACCCAGTCCCTGGAGGGCCAGGTGATTTTCTTCCATTTTCCTTTTTAAGTGGCAGACTTCCTGGCCTAAGGTATCCCTTTCCTGACTAAGAGCCTGCATCTGTGCCGCCAGGTCGTCCCTTTGCCTTTGGAAGGCACCAGCTTTCTGGCGCTCCTGATCAAACTCTGCCTGGGTATCCAGGTCTTTCAGGATCAGTTTATTGCTCTCTGCCTTCTCCCTATCTAGGTGGCTTTGCAGGGTGACTACCTGCTCAGCACATGCCCTATTGAAGTCTAACTGTTGCTCCAGCTTTTTCTGGCTCTGCAGTAGGGAGTCCAAACCTTCTTGGTACTCCTTCTGCAAGGCCAGAAATCTGTTATCCTGGTCAGCCTTTTCCTGTTGCAGGATGTCCATATCCCTCTTTATTTTAATGATGTGCTGTCTACTCTCATTTTCTGACTCCTGGCTCCCCTGCAGCCTCTGCTCAGAAGAGACCAGGTCAGATTGGACCTTCTCTAACGCCATCTGTCGCTTATTCGCCAGATCTTGGCTTTCCGTACATTTATCCTGCATGTCTCCCATATATAGGTACAGGTATGCCGCTATCCTAACCATCTTGTCTTGTTCATCCTTAGCTTTAGGAGCCATGTATAGTTCACTCAGGGCCACATGTAGGGGACCCTGATCTCTCCATATATCTGACCCTGTTTCCGTGACCTGTTGCGTGATGGCCTGCAACCAGACTATGCGGTCCTGGTGAGTCCACTCACCTCTCACAAATAACTTATGTAAGAAGTGCTCTCTGGCTATTTTCATGTCTACTAAGGTCGTCATTCTAGAGATTGGTCTCTGTCCTGACTTACAGAAATTAGTATTTTATTTTTGCAAAACAGACCTTTTTCTTAGAGCGTTCCTTTGAGGAGTGCTTTACAGCGTAACACAGCGTGGTGATCCGACCGGATATGTGTATCTGGTCAGCTGGCACGCTGTATTAATCTGCACAAGTGATAGATCTAACCCAAACCTCCGGCACGAGCCCCCAATTTGTAAGAGGATTCAATTCAACACTACAGCTAAGTCAATGCCTAGTCTGGGATACTGAATGGAAACCCTTATTGATATATCTTTATGTCCAGTTCATGCGTTCTGGATGACTACCCCTATATAACACCCCTCCCTTGGAATCCCTCTGACCCCACTGAGCCAAGAAGTAGTTCTGTTTTGCAAGTTAAAAGGTTTATTTGATAATTTAAACAATAGATATATATATCACACTTTAGAATAAATTAATAATTGAATAGCACACTTAATCTGATATGATAAAGATTAACAACGGAGAATCTGGCACTAGCACACCTCTTTATAATCGCTAAGGAGTTGACATGAAATGGATAAGGTAGCACACTGGTAAGTAGGGACAGAAGAATAATGTGATAGAGAATGCTTTATAGAGTTCAAATGGATGCAATGTTGAATGAAAGTCAGTACAGAAAATACTCAATATGATTTCAACAAAACAATGTAATCACTTTTCTCTGGCAATCCACTCCCCCCCTTTATGCAATGCAAGGAAATGGAAGGAAGCACACAGTTCTCAGAAATGCAATCAAATGTGATTCAGTTCACCCCAGCAAGCTTGGACTACAGAAGTTTAAAACACAGGCCCAAAATGCTTTTATATGTGCTGGCAATGAAGTGAAAAATATGCTAAAATGCTTTTAATTCCCTCTAGAGGTTCTAGGTGAGTGAAATATACTTGGGATGAGTTCAGGCTCACTTTAGCAAGGATCTAGGAGTAATTGGTAGGTTAAACGAATTTTTGGCAAATGAAAGCAAGAAAACTGCTGTTTTCACACATTGAGAAATTTGCAAATCGCGGCAAAATTTACGAGTGCGTCTTTCGCGATTACGGCAAAACTATAGGGGGTAGGAATGCGGTTCTAGGGTCATAGAAAAGCCACGATTCCCAGCTTTCAGAGGAAAGTTACTGCAAGTCTCTAGCACAAACGGTCACGGAGATATGAGCGATTAAATAAAGGTCGTTTTTCAGATTTGAAATTTTAAAGTTCAAAAAGACAAGTGCAGCTTGCAACTAGAAAATGACAGGTGACAGCTTTGCAAATGACAGGTGACAGTTAGGAGGCAGTTCTACTTAGATTAAATAGATTGAATTATATTATTTTAACTAAGAGATTGGTTCTGCACAGTTTGCTAGGTACTCACACTATATTCTTGAATTAAATGGGCCTCGCCAAGGATCTGGTCAGGTTTTAGACTGGACTCTGGTCTCTGCACTTCACAGTGATCTGGGTCAGCTCTCTCTCTCTCTCTGGATTCTGGAGATTGATGGATTTGAAGTCTGGATCTTTCTGCACAGCTTTCTCTAGAGATTGATGGAGGTAAGTATGGATTTTCCGGCAGAGCTTCCAGCTGCAAATGGATTTGAAGGTCCCTATCTGTCCTGTCTGTCTGCTTTTATCTGTTTTTAAAATGGGTGTGTGTGCAGCATCACTAGACCCTACCCCTCTCCACTTGCCATTGGCCCAATTCTCCCCTCTCCCATGATTGGGGGAGCTAAGTTGTGTCAGAGTGATGTCATTTTACAGCCTGCAGAAAGTCCACTCCTCCTGTCAACTTGCACACAAATCTAGATTTGAACCAAATACATATTTACAGAGGTACATATTGTTTTAAAATCATATGCACCCATCATGCATTACAGGAGGTATCCCCTGTTCAAACTCTGCTCTTCCTGGGGGCTTGCATTCAGAAATGGCACATATTTCACTTTTTAACTGATTTTGCAATATCGGACATTAACCCAAATTTACACACATGTGCGCAAGGAGTATGGACATTAATTGATGAAGTGTCAGATTTTTAACATGCATACATTTAGAGTAATATCCTCTTTTCCGCTAAAACCCCCCTGAACATACCACCGGTTCTAAAAACCTGTTAAAATGTGGGCAGAAAAATCACAAGAATTATGGTATCATTTATAAAATTTTCACAAGTCCGCTCTATGAATGATCCATCTTTTTAGAGTTATGTTCTGGCCCCAAAGGGGTGTGGTTTCCCCCCAGCACAAGGTTGAATTTCTGGTTTTTCCAGTTCTGCCAAGCCAGCTTGCTCTCACAGGCAGTGCCCCTCCCCTGTCCTTCCAGGAGGAAGCTCCATTTACGACTCCCGCCAATAAAACATTTGCCTGAGTCAGGACAGGGCTTTGTTCAGAGCTCCTGTATTCTGTGGGGGCTCCCCTTAATTCAATTATCAGAGAGATGGCATATCCATAGTGTGGCCAGCAAAAGGCAGATAGGCCTGGGAACACAGCTGTGACTCAAGTTTCACTCCTGATGGGGGGTAGTTGCCAGGCAAAATTGGAATCTCTTTAAGCCAGTTTTTAGCTACATGTCATTTCTGTTCCCCAGTTTTCTGCATTCAAATAAAACTAAACATGTTTACATATGCAGCTAGAATGCTGATTCTAAGTTTAAAATTATGACATTTAAACAATTGAAACCTATGTGACACTCAAAAGTAGGTCACTCAGTCAATTTAAACATAAAATTTTAGATTTTTAGTGTATTTCAGTCCAAATTTACTTAAACTGCTGAAATCCACAGCTCAGCCAGTCTTGTTATAAACCTTCAAGTCACTTCAGAATATAACTTTACATTGGATCCACCTCTCAGTAAGTCTTTCTTTGGCTTGCCTTGGGTTCATTTATTCAGTTTTACACAAAAAAATAAAATCTGGTGTTGTTTTAAAACGCCGGCTTTTGGATAGTGGTGAGTACTGGTACTGCACCCCTTTTTGGGATTTAAGAAAATGAATTCCCAACAGTTATGGGTTTGCTTTTGGCAATCAGCATTGCCATTCCCAATGGTTTCAGACTACTGTGTGGGTAGTCCAATGGTGGTTTTAGGCAGTGTCCTTCTGTGCCCATAACATCGGCAAAAATGAGTGGCAGCCTATTCTTCATGCATTTCCCTGTGCATTTTCTGGGAAGCTCTGGCCATCATGATGTTTTCCATGTCAGTACTGCACAGTTTTGAGGTAGGGCTTGGATGCGTGGATAAAAACATCCCACAGCTTTCTGTTGCCCCTGCTCCGATCATTGTACAGGGTGAAGACGAATATGAAGTGCATGCTATACTGGACAGCCGTCTGCATCACGGAGTACGTTCCTACCTGATTGATTGGAAGGGTTACGGTCCCGAGGATAGGACTTGGGAACCTGCCTCGAATCTGCATGCACCCCGACTCCTGAGGGCCTTTTGGTTAGAAAGGTTGCGTGCCCGCAGGGGTGGTCGCCCTTTGCGGGGGGGTACTGTCATGCCCCGCATCCCAGTTTCTGGAAGCCTGCGGGCGTTTATTTCCAGGTGGAAACTGCCCTGGCGACTGTTTACAGCCCGGGGGACACGCCGCACTACAAGGTCCAGAATTCCATCTGTTCATGATCACGTGATCCACCCGTACCGTGCCTTGCGTTTTGGACCAGATGCCAGTACTTAGCACGGCTTGTCCCTGTAACGGGTGCTTCTAAAACTGAGTAATCAGTTTGAGTGATCGAATTCCTGTTATCCTGATTCCTGTGTTATTACAGACCTGGCTTTGCTCCAAGGACCTTTCCCAACGTTTTTTCCCTACGATTTCTGGCTCCAGACCCCTCGGCTGTTCCCCTTGGTAATCAAACTTTTGGCATTCTAAACGGATTTTTGTTCCTCCTGCTCCCATTTGTTGTGGCGTTTGGACCTTGCTAACCTCCAGTGTAACGCATGGCAGGTTATTAAGGAAAACCTAAACTAGACTTCTGTTTACGTTTCTTTCTCTCCACTGGCTACTATTCCTGCATGGGTTTTCTGACTTCCTTTACTACCACGTATTACATTTTTGGATTGCTCAACAAAGCTGCCTGCATCACAAGAAAACAACGCTCTACATGCTGAAGTGATTAAACGGACGCTCTCCTGTTTATCGTGGTCACTTCTTGGATTGGCTATTTCTCACGTGGGGACGCTTTGCTGTTATTGTTGGGGATTTTTTGGACTACATTTAGTTGCGCCCTCGTGCCGTTCGGGTTAGGTGGATCATTGCACAGACTTCATTCAACTGAGACTTTCTTCCTTCCTCATCTGGTCATCACCCTGCTGAACTTCCATAGGTACACTGGACTTCCTTTCTGGCTAAGCAGCTAAGAGAGGGTTGATTACGGGTGGGCTAACACTGCACTTTGGTAGCTCTTTGACTGCTATCCTGAACTATCATTTCTCTTTGTTTCCCTAGCTCTGTTGTCGCGGCGCCTGCCTTTTCACTCAAGCCCCTGGCCTGTTAGTTTTAGTGTACTTTCTACAAGCTGCGCTCTTGGGGGGAAAGTCTTGTGTACATTGCGATCAAGATATTACAGAACCATCTTGGTGACAGTCCAAGATATCCCAGAGTGAAGGGGCTCCCGAAAGTAGATGCTGACCTTTTATCCTTTATAAGTCTGTATCCTTTTTCCGATTTGTGATAAAGTTGTGACACCTACTTTACGGATTTCTTGTGTTGTTTGCAAGGCCTCTTATGGTCTTGGCCCTCTGTTCCTTATTAGGTCATTGTCTCACTACATACATACTTGCACTCTTCATTCTGGGGCTGCTCTTCTCTTATAGGCCCCATCCCCTCACAGAAAAGGTTAGTCGGGAGCCTTGTCTGTGGAGCTCGCCTGGCTGCCATGTTCTGTACTGTTTTAATGATCTGTCCTAAGATCTGGCCATCTTTTAAAACAGTTCTGTATTTTCCTTTTGCTTCAGCGGTCTCTCACGGTGCCGAGAGAATTCTGGGTGTGCAGGCGCTCTACAAAACTTTAGACATAAACATAGGTGGCTGGTAGGGTTATGGATTGGGAGGTACACGGGCAGCCTGTGTGTAGGAGGCAATGGATTGTGAAGGAGGGCTGAAAGGAGCAAGTGCACGTGCGGTGTAATGATAATGATGTCTTATTTATATAGCGCTTTCCCCAAAGCACGTTAAAGAGAATATATTTGCACACAATTATGAGATAACCGACGTTGGTTCTCTTTTATGGAACTCGAAGGATGAAGGGCGGAGTTGGCCTTGTCGGTATTCAAACCTGCACCTACAGATCACACACAGATTGCAGCAGTGAGAGCTCAACCCACTGAGCTATTTTACAGTTGCAGGTGTAGAAAGGGTAGTGGGGGGCATGGGATAGGAGGGAAGCAGTTGGGAGGGCTCTCTGGAGCAGCATATTTTAAGGCACCGTTAAGGGTGTAAGTGGGTGTAACAGGCCTGGCAGTGCAAGGGCAGAGAGGGTGGTGGAGCTAAGGGGGTAGGAAGGTTTGGAGGCCAAGAAGGATTTAGTGGTGTATTAGGGGTGCAATCAGTTAACGAATCAGTGAAGTACCGAGGTCATGATGAGTACAGGAGGTGCAGCGGCTGTCGAGTTTTTAGGAGGAGCAGGAATGTGTAGTGATGGAACATGGAATTAATCATGTTTTTATTTATATTATTCAGTTATAAAATAACTTAACATTATTCATTTTATCACAACGCACAAAAAGAAAACAGACTCAAATGACATTATATTTCTTATAAAAAAGCAAATCCTTCTAATACAATCAATATGACACAGTAAGATTTGTTAAAATACACTATAAATGACAAGCAAATTCATTAGAGTCATAAAATGACACCAATGCTTAAGTTTACCGTCGATGACGGTAAACTATATCTGTAGTGATTCTAAAAAACCCAATTACTGATAGTACAATAGAGGTAGTGCTTCCGGCCAGGCAATAACTCCACACCATTTGTTTCTCACCCATATCTAATGAATTGTTACTTTTTTTAAAAAATGGGTCGTTCTCTTACCCTGGATTGCGGGGGGTAAAAATCATGTTTCTTTCAGTGATCCTGTAAGAAAATCTGCAGTTTGCTCACACAGTAAAAGACCACATCGCACCTGCACCTCCTTCGTAAAAACCAGATTCCACTTGAACCTTAGAGAAGGCTGCCAGACACTTTTATCCAGATACTTTGCCAGATATGGGGCCGAGACCCCAGCTTTTTTATAGTCAAGAACAAGAGGTTGTAGGGTTTCATAAGAGTGCATTTCGTCCATGGTAATTGCCCAATCAATCTCACGGAGAACCTGCTGCACTCGCCCTAGATTCTCAACTAGATCATCATAGGGTAGCCCTATTTTCTCAAGCCTGATGGAACACCGGCTGGAAAATTCGGAAACAAAGGAACCCCCTTTCGCAACTGAAATATTCTTTCGATCACTAAAAAGGGAATTCTTCACGGGAACTAAAATCTTGTAAAAGAGGGAAAGAAACTTCCACTGAGCCCGGCATTCCAGTCAACACGATCCAAGCTCATATCTCATTGCCACTACCGGAACGGAACTAGGTATTCGGAGAGACCGCCTCCAAATCATTCCCTCCAGAAGCAGCAATACATCTAAGATCCAAATACCATATACAATCTTAGGGGCTATTTTTCTCTTATCCAATTTGAGAAATCTTTCCAACCCTAGAGTCCACCCTGCTCAGTTGATTGGACAGTGTATTTACACACATGTTAAACCACGTGTGTACTCTCGGTGTAATTGGGAAGCCGAGATAAAGAAAGCCATATACTATTAATAATCGTTCGCAACCCACTCGCCGGGTAAAACAAGCGGTTATCTTTTTTTCGTGCCCTGCATGGCCTTTGTTTTAGAAGCATCTACTGTAAAGGAGAGGGTGTGTGCATACCCAGTGAAAGCTGTACGCAGATGTTACAGGCCAATCTGTGTGCAATCGGACAGGAGAAAGTCGTCTGCATAAGCCAGGCATATTGGTTTAAGCTTGTGTATTTTCGGCAGGGCAAATGCAGCAGCTTTAAGACAATCTCCAATGTCCAATATATAGATATTAAACAGGCAGGGGGCCAATACGTAACCCTGCCGGACTCCCCTAAATGTAGGCACAGTACGAGACAAAGATCCCGCCTGCTTCAGTGTAATCTGAACATTCGAACCCTCATGCAAACTAATTATCAGACGCAATAAACCTTGTGCAATCCCCATTTTTTTTCAATTTGGCCAACAACAGCCCTCGATCTACAGCGTTGGAAGCAGCAGATAGATCAATGGTAGCCACAAATACTGACTCGTATTTTCAAGACCATACCCGTCTCCAAATAGATTGTAACATGAACCCATTAAGCGGGTAAACCAAGAATGTTCGAAAGCCAGTCTGACACTTTTGGATCTTTCCCAGACTACTTTGCCAGATCTCCAGATGTTCCAGCAGTAAAGCCGAAAAGACCGTACCGTCAGCGTCGAGTGGTCGAGTATGGCTAATGGCCGGTCATTTTGCTCATTAGATGGGGGCCTTTCTTAAAAAGATTCACAATATATGCCAAGGCCCATGATTGCAGGAAACAATAATAATCAGCCACATGTTTATCGCCTTAAGTGCTAAGGACGAGTATGCTCGTCCCATTTGCATAAACTTGCATAGTGATCAGTATTTAAGTGGTTAAACAATACAGCCAACATAGCAGCCAATGCAGCTGGATGACCCTTAGACAGAAATGTCGATAGTTGGTATGCTCCCACGGCTCGGGAAGTACTGATTTTAGTAATCAGCAATCAATTCTTCAACGTGATCTTTCTCAACCCTCAATTTCCCGCCTCCATCTCTCAGCGAGTCAGAAACACATTCATGCCTTCCCTGCACTAAAGGGCAAAGCAGATAATTTCCGAAAATGGGTTACCCAATCCTCCTCGGAAACTGCATTAATCTGTCAGGGTGCTTGAGGGGTTTCTGGGTCGTTAAGCAATCTTCAAAAGGTACGCAAATGAGTATTTCTCAACACCCAACGCATGGATGCTGCATCACGCCAAGTTCTAATAGCACGATTGCCCCCGAGCCGATTCTTATCGGTCTGTTTCAGTTGTTTAATTTTGCAACACAATTCCTGTTGCATATGCCCCATCCGTCTCTTTAGGTTTTTTTTATCTGAGCTCTCAAATCTCTTTTCCCGCCAGCTACCTCAGCGTCATAACCCCCTCCACCCCCCAGCATCAGGTGCTTCCTTCCTGAACTGCGCATAACCCCTTTCACAACAACCTCACTCGTTTCCATAAGATCTTCCAGAAATTCCCTATACTTAGGCACAGACAAAATTTTGTATAACCAATCCCGAGACACGAGATTAAGGTTGTTTGCAAGCGTCTTCCTGACGCGCAACACTGTACCCAGATTCCAGTAGATCCTATTCCCAGCCTGATTTGGCCTTAGTCCCACACACATAGAATCTGGGACTCCCCCATTCGCCTTGACAACATCGAAGCTGGTTGATAAAGTGTAATGGCCACTGCAATCTGTTCTGACAATGTCAAGACATTTGCATTTTTCCAGCAGATGTAGTCAGTGGTCAAAGTGAGCGGAAGCGGTTTTTATTTTAAAAAGAAACCGTTCCAGAGTGGTTTCGTTTTAAAATAAAAGTGTAGGAAGCAGTTGAAACTTGAACTTCCGGTGCCCTGCACTGGACGTTCCCTTAAAAAGCAGGTTCATGTGGTTTGCGGTTTGCATCGTGCATGGGTGGGGGTGTGGCGATGGGGTTTGCAGGGATGGGTGCAGGCCAGTAGGGGACATAGTTCCACTACTTCTTTTCGTACACTTCGACCACTGAATGTAGTCCAAAATGGATGCGTTACCCCATTAAACCAAGTATCATTACTCGGAACATCTCCCGTTATGGACCCATGTAACATATACAAGCCAAGAGCACACAGAGTCTTCCACGTGTATAAGCATTCCGTTCTTTCCCCGCTTTTAGGGAGAACAATTTCCTTTCTGAATTAGGTGAAGGACAGTTTACATTCAAATCCCCCGAGAAAATGACTCGACCGCTAGGGAAGGAATCGCAGCATTCCACGAAGCCCCATCCAAGTCTCCAACTCCCCGGTGCCCGTGCGCATTCAGTGTTAGATCATCTCACATGAGTCGCCAGGACGCCACAACATACGTGCCTTGAGTTAATGATCGACATGTCCCTGCCCACATGGGCGACCCGCTTCCCCCGCGCTTAGCTTCCCGAGAGCTGACTACAGATCCGTCAAGAGCCGGAATCTTCAAGAGCCAAGTCTCCTGATTGTGTGCGTTTTCGGGTAAAGCCCCACATCCACATTGGTTCTGGAACATGCAGGGAGTACGCGTGGGTGGGGAATAATGGGCGGGGTGGAGGGGGTTGCAGTGGGGTGAATGGTAGTCGGAGAGAAACAGGGCCCGAGGGGTCATTCAAGGGGCATGAAGTCAAGGACGGGGTCAGGGCCTTTCAACTCTTTCAGTTGACAGGGGCCCTGGGCCTCAGGGGGCCCGCAGCTGCCCCCATTTTGGCAGTCTTTTGACCAAGCAAAATACGACAATTGAAGACATTGTTCAGGCTCTGGATTTGCTGAATATTTACAGATATCTAGCAAGATTATTTTAAAATAGTTGCCTTCATCCTGCGGTTTCGAACGTGTGTTTAATACCGGTTCATTAGATGTTTTGTGTTTCGGCTCCCCCGTGACACTCTGCAGCTATTAACCCCCTTGCCGCATTCCTTTATGTATCCACTATCATCTAAGCACCGCACACTGATTTTCCCAGTGGTAGGCAAGAGCGAGATCCAGGCAGGAGCCCTAGCACACGCATATGGCCCTGTGGGGATGGGGGGAGGGAGGGCAGCGATATTCAGGGGCGGTGAGGATTAGTTCAGGTGAGAGAAGCAGAGCCCTGCTGGGGGCGCTGTGGCCAGGGCAGGGTAATGCGCGCATGGAAGACGGGCTCCGGCAGCGGGGGTTGCAGGGAGTTCGCTGCAGCGAGGCCTGGGGTACCTCGGCTGAGCAGGCACAGGGTGGCTGTGGAGGCTAGGAAGTGCAGGAAGCAGTGAGCAGGAGCAGTGCAGCAGGCCGTCTGGTGCAAGGCAGGAGATACTGTGGGCCGGGGAGGCGCGGTCGCTGGCCGGTGCCAGTAATGGGCGGCGCCTCCCCCTGTCCCTATGCCCGCATTTCCCTGTTTCCCTTTCAGAGCTGCTGAAGTGAGTAACATTACCAGAAGAAGCCGTGTTCCAGGAAGGAGGGGGAAGAGTGGGGGTTCTTGCGGGCGGAGCCAGGGGCGGGCCTGGCCATTGAAAAGACGGCGCGGCTCTACTCCACTGCTATTCGCTTCTGCGACTTTACAGACAACGATACCCGGGCACCACGCAAACTACCGGGCACCGCCGCTGGGCACAAGCAAGACCCACTGGGCAGAGGCAAAGCACTATTGCCGCACACCTTCTGGATCTCTGGACTGCAGCCACATCAGCCCTGGTTGCCACTGCAGTGGACGTCCCGCACACCTGGACACAGGGCACACCTGGGGGGTCCAGGTGAGCAGAGTTGAGGGGGAACCAGCCAGCAGCCTTTGGCAGACATTCCCTGGCACGGACCTTTTGGCAAAGGACCAACTTCCACAGCAGCAGGTAAATTCATTGATGCTTTTGTGGTGATGTGCACCCGCTGCACGCGTCTTCCAGCGCATGTAGGGTGAGCGGGGAACCGCATATTTCAACCAAGGGGGTAGGGGCACCGCGCTGGGCACTGTAACTTGTCCCTGCTCGGCATTACAACCCAGCCCTGCCAGGCAATGTAACCTGTTCTATGGCCGTGTCGCTGCGGCCAAGCAAACTAGTGCCCAACTTGCGGGCACCACAAGAGAAGCGCGTGACACACAGTTCAGAAAACTGTGGGGGCGGGGGGAACAGCACTAAAACCCGCCTCTCTAGTCTACAACACCCTAGAACCCACTGGGGCAGCTCTGCCGGGAAGTTCGGTGCTGTTCCAGCACAGCTGCCATGCTGGGAAACGGTGATTAACATAGAGCCCTGGGGGGCGGGGCGCCCGCGATGTCCAATGAGCGGTCACGCGTCTTCCTGCCGAGAAGTGATGGCCCTGCACTAGCTTAAGACGCCGCTCGGGGGGGGGGGCAGGCATTCCAGTTGCGCTGCTGCGTGGGTGGCATGCTGGGGTCTGTATGGGGCTTTCATCTGACAATGCCAAGTGGTTGGGACGTGTGCATTAGGAGCGTGCATGCGGTGTATGGACGGGGCCGCGTAGCTGATGTTGTGTGGGGCTGCGTGTGTGGGGTTGTATGTTGGGGGTATGTCGCGGTTGTGGGGGTTTTTCGCTTGCATGCTTGCGAGTGTTTCTTTGAGGTTACGGGGCTCGCATGACTGGAGTGTGGGTTCCTAGCTAAGGGGTCGGTGACCAGGCTCGGACTGGCCTATCGGGCAATAGGCCCATGGCCGAACCAAAAACGAGAAATGCTAGTTTGGGCCCTTTTTTGGAGGTAAAAGTGGGCCACCTTTTTGGCCAATGTGGGCCAGTTTGATGAGTTACCCCTGTGTGTGACTGGAATTATAGGGTTGGTTGTGTGTCTGTGGTTACCAGGCCTTACACCTGCTGCCACAATGCCACATGCACCCCTTGGGATGGCGACCGATGTTCTAGTGTGCATGTGTGGGTCAGGCTCTGGCTGGGGTTAGCCTCTGGAATCGTGTGAATGGAGTGTGCTGGTTGCACAGGGGGACCCGGGTTAGTAGGTTGGCGGGATGGAGGGGACAAGGAATGTGGAGTCTAACTCTCTGCCCCTCTCTTGCAGCCGCCTGCGGAGCCTCCTTCCAGCCCCTGGACCCGGCTGCCCGGCGCCGCCACTCCGGCGCCCAGGCTGGCGCCCAACGCCATGGTGACGCACAGCAAGTTCCCGGGGATGAGCCGCCCGCTGGACTGCACGCTGCGCCTCAAGACCTTCGCCTCCAGGAGCGAGTACCAGCTGGTGCTGGGCGCCGTGCGCAAGCTGCAGGACAGCGGCTTCTACTGGGGCACGGCCACGGGCGGCCAGGCCAACCTGCTGCTTAGCAGCCAGCCCGCCGGCACCTTCCTCATCCGCGACAGCTCGGACCGGCGCCATTTCTTCACGCTCAGCGTCAAAACCGACCTGGGCACCAAAAACCTGCGCATCCAGTGCGAGCAGTGCAGCTTCTTCCTGCAGACGGACCCGCGCAGCACGCAGCCCGTGCCGCGCTTCGACTGCGTCCTCAAGCTGGTGCATCACTACATGCCCGGAAGTGGCCTGGAGGCGCCCGCCAGCCCGGGCGCCAAGCGGGCCTACTTCATCTACTCGGGGGGCGAGAAGATCCCGCTGCTGCTCATGAAACCCCTGCCCTCCAGCGTCTCCACCCTGCAGCACCTGTGCCGCAAGACGGTCAATGGGCACCTGGAAGCATGCGACAAAAGGGCGCAGCTGCCCGCGCCCATCCGGGAGTTCCTGGAAGAATACGACGCCCCGGTGTAGGGGTCACGTCCGGCCCCTGGAGGAACCGATGAAGAAGATCCCTGAAACGCTCAGAGAGGCACCAAGGGACGGCGCAGCGGGCTCCCAGGGCCCAGACAGGGAAGGAGCCGGAGAAAAGGATGCGAGGGGACCTTTGCACCCATGCACGTCTGGCCTGATGGAGGCCCAGTCACAGGCACGCTCTCATCTCAAGGAGTGCAGTGTGGAGAGAGAGAGAGCTGCTGCAACAGCTTCAGATAACGATGGAGGCTATATGGCCACGGGAAAGGACTCAACCCCCCCAGCCATCCTTTGGGACCGCGCAGGACAGGACTCAACCCCCTTTGGGACCTCAGGAAAGGACTCGCATGCCCCATTTTCCCCAGGGACCACGGGAAAGGGCTGGTGGCACTAGTTTCTCAGCTGAAACACCTTGAATCCCAAGGTTTCATATAATGTTAAGGAACGTGAAAACACGATGGCCAGCAAGTGTGGCATGAGCACAGCTGTGACTTCCATGATCTTATCCTGTGCGTGTCAAGGGGGGTGTTTCACTGCACGAGTGGAGCCTTGGCTCTGAAGGACTGGGCACGTGGTGCCACCATGGCTATGCCTCTGAAAGACTTGTCCCATGGGGCACGCGTGGCACGTGCCTTTTAACGGGATGTTCTATTGTGCTAGTTGAATTTGGGTTGCAAATGCCTTGTTCCGCGACAAGAATGGGGCTATTTCTCAGGAGGACT
Source organism: Ambystoma mexicanum (assembly GCF_040938575.1). Taxonomy (NCBI): domain Eukaryota; kingdom Metazoa; phylum Chordata; class Amphibia; order Caudata; family Ambystomatidae; genus Ambystoma; species Ambystoma mexicanum. The sequence continues at coordinate 1,052,800,646 of NC_090926.1, forward strand.
TGGCTCGTGGCCCTTGTAGACTCTGACCTCTGAAAGACTGGTCTCCTGGCTTTAGGGCCTGTACCTCTAAAGAACATGTTCTATTGCACTAGTGAAGTCTTGGCTCCGGGGAACATGTTCCACGGCACTTGAGCGGCTGAACGAGATGTCACGTTGCACTGGTAGAGTTTTGACATTGATGGACTTGCCTTTGGATCAGACGGTCATGCTGGCGTGGCCGAACCCATGAATGTTCCTCGAAACACTGTTTCACTTTATTCAAGCACTGAAAATGAAAATAAACATGTGTGTACCTGCTTCTGTGGTTACGCTGGACTGGATGCCATGGTCAGGCTGCCATGAAGAAAACCCTAGCACTTACCTCTAACTCTAGTGTGGCTGAGGGCTGCCTCTTCCCTGCCCTCCACAGAAGAGCCCTACCTCTTACCTCTAGCACTGCGGGCACAGGCCTTAACCTCTTATTACCTCTGGCACTAAAGCCGATGGGCTTTCTTCTTCTCTGTAGCACTGTAAAGAAGAGGCCTGCTGTTCACATTGCGCCCTGCGGAGTAACCCCCAAACTCTCCCCCCCAGCGCTGCAGGGGACAGCTCTACCTCTCACCTCAGCCATGCAGAGGAGAGCGCTACCTCTCACGCCTGCCAGTGCTGCTCACCTCTGGCACCGCTGGAAAGAGCCTTACTTCACCTCTGGCACTGCCAGTCCCCCCCACCCCACCGTAGCACTCTATGGGCAGAGCTTCACGTCAGACCAGGCCCTTTAGTGGCAAGCGCCATTCTGGGCTGTCCCTTTAGACTAACAAGCACATACAGGAGTTCAACACATCATAGCACACGGTCTGCTGAATGTTTTCTGGTGCCTCACCTGATCCAGTGGGGGTGGGAAGGGGGCCAACACCCACTGGATTACTCTGTGGGACAGCAGTGCCTTTACTCTCGGAGTTCCCACTCAGGCGATGTGACACTGTCCTCAGAGCAGGTACTCGGCTGTAAGAAGTTGGACATTTCTTGCTGCTGGAGGTCTACCTGCACGGGTTGAGCTCAGGTCAAGTACTTGAAGGCGGCTTGTTGCCCCTGTCATCCTGGAGCAAGCCCTGCAACATTGGGAGAGCAGATTGTGGCAGTGCCCTGTGGGTCAAGTAGCTGTGGTATTGCACAGGGTATGTGCTGGCAAGTCAGATTGCAGGGGTATCTGGCGGGGGAGTAGCGGTATATAAGGCAGGGCAGTGGGCGGGGGTTTAGGGTAGGGTACATGGTCTGGTTAGCTGGTATAATGCAAGGCAATGGGCGGGGTTTCAGGTATGACAGGTGGCAGGGATGTTGATCAGGGCAAATGGGCATAGTCCCTGGCATGGCCGAGCACTTGGGTCTTGTAACTAGCAGGGCCGGGGCAGGTGGCTTGGAGTGCCTTCTAGGGTAGGGCTGATAGCACCCGATAGGCTGAAGCCCCGCCACTCCTCTTCTCCTTCACATGGTTTACAAGAAGCTGCCCCGCAGGCGCTCTTCCTCGAGAGATCTCCTCACAACCTTTGACCTCAGATCTCGCCTTAACGCTGCTTGAAGAGTACAGCAGAATACAACGAAATACTCTTTGCACATATTTATATTTATATTCAAATGAACATTTCAATAATTTATAATAAAGATGTCTATTTTTAAAACACAGCTCTGCTTTATATTTGGCTATCACTTTTCTTTCACACGAATGCATGAATGAATGAATGAATGCATATGAGGATATTTGCATCGCACCTCAAAGAGGTTTGCCTCTGATCACAGACACCCATGAAGAAGCTCACTTTTACACACGGGAAACAGATCCAATGACGGATTGGGCACCCGCCCGGCATGCGACAGAGGGCCACCATGTGGCCATGGACCTCACAGGATCACCTTTGGTGCCAAGATAAACTGAATGTTTGGATTGCATTGCCAGAAAGCGGAGCGGTTCCACTGCCACAGACATTAGCAGGCACTAGTTGGTGATAGTCACTGAGCAAATATGCTTACCCTGGGCTCCCCATAGGAAGAGCACCTTTTCTGATGCTGACAACGTTGCCACTATTTGACAAATGGGCATGAACTTTTACCAAAAAAATGTAACCATCGCCTAACTTTTTGAGAAAGTTTCGAAAAGTTCTTTCGTAGATAGCGTGTCTCAAAAGTTTCAAATCCCATTCAAACTGCCATGGCAGAATTGTGCTCTCATCTTCAGCACACAATGACCGGTGGGTGTATTTAAATCCCCAAACTTGGTTAGCATTTGGAGTCTGCGCCGATTTGTGACCTGCACTTCAAATGTGGAAATCCATTCAGCGGCTTGACTCCCAAACTCTTCCATGAAAGCCAGGCGGACCTGCCACATCGGCAACAAAGAACATCAAAGTACAAATATTCCTTTCTCTCCAACGCCCTGACCTGTCTTGGAAACCAGACGTGGTGGCCTTAGGTGCACTGGGCATGACCCTGGACACGGTACCGGCCAGCCAGTCCAGCAGTCACTGTTCCCAGGTACAGCAGCTCCATCTTAGCGTCTCGTGGAGTTGGCATATGACCATTCCCAGTCATTCCTTTGCTCGAGATACATCCTGGCACAGTGACACTGCTTGCAGTGCCTACTAGAGAATACCCTGGGCACAGCAGCACCCACTGCAGTGCCCGCTGCGTTCTGCTTGCCCCCATTCCCACTCACCACTGTCCCTGTACATGGCAATTCCCCATAGTCACTTTTCCCCAATGCCCACTGAGCTTGGTGTACAGCCAGTGCACACTAACACTGCATGAAGGCATGGCCTTGGGCCTTACTCTGGGCATAGTGACCGTCCTGCCAGTGACTGCTGTGTTCAGACATGCCTTTAGCACAGACACCGCACCTCCCAACTTCTCTTCCAAACTTGATATCCAGACACCCAGCAGTTTCTGATTCCACCCCTCCCTCTACCCCGGTTTCTGTGCATGACTTAAAAGTTAACAGAAAATCTTAAACTGAAAAGACATTATGCTTACAGCTCAAAATCTAACAGCAACCAAAATGCACTTGTTATGCTAATAATTGCAACCATAACTCCCCACCGTCATGTCCAGGTCATGACATCAGAATCCTATACACTACAGCCTTCCTCTACACTTTCTGGGTCTTACATTTCAACTTCAGAGGTCAGAATCAACTATCCCTTTTGTGACCCCGTGACCCTCCTGTAACTACTAACACTAAGAAATCCTCTACTAAACGTTTCCCCTTCCGTGGAACACACTCCCATCACTAACCATCCCTTTCCCCAAATCCATTTGCCCTCATCTACAACTTATCTATTCTACTACCCACCTACCCATCCCCTTTATTACCTGTCTCTCCTGTACCCGGTTCCATTTCTACACCCATGCATCGCCCCCACACTGCTCCTTCTACACCGTCTCACTTACACATTTCCACGTCCATACATTGTCTCTTCTGTGCCCAGTTCCATTTCTACACCCATTCATCACACCCACACTGCTCCTTCTACACTGTCTCACACATTTCCACGTCCATACATTGTCTCTTCTGTGCCCAGTTCCATTAATACACCCATGCATCGCACCCACACTGCTCCTTCTACACTGTCTCACACATTTCCACGTCCATACATTGTCTCTTCTGTGCCCAGTTCCATTAATACACCCATGCATCGCCCCCACAATGCTCCTTCTACACCGTCTCACTTACACATTTCCACGTCCATTGTCTCTTCTGTACCCAGTTCCATTTCTACACCCATTCATCACCCCCACCCTGCGCCTTCTACACCGTTTCACTTACACATTTCCACGTCCATACATTGTCTCTTCTGTGCCCAGTTCCATTTCTACACCCATTCATCACCCCCACACCGCTCCTTCTACACCATCTCACTTACACATTTCCACGTCCATACATTGTCTCTTCTGTACCCAGTTCCATTTCTACACCAATGCATCACCCCACACTGCTCCTTCTACACCGTCTCACTTACACATTTCCACGTCCATACATTGTCTCTTCTGTACCCAGTTCCATTTCTACACCCATGCATCACCCCACACTGCGCCTTCTACACCGTTTCACTTACACATTTCCACGTCCATACATTGTCTCTTCTGTGCCCAGTTCCATTTCTACACCCATTCATCACCCCCACACCGCTCCTTCTACACCATCTCACTTACACATTTCCACGTCCATACATTGTCTCTTCTGTACCCAGTTCCATTTCTACACCAATGCATCACCCCCACACTGCTCCTTCTACACCATCTCACTTACACATTTCCACGTCCATACATTGTCTCTTCTGTACCCAGTTCCATTTCTACACCCATTCATCAACTCCACACTGCTCCTTCTACACCATCTCACTTACACATTTCCACGTCCATACATTGTCTCTTCTATACCCAGTTCCATTTCTACACCAATGCATCACCCCCACACTGCTCCTTCTACACCATCTTACTTACACATTTCCACGTCCATACATTGTCTCTTCTGTACCCAGTTCCATTTCTACACCAATGCAGCATCCCCACACTGCTCTTTCTACACCATCTCACTTACACATTTCCACGTCCATACATTGTCTCTTCTGTACCTAGTTCCATTTCTACACCCATGCATCACCCCCACATCTCTCCTTCTACACCGTGTCACTTACACATTTCCACGTTCATACATTGCCTCTTCTGTACCCAGTTCCATTTTGGGCTGACTGCCCAAAGTACCCAGACTTGTCGTTGGTGGAAAAGGTTGCTTTAATGTGACAGGCCGTGGCTTACAAAAACACACTAACCTGGCTCCCTGGCCGTACAGACTAACAGATCAATTAACAATCGCCAAAAATAAATAAATAAACATTTCAAATTCATCACTTCCTGTCCCTTGCTCCCTCCCATCCCCATCAGTTCCTCTCAACCTTCATTCCTGCTTTCTCCCATCTTCTCCTCGAGGCCACGCCCCCCTTCTTCAATACCTCTTCAATACCGCCCCGGGGAACCAATGTGTACTGCGTGCTCCCCGGGGCCCCCTTTGGGTTGACTGCACAAAGTACCCATACTCGTCCTTAGTGGAAAAGGTTGTTTTAATGTGACAGGCCGTGGCTTACAAAAACATGCCAACCTGGCTCCCTGGCCTTACAGACTAACAGATCAATTAACAATCTGCAAAAACAAATAAATAAATAAACAATTCAAATTCATCACTTCCTGTCCCTTGATCCCTCCCCTCCCTCTCAATTCCTCTCAACCTTCATTCCTGCTTTCTCCCATCTTCTGCCCGAGGCCACGCCCCCTCCTTCTTCAATACCTCTTACCCCTCTTTTTACCCCCTGGGATAGCCTGTTCGTGCAAACAGCACTACCCACCTTCCTTACCGCGATGATAATCCTTCGGCTTCATCCAACCATTATTTAACCAACTGGGTCCCCGGCACTAGAAAAACCCTCACCAGAGGTGTTTTTCTGCCCACCCGCCCTAATCTTCCTATTTAACTCTTATTTAATTGTTCCTTCTACCTTCTTCCCCTCCTTTTTTTTTAAACATTCCACACCAACAACTCTGCTCCTAGACATAAAATCCCAAACTTAGATAACCGTTCTTGATTTCCTTGAGTTTTGTAATTCACCCTATTTCCTTTCCTCCAACAATACCCCTTCACGTTGCTCACCATGCCAACATCGCTTTTCTCTCCTCTTTCTTCTAACGATAGCAACTCTTCAAAATCCCGTCAAAGCCAACTAACCCCTTCCATAAATTATAAATAAAACTCCCTCCAACTGCCATGGGCACCATACTTCTCTCCATAATCCCAATAGCCCTCATGCCCTTAATCCCCACCATCAAAACATTCTCTTGGGAAAAACACTATATCCAACTCCCCTAAAAACCTTGATACCCCTTCATTAACAGACACCCTGCATACATTGGCCGGTCCCTTATAATCGTCTTCAGAACACCACTTCCTGCCGCATCTGTGAAACAAAAGACACATTAAGCACCACACGGAATTGAACTCAATCCACCTTACTTCACTCATCATACCTAAAACCTGCCACTGTAAACCTCATATTACCTTTCGCCCCCAATAATTCCTTGCACTTCAGAAAGATTTCTCTTCCTCCTTGGTCACTATATCCTCTTTCTGGCAAATCCATCACCCCCCATACCTTTTCCAATGCTGCTCATACTCTAACAACCCAAACCCTTACCACTTTTTCTGGTGTCCAATTCTCCCACCTGATCAGATAGCAAAAACCTGCTCTTATTCTTTGTGTCTGCCCCGTGTTCTGTTCCCTAAACAGGACGCCACTGTCCCTCCCGTCCCCTAGCAGCCAAATAACTTCCTTTCCCTCCTTGTTCATTGAGTTTATTCTTTAATTATGTATTATATTCATAACTACTTCTTTACCCCAGACCTCCCGCAAATAAACCATTGTAAATCTGCACCAGCACCCTTATTATCCACCACCCCTTATGGATCCTACGCCCCCAAACCGTGTTCGTCCCTCCTCGTCCAACCTCTCCCCCTCTCACCTGCTACACCCCCCTCCATTTTTACCAAAGCCCTTTCTTGTTCTTTCAAGAGCCACGTTGCCCTAGCTGCACTTAATCCAAGCATTGCTGCCCTAATTGTACTCCCCCTCTGCCTCCCCCTTTCACTTTGCGTCTCATACTTGCACTATTGGACTGGCACAAGGCTTAGACATATCGTTGTCTTGTCCTCCCTTTGTGTTCCCTCTCTCATCTTGTCCATCTTAGAAACACTTGTGTACAGGCTTGTTATAAATGACTTATCCTATCATATCCACCACACCCGTCCCGGCTCCTACCAACTGTTACTCTCTTCCTCCTCATCATCCCTTTCAAACCACCCTTCATGGCCCTCCGGTTCTCCAATGCCATTTCTTCATTAATATTGCCCGCCCAATCATGTTCGCAACTGGGATATCTACTCTTCCTTCACAATTATGCTTCATTTTCCTTTATTCTATTAATGTGTATTATATTTATTTAATCGCATCCTTTTCCCACCAAATACACCTCACACATCACCTTCACACCACCATCCTCGCCCTTCTCAAACACCAATGCGCCTTCAGTTCCAATCCTCCTCACCTCTTCGCCCAAACCATTGTAGCGTGAGGCATACACCCCATCGCCACTGCACTGCCGCTGGGGGGGAGCCGTCCAGATCTCTCTCCACTCACAGCGAACTCCATCGCAGCTAAACAGCCGCTGGGGGAGGAGCCGTCCAAAATCTCTGCCCACTCTCAGTGCAGGTGACGGCGTTCCGGCCATCTCCCTACATACACCAAGATATCTTGCTCAGGGACGTACTATTCCCTTCTGCTCCTGTTCTAGGGAGGTGGGGGGGGCAGTGCCCTAGCCCCTCCCCCTGCTGCTGCACCTAGGGATGATGGCATACGTCAACTCCCTTCACACATGAGGACAAACCTGAGGATGTACTGAGCCCTCCAACCCATCCAAGAGGCGACTCTGTGGTCCTCCTTGGACAGCACCCACCCCAGCCTCTCCCCACTGAACCTTTTGACCCCATTGCCGGTGGTAATGCCCTTTACTCCTGTGGTCCTTCACGGGCGTCGCCCACCGTGGCCTACCCACTAGCGGCTCCATCACCCACTCCCATCCCCACTCTGCCCCCCCTCACCCCAGTGGGTTTAGTGTGCTTTATCAATGAAAATAAGTAAATGAATAAGCCACAAATCCTGGCAGACATGCTGAGAAGTGATAATAGTGTGGCAATCACATGTGAAACTGCAGCACTCATGATCTATTACATTTACCACAAGTTCTTTATCATTTTTTTAAGGCCAGGACTTGCTCATCTGCTATTGTAGCCCTCCAATGCGGTCCCCGCTCAGCTAGAGGGGGTGCCATCATCAAAATGTGCGGCGGCCCGCTTAACGAGGACCATCAAACTGCACATCATGCAGCCGTGCACTTCCAAATTACAATATTATATACATATTTTTTTATTTTCTTCTCCCCCTCCCTAAACCACACAAAACCCATCCTGGCTGCAGACATGTTAGTGCTGCAGGGGCCTGGAGGGCCGCACACTGCCCTCTCGTGGTGTGCAGTGCGCACCGCAGTCTATCACTATCGAAGCGGCAGGTAATCTCTCCGCCCCATCTCTCTGCTCCAGCCTCACACGAGGACCAGAGAAAACACGGCCCAAGCCCCCACCCACTCCTCCTGGCCGCGATCCTGTCGCAGCCCTGAAAAAGAGGGGGGAGCCCTCCCCGCCCGCTCCTACCATCCAGAAATGAATTAAACCCGGCAGCCGAGGCCCGGGGACCTGCAAGAAAACGGGAAGCACACCCCTACCTCCTTAGCCCTAAAATAATAAATATTATCTATAAATATATATTTGTTTTCATTAACCACAATCTATGTCTACCCGACTCGCTGGCCGGGTGCAGTGCCCACAACCTCCCCAAAAAGCAACGCGTACCGCATGCTCCCCAGGCCCCACCTTCTACACCCATGCATCACCCCCATCTCTCATTCTACACCGTCTCACTTACACATTTCCACATCCATACATTGTCTCTTCTGTACCCAGTTCCATTTCTACACCCATTCATCACCCCCACACCGCTCCTTCTACACCGTCTCACTTACACATTTCCACGTCCATACATTGTCTCTTCTGTTCCCAGTTCCATTTCTACACCCATTCATCACCCCACACCGCTCCTTCTACACCATCTCACTTACACATTTCCACGTCCATACATTGTCTCTTCTGTACCCAGTTCCATTTCTACACCCATGCATCACCCCCACACCGCTCCTTCTACACCGTCTCACTTACACATTTCCACGTCCATACATTGTCTCTTCTGTACCCAGTTCCATTTCTACACCCATTCATCACCCCCACACCGCTCCTTCTACACCGTCTCACTTACACATTTCCACGTCCATACATTGTCTCTTCTGTTCCCAGTTCCATTTCTACACCCATTCATCACCCCACACCGCTCCTTCTACACCATCTCACTTACACATTTCCACGTCCATACATTGTCTCTTCTGTGCCCAGTTCCATTTCTACACCCATTCATCAACCCCACACCTCTCCTTCTACACCGTCTCACTTACACATTTCCACGTACATACATTGTCTCTTCTGTACCCAGTTCCATTTCTACACCCATGCATCACCCCCACACTGCTCCTTCTACACGTCTCACTTACACATTTCCACGTACACACATTGTCTCTTCTGTACCCAGTTCCATTTCTACACCAATGCATCGCCCCCACACTGCTCCTTCTACACCGTCTCACTTACACATTTCCACGTCCATACATTGTCTCTACTGTACCCAGTTCCATTTCTACACCATTGCATCACCCCTACATCTTCCCTTCTACACCGTCTCACTTACACATTTCTGTACCCAGTTCCATTTCTACACCCATTCATCGCCCCCACACCGCTCCTTCTACACCGTCTCACTTACGCATTTCCACGTCCATACATTGTCTCTTCTGTACCCAGTTCCATTTCTACACCCATTCATCGCCCCCACACCGCTCCTACACCGTCTCACTTACACATTTCCACGTCCATGCATTGTCTCTTCTGTACCCAGTTCCATTCCTACACCCATGCATCGCCCCCACACCGCTCCTTCTACACTGTCTCACTTACGCATTTCCACGTCCATACATTGTCTCTTGTGTACCCAGTTCCATTCCTACACCCATGCATCGCCCCCATACTGCTCCTTCTACACCGTCTCACTTACACATTTCCACGTCCATACATTGTCTCTTCTGTACCCAGTTCCATTTCTACACCCATTCATCAACCCCACACTGCTCCTTCTACACCGTCTCACTTACACATTTCCTCGTCCATACATTGTCTCTTCTGTACCCAGTTCCATTTCTACACCCATTCATCAACCCCACACTGCTCCTTCTACACCGTCTCACTTACACATTTCCACGTCCATACATTGTCTCTTCTGTACCCAGTTCCATTTCTACACCCATTCATCAACCCCACACTGCTGCTCCTTCTACACCGTCTCACTTACACATGTCCACGTCCAAACATTGTCTCTACTGTACCCAGTTCCATTTCTACACCCATTCATCAACCCCACACTGCTTCTTCTACACCGTCTCACTTACACATTTCCACGTCCATACATTGTCTCTTCTGTGCCCAGTTCCATTTCTACACCAATGCATTGCCCCCACACTGCTCCTTCTACACCGTCTCACTTACACATTTCCACATCCATACATTGTCTCTACTGTACCCAGTTCCATTTCTACACCATTGCATCACCCCTACATCTTCCCTTCTACACCGTCTCACTTACACATTTCCACATCCATACATTGTCTCTTCTGTACCCAGTTCCATTTCTACACCCATTCATCACCCCCACACCGCTCCTTCTACACCGTCTCACTTACACATTTCCACGTCCATACATTGTCTATTCTGTACCCAGTTCCATTTCTACACCATTGCATCACCCCTACATCTTCCCTTCTACACCGTCTCACTTACACATTTCCACATCCATACATTGTCTCTTCTGTACCCAGTTCCATTTCTACACCCATTCATCACCCCCACACCGCTCCTTCTACACCGTCTCACTTACACATTTCCACGTCCATACATTGTCTCTTCTGTACCCAGTTCCATTTCTACACCATTGCATCACCCCTACATCTTCCCTTCTACACCGTCTCACTTACACATTTCCACGTCCATACATTGTCTCTTCTGTGCCCAGTTCCATTTCTACACCCATTCATCAACCCCACACTGCTCCTTCTACACCGTCTCACTTACACATTTCCACGTCCATACATTGTCTCTTCTGTGCCCAGTTCCATTTCTACACCAATGCATTGCCCCCACACTGCTCCTTCTACACCGTATCACTTACACATTTCCACGTCCATACATTGTCTATTCTGTACCCAGTTCCATTTCTACACCATTGCATCACCCCTACATCTTCCCTTCTACACCGTCTCACTTACACATTTCCACATCTATACATTGTCTACATTGTCTCTTCTGTACCCAGTTCCATTTCTACACCCATTCATCACCCCACACCGCTCCTTCTAGACCGTCTCACTTACGCATTTCCACGTCCATACATTGTCTCTTCTGTACCCAGTTCCATTTCTACACCCATTCATCACCCCCACACCGCTCCTTCTACACCGTCTCACTTACACATTTCCACGTCCATACATTGTCTCTTCTGTACCCAGTTCCATTTCTACACCCATTCATCACCCCCACACCGCTCCTTCTACACCGTCTCACTTACACATTTCCACGTCCATATATTCTGTACACATTTTGGTTTCTATACAATGTGCCTCCTGCACACATTTCCCTTTCCACAATCCCTCTGCATAGCCTCCCTTTCATACTCCAGCACAACCCAAACATATAACATGTATATTCTCTCACCTACACATTACTCTTTCGACACCTGTCCTATCATTTTATATTGCATTCCTCTACCATGATAACCCTCCTGTGCCCCCTCCTGCACAATACACCACGCATAAACCAATTCATTCTCTTTCTGTGTACCATTCCCTATGCCTTCCGCCTGTGTATGACCCACCTTAAACATGACCTTTTCTTTACCCACCCCCTAAATACTTCCAATACTATACTTCCTACCCCAATCATTTTCCATGTTATATCCTGCACCTCTAAATATTCCTCCTTCTAGCACTTCCTACACATTTCCCTTCTGGGGCTCCTCCGTGTCATTCTGCACCCCTACATGTTCCCTTACTACACCCCCTACCCGTTTATCCTTTCATATTACTGACGCCATAGCCTATTTACACCCTCACCGGGTGTCCTTCGAATCCCCCCTTCTATAACCATACGACCTGCCTACTGTAGCACACCCCGTACAGATGTCCCCTCTAACCCCCCTCCCCTGCCCACTTCAATACGGCCTGACTGCAGTGGTCCACTTCTGTGCTACTACCCCTCCTTGACCCCTCTTTACCCGCTCCCCGTGCGTTTTCCTCTTCTACGCCCTCTCACATAAACATGCCGCCCCTACACCCTAAACACTCGTCTGTACTGTCGCTCCCCCCCATATATTTGCTTTTACAACCCACCACGTGTATCCTTGTACGCCACTCGCTGTGTGTACCCCAGCCCCTCCCCCCCCCCCATACTGTGCTGCTTTGCATTTTGCGCTCTACGCCCGCCGGGGCCGTCCCCTCACCGGATCCCCTCGGTAGTCGTAACTATGTTTCTTGGTTATGCCCTTGTGTGCGCTCCCCCCGTAAACCTGACTCTTTGGACGGCCCTGGCAGCCGACGCCTTTCCGTATACACGGGCCCCGGGGCCCAGCTAGTTCTGGCTCGCCTTCCCCAGGCACCTCCGTGTGCAGTCCCTGGCACTCCCTGCCCCCTTCTCCTCAGTCCCCAGGTCCAAGCCTGCTTTATTTTGCCCGGTGTGTGCGGGGGTGTGTCTGTGGGGGAGGCCCTGGGGGGAGAGGAGACCCGCCTCCGCCGCCTCACTGACAGGAAACCCATCCCTGCGCCGTCCCCGCAGCACAGCAGTCTCAGTTTACGGCTCGTCTTCCCATCAGGCAACACCTGTGCAGATCCTTCCAGGCAGCGAGGGGGCGGTGCTTACTGGAACCCAGTGTGCGCGCCGCACAGGGGCGTGCACCGCGAACACACGCCTATGTTCCCGCACACTAACGCTGACACGTAAACGCACGCTGGCCCACACACAAGCCCTGCCGCCCCCAACCCCCACACTTTCTCTCTTCCACCCGCCGATACTGAAAGGCGCCCATACACACACGTTTGCAGCGTGCACGTTCCCATGCGTGTTCCTCTCAGGTTTCCACTAATTGCACTCTGCATTCTTTGTCGTGGCTTTCATTTTTCGTTTGGGCTATTAGGCCGCGAAGGCAACATGTTTGCATTAGGGTACACTAGGTGTGGAGTTGGACCCGACGGGTTCCTGCCAGCATAGCCCTCTCGGCCTCCCTTTACGCGGCACATATCAAAGGAAAGGCGGGCACAGGGCAGGATTATACACGGCCTCTTTGTTCTCCTTCAACTCCATAAACTGGGGAGCAGAGATTGCAACCATTTGTTCCTCCCTGCAAACTCAACCCCTCTGGGTTTTCCCCACAGATGACTGAGACATTGGATTTAGCGTTGGCAAAAAAAGGCAGTGGATTTTATTGCACATTCATAAATCATAAAAATATATATATTTTTTTTTAAAAACTTCAGTTTGAATTCAAGAGACAAACTTTTGTTTCAGCAGAAGAAATCACTTCATAGCGAAGAAATAGGTTCGACCAGTCTTCTAAAACAGACTCTTATTGATAATTCTAGTTAAGAGAGTCCATTTTCAGAATCGAGTCAAAATAATTCAGTCGCACATACAAGTCTTATGTTACTTCCTGAAATGATCCGCCTCCACCATCGCTCCATATCTTCATCTTGTGGTGCAAAATTTCCTAGATGTAGTCAGCGTTGTCTGACAGTTTGAGTGCATTCGATTAGCAGATGTTTGACTGTTTCAATTGACTGTTTACAGAAACGACAGAGATTATCGTCAATAGATTTTTCCTTTCTTTGCCAAAGAGTTCCTTTCGTTTTTAAAGCATCGACTCGCAACCTTAAGAATTGAGTTCGGTGATGACGAGAAGGACAGTGCAGTAGATATCGCGCTGGTTCGTTCAATTTCCTGTGCACGCCTCTCATTTCCTGAGTTGATTTTAATTTTGACATTGCTTCATTGGTTATGATCCATGCCCAGTTTTCAAATTTCTTTTTTGCAAACTGTGGCCAATTGAGCAGTTCTTGATTGCTTATTTGTGCGGCTGTAAGAAAAGCCGACAGTTTGTGAAACCATAGATTGAGAAGGTCGCCTTTTTTTGAACTGCCATTTGTGGCAAAGATTTTGTAAGCCGATGCCGATGAATCGAGGGACATTTTTCGCATTATTGAAATTAAGTTCCAGACCACTCTCAAATGAAGGGAGTTAATTGCTAGTTCTTGTCGCAGGCTAGATAGCCGCGTTGCCTGTGGCAGCTGCAGAACCTTCCGCCAAAAGTGACCTTCCAAGGCATGCCAAGTTTGCATGCTTATATTCCAACCCGCCGCAGCCCCGAAGATTATTGTTGGGGTTACTTTTTGTAAGTAGAATTTGAGTACGGGTTCCAATGAAAATTTTCCAAAATTTTTATTGATTTTTACAGCTTGTATTGCTAACTTCAACATTTTGGATGTTAGTTCTGCGGTCCATTGTTGTTCGCAGACGGAGTTGTTAAATTGTATCCCCAAGTATTTTATTGAGGTGACAGATGTTAAGTTGGTTTCTTCGATTTTCGACCTGAAACCTTTATCTTTTTTGCTTCTAATATTTCCAATGGACATGATCTTGGTTTTGTGTGAGTTTATTTCCAATTGGTTTATGCCCATATAGGATTTCAAGCCTAGTAAGAGACGTTGTAGGCCAATTTGGGTTTTATCTATCAGAACCAGGTCATCCGCATAGACTATACAATTAATTGCTGTTTGATTTATTTTTGGTGGGAAGCATATGACTTTGTTCAGGTAGATTGGCAAATCTGCTAGAAATAGTTTGAATAATTCTGCAGCTAGGGGACAACCTTGCTTAACACCCTTGTGGGTAGCTATTTCATTTGATAACAAACCGCTGTTGTTTAGCCGGACTTTGATTGAAGTGTTTTCATGTAGGGCAATGATAGGCTCTAAAATGGATGCTGGACATAGCAATTTTGATAATTTTTCCCATAATAAGCCTCGATTCACACCATCGAAAGCTTGTTTCATATCGATGAAAGCTAGGTGAATCTTGCCATTTTTATTTAAGGTTTCCAACTTTAGAATCGTAAGAATGAGCAGATTTACATCGACTCCGGTCCCTTTCGTGAATCCAGTTTGCCGGATGTCATTGATTTGTGACATCTCGGCCCATTTTGCGAGTTTGATACGTAAATTCGACCCAAAGATCTTTCCAATGGTGTCTAGCAAGGCAATTGGGCGATAGTTGTTTGGATCGTCCCAACTGCCTCGTTTGTGAATTGGCACCACAATCGCCGAATATATTTCTAATTTATTTATAAATTGCACTCATAATAAAAAATCTCATCTCTATTTGTACTTTTGGGCACATGGACCAGATTGTCCTCCTGGGCCGTGCTGCCATCTTCTTCCCACAACTTTACGAACAACGTTCGTTGTCCTTGCAGTCTCTGCTTCTAGGCTGAGTAGTGTGGGTTCACTTTGCTTCTCTTACCAGATCACTACCTAAGCAATAAATCAGAGACAACTTATGCGTATGGAAAAGTTGTAGGCCGTAGGCATTTTATTTTCTTACAGAAAATACAACACAACAAAATAATTACACTGCCATATGCTTTTGGGCACCTTGTATCCAGTCCCGAAGTTGCCCAAGGCTCCTCCTGAGTCCTTGTTATCCCTGGGCCTTCGTTCCTGGCCGCATGCCGCCTACGATATGTCTTGGACCGTGTACCGAAAGAGTACTCGGCGTTCCTTCTTCTGGCTGCTCCTTCGTTTCTTGGACCGTGTACCGAAAGAGTACTCGGCGTTCTTACTTCTTTTTGGACCGTGTACCGAAAGAGTACTCAGCATACCTGCTCCTGCCTGCACCCTTCTTCTTCCGTTATTCTTGTAGGGTGGGTTGGCTGGCAAACGTTTTTCCTTCCCCTTATCCAGGCACTAAGAGCCTACCCGAGAGAGGTGAGCTCTTACCTAGTTTGTGCCGCCTCTCCTTTTCCAGGCTTATTTATACCCCCCCGGCCTTTTGTTCCTTCTTGGGGGCGGCCGGTTTACCCCCCAGCCCCCTTGCTGTTACATTTCACACCTTCCCAGGTCCTGTTTCCTGCCCTTCCTGGGCTTTTGTTTCTTGTGGCGCCGTTCGGACGCCCCTCCCTACGCTTTCGTGCAGTTTTCCCCCACCCCGCGCCTAAACTCCCAGACCCTCTATCGTCCCGCCTTTCATGCGGCCCAGGGCCTGGGTCATAGGCTGAGTAGTGTGGGTTCGCTTTGCTTCTCTTACCAGATCCCTACCTAAGCAATAAATCACAGACAACTTATGTGTATGGAAAAGTTGTAGGCCGTAGGCATTTTAATTTCTTACAGAAAATACACCACAACAAAATAATGACACTGCCATATGCTTTTGGGCACATTGTGTCCAGTCCCGAAGTTGTCAAAGGCTCCTCCTGAACCCTTGTTATCCCTGGGCCTTCGTTCCTGGGCACATGCCGCCACACCTGAGCAGGTGTTCTTTACGCCCGCTCAGGTCCCCCTAAAAGCACCCTACCTACAACCTCGTTCTTGGAGTGCCCTAAAAATGTTGTCGGAAAAAACCCCCATCCCTTTCCTTGATAGGTGTACCCCTTCCTGGTGAAACATGTCCGGGTTGCTCCGGTGTAAGCCATGTCTTATGAATTGCAGAGCTGTGTTCCTGCAGTACTTTTCTACTGATTTACTTAGTTTCTTTCTGGCTATTTAAATTACGTTCCTCTTCTGTGCCCCATACCAGACCCTTCTTGGTATTATTTCTGACATAAAGATCTCGGTTTTACACCAGCTGCGGGCTATGCTATGCAGCGGCTTGCAAATGTTCCTCTGTAATTTACCCCTATTTGTGCTCGCCAGGTCGTTCCCCCCGAGGTGTATAACCAGGTACTCGGGGGGGGGGGGGGAGTCCCTGAAAACTATCCGGTCCGACAGCCAGTCGTGAATGTCCTCCTAGTGCATCCCCGGGAGGCCTCACCAGGATGTAATCGCTGCTGTCCCTATGCATTAATAGCTGCCCGTCGACCTCTGGTCGGGGGTCTAGGAATTCTTGTGTGATGCATCTGGGACAGTGGTCCTTCTCTCTCCTGCAATTTTGGTCTGTTGCTCTCCCCCTTTTGGTCTGTTTTAGCTTTCTCTAGCATTATAGACATCCCCTTGTCTCCCATACTAACATCCCTCCTTGCCAGGCCGTCTCTTGCCACCGTATTACTGGCCCCTGGCTCCCCTACCCTGAAAGCCCCGCAATATGCCAGCGCAAGGTGCTGCCCTGAACCGCGCGGCTACGCCTGTGCTGCTACGTGCCTCTCGTAATACTTTTAACATAATTATCAACTTCCCAAAGCTCACCCGCCTTCTGTTACCTGGTTTCTCCCCCTCTAATTTAGCCCATCCTCTCATAGCATATTTTATTCTAGCGCTGTCGGTTGGGTTCTGTATGCCCGAGACTTTTGTGGTGCGCCGCCGCCCATCTTTTCTTTTTCCCTTTGGCAAATTCCTCTTCAAGAATTTCACACATTTCAATTGCAATTTTACCTCTTTTACCTTGTTTCCACCAACCAGCTTTGCCTTTTCTCCTTTGGTAAATGCCCCTTCGAGACATTCACACCTTTATCAATAAAACATTTTCCACCTCTTTTACAACACATCTTTTTACCACTTTTCTTTTTTCCCTTTGGCAAATGCCCCTCTGAGAAATTCACACATTGTTTTCAATTGCAATTTTTTCCACCTCTTAACGCCTGTTTCCACCAACACCTCTTTTACCACTTTTCTTTTTTCTTTTTGGCAAATGCCCCTTTGAGAAATTCACACCTTTTTTCCAATTGCATTTTTTTCCACCTCTTTTACACCTGTTTCCACCAACCCATCTTTTACATGCTCTTCGTACTGCTTACCCGTTTTGTACATTAGGGCGTTCCTGGTCAGCTTGTCGATGACCCTTTCTTTTCTCCGTTCTTCTCCCACTTCTTTTGAGTCGACCTTGTGGCCAACTGTGCTTTCCTTTCTAGTGCCTCCAATGGGACCCATGCCTTCCACGGCGTGGGCGTTCTTTCCTTGCCGGCGTCCGGTCTTAGCTCCCTGAATTTTTCCCACTGCAAGCGTGAGATTGCATCAGCCACCATATTTGCTTCCCCAGCGATATGCCTCGCCTTTATGCATCTATTCATTTTTATGCTTTCCAGCGTGATTGCCCTCATTAATTCCAATACTATTGTGCATGACGCACTTCCTTTATTTAACACGTGCACCACCGCCATGTTATCTGACCATACTGCTAACTCCCTGTTCCCTAGCTCTTCCCCCCATGTGCATAACGTGACCCATATCGGGAAGGGCTCCAGCAGTGTTATGTTTTTTGTCCATTCCGCCACCTGCCATGTTTTTTGGCCACTCGCCTGCACACCATTGTTTCCCCAGTATTGCGCCAAACCCAAGGCCACCTGCTGCATAGGTGAACAATACCCTTTTAACTTCCTCGTTCACCGGTGATCGCCATATTACCGACCCATTGAAGTATTTCAGAAGTTCTGCCCACACTTCCAGATCTTTCTTGATTCCTCCCCCTAACCTGCCTCTGTTGTGCCCCCTTTGTAGCACCTCTCGTTTTCAGCTCAATACTTCTCTGGAACACCCTCCCCTGTGGTATGACTCTTCCTGCGATGTTCCGCTTTCCTGCCAGCGCTTGCAATTCTCTCACTGTCGCCAGCAGATCCGTCATCTTGTCACCTGGATCCGACACCTTCCTTTGTTTAAGTCAATTTCTCTTCCTAGGAATTGGATAATCTGCGTTGGGCCCACCGTTTTCTCCTCCGCCAGAGGAAAACCCCACTTGCTTGTTATTTCCACGATAAAATATGCGCCTGAGATGGCGCACCCCATCGGGAGGCAGTTGTCGACGAAGTATTCCTCCTCCCAATGCCTACATAACCATCTTCGTGATCTGCTGTTGACTGGCAACAGGCGGAATGCCATCCATGCCCCTTTTCTTGCTTTTCTGACCAGTTCTACTGCCTCCTCGAAGTCTGAATATGATACCGCTGCGTCTCTCCTGGCGATGCCGTCGTTCACCGAGGCCCCCGGGGGGTAGGATAGGTGGTGTATCAGCCTGTATTCCCCTTCATCCTTTTTCGGCACCAGCCCCAGTGGGGAGCATATAAATTCTTCGAATGGTAGGGTTGTAAAGGGGCCCTCTACCCTACCCAGTTCTACCTCTTTTCGGATTGTACTGGTCACTATATCTCTGTTCTCGGTTGCAGACATCAGGTTTCTAGGAATGTCCTGCGCTCCCTGCCTGGTAAACGGGATGTTAAAACCTTCTCTAAAGCCTTGCTTGATCTCATCTGCTGTTTTTTGGTCTGGGTATTTCTGGAGCCACACTTCCATCCTCTCAATATTTACTGGCGTGGCCCCCTTCCTGTCCCAGTTCTTATTTCCGCGTCTCATCGCTTCTGCCGCTCGGAGCTGTGGCCCTTGTGCACTTGGACTTCCATCCCCAGCTACATGGTACCCCCTTTTCAAAATTCCTACATTGTCCTGGTTCTGCTTGCGGTGTCCCCGTGCTCCCACTGCCCCCCCCCTGTGTTGTCGGGGGCAGGCTGCTCTGCCACCCTCTCTGTGACCCATAGTCTCTGCTCTGCAAACTCTGGTCTCTATTTCTGTCATAGCTGGATTCGTACTTACTGCTGTTGTATCTATAATCCGCTTTGTAATCCTTCTGCCAATACTGCCTTCTCTGCTGTCCCCCTGTGCTTCGCTCCTTGGAATCCCATTTCTCCTTTAGCACATTAAATATGTAGAGATTAAAGTTTTCTTCATCCCAACCCATATCCGGAAAGCAGTCCATCTCCTTTCTGAACTCGTGATCGTACTCCAGCCATGCGTCACCTCCAAACGCTGCATGTACCTTCAGCACCCTCTGTTGATACGCAACTAATGCTACCCCGTCTTCCGGGAATTTTTGTAATAAAATTGTAGACATTATGGTGAAGGCCGACATCCAGTTGTCAAAATTCCTTACTACTGGCCCCTTTTTAAGTAAACTTTTCTCGTCCTCCTTCATGTCCTCTAGGGCCACATTCGTCCCCCTCTTTTGACAATCTAACAATGTAAAGATATCGATCAATTCCTTCCTCCATTTTTTTTCCTTTACTTTGTCATTTATGTACCAAGCCATCGCTTTCATTGACCTGCCCTGTGCATCTTTACCCATGGTTGGTCTGCCATATTTCGTCATGAGTGGCCCCCCATTTTCTGCCACTGCCACCGTCAGTGCTGCCCCTGGTGGTGTGCCCCCTGCCACTATGTTTGTCCCTGCCGGTGCACCTTGCGGTGCCGGGATTATTGGTGCCCCTTGCGGCACCGGGACTACTGGTGCCCTTTGTGGTGCCGGGACTAGGGTCTCCCTAGGTTCTACTGGTGCCCCCTGTGGTGCCGGGACCGGGGTTTCCCTGGGTTCTGCCCCTGCCCCCTCTGCCCCTCTCTGTTTTTCCCTGCTCACCACTCCCCTCCATTATACCCAAGCCCTTAGATGATCCCTTTCTTCGTCATCACTGCTTGCTTCAGTTGAGGCACTCTCCTGCTGCTCCTCCCTGGATCCCTTCCCCCGTCTGCTCTTCTTGTCATTGGTTCTGGGTGACTTACCCGAAACCGTGACGCAATTTTTAAACATTTTTACGATTTTATTCCCCACATTATTATTCACAGTACCTTTCTTTTTATCTTTTTTCTTTTTCTTGGTCGGTGCCTCTGTCTGTTCCTCTGGTCTCTTCGACTCCGCTCTTCCCCTTTTCTGTCCTTGCGGTACCTCGTCTTCTCCTTCGCTGCTGCTGGACTCTACGAACAGCAGAGGTGACGTTGTCTTCGCCCTTTCTTCTTTATGCATTATCTCCAGCACCCATTGTGCCCCGTATTCCTTCTCTGCCTTTCTTGCCCATTCTGTGAGAATTCTTGGGCCCTTTTTGCTCTTCCTTCCGCCATCCTTCTCGTCTGAATTCTGTCAGCCACGCTTCTCGTTTGACCACGGCGAAAGTCTTTTGTTCGTTCGCAGCTGGTACTTCTGGGTCGCTCCTTCTCCGGCACTGTTGGGCGACTCGTAGCCACTGCGTTTAGGACGAATTCCGAGAGGTAGAAAAATGCGTGAGCCCGCAAGAGCAAACGTTTTTCCTTCCCCTTATCCAGGCACTAAGAGCCTACCCGAGAGAGATGAACTCTTACCTGGTTTGTGCCACCTCTCCTTTTCCAGGCTTACTTATACCCCCCCGGCCTTTTGTTCCTTCTTGGGGGCGGCCAGGTTACCCCCTGTCCCCTTGCTGTTACATGTCGCACCTTCCCAGGTGCTGTTTCCTGCCCTTCCTGGGATTTTGTTTATTGTGGCGCCGTTCGGACGCCCCTCCCTACGCTTTTGCACCGTTTTCCCCCACCCTGCGCCTAAACTCCCAGACCCTCTATCGTCCCGCATTTCATGTGGCCCGGGGCCTGGGTCATTCCCCTTCGCGTTCGCCTTCTTGATGGGTGGGTGGGTTCTGGGAGAAGTGGAAAGTGCGGAGCAAAGGAGAAACAGATAAATAACAATAAATAAATAAATAATAAAGGCAACAAACGGTGGTACTGCAGCCAGCAAGAGGCAAGTGCTGGGTTTAAGGCAGCAGACAAGGTAGGTCTGATAAGTGCAGGGAAAAAAAGGGGGCACTGTATGGGTACAGATACAGACCCCAGTGCAAGGGGTGGCCCGGAGGCAGTGCGGGAGGGTGGCAGGGCGAGCAGGTACCTGGACCGGGAGGACAGAGGGTGGCCAGTTACACAGTGCCAAGAGAGAACAGATCAGCAGGAAGAGGGGGCGCAAAGGCAGAGCAAAGAGGAAGGTCTTGAGGTGCTTCCGGAAACGGAGATGATTCTCCTCAAGTGCTGTGAATTGTTTCTGCTTATGGCACTGTTATATTCACTATTTCTCATGGCATTGCCCTTTTGCCACCCGCTAATTCCCCCGTGTTCTGTAGCTCCATGTGTCCCTCATTACGCGGCACTGGCCAATCTAACTGAACTTTGCCTTCCCACCCCTCCCATATAAACCCTGTATCCCCTTCCACGTGACAAGGACACTGCCTTCAATGACGCCCCCTTTACTTAACACAATGTTGTACTTCAGTTCATTTCTTCTATGAGTCTGTGGGGTACATTTCCGGCCCTCTGTGGTCTCTCCGTCAAGTGCAGAGTTGGGTGGTCATCTCTCTCTCACAGGTCAGGTAGTCTCGTCTTCATTGGAGTCTTCACCGTCGCCCTCGTAGGAATGATCCCACCCTTGGGGTTCTGCTTCTACAGCCGGCATACTGTATGTGAGGATTCTGGTGATGATTCTGGGCATGAAATGTGAAGAATTTCGTGTTATTCTTCTTTTTTTTCCCTTCAGCTGAAAGAAATGATTCCTTCAGATGAGTTATAGTCATTGGTTCTTTGTCAAACACGGCCACATGTTTCCTGGTTTGGAGCTGGCGCACTATCACAATGTCTCCTACTTCATGTTCATTTTCTCAGGCTCCTTTGTTCTCATCCGCTCTCCTTTTTATGTTCTCCTTGCTTCTCGTGTCATGTTCCGTCATCTCGGCATCTTCTCATGCAGGCCGGTGACATGAGGGATCTTGTGCGTATGTTTCTTCCAAACATTACATCAGATGGTGTTTTCCCAGTTGTGTTGCGAAAGTCCCACAGTAATTGATATAGGGCCTTCTCTATGGATTGCCCCGTCAGACGTGCTATTTTTACATTTCTTTTGATGTTGCTCATAACGTGTTCTGCTGTGCCATTGGCTTGTCGCCAGAGTGGCGTAATCCTTCTGTGGGTGAAACCCATGTACTCCACGAAGATCTTGAAATCTTGTCCTGTAAAGGGAGGACCATTATCGGATTTCACTATTTGTGGTATTTTCCGTAGGCGGCAAACATACTGTCTAGCGCAGTTATGGTGTGTTAGGCTGAAGTGTATGGTACCAACTGCTGATCAGGGAACCGAGAGTATTCATCTATGGCCACAAATATGTACTCCCCCTTCTAGAGGTCCAAAGAGGTCTACGGCAATCTCATTCCAGGCCTTCTAAGGAAGGTCCGTCATGTGCAGTGGCTCGGGCGGGGAATGGGATTGATGACGGCACATTTGGGGCATTGCTCGAGCAGTTCTTTCAATTGGGAGTCGAGTTTTGGGAACCATACCGTCTGCCGTAACATCCTTTTAGTGGACACAGTGGAACTTTTTTTGCCAGCGTCCGCGCCCAGGCTTCCTCCTTCCTGCAGCTCACCCTTTGAAGTTTCACTGGGCCTCACTCTGCGTAGCAGGGACCCAACATGCGTCGGTCAACCCGCTTCATCTCCAATGTGAAGTTAGACCTGACAGGGTCCTGCCAACATAGCCCACACAGCCTTCCTTTACGCGGCATACATCAAAGGAAGGGCGGACACAGGAGGAGGATTATATATTGCGTCTTTATTCTCCTTCAACTCCAATCTAACTGAACTTCCCCTTCCCGCCCCTACACTCTCCAATATACCCTGTATCCCCTTCCACGTGACAAGGACACTGTCTTCAACAAATTCACACTAGGGAGAAATGGCAGTGGGAGCCTAGAGTGGGCAGTGTTGCACAATGATGAACATTAGGGACAAATGCTTCATTTTATAAAGTTGTGTTTTTCGAACTGTTTTCTGTGTTTTAGGGGTATGATTCTAGCTAGAGACAGCTGGGCCTCCTCACCAGGTTTTCCTGTCAGTGGCGGTAGTGTTGAATGATGAAGCCTGAACCTAATGTTGGAAATGATGGGTTTCAAGGCTATGGGCAATGACATGGGCAATGGGAAGGGATATTACAGGAGGCAATATCATGGGATAATTCCTACAGCATGCAGAACCATTTCGTTCATGTCCCCTGTGTTCTTACCCAACTCACTTGAAATGTCATTGAACATCACAGACTTAAAGGAGTTTACCTTTTAAATCCTAAAACATACCAGGGTTTACCTTTTTCTGGGTGCTGCTTATGGCACTTGAAAGACCCCTTAACTTCAACCCACCACCTCCATATCTCCTCCAGCTCCACAGGGCCCTGCTGCAGGACAGTCAATGGAAATGGAGAGGGAATAGGGCCGGATAGTGAGGGAGAAAAGTAAAGAAGGGGCAGGTAACAGGAACACTGATGGGACAGGAGAGTGGAGAATGAAGGAGGGCAGGAGCTTGAGGGGGAGTGTGAGAGAGAGGGAAGACAGGAGATGAAGTGATTGAAGGGAGCCAGGTCAGGGTCAAAGGGTGAATGGGTACAGAGAATGAACAAGGGCAGGAGAATGGGGTAATAGTTAATGAGGCACACGTGGAAATGCAGGGTAAAGAGGATTAAAGGGAGTGTACATGGAGAGCAGAGGGTTCAGGAGTGTTAGGAGAACAGGGAATAATGGCGATCTAACCAGTCAGGGAGAAATGAAGAGTGGGGGGGCAGGAGAAGGGAGAGAAGAGAGGTGAGTGAAGAATGCAGAGTGGAGGGGCAGCAATGTAAAGGCAAATGGTGTGTGATGTGGCTAAATGAGGGAAAGATAAATGGAGTGAAGGAAGACAGGTGCATATGTGAACAGCAGCAACATGAGGAAGAGAGAGGGATCTTTATAACAAAGAACCTTTGGCAGAAATGGAGAAAGGAGGATTAAGGGAATAAGGCAAGAACAGGGGCGACATAGTGTTCCAAAAGAGCAGGAAAGAGTAGGATAGTAGAGGGGAAATCTCTGGTAAGTAAAAGGGAGGGGCAAAAAGAATGCTGTATGGAAGAAAAAGGATTCGGAGGGAAAGGAGTAAAAGGGGAGCATGTTTGTGCTGCAAGATGAGCAGGTGCTGGCCTAGGTACCCACCTATACCCAGTCACAGCTGCAATAGATAAACTAACTGGGGAAAAAATAAAATGCAGCCACCTAGATAAGGTTGTATTGAAAGGGGCCCAAAGCATCCACATGGATGAGGAAAATTGCCTTTTTGTGAGTTCTCCATATTCACCTTATACCCTAAACAAGCCCAGATGAAACCCAAGGTCGGGAGACAGGGCTAGGTGTGTCTGTAGGGTGGCCAACCATCCCACATTTCCAGGACTGTCCCAATATGGTCGTGTCCCACGTCTTGCACACAGCCAGCTCGAGACAGGAATAAGGCCTGCATTTTCTCCTCTGAAGCCGGATCACCTGTCAAAAGTTTTCCCAGCTCACACTGTGTGTATGACAGAAATGCAGGAAAGCACCCATTAGAGGTTCATGACCCAGGCACTGGGGCACCTGGGTAAGGAATGCTCCATAGAAGGTGCAATTGGTGGGTGGTAGCAAATGGGAGTGGAGTATAACACTGCCTGCAGTGTTAAATAATGTCTCAAGTAGTATTGCATTCTATTTCACAGTTAATACCTTTTTAAAACTAAATGATATTGTTTTTAGGTCCACATTCCTTTGCAGGCTTCTACTGCAATCGTGCATTCAGGGTGACGAAAATAAAGCTATACAGGTCTCTGCTTGATCTATTTCTATAAAAATGTATATAATGTCAGGTAGGTTTCTTATGTTATTTGTGTACTTTTCAAAGCAATGATATAAAAACAAATTATTTCATTTTTGGAAACCCAATCTTAAAAGATATTTGTGACCTATCACTGATAAGATATGTAGTCAAGTGCTTAAATCTCAGCCTGTGGCCAAATACTGATTTCACCACTTTAATGAAATGTGTGATCCTGGGCAAATCAATTAATCTCACTGTGCCTGATCAGCTGACATAAGGTGTCGCTAGAAATTATTTAGTTTGCAGCATTGGTGTCTCAAGTGGAGGGGTTAAGTTACATAATAATAATAGTGAATATTTATACATTGCACAGCACAGTATTCTACTGGTTTACACTTCTTTTAATGTCTTTGCCAATGGTGTGTTACAGTACTCAAGACTGATGCCACTGCTTGTAATGTTATGTACTGTGATGTCGCTTCTGATCATGTCAATCCACATTTTCCAAATTAGGGTTCTGCATATCGTTTGCTGGACAGGTCCAGAAGACACATAGAACATATTAGTGCCTTGTATGCCTAACAGTCCCACAGTGGTGTAATTTTGTTGGCCTGTGTATGTGTTCAAGAACCTTGGGGAAGGGGGGCAAGCAGCTGCCCCTATTTGGGCTACTACATAGCAATATATGTCTTACTTTCAAGGCATTAAATGTGCATTTTGCCTTGTGTGAATGTTACAGGCTGCCCTTTGCTGGCTGCTGTCACCTTAACTGAATACTTCAAATGTGCGCATTGCAGCAGGTTACATATTGGCTTTGAAAGCCCCCATCATCCAGCAGTGTTAGCACCTCTTCGCCTTTACTCTGTCTGTATCGGTGTTAGCACCTTGCTGAAAGAGCAATTACTAACTTTTCAGTGGCAGTTTAGTGTTCCAGCTCCCCTCTGGCTTCCTGCCCCGCGAGATTAAAGAGCATTCCTTTGTAGCCATTCTTATTTAAGCAACCCAAGGGGGCCAACGACTGTGTCCACCCTGCCCCCTAAATGTAGGCAATGGGGGGGGGGCAATTAAATGGAAAGGTGCCCCCCACGAGCCGTGATAAATGTTCTGCCACGCCCTGTAAGCGAGCACTAAGACTGCTCTTAGTTATTCCAATGTGCCTGACGGCCAGGACGGAGGGAAGAGGGCATGGGTGTTGTGGCTGGTGTGAAGGGAATGGGAAGGGGTCGGAACGGGACAGGCGGGGCCCACTAGCCCTTTGTCCTACATCCCAGTGCTAAATATGCCTCTGTGAGGAGGAATACAAAGCCTGTAGGCGTTGTTTGGTTATTTGCCCACCCATTGACTGCCTATGACCATGCTAATCCCTATGGCCATTTACATACAGTTCCTACCCTGTCCGCCCACGACACCTCCTCATAGGAACTCTTTGAGCTTGCTTTATTCAAGCCTTGCCCTCAAACTATACGGTCACAGAGCTTGCCAGTGTTTTTTCAAAGCTTTCTTCTAAGTGTTAATAATTAGAGTTGTAAATGTGCTTATTGTGTAATAGAAAATGTATTAACCAAGTCTGCCTTGAGCCACTCTATTTATAAGCATCATGCATGTCCCTGATATAATATGGCATATCACTGAAGTCCTGTTAAAAACAAGCATTGGCAAAGCCAACAGTGTTGTCGTTTATATAAGTATTTGACATTGTAACCTGGACACTTTCTGAACAGATTATTCTTGGGTCTCCACCAGCCAGTAGTACTTGCGGCAGTCAGAATTTGTATTGCAGCAGTTTTAGCGAATGTTCCCGAAAAAGAAACCGTTAACACACAAACCATAATGAATGCTATTGATGGCAGCGAGAGAACGTTTTTAAGTGTGCAATACGATGTATGCATTTATACCGATGCATTCATACGGATTGGTCTTAACGCTTTAGATCAGAGGCGTCCCTGGGGGATGGGGGTATTAGGGGGCTATAGCCCCTGGTCTTTTGGTTGTTGCCCTGGATATAATCTCAGTAGCTACAACCAAAAGGCTAGCTAGCACCCAGTCCTGACAGTTCCGACATTAGCGTAGCCCCGGGTCTTTTCCAGACCTGGCAACACCCCTGCTTAAGATGCATCAGACTGAACAGATGGATACATGCATTGGTCTTAATGTTGAATATTTCTACGTTAATGTATCTAAAGTATAAACATGAATATAAAGTATAAAGGTTTTTGTAAACCGTAAATACGAACAAAAATAGTTTTATATTCATAAACTGCAATTAGTCAAATCTGGGTTGTTTCATGTTCTTTCTCCCTTTGACGTGTGCGCGTGATATGTGATATTCACACACGTTTCCATGTGCATTTATATCAAAAAGCCTAGCTGTGCATGCTGGCACAGTATAAATCAAGGGGCGTCTCCACGAGCGAGCCAGCAGAAGGCCGTCGTTAGGATCTGCCATGTCTGGAGTGCCTCTATCATTATTGTGCATGAAGCAACACGCCTTTCAAATCACGAGGGGAGTTTTGTTGGGTGGGGTACACAGTGAACTAGACCACTTCTAGGGACTGGACATTTTAGAAGGTAATGGTACAATGAGATCATATGAGTTGCCCAAGATCACATCATTTAATTAAGTGGTGAAGCTGGGATTTGAGCCAGCCGCAAACTAGGCACCTGTCTATATAATTTGACGCCTTTTTTTGAACAACATGTTTCGAATATTTGTGTAAGTTTTGCTTTCAAGAACTAAAGTAATACTTCGTTTTATAGTGCTCTCTCTTGCCAAGTAAAACAAAATAAACACATGATAAACCAACTTTCATAAGCAGGTGTGAGCGTGCAAGCCTTCTGTTTTGTAAATGTTTAGGTGGAGAGAGTGCACAGTGACATGGCGGCACAGGAGAGCCTGAGAGACGGCACATAGGGTTAGAAGACACTATGGGCACATTGGCATCCCGCATATGGTGCACCCTGTGCCCGAGCCCAGTCTCCACTTTGGCTATTGCAACTTGTCTGCTCGCGATGCGGTGCTAAAATGCCCCCAGAAGCAGGCTTCGAGGTCCGAGGTAAGGGGTTCCTGCGTGGAGGGGCAGGCGTTGGCCATGGTCACGGGTGCATACCTAATGGATGTCAGATTTGGTGACATGTATGACATGATGATGTCAATTGCCCCAGCTCGGTTATGTCATATTTGTGCACCATGCTCTTTTTTATGCTCAACATGTTTCTAGATCCTAAGCCCCCCACCCCTAAACATCTCCTTTGTAGGTCTGGCCCCAAAACTCAACACCCTGTATTTTCCCTGTCTTCCAATCACTCCTGAACTCATCATTGGAACAAGGTGGCCAGAGACGTCTTTATGGGAGGGCAAAAGAGGCACTTGCCCAGGGCCCCCACCTTGGAGGGGGCCCCACAAGGCTAGCTGATCTGAAGAAGTAAGATCCCATTGTTCACCAGTCTTAAATAGCAAGCGTCAGGATATTTTATGGGGTGCTGCTGAGGATCTAAACCCATTGCCTTTCTGTTTTGGCAACTGCATTCTGCCTTGATCAATTCATCATGTATTGCTTTCTGTTTTCACTGTGGTATACATAGTTTGTGTATTCCTTATGGCACAACTCTGTAGCATTCTTTCCTTCCTGTGGGAATTATGTTGATCATGTGCAATAGGCAATGGTGAAATGCATATTGATACATTGAGTGCCACTATGGTTCAGAAGTTAGCTCAGTGTGTGAAGCACCCATTGCAGAGATATGTGTTTATATGCAAAGTTAGAATATCACATTCCAGCAAGGCTGGCTGAATCTTTCCTATGTCTGAAGTTTATAAACCTGCCTGCATATGTACTTGGTTTTGCAGAACAACATCTGCTATTATCAGCAATGTACCTTTACCAGATAGGGGTTGCTATAAAAACTAACGTATCATCCGTATGGTGAAGGTCTAGAAATTGGTTTGTTCAAATGTGGTCTTGTAAAACCTATGCAATCGCCTCCAACAATGGCATAAACTGTTAGTCCAAGAGGTGAACAAGTATCCCAATTCAAGACTATGGAAAGACAGCGTTCATGTTTGCATCCTGGATTTGCCAGCAGACAATACAGTGATCCTGGTCAAATCATCTAATTTATCTTACATTACTGTGCTGTGTTCTGAGAGGTTTGCCTTCTTGCATGCTGCTGTTATCGTTAGCCCATTACTTGATCTTTCTTTTTATGCAGGCCATTTGGGTGGACGGGTTGGTAGACGGAAGTGAGCGGACCAGATGTTGCAGGCCTTAGGGAAGCATATTTTAAGGTCTGCTTGTTTAACACAAAAAACAGTTTGCATTTTGGTAAAAGGTCAAAGGTTTTTATGCACGTTTATGAATGAAAATGTCACAACCCATTGTTTTGAAAGTATTTAAAGCTTTAAAATACAAAAGACAAACACAGATTAAATTTGTTAAATCATATTGATTGGTATGCTGGTTCTTATATACTTCCCTTGTTGATGGCGAGAATGAAGCTAGAATCATTCCCATTTTGCATGACACCCTTCTATAATATTTTGTTCAAAAATTGTCATGTTTGGTAATGTGATTTGTGTACTTTCCAAGTCAGTTATTTAAATAAAATGAGATCCGTTTTAGTTCATGTTAAGAACTGGAAAAGAAAGTGTGCAAATGCAGATATTGCACAGTTGGAACAAATCCCAGCTTCACCCCTTAATCCTGGGCATATCATTTAATCTTTTATTGCCTAACCTCTCAATATTGCCAGCCCCTAAACCTTTCAGAATTGTCAGTCCTTCCGAGTGATTTCCTTCTCATTGTATGATCTTCATAAAAGCCTTATTCATGGTTTCACTGTGTTAATAGTGAGCATATTTATACCACACACCACAGGCATTTGTTCATTTGATATCGTATGGCAACACTATTTTAAAACAATATCCCACTTCTAATCACAGTCTGTCCGGATAAAGACACCTTCCTGGTAGCTTCTAATCTGCCTCCACTATCCATGGTACGGTATGTGTAGCATTCGTCTTCCTTCCAATTTGTGGTCTCTATCCATGCATGAGCACTTTTGCATTCTGGGAGGCAGCTAATGTGAGTTCTCTGTCTAATATGGGTTACATGTACCTTTACATACGGTCCAGCATTAATACTACATCTACCTTCCTGGATGTTATTGATAAAAAGTATCCTGTATGTACTAGAACAGTAACCCCTTTGTAGACTGCTAATGTTGGTCTTCAAATTCTACTTGTTTATCATTTTGATTAGAGCAAGAATGAAGAGTGCAAGGGGACTTAAAGGGAGTAAAGGTGCTTATTATGCTGCGAGACAGCATATCAACCTATAAGTTGGGAGCGCGACGGACTGGGTGCGTGACCAGTATTCTTGATCCCTTCATTTCTTTGGTTTGGTGGAGGGGGGCCCCAAAGATGTCAGTGTCCAGGGCCCCAAAAGTGCTTAAGATGGTCCTGAAGGTGGCACCCCATGAGCCTTCAAAACGGCTTATGTCAATAATCAGTGCAGCCAAGAGGCAGTGACCGTTCCCCAATGATATGCTCAACCAATGATGACTGAAACGTAGTCTAAGTGTTGGCAATGCAAGGCTGTGGTTTTTATTGCACATAACATCATTGTAGAAAGCGTATTTTGTACAGTATGACACAATCCACAATGATAAACAACTGTACACTTTTGGGCACGAAGTCCAGGGTTGTGCCCCTGGCCTGTGCTGCCAACTGATTCCCACGACGTCGTGGGCCACGTCCATTGCCCGGCTTTCCCTTTCATCTCCCTTTTGTTTTCCGGGTGGGTGGGATCTGGGAAAAGAAAAGCATTCTGTGTGTGCAGAATAACTCTGGTGCACCGTCCATCTGGAGTAACAAGCGAAACTGAATTCTCCCTCTACGGTGCCTTCTTTTATTCCCTTAGTTTTGCCGGAGGCCCTAACAAGTGTTTGTGGGGGCTTTGTTACTTCCCCGGCCGGGTGGTGCCCCCTTATGTTGTTGTGCTGCTTGCCTTCTTCCTGCCTCGGTGCTAGAACGAGTTTGCAAATTTATAGATGTTTTTCTCAAACCGATGAGCATAAAGACAGAGACATATCTACGAGACACAACCCATACCATTCAAACCTTTGAAGGAATAGATTTTGACGATAAAATTCACCTTCTGGTGACTCTTGATATCTGCTCACTCTATACCAGCATTATACAGGAACTGGCTATAGAGTGTATACGCAGATATCTGATACAATTCAATATACAAACTAGAGTACCAGAAAATTTCATAACAGAACTGTTAACGCTTGCTCTGTCTAAAAACGACTTTGAACTCGATGGACAGTTCTACCTGCAATGCAAAGGGACGGCAATGGGGGAAAGTTTTGCGCCCAGCCTGGCCATACTGTTCATGGCTGACCTTGAGAAAACCAACATATTATCCGAAAAAAAACCTTTCAAGAAGCACATAAAAAATTGGAAAAGATACATTGATGACATTCTCTGTATCTGGGAAGGCTCCAAATCAGATCTGGAAAAATTCATCCAATGGCTTAATAAGTTGGACAAAAATATCCAGTTCACTATGGAGTGTAGTGACTCCGAAATCAATTTTTTGGACCTTAAAATCCAAATAGACAATGGTTCTTTGAAATGTAATTCGTTTCGCAAACCTAGCGATAGGAATACACTTTTGCACTTCAAAAGTGACCACCCTAGATATATTAGAGAAAATCTGTCCTTCGGACAATATCTCAGAATTAGAAGAAATTGCACTGAGCTAAAAGATTTTAATGAACATGCCATTGACCTCGACCACAGATTGATTGAGAGAGGTTATCCTCAGAATGTCATCTCTAGATCACGGAAAGAGCCCGATTTTTTATTAGAGACACACTCCTGTTGGACAAAATAGCTACCAACAATGAGAAACCACCAAGAACAACCTGTGTGATAACACATGGTGCTCACACATCCTTAATTCGTAAATCTGTAACCAAACATTGGGCTTTGACTAGATTGTGCTTACCCAATGAACCTACACCACTGTTTGCATATAAGCGGGGCAAAAACCTTAGAGATCAATTGGTACATTCCAAATTCTCTAGCCCTGCCCCAAGATTGGGTTTGTGGAATTTGAGATCACCTGTGGGACATTTCCCTTGTGGGAATTGTACCTCATGCAAATTTACTAAAAAGATAAAAGACTTCAAGATCAATGAAAGACAGTGGATCTTGAAAAGCCTGCCGTGTGGCTTAAGATATGTCGGGCAAACTGAGAGACCTATTCATATTCGGATCTGTGAGCACCGCTCAAGAATAAGACGCAAACATGTAAGTGCACCATATGTGAAACATTGCATGGAAGCCAAACACACAGCTGATGACATTTTATGGTGGGTAGTTGACACCATCACATCCTCCACAAATCTCACAATGAGTCTACTACAAAAAGAGGCACAATGGATCTATAGAGTAGATTCTTTCCAACATGGAGTCAACGAAGAATACATTTGTCCTACATAACCTTACCTCCCTTTACATGCCCCTTATTTTGTTGGCATTTTTCTTCATTCTGATGGCCCGTGCTAAATTGAGCCTTCTTTTCTCTTTAGCCTATGCGGCACATCCCATTGAGCCCCACTTTTTTGGCCAATTTAGTCGGCAGGTCCTACTTCTGCTTTTTTCTTCTCTCTCTACCCCTTCTGCATTGCTCGCCGCGCTCATCTGCATGTACTTTCTTGACATCAGATTAATCCGTCATTTTTTGACACTGCGGTAACTACAGCAACATTTCTTGCTGACACCGCTAGACACGTCTGCAAAGCAAGCCCCAGGAATGTGGCACATGCTCCCATGGTCCGCTCCATTTTCTTGCAGCACGTCTCGGTTAACAGGAACACATCCCCCGTTACGTATCTTATTCTGACATTTTCCTAACCAGGAGCAGTTTATTCGGCAAAATGTTTATTGCCGCTCCGACTGAATTACAGCATTTAATTTCACAGGATCGCAGAACGTTACTAGAGCTTTCACACCCCTTGGTCCCGTGATTGGTAGAGTCCTACCGCACGGCATCATGGGGAGTGTAATATCAAGGGTTTCCTTGACTACCAGATGCCTTTGAACACGGCGTACTGTCGGCCTGGTTTACTTTCTCTCCGGTGCTTTGTGAGCCTCATCCCACTCGCATTCAGTGGAACTTCAGTAAGTGTTTTTTACCCTTGACCACATCTTTTGTAGTGCGAACCTTATCCGCTGTTTTTTGAAGGATTCGTCTCCGTATGTCTGTCTTGTCTCTACAGACACCTCGCCGCCACCAGCGGCTAACGAGAATGTGAGCCAAGGCAGTTTTTCCTCGTCACTCCGCATGAACTTTGTCATCATTTGGGACATCTTGCCCAGCGACCTACACATTTAAGGAGCGCCCCAGTCGACAGCAGTTTGGTGTACTCATTTTTAAGACACCTATACTTCGGTATGCATTTCCCTTTTTTTCATTATGCCACCGCCAATTCCTTGGCTAGGTGCGTTATGGCTTTATCTGCCCCCTTTTACAAATTTCTTGTCCCGAGTTTTTAGCTCGGTCACTATTAACCCTTCCTGCATGACATCTTGTCTTGCCTCCTTTTCACCTACCTCTTTTTCACCAATTAACTTGTGAATTTATTTCTTTATATTTTCTCTATAAAATAGTGCATCCATTTTTGGATTTTCAAGTGTTTCGGGTTTATTATTCGGAGACTCATCCCTCGCAGCTCCAGGGGGTTAAGGATTTCTGCCACCTACAAATCGTAAAGGCTGATAAGTCTGCACATCCCTGTGCCATATACAGGGTGAGTACAGTGCAGTCCTTTCACCTTTGTTTTAGCTAGCAGTACTGTTATTCTCCAACAATGTTTTAACCTTAATAGGAAATACTGTTGACAAACTGGGCTGATTGCATTTATTGCATTTACTGACCTTATATACCTGCCTTACCCCTCCCAATTTTTTGTCTTCTTTGACTCTATTTAGATCCAATTTGCCCTGAGGAAGGCTCTTCAATCAATGCCAAGAAAGATGGTAATAGCCGAAACGTGCCTTTAGTACAGCGCATATCAAAATCGCAAGAACTAGTGTTTCTGTATGCATTACTACTTATCCATAGTTTCAATACTGGCACGTAGGCAGCTCCACAAAACATGATCATACCTTGATCATGAATACACACAAAGGATAGGAACCTTTGATAAAAGACAGTCTGAATAACACTGTGCAAATACAAAACACTAAGTCTAATTTTGCAATTTGTATGCTAAATGTGATTTTTATCCATGCTTTGAACAAATCTCTCTTTTAGTATGTTTTAACCATCTACTTTGAGAATTCTGTTTAATTCACTGTTTATGTATCTGAACAATCTATGTACAAAAAAATCCTTATTGTATTGTTTAGAATTATTTTCTTTCATTTTTGTTGTACATTGGACATTTTAACCAATTTCCTTCTTTTTTCATTAAAATTTATGGTCAGTTTCGCTCCAGTTGTTCTTGGTACTTTCCTATTTTTCTAACTCTTTAGGTGCAGAACATACATTGGTTTGGTAAATTTAGCATAAATTAGACCTTAACTTCTTTGTCAACTTACAGTGTGAGCTATATTCTTCTTTGTTTACTTTGTACTTTGCCCCGAAACCACACTGAACACGCTGGGGGCACCCCTATTTTTTCATAAAATATTTTCAGCAACCTAGGTCGCCTAGGGAGTGTTATTAAATTTATCTAATTCATATTAGATTTTAGCTAAGTTTCTCTTCGCAAACTGTCAATTGGCAACTGCATATATTTGTAAAAATAACAGTATGGTTTCCTTCCCCACTGTTGCACCTGCGGTTTTTGAGTCTCTGAACATATCGGCTAACTATCTTTACCTATATCTGTCACGATATAGTGTGGCCGAAGGTCAAACCTTCGGGTACACTGTTGAAGAAACAGCAGATATCATAAAAGGACCTTCTCTATTTGACCCAAAAGGACAGAACCCGGCTAACAATCCAACCTCAGGTAGTGCTGATCTATTGAAAATTAAGAAAAAGCAATTCCGAACTGAATTGCATAGACATTTCCTACAGGAGTATTTACGAACTGATACGATCCCTGCAGGTCTGATTGTTAGAAACAAACCTTGTCTCTTTCTAACAGACAAAGAATACACCACCACATTCAGCCATATAGCTATTAAATGTAGCAGAGATCTTATGGTATCAACAATCACTACTGCACAAAGAATCAGCAAGGAAATACAAAAAGTTCTTGAAAAAGAAGAACAGGCTTTTCTCAATAATAAATCCATTAAAGATGCTCAAGAACAATTAATAGCTACAAACAAATTACTGGAAGACTTTAAAAACCTCAATATTGCTAAGGAAACCAAAAATGTAATAAGGACATACAGGATTTTAAATTAGAAGTAATTGTCCCTTATACTACTGAAAAAGCAATTGAGGCGGCAAAACCTTTCCAAATACAGAACCAACCCAAAAAAAGATGGTTTTCTTTTTCGAATACGAGCAGCAGCGGCTCGGATGACCAAAGTCTCCAGAACAGAGCGAGGCCTTATGGGAATCATCAACGGCCCCAATACCCACAACAGCCTTATTTAGGAGGTGGTCCCATGATGGCAGGACCCGTATGGGGCCCCCCATGGTTCCACCAGTTCACCCGCATTATGCGCAGCAGAGGACGCAGACGACAAACCCATTAAGTGATTCCATCATTCCTATTTTTAATTTGGCTGGCATTGCCCTTACTGGAGCACAGACATCAGTTTTGAGCAAAGGACTATCGTATGTACCTATGCACAAGACAGATTGGTACCACACTGAATTAGAGATTAGAAAATTCTTCCGATCCATACGGTTAAGGGTTTTCTTTGAAGAAGAAGAAATGTCAGAAACAGAGGCAGATTCAGGCCTACATGTCCCCTCTTCTTTTTGTCCCTCAGATAACCAAATGCCACCTGAAATCTTGGCATTTGAAAAATGTATCATGAGTGACCTTCATAAGCTAAAGAATAATAAACAATATCAACAATATAACATGATAAAGGATGAGAACAATGCCCTTTTAGAACTCTCCCAAAACAGAGCATTAGTGATCAAACCAGCAGATAAACGAGGGGGCATTGTACTCATGACCTCCACACAATATAAAAGATATGATACATACCCTTTTATCTGATAACCAAAGCTACAAAAAAAATCAAACAGGGCCCCAGCAAGAGCATTTTAGCTGAAATCATGGAAATGGCTGTATACGCCAGAGACCGAAGATGGATCACTTCCAAAGAATTTGATATCTTGACAACCAACCAGGGACGCATACCGTCAATTTATGCCCTGCGCAAAATACACAAAAATCCTATCAACCCTCCTGGACGACCTATTGTTTCTGGTTGTGGCTCGGTGCTGGAACCAGTTTGCAAATGTATAGATGTTTTTCTCAAACCGATGAGTACAAAGACACAGACATATCTACGAGACACAACCCAAACCATTCAAACCTTTGAAGGAATAGATTTTGACGATAAAATTCACCTTCTGGTGACTCTTGATATCTGCTCACTCTATACCAGCATTCCACAGGACTGGCTATAGAGTGTATACGCAGATATATGATACAATTCAATCTACAAACTAGAATACCAGAAAATTTAATCACAGAACTGTTAAAACGCTTGCTCTGTCTGAAAACTATTTTGAATTCGATGGACAGTTCTACCTGCAATGCAAAGGGACGGCTATGGGGGCAAGTTTTGCGCCCAGCCTGCCATACTGTTCATGGCTGACTTTGAGAAAACCAATATATTTTCCGAAAAAAAACCTTTCAAGAAGCACATAAAAAATTGGAAAAGATACATTGATGACATTCTCTGTATCTGGGAAGGCTCCAAATCAGATCTGGAAAAATTCATCCAATGGCTTAATAAGTTGGACAAAAATATCCAGTTCACTATGGAGTGTAGTGACTCCAAAATCAATTTTTTGGACCTTAAAATCCAAATAGACAATGGTTCTTTGAAATGTAATTTGTTTCGCAAACCTAGCGATAGGAATACACCTTTGAACTTCAAAAGTGACCACCCTAAACATATTAGAGAAAATCTGCCCTTCGGACAATACCTCAGAATTAGAAGAAATTGCACTGAGCTAAAAGATTTTTATGAACATGCCCATGACCTCCACCACAGATTGATCAAGAGAGGTTATCCTCACAATGTGATCTCTAGATCACGGAAAAGAGACAGATTTTTTAATAGAGACTCACTCCTGACGGACAAAATAGCTACCAACAATGAGAAACCAAGAACAACCTGTGTGATAACATTTGGTGCTCACACATCATTAATTCGTAAATCTGTAACCAAACATTGGGCTTTGACTAGATTGTGCTTACCCAATGAACCTACACCACGATTTGCATATAAGCGGGGCAAAAAACCTTAGAGATCAATTGGTACATTCCAAATTCTCTAGCCCTGCCCCAAGATTGGGTTTGTGGAATTTGAGATCACCTGTGGGACATTTCCCTTGTGGGAATTGTACCTCATGCAAATTTACTAAAAAGATAAAAGACTTCAAGATCAATGACAGACAGTGGATCTTGAAAAGCCTGACAAACTGTAAAACTAAAAATGCAATTTATATCATTGAATCCCTGTGTGGCTTAAGATATGTCGGGCAAACTGAGAGACCTATTCATATTCGGATCTGTGAGCACCGCTCAAGAATAAGATGCAAACATGCAAGTGCTCCATTGGTGAAACATTACATGGAAGCCAAACACACAGCTGATGACATTTTATGGTGGGTAGTTGACACCATCACATCCTCCACAAATCTCACAATGAGTCTACTACAAAAAGAGGCACAATGGATCTATAGAGTAGATTCTTTCCAACATGGCCTCAACGAAGAATACATTTGTCCTACATAACCTTTCCTCCCTTTACAGGCCCCTTATTTTGTTGGCATTTTTCTTCATTCTGATGGCCCGTGCTAAATTGAGCCTTCTTTTCTCTTTATCCTCTGCGGCACATCCCATTGAGCCCCACTTTCTTGGCCCATTTAGTCCGCAGGTCCTGCTTCTGCTTTTTTCTTCTCTCTCTGCTCCTTCTGCCTTGCTCGCCACGCCCTTCTGCATGTACTTTCTTGACATCAGATTAATCCGTCATTGTTTGACACTGCGGTAACTACAGCAACTTTTCTTGCTGACACAGCTAGACACGTCTGCAAAGCAAGACCCAGGAATGTACCACATGCTCCCAGGGTCCGCTCCATTTTCTTGCAGCACGTCTCAGTTAACTGGAACACATCCCCGTTACGTATCTTATTCTGACATTTTCCTAACCAGGTGCAGTTTATTCGGCAAAATGTTTATTGCCGCTCTGACTGAATTACAGCTTTTAATTTCACAGGATCGCAGAACTTTACTAGAGCTTTCACACCTCTTGGTCCCGTGATTGGTAGAGTCCTACCGCACAGCATCATGGGGAGTGTAATATCAAGGGTCTCCTTGACTACCAGACGCTTTCGAACACGGCGTACTGTCGGCCTGGTTTACTTTCTCTCCGGTGCTTTGTGAGCCTCATCGCACTCGCATTCAGTGGAACTTCAGTAAGTGTTTTTTACCCTTGACCACTTTTTTTGTATTGTGAATCTTATCTGCTTTTTTTTTAAGGATTCGTCTCTCTTGTCTCTACAGACACCTCGCCGCCACCAGCGGCTAACGAGAATGTGAGCCAAGGCGGTTTTTCCTCGTCACTCCGCATGAACTTTGTCATCATTTGGGACATCTTGCCCAGCGACCTCCACATTTAAGGAGCGCCGCAGTCGACAGCAGTTTGGTGTACTCATTTTTAAGACACCTATACTTCGGTATGCATTTCCCTTTTTTTCACTATGCCACCGCCAATTCCTTGGCTAGGTGCGTTATGGCTTTATCTGCCCCCTTTTACAAATTTCCTGTCCCGAGTTTTTAGCTCGGTCACTATTAACCCTTCCCGCATGACATCTTGTCTTGCCTCCTTTTCACCTACCTCTTTCCACCAATTAACTTGTGAATTTATTTCTTTATATTTTCTCTATAAAAT
Source organism: Ambystoma mexicanum (assembly GCF_040938575.1). Lineage (NCBI taxonomy): Eukaryota > Metazoa > Chordata > Amphibia > Caudata > Ambystomatidae > Ambystoma > Ambystoma mexicanum. The sequence goes on from NC_090926.1 coordinate 1,052,840,150, forward strand.
AGTGCATCCATTTTTGGATTTTTAAGTGTTTCGGGTTTATTATTCAGAGACTCATCCCTCGCAGCTCCAGGGGGTTAAGGATTTCTGCCACCTACAAATCGTAAAGGCTGATAAGTCTGCACATCCCTGTGCCATTTACAGGGTGAGTACAGTGCAGTCCTTTCACCTTTGTTTTAGCTAGCAATACTGTTATTCTCCAACAATGTTTTAACCTTAATAGGAAATACTGTTGACAAACTGGGCTAATTGCATTTATTGCATTTACTGACCTTATATACCTGCCTTACCCCTCCCAAATTGTTTGTCTTCTTGGACTCTATTTAGATCCAATTTGCCCTGAGGAAGGCTCTTCAATCAATGCCAAGAAAGATGGCAATAGCCGAAACGTGCCTTTAGTACAGCGCATATCAAAATCGCAAGAACTAATGTTTCTGTATGCATTACTACTTATCCATAGTTTCAATACTGGCACGTAGGCAGCTCCACAAAACATGATCATACCTTGATCATGAATACACACAAAGGATAGGAACCTTTGATAAAAGACAGTCTGAATAACACTGTGTAAATACAAAATACTAAGTCTAATTTTGCAATTTTTATGCTAAATGTGATTTTTTTCCATGCTTTGAACAAATCTCTCTCTTAGTATATTTTAACCATCTACTTTGACAATTCTGTTTAATTCACAGTTTATGTATTTGAACAATCTTTGTACAAAAAAATCCTTATTGTATTGTTTAGAATTATTTTCTTTCATTTTTGTTGTACATTGGACATTTTAACCAATTTCCTTCTTGTTTCATTACAATTTATGGTCAGTTTCGCTCCAGTTGTTCTTCTTGGTACTTTCCTATTTTTCTGACTCTTTAGGAGCAGAACATACATTGGTTTGGTAAATTTAGCATAAATTAGACCTTAACTTCTTTGTCAACTTACAGTGTGAGCTATATTCTTCTTTGTTTACTTTGTACTTTGCCCCGAACCCACACTGAACACGCTGGGGGCTCCCGTATTTTTTCGTAAAATATGCTTGCCTTCTTCCTGCCTGTGTTGCCATGTGCAAAACTGTAAGTGGCGGAGGGAAGCGGGTTGCTTTGTTACCACCTGTTTGTACATGCCGCGTGTGGCAGCATGTGTTCTGCCGCACTGTCACCTTGCCCCGCAGATCATTTTCCTGTGCTTTCTAGCTGCAGGGTACCCCCCTCCACAGCACTGTCCAATCTCTACTTAAGAAAACCTAAGATAACCCTGATGAGCTGCTAAGCTATTCCCCCCATTTCCACAAACTTCCAGAGATTGGCTACGGGCACTCCCCCACGCTCAAGTAGGTAGCTAATGATGTGACATGTGTTTCTAAGATGTTATTCCTATACTGCGTCTAGTGGCCTTTTGTGATGTCATACGCGAATAATAAATGCAGCCGAATTCCTTCCAGAGAATAGCGTGGCCCACACAGGGGGAAGCAGATGGTAGGGGAGATGACATCATGGGGCGGGAGAGACCCTGTAGGCAGAGGGATATGAATATGCGAGACAAGACGAATGGGAGATTTGACCGAATTTTCGGCCGTACGAAAATTACGTATGGCCGAAAATGTCGACCAAGTGCCCTATTTGGTGGCATTACAATGAACAAGGGAAATGGGCACTGCAGGGGTTTCCCCCGCACTCCTGTTCACTGTAATGTCAGCTGCGATTGCGGGGCTGGCCTCTGCACCTACCGGAAGAAAGGTTAAAAAACAAAAAATAAAAGAGGACCCTGTGTCGCCCCTTCCCTCCATGCAAAAGAGGACCCTGTGTCGCCGGTTCCCTACATACAAAAGAGGACCCTGTGTCGCCGCTTCCCCCCATGCAAAAGAGGACCCTGTGTCGCTGCTTCCCTTCTTGCAAAAGAGGACCCTGTGTCGCCAGTTCCCTTCATGCAAAAGAGGACCCTGTGTCGCCGGTTCCCTACATACAAAAGAAGACCCTGTGTCGCCGGTTCCCTTCATGCAAAAGAGGACCCTGTGTCGCTGGTTCCCTACATACAAAAGAGGACCCTGTGTCGCCGGTTCCCTACATACAAAAGAGGACCCTGTGTCGCCGCTTCCCTCCATGCAAAAGAGGACCCTGTGTCGCCGCTTCCCTCCATGCAAAAGAGGACCCTGTGTCGCCGCTTCCCCCCATGCAAAAGAGGACCCTGTGTCGCTGCTTCCCTTCTTGCAAAAGAGGACCCTGTGTCGCCAGTTCCCTTTATGCAAAAGAGGACCCTGTGTCGCCGGTTCCCTGCATACAAAAGAGGACCCTGTGTCGCCGGTTCCCTTCATGCAAAAGAGGACCCTGTGTTGCCGGTTCCCTACATACAAAAGAGGACCCTGTGTCGCCGGTTCCCTACATACAAAAGAGGACCCTGTGTCGCCGCTTCCCTCCATGCAAAAGAGGACCCTGTGTCACCGCTTCCCTCCATGCAAAAGAGGACCCTGTGTCACCGCTTCCCTCCATGCAAAAGAGGACCCTGTGTCGCTGGTTCCCTTCATGCAAAAGAGGACCCTGTGTCGCTGCTTCCCTCCATGCAAAAGAGGACCCTGTGTCGCCCCTTCCCTCCATGCAAAAGAGGACCCTGTGTCGCTGCTTCCCTCCATGCAAAAGAGGACCCTGTGTCGCCGCTTCCCTCCATGCAAAAGAGGACCCTGTGTCGCTGGTTCCCTTCATGCAAAAGAGGACCCTGTGTCGCTGCTTCCCTCCATGCAAAAGAGGACCCTGTGTTGCCGCCTCCCTCCATGCAAAAGAGGACCCTGTGTCGCCGCTTCCCTCCATGCAAAAGAGGACCCTGTGTCGCTGCTTCCCTCCATGCAAAAGAGGACCCTGTGTCGCCGCTTCCCTCCATGCAAAAGAGGACCCTGTGTCGCCGCTTCCCTCCATGCAAAAGAGGACCCTGTGTCGCCGCTTCCCTCCATGCAAAAGAGGACCCTGTGTCGCTGCTTCCCTCCATGCAAAAGAGGACCCTGCGTCGCCGCTTCCCTCCATGCAAAAGAGGACCCTGTGTCGCCGCTTCCCTCCATGCAAAAGAGGACCCTGTGTCGCTGGTTCCCTTCATGCAAAAGAGGACCCTGTGTCGCTGCTTCCCTCCATGCAAAAGAGGACCCTGTGTCGCCGCTTCCCTCCATGCAAAAGAGGACCCTGTGTCGCTGCTTCCCTCCATGCAAAAGAGGACCCTGTGTCGCCGCTTCCCTCCATTCAAAAGAGGACCCTGTGTCGCTGGTTCCCTTCATGCAAAAGAGGACCCTGTGTCGCTGCTTCCCTCCATGCAAAAGAGGACCCTGTGTCGCCGCTTCCCTCCATGCAAAAGAGGACCCTGTGTCGCAGCTTCCCTCCATGCAAAAGAGGACCCTGTGTCGCCGCTTCCCTCCATGCAAAAGAGGACCCTGTGTCGCTGCTTCCCTCCATGCAAATGAGGACCCTGTGTCGTCGCTTCCCTCCATGCAAAAGAGGACCCTGTGTCGCCGCTTCCCTCCATGCAAAAGAGGACCCTGTGTCGCTGCTTCCCTCCATGCAAAAGAGGACCCTGCGTCGCCGCTTCCCTCCATGCAAAAGAGGACCCTGTGTCGCCGCTTCCCTCCATGCAAAAGAGGACCCTGTGTCGCTGGTTCCCTTCATGCAAAAGAGGACCCTGTGTCGCTGCTTCCCTCCATGCAAAAGATGACCCTGTGTCGCCGCTTCCCTCCATGCAAAAGAGGACCCTGTGTCGCTGCTTCCCTCCATGCAAAAGAGGACCCTGTGTCGCCGCTTCCCTCCATGCAAAAGAGGACCCTGTGTCGCTGGTTCCCTTCATGCAAAAGAGGACCCTGTGTCGCTGCTTCCCTCCATGCAAAAGAGGACCCTGTGTCGCCGCTTCCCTCCATGCAAAAGAGGACCCTGTGTCGCCGCTTCCCTCCATGCAAAAGAGGACCCTGTGTCGCTGCTTCCCTCCATGCAAAAGAGGACCCTGTGTCGCCGCTTACCTCCATGCAAAAGAGGACCCTGTGTCGCCGCTTCCCTCCATGCAAAAGAGGACCCTGTGTCGCCGCTTCCCTCCATGCAAAAGAGCACCCTGTGTCGCTGGTTCCCTTCACGCTAAAGAGGACCCTGTGTCGCCGGTTCCCTACATACAAAAGAGGACCCTGTGTCGCCGCTTCCCCCCATGCAAAAGAGGACCCTGTGTCGCCGCTTCCCTCCATGCAAAAGAGGACCCTGTGTCGCTGGTTCCCTTCATGCATAAGAGGACACTGTGTCGCCGGTTCCCTACATACAAAAGAGGACCCTGTGTCGCTGCTTCCCTTCTTGCAAATGAGGACCCTGTGTCGCTGCTTCCCTTCTTGGAAAAGAGGACCCTGTGTCGCCAGTTCCCTTCATGCAAAAGAGGACCCTGTGTCGCCGGTTCCCTACATACAAAAGAGGACCCTGTGTCGCCGGTTCCCTTCATGCAAAAGAGGACCCTGTGTCGCCGGTTCCCTACATACAAAAGAGGACCCTGTGTCACTGGTTCCCTACATACAAAAGAGGACCCTGTGTCGCCGCTTCCCCCCATGCAAAAGAGGACCCTGTGTCGCTGCTTCTCTTCTTGCAAAAGAGGACCCTGTGTCGCCGGTTCCCTTCATGCAAAAGAGGACCCTGTGTCGCCGGTTCCCTACATACAAAAGAGGACCCTGTGTCGCCGGTTCCCTACATACAAAAGAGGACCCTGTGTCGCCGCTTCCCCCATGCAAAAGAGGACCCTGTGTCGCCGCATCCCTCCATGCAAAAGAGGACCCTGTGTCGCCGCTTCCCTCCATGCAAAAGAGGACCCTGTGTCGCTGCTTCCCTCCATGCAAAAGAGGACCCTGCGTTGCCGCTTCCCTCCATGCAAAAGAGGACCCTGTGTCGCCGCTTCCCTCCATGCAAAAGAGGACCCTGTGTCGCTGGTTCCCTTCATGCAAAAGAGGACCCTGTGTCGCTGCTTCCCTCCATGCAAAAGAGGACCCTGTGTCGCCGCTTCCCTCCATGCAAAAGAGGACCCTGTGTCGCTGCTTCCCTCCATGCAAAAGAGGATCCTGTGTCGCCGCTTCCCTCCATGCAAAAGAGGACCCTGTGTCGCTGGTTCCCTTCATGCAAAAGAGGACCCTGTGTCGCTGCTTCCCTCCATGCAAAAGAGGACCCTGTGTCGCCGCTTCCCTCCATGCAAAAGAGGACCCTGTGTCGCCGCTTCCCTCCATGCAAAAGAGGACCCTGTGTCGCTGCTTCCCTCCATGCAAATGAGGACCCTGTGTCGCTGCTTCCCTCCATGCAAAAGAGGACCCTGTGTCGCCGCTTCCCTCCATGCAAAAGAGGACCCTGTGTCGCTGCTTCCCTCCATGCAAAAGAGGACCCTGCGTCGCTGCTTCCCTCTATGCAAAAGAGGACCCTGTGTCGCCGCTTCCCTCCATGCAAAAGAGGACCCAGTGTCGCTGGTTCCCTTCATGCAAAAGAGGACCCTGTGTCGCTGCTTCCCTCCATGCAAAAGAGGACCCTGTGTCGCCGCTTCCCTCCATGCAAAAGAGGACCCTGTGTCGCTGCTTCCCTCCATGCAAAAGAGGACCCTGTGTCGCCGCTTCCCTCCATGCAAAAGAGGACCCTGTGTCGCTGGTTCCCTTCATGCAAAAGAGGACCCTGTGTCGCTGCTTTCCTCCATGCAAAAGAGGACCCTGTGTCGCCGCTTCCCTCCATGCAAAAGAGGACCCTGTGTCGCTGCTTCCCTCCATGCAAAAGAGGACCCTGTGTCGCTGCTTCCCTCCATGCAAAAGAGGACCCTGTGTCGCCGCTTCCCTCCATGCAAAAGAGGACCCTGTGTCGCCGCTTCCCTCCATGCAAAAGAGGACCCTGTGTCGCTGGTTCCCTTCATGCTAAAGAGGACCCTGTGTCGCCGGTTCCCTACATACAAAAGAGGACCCTGTGTCGCCGCTTCCCCCCATGCAAAAGAGGACCCTGTGTCGCTGCTTCCCTCCATGCAAAAGAGGATCCTGTGTCGCTGGTTCCCTTCATGCAAAAGAGGACACTGTGTCGCCGGTTCCCTACATACAAAAGAGGACCCTGTGTCGCTGCTTCCCTTCTTGCAAATGAGGACCCTGTGTCGCTGCTTCCCTTCTTGCAAAAGAGGACCCTGTGTCACCAGTTCCCTTCATGCAAAAGAGGACCCTGTGTCGCCGGTTCCCTACATACAAAACAGGACCCTGTGTCGCCGGTTCCCTTCATGCAAAAGAGGACCCTGTGTCGCCGATTCCCTACATACAAAAGAGGACCCTGTGTCACCGGTTCGCTCCATACAAAAGAGGACCCTGTGTCGCCGCTTCCCCCCATGCAAAAGAGGACCCTGTGTCGCTGCTTCCGTTCTTGCAAAAGAGGACCCTGTGTCGCCGGTTCCCTTCATGCAAAAGAGGACCCTGTGTCGCCGGTTCCCTACATACAAAAGAGGACCCTGTGTCGCCGGTTCCCTACATACAAAAGAGGACCCTGTGTCGCTGCTTCCCCCCATGCAAAAGAGGACCCTGTGTCGCCGGTTCCCTCCATGCAAAAGAGGACCCTGTGTCGCCGGTTCCCTTCATGCAAAAGAGGACACTGTGTCGCCGGTTCCCTACATACAAAAGAGGACCCTGTGTCGCTGCTTCCCTCCATACAAAAGAGGACCCTGTGTCGCTGCTTCCCTCCATGCAAAAGAGGACCCTGTGTTGCCGCTTCCCTCCATGCAAAAGAGGACCCTGTGTCGCCGGTTCCCTACATACAAAAGAGGACCCTGTGTCGCTGCTTCCCCCCATGCAAAAGAGGACCCTGTGTCGCCGGTTCCCTCCATGCAAAAGTGGACCCTGTGTCGCCGGTTCCCTACATGCAAAAGAGGACCCTGTGTCGCCGCTTCCCCCCATGCAAAAGAGGACCCTGTGTCGCTGCTTCCCTCCATGCAAAAGAGGACCCTGTGTCGCCGGTTCCCTTCATGCAAAAGAGGACCCTGTGTCGCCGCTTCCCTCCATGCAAAAGAGGACCCTGTGTTGCTGGTTCCCTTCATGCAAAAGAGGACCCTGTGTCGCCGCTTCCCTCCATGCAAAAGAGGACCCTGTGTCGTCGCTTCCCTCCATGCAAAAGAGGACCCTGTGTCGCTGGTTCCCTTCATGCAAAAGAGGACCCTGTGTCGCTGCTTCCCTCCATGCAAAAGAGGACCCTGTGTCGCCGCTTCCCTCCATGCAAAAGAGGACCCTGTGTCGCCGGTTCCCTTCATGCAAAAGAGGACCATGTGTCGCCGGTTCCCTACATACAAAAGAGGACCCTGTGTCGCTGCTTCCCCCCATGCAAAAGAGGACCCTGTGTCGCCGCTTCCCTCCATGCAAAAGAGGACCCTGTGTCGCTGGTTCCCTTCATGCAAAAGAGGACCCTGTGTCGCCGGTTCCCTACATACAAAAGAGGACCCTGTGTCGCCGCTTCCCCCCATGCAAAAGAGGAACCTGTGTCGCCGCTTCCCTCCATGCAAAAGAGGACCCTGTGTCGCTGCTTCCCTCCATGCAAAAGAGGACCCTGTGTCGCTGCTTCCCTTCTTGCAAAAGAGGACCCTGTGTCGCCGGTTCCCTCCATGCAAAAGAGGACCCTGTGTCGCCGCTTCCCTCCATGCAAAAGAGGACCCTGTGTCGCTGGTTCCCTTCATGCAAAAGAGGACCCTTTGTCGCCGCTTCCCTCCATGCAAAAGAGGACCCTGTGTCGCTGCTTCCCTCCATGCAAAAGAGGACCCTGTGTCGCCGCTTCCCCCCATGCAAAAGAGGACCCTGTGTCGCTGCTTCCCTCCATGCAAAAGAGGACCCTGTGTCGCTGGTTCCCTTCATGCAAAAGAGGACACTGTGTCGCCGGTTCCCTACATACAAAAGAGGACCCTGTGTCGCTGCTTCCCTTCTTGCAAATGAGGACCCTGTGTCGCTGCTTCCCTTCTTGCAAAAGAGGACCCTGTGTCACCAGTTCCCTTCATGCAAAAGAGGACCCTGTGTCGCCGGTTCCCTACATACAAAACAGGACCCTGTGTCGCCGGTTCCCTTCATGCAAAAGAGGACCCTGTGTCGCCGCTTCCCTACATACAAAAGAGGACCCTGTGTCACCGGTTCCCTACATACAAAAGAGGTCCCTGTGTCGCCGCTTCCCCCCATGCAAAAGAGGACCCTGTGTCGCTGCTTCCCTTCTTGCAAAAGAGGACCCTGTGTCGCCGGTTCCCTTCATGCAAAAGAGGACCCTGTGTCGCCGGTTCCCTACATACAAAAGAGGACCCTGTGTCGCCGGTTCCCTACATACAAAAGAGGACCCTGTGTCGCTGCTTCCCCCCATGCAAAAGAGGACCCTGTGTCGCCGGTTCCCTCCATGCAAAAGAGGACCCTGTGTCGCTGGTTCCCTTCATGCAAAAGAGGACACTGTGTCGCCGGTTCCCTACATACAAAAGAGGACCCTGTGTCGCTGCTTCCCTCCATGCAAAAGAGGACCCTGTGTCGCCGCTTCCCTTCATGCAAAAGAGGACCCTGTGTCGCTGCTTCCCTCCATGCAAAAGAGGACCCTGTGTCGCCGCTTCCCTCCATGCAAAAGAGGACCCTGTGTCGCCGCTTCCCTCCATGCAAAAGAGGACCCTGTGTCGCCGCTTCCCTCCATGCAAAAGAGGACCCTGTGTCGCCGCTTCCCTCCATGCAAAAGAGGACCCTGTGTCGCCGGTTCCCTACATACAAAAGAGGACCCTGTGTCGCTGCTTCCCCCCATGCAAAAGAGGACCCTGTGTCGCCGGTTCCCTCCATGCAAAAGTGGACCCTGTATCGCCGGTTCCCTACATGCAAAAGAGGACCCTGTGTCGCTGCTTCCCCCCATGCAAAAGAGGACCCTGTGTCGCTGCTTCCCTCCATGCAAAAGAGGACCCTGTGTCGCCGGTTCCCTTCATGCAAAAGAGGACCCTGTGTCGCCGCTTCCCTCCATGCAAAAGAGGACCCTGTGTCGCTGGTTCCCTTCATGCAAAAGAGGACCCTGTGTCGCCGCTTCCCTCCATGCAAAAGAGGACCCTGTGTCGCCGCTTCCCTCCATGCAAAAGAGGACCCTGTGTCGCCGCTTCCCTCCATGCAAAAGAGGACCCTGTGTCGCTGGTTCCCTTCATGCAAAAGAGGACCCCGTGTCGCTGCTTCCCTCCATGCAAAAGAGGACCCTGTGTCGCCGCTTCCCTCCATGCAAAAGAGGACCCTGTGTCGCCGGTTCCCTTCATGCAAAAGAGGACCATGTGTCACCGGTTCCCTACATACAAAAGAGGACCCTGTGTCGCTGCTTCCCCCCATGCAAAAGAGGACCCTGTGTCGCCGCTTCCCTCCATGCAAAAGAGGACCCTGTGTCGCTGGTTCCCTTCATGCAAAAGAGGACCCTGTGTCGCCGGTTCCCTACATACAAAAGAGGACCCTGTGTCGCCGCTTCCCCCCATGCAAAAGAGGAACCTGTGTCGCCGCTTCCCTCCGTGCAAAAGAGGACCCTGTGTCGCTGCTTCCCTCCATGCAAAAGAGGACCCTGTATCGCTGCTTCCCTTCTTGCAAAAGAGGACCCTGTGTCGCCGGTTCCCTCCATGCAAAAGAGGACCCTGTGTCGCCGCTTCCCTCCATGCAAAAGAGGACCCTGTGTCGCTGGTTCCCTTCATGCAAAAGAGGACCCTGTGTCGCCGCTTCCCTCCATGCAAAAGAGGACCTGGGTCGCTGCTTCCCTCCATGCAAAAGAGGACCCTGTGTCGCCGGTTCCCTACATACAAAAGAGGACCCTGTGTTGCTGCTTCCCTTCTTGCAAAAGAGGACCCTGTGTCGCCGCTTCCCCCCATGCAAAAGAGGACCCTTTGTCGCTGCTTCCCTTCTTGCAAAAGAGGACCCTGTGTCGCCGGTTCCCTTCATGCAAAAGAGGACCCTGTGTCGCCGGTTCCCTACATACAAAAGAGGACCCTGTGTCGCCGGTTCCCTACATACAAAAGAGGACCCTGTGTCGCTGCTTCCCCCATGCAAAAGAGGACCCTGTGTCGCTGGTTTCCTCCATGCAAGTGAAGGGAAGGAACCGCCGTCGCAAAGGGATGCAGGACACGGCGGCACACAAGGAGGCTGTGCCAGCCAGCCACAGGTAAGAAAGGGGTGGGAGGGCAAGGAATGTGCAGAGGAAAGAAAACCTAAAGTTATTTTCGGTAAAATATAGGAAAGGGACAGACTCGAGGGAAGAGGGGGGGGCATTCATGATCTTTGCATGATAGATCCTGGGTCACATCACTTTTTTGAGACATGCAATGGTGCCCTTCATCTGCGCCAAAAAGAGTTTTGCACAACTCAAAAAAGGGGGATCTAAATGTCCTTCGGATGTACTGGACAGTGAAGTAAATGACAGTGAAGGGGGCCTTCCTGTGGATTTCAAAGTGCATCCAAATTCACAAATGGAAGCTCTTTGAAAGGCACAGAATACAAAAGCATACCCCTTGTGCCTGTTTGGAACAGATGAAGGGGGAAGAGCAATGTATGAGAGGGCCATTTCGGACCTTTTCATGCATTTTATTTTTTAAAGTGGAACAGCAGAGCGGGCCGCAGTGCACTTCGATTCTCTCAATGGGAAAATGATAGTTTTTTCTTCTATTGGCATTTCTCAATGATAGGCCGCTGGCGGGGGCTGGGCGTCTATCAAACATTAGTGTCAGGTGTGAGCTGCTGACACCAACGCATGCCGTCTCTGGCCACCGCATCAGCTGCGCTCCCGGAAATTAGCAGGTCGCCTGGGTGAATAAGGTGACCTGTGTCTTTCCCAAAAGCGGACAGCACATTCTCGGAGCTATTGTTAAATGCCCTATTTTCTGCAAATCGAGCCCACAAGCCACGTGGGTAGGTTACTCACTGTAAAGTCACAAGAATATACAGGGCACAGAGCTTGTTGTGGAAGCAGGCTGCAGAGGAAGAAACAGACTGTGTGGTAAGCAATGCCGGTGTAAGACATGTTTTGTGGTAAGAGATGCCGGTGTAAGACATGTTTCGTGGTAAGCGATGCCAGTGTAAGACATGTTTCGTGGTAAGCGATGCCGGTGTAGGACATGTTTCGTGGTAAGCGATGCCGGTGTAAGACATGTTTCGTGGTAAGCGATGCCGGTGTAAGACATGTTTCGTGGTAAGCGATGCCGGTGTAGGATATGTTTCGTGGTAAGCGATGCCGGTGTAAGACATGTTTCGTGGTAAGCGATGCCGGTGTAGGACATGTTTCGTGGTAAGCGATGCCGGTGTAAGACATGTTTCGTGGTAAGCGATGCCGGTGTAGGACATGTTTCGTGGTAAGCGATGCTGGTGTAAGACATGTTTCATGGTAAGCGATGCTGGTGTAAGACATGTTCCGTGGTAAGCGATGCCGGTGTAAGACATGTTTCGGGTGAATGGATGGAGTATAGAAAAAGATGGATGGCCACAGATGAACACACTCTACTAGGGAAAGACATTAGAGGGTAGCACTTGAGACAAAAGGGTAGTATATGGGGGGGCATATGGGACCTACATCAGGATTCATAAATGTATATACTGAACAGTGAAATGTATACATTACATTCTGACATGTAGAGATGATATATTGAGATGCGTACAGTAGATACTGACATATACACACTACACTGAGATACTCATTGTGTACTGAGAGGTATATACCGTATAGTGAAATTCATATATTATATATTGAAACATGTATGCACGGGCACTGTACACTGAGGTACATACATTGTATGCTGAGAGGTATAAACTGTATGGTGAGATGGATGCATTATATACTGAAAGATATACACTATATATTGAGAGGTATACATTATATACTAAGATATCCAGTTTACTGAGATGCATACATTGTTTATTATTGCGATGCATATACTGTATACTGAGCTAGATATATTGCATATTGAAATGTATGTGAGACATGGGTGAGAATGAGGCCAGAAACAAGGCTAGGGAGTGTGTAATGACGCACGACGCTCTGCAGCCGGATTACGAAAGATGTAAGAATGTGCAGGGAGGGTCAGGGACTAGAGGTGCCAGAGTTTGCCACGCTCAGAAATGAAAGACAGGCCTTAATGGGAACGCACCCCTACCACCCACATGCACAAGTGTGCCTGGACTCGCCTCGCCCTCTACCCGTGGACTTGCGAAATATCCTTACGTAAATCGTACGCTCCTTATGCGGAAGGTCTCCAGTGTCTTTATTCCCCGGCATGACTGGGACACTACGGGAGTCTTTAAAAATGTGTGTTAATATCAGGGTAAGTATTCACCCCTGACGTGTCCAGCCCCCGCTTCGCAAGTTCGAATCCCGGCAGAGCTGACTCAGCCCTAATCTTTCTACATTGTATGCATTAAGTACACTTAAATTGAATACTTTTTAGTTATTACAGCGCTGAGAAGCAGGAGGAATCCGGAAGGAAGCAGCGTTAAAAAACCTGAAATATTATTATTATTATCATGATCGTATTAATGACCCACAGTGTGTGTGGCTGTCATGGTCTCCAGTCATAGTCAGGGCTCAGGGTGTTAGTCTTGCCTCGCCATTGCATTGGCCCCAGGAGCTGACAGCGTATGCCTTGTGAGTATGTATGCATGTGTGTTGGCAGTGTCACTGTACATATAAGCAGCCTCAGGCCAGAGATACTTTGCCCACCTCTGTGTGTTATTACCAATTACTACTTCGTTCCTCTTCCTTTTCCCAGTCCTAACCTAATGTGGCATCCGGCCTCAGGAAAGGATAAGAATTTTCAATGGGATATTCCCCCAAGGGGAAGGAAGTGCAGCACTTCCTTTTTTCCCTGTCCCCGGATGGTCAGGTACTTAGTGTTAAGTATGTTTTTCTCCTTTAGGGTGAGCCCAGTGGCCCCGTCCTGTGCAGGTTCCGCTCTCTAATGTTGTGACCCAGTGGTCCACTTTGCACTGGTCCTGCTCTGCCCTTTTCGTGCATTCCCTCATTCCCCATGAAGTGGTCTGTGGCCTGCCCTGTGATGGCTCTGAACCTTCAGGGGCACCGTGCCACATCCCCTTCGATGCTGGGCAGGATGCTGTGGGGTGGATCGATGCCCATGGATACTGGCTCCCAGTGGTCTAAGTGAGTGGGAACGATCAGGATCGGTGTTCCACTACTTTTATTTTTCCTGTTAACAGTTCCACTACATTTGCAACCATTTCCACCGTTTTGTGTGAAGTTAAAGCACACTTCTCCACTTTACCACCCGGTAGTAGTTTCAGCTAAACTGAAATCTGTTTCAACTCAGTTGGCTGTCAACCAGCAAGGCTGCAACCCTTGAAAAATGTGTTGCACTTTGCTCCCTTCCTGTCTACTCTATCCCCCGCTGGGGTCACAGTTCCACTACTTTTTTGATGCACTTCAACCACTGCCGGATCCATGCCCCCCAGAGATTCCCCCCACACCACTCCGCTCTGGAATGGACCATGCCTCCTAGGGCATGCACCCCACCCTGCAGGTGGAGACCTTAAGCTGAAACAGAGAAGACGTACGGTGAGTGCTATTCATGATTTGGGTTTTGTGCCTACAGCCTGAAACATGAAAGCAGAAGCTGCTCCCGCTCTCTCTCCAGAAGAAGGCCTGAAAGCTGAGGGTTAAGTAGTTCTAGGAGTAGGAGTTCTCTTTACAGAAGACACTGTTCTCCGCAGCTTCTGTAGAGGTTCCGAGACGTCCTTCAACTCCTTTGGCACCTGCACATTCAGCTGTATCTATCAATCTCTCAGCCGAGGAAATACAAGTCCTCATCACAGAGACTGTAAATGCTGACATTGATGCAAGGCTTCCAATTCCCTGTCCATCATCTTCAGCTCCTAGGCCAGTGCCTGATCCATAACAGCAGGGACCGTGGGCGGTATCCCTGATAAACCCAAGTGTGATATGACCTGGAAATGACTGAGGAAAGCAACTGTGGAAGATGACACCGCTCATCTTTTGCTGAACTTGGACCTTAAGGATAAGAATCCTCTGTCCCCGGAGGAGATTCCTCAGGATGCCAGTACTTCACAACACCCCCCACGAGCCTGCCCTTTCTAGAGAGCATTAGAGACATCATCACCAGAGAGTGGAAGGATCCCAAGAAAGTAGCCATTTTTAGGGGTGAACCAAGCTTCACCCCATAAGGATTATGCAGGAGAATATCCAGATACCCTCCAAGTAGACTCTCTTCTCGTTCTCCCTTGTTTGTTGGGGCAAATCTCTGTGGCTACTGAGGACTCTGCTCCCGCTGACCCTGTCGACAAGAGGATTGAATGACGGTTCAGGGCGGCACATGGGGGGGCTAATTCCACCCTCACACTCACCACATGCTTGAGATACTTTATCCAGTTTCTCCTTAAGGACTTCCAGCTTCTGATCACCCTCCTAGAAGAAGAGGAAGACTGCGCCAGTGTCTTGCAGACCCTGCAGAAGGAGATCATGTTCTGCTCAGATATATCCCATGACTTCTAGAGTGCCTTTCCTAGGGCAGCTCCTATTTGCTCCTAAATTGACACGACTGGTTCAGGAGACGTAAATTGGGAACACACGGTCTACCTCCATCAAACCAAAGGCACATTCTCTATGCATGGGGTGCTATGGGTACCAGTCCAGAAGGGGTTTCCAGTCCACTAGAGGATCACAGACAGGTTGCTTCCAGGGCAGGAGTACCTTTAAACCCAACACAGCCAGAGCTAAGTCAACTGCCACCCACAGCCTTTCTGGCTGCAGGCAGCCACCAGTCTTCTTATGCCCCGCCCCATGTGGGGTCACCTGCAGGACATCTGTGTTGTCTCTGAAAGAGAAGTCTTCAGCACCTGTTCATGACAGCTACTGTATAGAGTTCCTTTCATTCCCACTAGCCACAGTGTTGGTGGTTAAACCATGGCCCACTGACCCCTAGAAGAGGAGGGTGCTCCAGGAGGGCCTTTATGACCCACTGAACAAGAGGGCCGTGGCTGTCTGAGAAAAGATCAGGGGGGATTTCTCTGTCTTGTTCCTTGTTCAGAAGACGTCTGGGGCATGAAGACCCATCTTAGACCTCAAGAAGGTCAATTGAATTGTCAAGACAAACCTTTTGGTGTGGAGACTCTACTGTCCATTAGCCCCTTGGTTGACCTGATTGACTTCCTGACATCTGTCGAACTGGAGGATGCCCATTTTCATGTGCCGGTACATCCTACGCACCAGCATTCCCAGTGCTTTGCCATTGAAGGACCAGAGCTTCAGTTGCAGGTTCTCCATTTCAGATTGAAACATCGTCCAGAGTGTTGCCCAATGCCTGTGCACCCTTGGTAGGCCTTCTCCATCAGAGGGGTGTTGCCATCCATCTACGTCTGCATTGCCCTACTGGGAACTCTGGAAATGTCCTGGTGGGGCTCTACACCATGGGCCTCTTTCTGGGGTATCCCAGGTTAGCTTCTGTCCTTACCCTCTCTCCAGGTTGTCCCACTCCCTCTCTTCCATCTCTCCTCATTTCCCTATCCCATTGTTTCCAATAACTCGCTATAAAGCTTCCAGGATGTTATTCATCACTTGTATAAAAGTTTTTGTTCCGTTTTTTGTTATGTTTAACTACATTGTAATCCCTATATAGGTGAAATGTGCACCAAACTGTAGAATTAGTTGGAGGTCTGTTCAACACCTAGAAGGGAATAGTCTCTTTTGATCTCTCCTCCCAGATCTCTGGGGCTACAGACAAGACTCTCAGCTCTCCTTCTTTCCGAGGGAGCTTCGGCTCTTCAGTGGCTGATGACGCAGAGTTATCAGGCTGCACAGTGTTTGTCATCCCTTGGGCAAAGCATCAGCCCACGCTTCTGATGAACCATCTACTGGCCCAGTGGCAGACATACACCCAGAGGTACAGCACATGGGTCACCAAGACGAAAGGAATGACCAGGAAGAATGGAATGGTGACTCCGATCTTCTGCCAGGGATTCCACTCTCACCACCTCTCCGATCATTCTCACAGTTGATCCTAGTCAGAGAGGCTGGGGGTCCAGCAGCAATTAGCTTGCCATCCAGGGTGGCGGGTGGTACAATTCAGACAGCAGCACAATTTACAATTGAATGGAGCTATCAGTGATTTGGGAGGCCATTTACTCAAGGCCTCACAACCTCCTGGGGAAGACTGTCCTTATCCTTATGGACAACCAGTCTGCCATGACCTACATCAACAGACGGGCAGATCTGGCTTCCCTCACTCCAGGAAGCATCATCCAGGATAATGGATTGAGCAGAGTTTCTCCCTGCCATCTTGGACACCTTCAGTTGCATACTCCCTCTCTGTCCAGGCCTTCCAGCTCATCTGCTACCAGCTGGGGTCCCCCCTCAGTGGCCCTTTTTGCCTCCCAGTCAGACACCTCCATCCTACCCATTTTCATCTCTAATCAGGGATCCAAGAACTCTGGGGATGAATGCCCTGCCCTCAAGGTGACCCCTGGTTGGTTTCACTGCCTTTCCTACATCCCTCCTCGCATTAAGGAGAAGAGGCCCTGGATCATCCTGATTGCACCCAGATGGCAGAGGAAAGTCTGGTTTCCCCTTCATCTTCAAGGCTCTCTTTCCCTACGCCTGACTCCCCTTCTGAGGTGGCCCGTACTCCTATTACTGACTCCCCGGCATATCTGCCTGTCTGCCTGGCTCCTGAGAGACTAGTGCAAGGGGGGGGTCTCCTCTGAGTTTACAGTGGCTGTCCAGAGTGCAAGTGGCACCCACATTTGCTGCTTATACTCGTCAATGGAGGTCTTTCTTCCATTGGCGTATCTAGGCCCAAATGAACCCTCTCAATTGTGATCTCATCGAGGTTTCCCTTGGCTTAGCCGTCTCCTCCCTAAGAGCACGGCTGGCCCCATCCATATGGTTCTGGAATCCTGGAACCCCCTTTTGACATAGAGGCCTGTGTAGTAGTCCGCCTCCTAAAGGGGTTTGAGT
Source organism: Ambystoma mexicanum (assembly GCF_040938575.1). Classification (NCBI taxonomy): domain Eukaryota; kingdom Metazoa; phylum Chordata; class Amphibia; order Caudata; family Ambystomatidae; genus Ambystoma; species Ambystoma mexicanum. Next base: position 1,052,857,078 of record NC_090926.1, read on the forward strand.
TTTGGTGTCCCCACATCAGGTCTCTCTTTCCCAGCTGCCCCCCCCCCCTTCTCCTTAGGAGCCTCTCCACTAAGCCTTTGGAATCCCTGGACTCTATCCACATTGCTCTCCTCTCCTCCATGTGTCTCTTCTTGGTGGCGATTGCCTTGGCCAGAAGGTTGAAACCAAAACAAGGAAATGTGTTCCCAACTGGTCCTTTCACGTACCTAATGATTGTTGAACTAATATAACTATACAATGAATGAAGCTGCAAGCAGTTGTGGGCTTGGTCAGAGGCAATAATATTGCATGCAATGAATGATTCGTTAGCAAAATATAATATTTTATTATTACTCGACCAAATTAATTGTCCTCTTAATGATAGTATTCAATTATTCATACAAAACACTAATGAAACAAATGAAGACATAATGAGAACATATGCAAAGTTCTTTTTCCTTTGTAGGCAACATAAAACAGAATAGTATGAATGTACAAGAAATCAATAACCACACACATTAGGGGCCTCATTACGACCCAGGCGGTAAGGGGTTTACGGCAGCATAAACAGCGCCGACCCTTACCGCCTGATTACGAGGTCCCTTAGCGCCATGGAGGTTTTAACACCTGCTTTTAGCAGGTGTTAAAATCCATGGCGCTAAGGGACCATGGAGTTAATTACGCCACCGTAATTTACGGTGGCGTAATTAACGCCTTCCCCACTCCCATTATGCCCTATGGGGCAAAAATGGGAATGGGGAAGGGTAAATGGGGATTGGGGACTTACCGCCCCGCCAAGGTCGGAATGGGGCGGTAAGTCCGCCAACCACCATGGCGGAATTGCAACCTTAGCGGCATGGACCATGGTCCTCCGCCAAGGTCGTAATGAGGGCCTAGGTATAAACATGAAAATAAATTGTACTTTTGCTGTTGCTATCCAAACGATCCCCTACCATAGACGGAATATCAAGAAAAAACGCCCCTTATTCTAGTCCTAGTCTGGAGAATAAGGAGGTTATAAGGGGATGCAGGTGTTGAAGGCCAAAATTCAAATTATTAGAGGCCCATAGACACATTCCAGGTCCACGTCCTAACCAGTATCACCGGGCACCACTGCATATCCAGATGGACTTTTCGGCGGGAACCCAAGGATATGGAGCACTATGGATGTGAAAAAACAAGCTATTAAAAATTGTAAAAAACGGGTTGCTCTCCCATATAACTTTAAAATATAAGAGTATACATATACCAAATTAAAGGCCCACTAGGTGTACCATCACCAACAGAAGGAACATGCAAAGACATACAGCATATAGCTTCAAAACAGAACACCTTGGGCCTCATTAAGAGTTTGGAGGTAGCCATGGTGCTGCTAGCACCATGGCTGCCTCCAAACCGGGCTCCATTGCCGGGTTCCTGCAATGGGGACTTACCGGGTCATTCCGACATAGGAGGACCTGGTGATTCCTCCTTGCAGGAACCATTCCCCATTCCCATTTGGGCCTCTATAGGGCTCAATGGGAATGGGGAGGGAGGTAATAACGGGCAGATTACAACTGGCCCGTTATTACCTCCCTCTTCCCCTTGCGGGACCCGGAAAAGACGCCTGGTTTTACCAGGCGTCTGATCCGGGTCCCGCAAAGGGAACCTCGTAATCGGCGCTCCCGTAATGACGGGGCCGGTCCCGTACCGTCCCCCTTCATTACGGGAGCGCCAGGGTCGTAATGAGGCCCCTTGTGTACCCAAGGAGGGTGAATTTATCACATTCCAGGCTACCAACAACCCAACACCAGGGGACCAACACGCCCAAACACCGGATGGGTCAGCAGAAAACCTACTGTGTATTACTCCGGTTAGGTCATGGTTGAAGGGCCAAAGTAGAGTTGTTGCCGTCTCACAAATTCAGAAACGTTCACGGAAGCCTATTGAAGGCTAAAGGAGACAAGACACAGTCAGAGCTGAGAGAGGGTTCCCTAGGTTCTGTGGGCAGCTGCTTAATTGTGGCCTGCCAGCATGAGAGCAGAGAAGTGGGCAATTGCACACCCAGTGGGGGCCCGTGAGGATGTATGCCATAGCTGAATCGCATAACTTAGGTAACAGGAAGCCGTACACTAGTTCGCCGGAATTCAAGAAACTTAAAGCCTCTACACTTAAGCATTTTTATGCGTGGACATCCAACCACTCTCCCCTGACCTTGGCAGCCTACAAAGGAACAGCCAAAGAATATACATTAGCTATTTTTTTATGCTAAAAAAACACTCTCAATAGCAGAATTCAGAGTGCTCAATCCGAAGTGAAGGAGCTCTTTAAAATTCTTAAAGAGCTGGAAACCCTGCATACTCAGGACTCTGGCATTGTAATTATGGATGCAGCTTGGTGTTCAACCATTCAAGAAGCCATGCAGGGAAAACCTAGTAAAATCAAGGCAGATATTGCCCTTAAAAAGGAGATCAATCCAAGTTATCGGGAGTTAGGGCCAACGTGGATTTTGTGAAAAAAAAAACGTATTCAACACTTTAGTTTTACTGCTATAACTGTACCAGAACTATCTATTATCGTTGAACATTTAGAAACCACCAAATGTAAAGGTGATCCCTGTTAAGCAGTTATCATAAAATCCTGTTTTCCTATTCTGTTGAACGCTATTTGCAAATTTGTGAATGCCTCCTTTCTAGAAAGCTCAGTGCCCCTGGGGCTAAAAAAGGCTTGGATAACGCCCATCCCAAAAAAGGCAGGATTATCGGCTGATATGCCACTAAACTACAGACCCATCACAAACACACCCTATTTGCCCAAGATCTTGGATTGGGTAGTTTACGTCCAAATCTCTGCTCATCCTAACAAACATCCCATTCTCAATAAATATCAAACAGGGTTTAGGCAGGGATTTCGGACCAAAACTGCTCTATTAGAACTGAAGTCTAGATTATTACATCGCATGGACAACGGAAAATCATCTCTTCCGATGCTGTTGGATTTATCAGTGGCTTTCGAAGGACGTGGCTAACTTCTTGAGTGAAGCAGCCCATGGATTTCCTCATTTCTGAGTAATCGAGAATGAAGAGTCTATTGTGATGATGCAGAAGCTCCTCCCAGGATTTTGGAATTTGGCGTTCCCCAGGAGGCATGCATTTCACCATGCCTATATAACAACTTCGCTTTACATTTTTTCACTCTTTTAGAGCAGAACGGGCTAGCATTTATGAATTATGCTGATGACACCCAGTATGTCATCCCACTTACAGGTACTCATGACAAAGACAAATTTCATCTTGATAAACGGTACACCCTCATTGAGAGCTGGATGGTGCAGAATGCCCTTGCTCTGAATAGAGACAAGACAGAGCTTATGGTGGTTGGCACTCCCATTGGTAGGGAAATTGGGACTTGTGCATGAGAGCTTTTGCATAGAGGACATCAGAATTGCCACTCAAAAGAAGGTTAAGACGCTCGGCGTCTTCCTTGACAAACACTTGAAAGATCATGCCAGTAGCCTGGTCTTGTTCTCATCTTATTATATCAAGCTTTTGGCCCATTTTTGACCTTTCATTACACAATCCAATGCTGAGTCCAATGCAAAGGCCATAGTGGGTGCCAAAATCGACTATTTTTGCATTCTGTTGTATGGTATCAATAAAGTGGACTGTAACCGGTTAAAGGTGATACAGAAAAGTGCAGTGCAAGTGGTAACTGGAATCGCTTGGAAAGACCACATCTCTGAGATCAGACGTGGCCTGCACTGGCTCCCAATTGAGTCGAGGCTACTATATCACCTTCCGTTAATTACACACAAATGTCGACTGGGCAAGATGCCCTCCTATCAGTTTCAGGTAATAAAATTGCGGCAGAAATGTTGCTGGTAAAAAAAATCGCAGCAAAAATGCTGTGGTTTGACCCAGTAAAGGTGTACCCTATTATACCATTTAAGGGGAGCAGGGGTTGTAGGGGTGTCCCCCGCTCTCCTTAAATAGCCTAATGGGTCCAGGGGTTGTGGGGGTGTCCCCCGTATCCTTTATGATTATGATGATCCTTATGTGCATGATTGTGGCACAAAAAAGCACTGCATTTTTGCCGCAATATTTTGTATTCATGGCCATTTTTTCCGCGAAGACATGTAACCCTCCTATCTACAGGTTTTGCTCAAAGAGAAAACACACATGAGATCTCTTAGATCCAGCAATATGGACCGGCTGCTCCCCCCCACTCCAAATGTAACACCACCAAAGCCACAAATGGAGCATTTCAAAACGTGGCCCCAATAGCATGGAATGGTCTCCCTCCTGATCTCAGGGGCTTGAAGTCTGCTGAGCTCTTCAGGAAGAAATTAAAAACTCTGTTATTTGCTTGACCTGCTCTCTACTCTAGATTCCTTCTCTGATTAGCCCCGGTCTTCATGATCCTCATTTGTTTGATAGTCTTTTTTGTGTTTTTGCACCCTTAAGCCTACGGGTCCATGGTTTACGCGGTATACATCATTAAAGTAAAGTGAATTAAAACATGACATAATAGCCAAAAAGCAATTCACAGCCATGGTCTACCTCCATGTGCTGTATACGTCTCGTGGCCTGGTTGGTCTAGGAGGGCAAAAGTCGGTCCGATACGAAGGATAGTATCAGACTCGAAAGCACTGAACAAGTGGGGACGATCTATGCCAAGGAAGAACAAAGGCCTGTATTAGTAGGGAAATATACTGAATATTGGCCAGGAGGTTGGGCAAGCTCAGCCCATCATTTACACCCATACCCTCCTGAGATTCGTCCCTTTAGGGCTGATCTTGGGTCACTCTCCCCTGTTCCACTCCAAGGTTATCTCTAACTTTCACCTGCACAAGGACATGGTCCTCCCAACCTTGGGATCTGTCTGTACCTCCAGCTATTTCTCCTTATCCTCTGTGTGTGGGCAGGGAGGTCAGAGTCTACCTGGATCGCAGTGCAGCCACCACACAGAGGAATTCTCTTTTTGGCCATGGCCATGCTGAAAAAAAGAGTTTCACTCCTACCTTGAGTAGATGGTTCAGAAATACCTTTGATCTTGCTTAACAGGGAGTTAAGGATGCCCCGTTGGGCAGAGATTGGGGTTCTCCACAAATACGGGTTCCGCATCTTAAAGGAAGACTTAAAGGAATTTGTAGCACGGACACGGGATCATCCCTTGACAAATTCATTATCCAGGACTTTAATCTGTATATGGGTTTTCCACTACCGTACTTTGGGTCCGCTTGAAAAGATGGTGGTCCACACACAAGGTAAGTGGATATCAGCTTCTTTATTCAAGATGAGATCACACCAAGCAACACAGCTTCACTCTGTCAGGAACCCAGCATGGCAACAAGTAAGACCGACACAAGTGATCACAGTTCAAGGGTGTTTATTGAGCAATTAAATGCTGTATGCAGGTTGGGAAAACACCTAATCTAAACCTAAATCTAAAATGGGAGCAAGCATCAACCATCAAATGAATATAAGGAAGTCCTAGTGGCGTTGTCTCAAAATAAAAGGGCCTATACTAAGAAATCTATTGCCAAACTTCACAACTAATACAAAACAGGGTGTGGGATAGTTCTCAAGAAAAGAAAGAAGTGTTCTCAAACAATGTGTCAGGATGCAGCAGCCTGGGTATCCCTTGCCCACGTTTTTGGACATGGGGTGACATGGGAGCTTGAAGTACAGTAGAGCCTTGGGCTTCTCCAGCACGAGACAACAGTTCCAATGGCAGCTCTCAGGACATACTCTCAGGCTTTCAGTTATCAGGGCCGTCGAAGGCCAAGTCTCATTTCACTTGAAAGTCTCTTGCCTTCGAGGATCTGACATGTTCAAACAACAAAACAAAAGTTCCTTTAACAAATGTTCGCTGGAAAATAGGTTCACCCCTGCATCAGCATCTTCTGGGTGCTGACCCTTCTCGATCCTATTCCAAAATATATCACAGTTCCTTTATCAATCAACTTTGGTGACAGCTTCACCCCTGGATCTCTCTCGGTCGAGCTCAGACCCCTCTTGCCTTTTGCAGGATTTTGTTTCCATTGGTTTCTCAATGTTTTCTCTCACTGTTGGATTCACTTCCCTTTCTCTCACACTGTTGATAGATCAACGTGTTTTGAGTGTACAGGGATTTTGCTTGACCTTCTGTATGACCACTTTGACCTATTCTGCTGGCCCTCCTACAGCCTAATGGTACTTGTAGTTTTTCTCATATGGGGCTCAACCAGAGTCTCTCGAGTTAGCACCCACGTGGTGCAGCTTTTCCTCTGCAGCTGGTCTCTCCATCACACTTTTAACAGTTCATTGAAAGTTAATCAGCTTTTGTTCAAAAACTTGCTACTTCACGATGTTCACGCAACACAGCCCGGTTCTTATCTGTTCTCCCCTCGACTCACCGGCTGTGATGAACTGCTTAGATGTTGGCCTCTCTGGAGTCAAGGCCGGTACCACCGGTGCGGGAGCTTCTCTCGCTCCTGCCTTTCGGCATAGGCTTGCCCCGTGTGCCGTTGACATCTGCTGCAGGACACTTGTGCTATTGTTCGCGGTCTTAGGCTCTCTTCCACGAAGGTTCTGCGGGTCTGGGACGAAAAGGGGAAGGATACTTCTCTCCTTGCCACCCTCACGATTCCTGCCCCCTTTCTCCTTCCCGTGAACTGCCGCGTGGTGGCTGTCTCGTTGTGCTGTCTGCCGTGCTCACCTTGCTCGTACTGTTCTCTCTGACTCCACCTTTTATCTCTGTTGGGAAGGGAAAGGGCGGTCAGGGTTGTGTGATTCTGATCTATTGCCTGACTTTGCTTGACACTTGTATTGGGACATGTCAGGTAAATGGCTCTGGTGTTAGTCCGTTGTCCTTCGTGTTGTGCGAAAGTGTTAGAGTTAGAAAGGGTGGTTTGGAATGTCCTCCATGAAAGGATCAGTAAAAAGTGTAAAAGGAAGCGGGATGTCGCGTCTCACTCGTTGGTGTCTTACTCCCACTCCTGAGGTCCCCCCATCCAGGTGATCCTCCCTCACTGGTCCACATCCCAGGAATCCAATACTGATGGCCATGTCCTGGCCGCCTGGATGACATATTCCCAGGGACTAGCTGGGGAGACACCTTCAGGTTTCTCACAACTCCAACTCCCAACTGAACAAATTACAAGTAAACATTCCACCATGATGTAGTGTCCTGGCAAGGACACAGTTAACAGAGCCTTGGAGCTCCGATGGGTGGGCCAATGAGCATGCACAAACCTCACGCAGGCTCAGTAGAGGGCTGGGGAAGTGGAAGTTTGCTGTAGGAAATGCATTAAGAAGGTTCAACCTACTGAAGGCTCCTGGCTTCACTACAGGCCTGGGCCTGTTGTATGTGCATGTGTGCCTGCGTGTTCTCACTGTATGCTGTCCTTCCCTTGAGACACATAGACTACCATAACCAAGGTTCTGTGGACTGCTGGCAACAACACAGAAGATGCACAATACAATACGGCTTTGTCTAGGGTGAATGATTAAATTGATTCTCTTATAAAGCGCACATGTACCTGTCAGACTCGTCCTTGGCAATATCTGGTGTACTGCTTTTGAGCTCTGATTAGTTTGGGACTGGATGAGGAGATTGGAGGAAGAGGTAATGCCTGGACTACTTAACGTTAATCCCTTTACACTGAGTCCTTCTCTTCCTCATTCCAGTCCAATAACCCGCCATTCCTGGACCCTGTTCCCTGGCTCTTCGGTGAGGACACCAGCGCCTCCTCTAAGTCATCGGGGGTGCCTCGGCTGCTCTGTGACCCCACCTGTGAGTGTGGTCTTCTCTGCCCCAGGCGACTTGTCTCCGCTGGGGGTGCTGCTGGTCGGTGTGATACTAATCGGTGGGTTCGGCCAGGGCTGTCACAAGGTGTGGTGAGGCCTGGGGCAAAAAATTGGGTGAGGCCCTCCTTATCATTTTTCGCAGTGGGCCAGGGTCGGCACCGCTGCAAACAGGAGCACGAGAAATCTCCCCTTGAGTTTATGTGGAGGAACCCAAATATGGGTAATTATTACAACTGCAAATCAACTACAGCAAAGTTCGATTTCTGTACTGAAGAAAGGTTTATGCCAGACTTACTTTTGTATCATATGCATAAAGATATATAGGATGTTATGACGGCGTGTGGTGCGTCATACCAGCATTAAGGAGCATCCTGCCCCTGTGTGCACATTAAAACACACATCATAAACAGTGACAGATAGATGATGTAAAGTGGGGGCTGGTGATTTTTTGACCTGAAGAGGCTTAAATGTTTGCATCAATTATGCAGGATCGACAAAACACAGTGAGGGAGACCAAACCAAACAAGGAGAGTTTGAGGGGTGTCTCACTCCCAAGAAATGTTTGAAACAGTGGATTAAAATTATGCATTTTACGGCACTTACATTGCAAAATTGGGTAGAAATCCATGTAGTTTACAATTGGTTTCGTACGGAAGCAGATGAAAAAACCCAATAGTTGCAAGTGACCAACCATGCACAGGAACATTTTCCAATACATGTCATGCAATCTTTCACACAACATAAGCTAATAAAAAATATATATTTGTGCTGGTTCTTCCCATGTTTGTCCATTCAGGCTGCACCAATATATGCCATTATTACCATATAAGGACTCCCAGTCAGTAAAAGAAAGTATGTCCAGCCTGACTATGCACCATAAATGTTATTACTAACTAGACTGGCCTATATTCAATGTGGTTCAGTTTAGCCAAGTAGTATATTTGCTTTACCTTTGCTGCATGGTCCTGTAAATCAAGAGCAAAGCAAAACAAGCATTGTGTAGGCATGGGAAAGGCACTGCTGTATTGGCCGTTGTTGGTAGCAGGTGCAACATGGTTTGAGTACCTGTGCATCTGCTAGCAGTGCCTGGCAAATGCCTAATACTTATGCACAAGCCTAAACTGTTGGCTTTGGCACTGCTTGTTTTTAACAGGACTTCAGTGAAAGACATGTGGTGCTTTAAAATCTAGTGGCTGAAGGCAGACCTGGTCAAGACATTTTACTACAGCAGTAGCATGTTTGCAACTTCATTTAGTCATTAACTCTCGTTTGAGAAACCACTCGCAGACACTTTGTGGGTAAAGTTTGATGGTAAGGCTTGATTGAAGTTAGCTCAATGAGTTCCAATGAGGAGGTGTTTTGGGTGGGGGTAGGCAGGAACTGGGTGGGAATTGCGATAGGGATTAGCATGGCCATGGGAAGTTTCTGCACTGTGGAGCCCAGTGTGGGGGCAAACTGGCTCCCCCACCGCTGGACACATTAGGGCATTTCTCAAAGGGTCTGTGCCTCTGAGAGGTCAGCAGGGTTGGGATAGACTCTGCCAGACTCACATCAGGCTCTAATTAACCACTGACAGACTCTGCAACAGCCCTATATGTCTTTCAGAGGTATTGGGCTGTCAATATATTTATTCTTAGGCCAGTACATGTTTGACTGTTCTCAGAGTGGATCATAGGGTGAGATGCCTGGGAGGTTTGAAGTAGGCACATTTTACATTTTCAGATTTGATGCATAGTCAAGATGGACGTGTCAAAGTATACACTGTTGAAAGTAGTGAATGCATTATCTTCAAGGGCTTATTAGAAATACATATTTATATCAACAAAACCTGTGAAGATGTGCTCAGCTGCTTACATTTTCCACATCCCAGTTTCACCATTTAACCAAAGTGTATGATCCTGGGCAGATCATTTAATCACACTGTGTCTTATCTGCAGCTCGGTGATGCACTTCGGAGCGTATGTTAATATATCATGCTGTTATTTAAATAAATCCTGACTATAGAGTTGCTTGTTTTTTATGTGGAGGGGCAGGTAACTGGTGGGAATGGCCATATGAATTGACATGCCCAGGGACAGTCAATGGGTGGATAATAAAACAACACACTCACGCTGTGTGTCCCTCCTCACATGTCAGCTCCATCCTAGCTGTGCTCCAATACAAGTGTCTGTTTATAGGTGGCGCTTTGGCACCAAGTAATGGCTAAAACTAAAAATGGCCTAAAGTTTAAGGGAGAGGGTGAATCTCCAGCTGTGTCAGCATGCCCAACTCTAGCCCATTGCTAAAAGGTAAACCTCAGGTCATGGCGGAAGACTCATTAGAAATGCATGTCCTAGAACAGACTTACCCTACATGATAAAAGCTACCCCTACTACAGTGATCCCTCAGACAAACTCTAGTCAGAAAAAGTGTATGAACTGTACTCAGATCATGTTTTAAATGCACCAGTAAGTGGATTCATACTTAGAATACAGAAGAAAGATACGGTTCTATAACGCTGTGATTCAGACCCAACAGTAGCCAGAGCAATGGCAATATCAGATGAAATCAAATATGAAGATCGCTCTGTTACTTCTGCCAGAAGTTAGAACCCTTGTTTCATGATGAAGGTGTAAGGTGGTGCACTGCTGACTGATGCACATTAAGAGGGATAGGTTTGAAGGGGGGAGGAGCGGATGTCTTTGAAAGGAGCACTCACCTTGTGTTGTGGGTGGGGGAAGGAGGGTTCACGCTTCGCCAGTCGACTGTCATCACTAAACCTCTGCATCCAGTTTATGACGTGCCACGAAAAAAAAGTCCTCCTAATGTCCCCCAAATGCAGTGCACGCAATTCCATATGGTCTCCTCCGTGCCCCCAAACCGCCCACCCATGCCCCAATCTACTTTTTTTGGTCACATTAGTGCCAGATGGCATTTCAGCGCACAACCAAAAAATAAAAATGCAGAATCATTACAGATGCATCATGCAGGAATCTCATCTATTAGAGCTCTGTCCAGGCGTCCATGCAAACCTCCTAATTGCACCAGCAGAAATGAGATCACAGAAAAAGGACATGGCAAGCAGCATCATCAGTCTTTGATACTGGGAGGCACCTTTAGATTCAGTTGCCATTTCCGAGCCGCTGTGCTGGGAGCCCAGCAGTAGTGGAGGCAGACATTGGCCAGTCAAAGCACACCTGACAGCACAGAACAATCCAACATTAATAGGCAAAGAACATACCAAAGGCAAGCATTCTACTCAAGTGTTCAGCTTTGTACGAACCAGAAATCTTTTTCCAGTGCCCACTCCCTTTACAGTTGCAACATTTTATATAAACCTACTTCCAACTACAATGCTATCGAGTTTTTATTCTCTGACGGTGTTAAGAAACAGAAAAGAGGCAAAGTCAATGAATACGTGCCGGCAGCGATATGGCTTTGTCAGAGGTTTCTTATGCGCTTGAACATGAGGTGAACTATGCCAAACACGTTTAAGGATATTTTGTATTGAATTTGTCACTGCACGGGTAGTCTACGGAAAACAGAAGTGCTGACAACCAACCCCAGGTTTTCAGATTGCGGGACCTAGAGAGATCGGAGGAAAGTGCCGAACAATCTAAGGCATCATCTGGGCTCTCCAGCCCCAGTCCTTCTGATGGAGCACCTCTCGGACGGGATGGGGGGTGGGGAGCGTCAGATTATCTACATTATCCTATACATTTGATTTAGGCATATGCTGTGTTATCTGCCTGCATGAACACATCAAATGTATAGCTTCCACGTTTTGAAAACACCAACAGGAGCAGCATTTAGTTACTACTTGTCAGATGATGATGATGAGTGAGTCGTCTCCCTCCTCGAATACATCGCAGGCGGCTCAGCTCCCCATGGTGACTAGGGCCTTGGGGCTCAGGGGCTGGAGTCACTACGGCCAAGCAGCAGCAGGACTGCAGGCGAGGGTGAGAGGCAGCTCCAAAAAACAAAGGGCTGACACTGCTTGCCACCTGTTGTGTCGACTACTAGCATCCAGGCCTGTCTGCTCCAATTACACTGCCATCTCTCTCCAGGCCAAGGCTCCCAGGCAACATGTGCTCTGCTAAAGTGTGGCACTGCTCCCAGACAGACCCAATGCACATGACTGGCAGTGGCAGCCTAATTGGCTGCTGGGTCTGGCCCTGGGATGAGTGAGCTCACACATCCCTGACCCTGGGCCATGAAGTGAAATACAACTCAACATTCTCCCCGTGCTTATCAGCTTCTGCCTGTAATTCAATGCTTCAAAGCAAAGATGTTCCACCTAATTCACCTCCTCAGCTATCCTGGCTTCTTGCAGTAAAAGCAAACTCATAGCCATAAATCATCCCGTTCCCTGGCCCTTCCGCTTACTTTCCCCATTCTGCCAAGTATCAGCTTCTCATTAACAGTCTTGAGTGGGGCAGAGTCAGACCCCCACCCTCCCATGCTGTGTTACGCAGATCAGATGCACTTCACTTTTGTTTTGAAATTGCATTCATGACCCAGGCAGCTGTGAGGCCCCCTCTGAGCGTGAGGCCTGGGACAGTTTGCCCCCTCCCCCCCGACCCTCCCTCGTGACGGCCCTGGGTTCATCTGCTCACCCCACTATATCTCCCTCTGGTGGGCCGCCCACCTCCACTGGACTGCAGTGATTCTCTGCCGTCTTTTGTTCTGCGCCTGCTGCTGACCTGGCTCCTATGGCTACGGAAGTGATACCTGGTTCTCACTGCACCTTTGCTGCCTCTCCCCTCCTACCAGTTTGCCTCTCCTCCATTGGTCTCTCTGGACTCACTGTCCCTCGCTGCATCTATCTGCTGTAACTGATTGCTCCGGCTTCTGGTGACATAGAAGAGTGGCTCCAGTGTTCTCAGCACCTTCTTGGCCTCTCTCTTCTTGAAGGACTGCCAGTGTCTAATGTGACATTATCTTCCTGACCCTCTTTCCTGCCTAGTCATAGTGCCAGTATTACCCCAGTTCCTAACATCTAAGCCTCTGGAGAGTGAACTACCTCATGGACGCCCTGCAGCCATCTCCATCCACCTTTTCCTAATCTAACTGCCACTGTCTACAACCCGTTTTATCCATCGCAGCCCTCCTCTTTGCAGCCACCTTCTACCTCCTTGGCCTCTGTCCTGCTTTTCCCCCTACTTTAACGACCACCACGGCCACAGCCTGATATACTCTACCACTGGTCCCCTACCACCACTTGTCCATTAATAATCAACCCTTCACCAATCCATCTGCTACCTTCCTCATCACCACCTCCATCCCCCTGTCTGCTCCCCCCCCTGCCATCCCTTCTCTTCACTCCTACTGATTACCTGCCACCACCGGATCCCTTTAAGCTATAGACTGCTAATCTCCTCCTCAACCTCCTACTGCCCTCTTCCAAGCCCTCCTGATCTACCCGCCACCAACTGCCTCCTGAGTCCCGCCTGTACTGGCCTCCCGCATCCTTATCTCCTTTCTCCCTCCTCCCCATCTGTCACCAACTTTCCCTAAGGACCTACCATTGCTGCGCTCTCCTCTTCCCTCTCCACTCTCTTACCTTCTGCAATCTGTCCCCCTCCCTGTCATGCGCATCGCTAGATTTCTCCTTTCTCTTCCACCTTTCCCCTCACCTCCTCCATCCCCCGCCCTGTCCTCCCCTCCCCCTTCCTCTCCTCCTCATCCTTCCCCTATTCCTCATGACCATTCCCTTGCTCAACCCCCTTTCCCGTACACCTCCTTCCATTCCCTTCCTTATAGTCCTAACCTCATCTACCCTCCAATCCAACCTTCCAGTCTAATCAATATTACTCTTTGGAATGCCAGATCCCTCTGCAATAAGAGTGCAGCTGTCTTAGACATGTTCTTTCGTCTCAACCTTCATTTCCTCTGTCTAACTCAAACTTGGATCCCACCTCACAACTCTACTGTCCCTGCCTCTCTTACTACCACTTCCTCTTCCTTTTCTCATGTCTCTCGTCCCACTGGTCGTAGTGGAGGTGTTGGTATCCTCTTCCATCCTAAATACCTTTCATCTACTTCTGCACTATCCCTTCCTACTTTCCCTTCTTTTGAATACTTGTATAAATCCTTTACTTACCCTCACCCCATTTCCTTCCTAATTATCTATAGACCTCCTGGCCCCCTCTCCTCCTTTTATGACGACCTTGACCACCTCCTCTCTCTTCTCCCCTTCTCCCCTCATTGTACTTGGTGATTTCAACCTTCACCTTCCCACTTCCCCTCAACCCTCACCTCTTATCTCGATCCTTGACTCCTACCTTCTCTCTCCTCTCCCCCCTTCTCTGACTCACTCTTCTGGTTCCACTCATGATCTAATCTTTAATTCCACCTACTCCTCCTCTCCTGTCTCCCCTTTACCCATCTATGTATCTATCTGATCATGCTCTGCTCTCCTTCTCCCTTACTCCCAGCATTACACCTCCCTCTCCTTTACCCTCCTCCATATCTTTAACTTGACGTGACCTCCGGAACTTTAACCCTTCACTCTTCCTTGATACCTGCTCTTCTTCTCTTTCACCCCTTTCTCATCTCTCCTCCCTCCCAGCTGACCTTGCCTTATCCTCTCTTGTCTCCTCTATCTCCACTAGTCTCGATCAACTCTACCCCCTCTCTTCTTTTCGATCCCTACTCATAAGCCTAACCAACCCTGGCTCGCTCCTCACCTCCTGTCCATGCGTCATCTCCTCCGTCGCCTTGAGCCTTGCTGGATCAAATCCCCCACTCTTCCTAACCAAACCTCCTACTTCTCTTATCACTCTTTATATGACTCCTGACTTAACTCCACCAAACGCGCATACTTTTCTAACCTCCTTCACTCCCAAGCGTCTCATCCTTGTCATATCTTTCAAACCCTCTCTCGTCTCCTCTCCCCTCCCGCTCCTGACCTGTATTCTACTTCTCCTCTTTCTCCGTCTGACTTTGCTAACTTCTTCTCTGAAAAAAATGATTAATCTTCGCCAAAAAATGGTCTCTTCTCCTGCTTATTCCCCTCCCCTCTTTACACTCCCCCTCAGGTCACATGTCTACATTTTCTCCTATCACTCCCTCTGATGCCTCTCGCCTCTTAACTAATTCCCACCCTACCACCGCATCCTCCCAATCCCATGCCAACCCTTCTTATTCCCAAGATTCACCCCCCTCTCATACCCTATCTAACCTCCTTCTTCAATAATTGTCTCTCCAGGGCCACCTTCCCTTCTGCCTTCAAGCATGCCACTATCATCCCTATACTGAAGAAGCCTTCTGCTAATCCTCTTCTCGCTTCCAACTTTCGCCCAATCTCACTTCTACCTTTTCTCTCTAAAATACTCAAACGCTTAGCATATTCTCAGCTCTCTACTTTTGTCACTACCCACTCTCTCGTTCCCCCCTCTCAATATGGCTTCCGCCCCAAACACTCCACTGAGTCCGCTCTTACCTATGTCCTTAACTCTCTCTTTAATGCTCGCTATTCTAAGCAATCCTCAATCCTCATCCTCCTTGACCTCTCTGCTGCTTTCGACACTGTCGATCACCCCTTACTTCTCAAAACTCTTTCCTACCTTGGATTAAAAGGCTCTGTCCTTAAAAGGCTCTCCTCTTACCTCTCCCACCGCTCTTTCGCCGTTTCTTGGGGCGGACGAACCTCTACTACCTTCCCTCTCGAATACAGCGTTCCCCAAGGCTCTGTCCTTGGACACTTCTTATTCTCTCTCTACACTTCACTCCTCGCCCCTATCATCTCCTCCTTCGGGATTTTACACCATTCTACGCCGATGATACCCAACTGTTCCTCTCCTTTTCTTCCTTCATCTCTGACTTACATCTCAATCTCTCTTCCTGTCGTACTGCCATTAAAAGCTGGATGTCATCTCACTATCTCTCTCTTAACACTGACAAGACTGAAGTCTTATTTTTTTCCTTCTAACACACTTCCTCCTCTCTCTCCCCCTCCTTCTATTCAATTTCTGTCACAACCCTCACCCCAGAACCCCACTGGTAAACCCATTTGCCAGGTGGGATCAGGGCTTGGGTCTCTACTAAGGCCTTGAAGGCCTGGCATCCACTCCCAACGCTCACTTGGGGCCAGTCCTGGCGCCTATGGCACCGGGCTCATAAACCTTGAAGAACATGTGTGCAGGGGACTACTTTTTTCATTTGGGGCCTTCAGCCAACATGGAGGCACCCACATAGCTTGGCTCCTAGGAACCAAGCTATGCGGTATAGTGTTTTGGGTGTGGTGGCCCAGGGACTACTTTACCTGGACTACTTTGTTGAGACTATTTAAACCACACCCGAACAAGAACGCACGCTTCGCGTTACTTTGCAGTCTGCAACATGATGCTCACCGTGTCCTACGATACCCACGAGCCTCAGAGAAGCAAACCTGCAAGGAGACAAAAGGAACATTGTTAGCAGCATCTTACCTGCAATCTCCATCTTATTATCCATTTGCAGCACCAGTGAACAGCTTCCTCTGGATCCGCATGCCTCCCGGACCGAAAGACCTGAAAGAAGAAGGGAAAGGACAATATTAAAGAAGGCATATTGGACATCGCAAAACCACGAACTGCACAAGAAGCTTACCTGGCTGATCGCCTCCCGGCCGGCATCGCTCCAGAATTCCACACATGCTGGGGAAACACTGCGACCTGCAAGGAAGGAAGAAAGCAGGTTAGCAAAGGCAAGACAATGCAGCGCTGCGCATAGCGCTTACTTACTGCATCGTAGCGCACATCACGCGCCATCATTTACCAGTTCGCCACGCTGAAGTTCTGCACACCTAAGGGAGAAAAAAGACATTATTAAACAAAGAAAGGCATGTAAGAATAACAACGCTATACAAAAACTGCAATAAGACCTACCTGAGATACACCAAACGGGCCCGTGCCAGTGAGTTAACTTGGCCGCACACGCCCAGAAAAGACAACACGCCCTGCCAAGAAGGCAGGATGGAGAGCACGCCTAACTACACAACAAGGTGAGGAGAGGGCCCAGAGGGGCTGAAGTCACACGGGGTGGTGGGAGGATATTTACCTCAGTCGGTCAGTCTTGAACACAGCCCTCCTGCATTTTCGGGCGGAACAAATCCTGCAGGCCGTTTCGATCAGGAGTCCGGAATGGAAAGGCTGACGCCTTATCTCGTATGGGCATTGATGAAATGGCATATACAACTCCAGACCCAGTACCCATTGTACCTGAAGACAAACTCTTGGGTCTCACGGAAGCCTTAACGCAAACAGAACTACGAAACGAAATTCTACGGGCAATGAACCCTGATGCTTTACTTGAATGGCATACTCAGGGAGAACAATACTCCATCAAAGACCACTTACCCTTTTTTAGGGACGTCTATATTTACCCAAGAAAGAACTACAACAACATATTATTTCAGGTTATTATGATTCACTAATTGAAGGACACCCCGGAATCGCCAAAACCCTAGCCAAGGAGAAACAGAACTTTTGGTGGCCTACCTGGCGTAAGGACATCATCCAGTATATTCGGTCCTGCGGTGTCTGCGCACAAAATAAATCGCAAAAACAGAAACCAGCTGGTCTCCTACAACCATTGGACATTCCTCCTGCTCCATTGCACACCTTTCCCTTGACTTCATCACCGTCCTGCCTCCCAGTCAAGGGTTCAACACCATCCTAGTAGTTGTGGACTTGTTCTCAAAGATGGCACACTTCATTCCTCTCAAGGGTCTCCCAGATGCATCCAGTTTAGTGAAAGTGTTCCTGGAAGGCATTGTTAAACTACATGGCTTCCCATCAGTGCTGGTCTCTGATCGAGGCAGCCAGTTTGATTTCAACTTCTGGAGGAAGTGTTGTGCAATGGCACAAATCGACTTCCAGCTATCTACCAGTCATGATCCCCAAACGGACAGCCAAACCGAGAGGACCAATCAAACTCCCTAGCAATATTTACGTTGCATGCTGCACCACGAAGAAAGGAATTGGAAGGACTTGCTATGGATAGCAGAATATGCATATAACAATTCCTTGCATTCTGGCACCGGACAAACGCCCTTCTATACCCTTTATGGCAGACACCCACGTACGTCTGAACTAGACCTTCCTGCCAGCTTGGAAATGCCAACAGTGAAGACTCTTCACACAACCATCTCTCAGGCTTTTAAAAAGGCGAAAGAACATCTCATTCACACGAAGGACAGACAAAAGAAATTCGCCGATCAACACCGAAGAAGAGCTCCTGACTATCAAGTAGGAGACAAGGTTTGGTTAGCTGCTAGATTTGTACCCCTAAGGGGAACCCAGACCTTTCATCCTCGATATTTAGGACCCTATACCATCAAGGCAATTATCAACCCAGCAGCCGTCAAACTGGAATTACCACCTAATCTGCAAATCCATCTGGTATTCCATGTGTCCCTCTTGAAACCAATGCAACCCGGTACAAGGGTTACCCCACCACCAAAACCCATGCTTGTTGACGGAGAACCAGAATTTGAAGTCAAAGATATCCTGGACTCTAAGTACACTATGTGCATATTATACTATCTCGTCGATTTGACGGGATATGGACCCCAAGATAGGTCCAGGGAGCCCAGTGAGAACATCCATGCACCACGTCTGATCAAGAAGTTTCATCAGAACTTCCCAACTAAACCTGGGCCGGACAGAAGGAACACCATGTGAGGGTCCTTGGGGGGGAGTGCTGTCACGACCCTCACCCCAGACCCCCACTGGCAAGCCCATTTGCCAGGTGGGATCAGGGCTTGGTCTCTATTAAGGCCTGAAGACCTGGCATCCACTCCCAAGGCTCTCTTGGGGCCATTCCTGGCACCTATGGCACCAGGCTCATACACCTTGAAGAACATGTGTGCAGGGGACTACTTTTTTTCATTTGGGGCCTTCAGCCAACATGGAGTTTGTCGAGTTAGAAGAAAGAGTCACTGACCTCGCACTTTGCAATACCAGTGATCTTAATTAACCACCAACGGTCATCTAGGATGCATGCCATTGAGGAATACATAGACAGTGGAGCAGTTGGGAATTATATTGATCAAGAACTGGCAGCAGAGATGGGGCTTCCTTCATGTTCCAAGCCAACCACGGACAAGGTAACCACCATGGATGGGACAGAAATCGCTTCCGGACCAGTAACCCAGTGCACAGCTGGGGTAACCTTGCTATGTCAGGATGGACACCGGGAGTCCATTTCGTTTGATCTCATCAAGGCACCTCAGTTCCGGCTAAAATTAGGGATGCCTTTGTTAGTTGCTTACAACTCTTTGATGGAATGGCGGGCACAGAAATTAACCTTCCCCGGCGACTGCTCCCCTGCCTGCTATTACCAAGAGCAGAAACCCGACTTATGTACCCCCATGACTTCCAGAGCGACAGTATCAACTCTGGGAGTAACTAATACCTTACCAAGTGAATACCACGATTTCCAGGATGTGTTCTGAAAAGACCAAGCAAACACATTACCGCCGCACAGGCCCTATAACTGCCAGATCGACCCTGTTCCAGGTGCACAAATCCCTTGCGGCAGGATCTATGCACTCACAGAACCAGAACACCTCCACCTGAAATCCTATCTAGACCAGTACCTTGCAAACAGATTTATCCGCCCGTCTAAGTCCCCGGCAGCCAGTCCGTTGTTCTTCGTACCAAAGAAAGAAGGGGACTTGAGGACCTGTATTGACTACCGCACATTAAACCATATCACCGTGAAGAACTGCTACCTGTTGCCACTCATCCCTGAAATGCTAGACAAAGTCAAAAATGCCCTGATTCATACCAAATTGGACCTTTGAGGAGCGTACCACCTGGTCCGAGTTAGAAGCAGAGATGAGTGGAAAACCGCTTGCCGTACTAAATACGGCTTGTATGAATATCAAGTCATGCCCTTTGGGCTATGCAACGCTTCCGCGGCATTTCAATATTTCATGTATGACGTCTTGAGAGAATTCATTGATGTTTGAGCCTTGGTTTATATAGATGACATCTTAGTGTACTCAGCCTCGAAGCAAGACCATGTCAAGCACGTTCGTTCCGTTCTCACCAAGCTCCGTCAACATCGTTTATATGCAAATCTTGAGAAATGCTTTTTTCATGTCACCGAAGTAGAGTTCCTTGGTTTTATCCTCACTCCAGGAGGCATCAGAATGGACGTGCACAAGGTAGACGCCATTTTGAAATGGCCATCACTGACATCTCTGAAAGTGGTTCAAAGCATGCTGGGATTTGTGAACTTCTACCGCTGGTTCATCCCAGACTTCCTTGAGATTGTACACCCGATCACAGTACTATTGCGTAAAAACAATGAAAAGTTTGCTTGGTCCGAAGAAGCAGAAAAAGCTTTTCAAGAACTTAAACGAAGGTTCACCTCTGCTCCAATCCTGCGACACCCTCTTCCAGACCTCCCTTATGTCGTAGAAACTGATGCGTACAGTCTCGCAATGGGGGCTGTCCTTTCACAGAGAGACCCAGAAACTGCCCAGCTACATCATGTGGCCTTCTGGTCGAAAAGATTCTCACCTCCGGAGATTAATTATGCCATCACCGACAAAGAACTCCTGGCTATCAAATCTGCCTTTAAGGCCTGGCGACACTACCTCCTGGGGGCCAGATACACTATCACAGTCATCACGTACCACCAAAACCTGCAATATCTCAATACAGCCAAGGCCCAGTCCTCGCACCCTCCTGTATTTTCAGGCGGAACATTCCCCGCAGGCCACATCTGGGAAGAAGATACCAGCAACCAACCTGGCTGAGTGGCGTCCCCGTTGATACCAGGTGAGCGTAACAATTTTCCCCCTTCTAATCTTCCTATTTCCAACCATGCTCGTAATCTTGGCATTTACTTTTACTCTTCCCTCTCCTTTTCTCATCATATCTCCGTCACCTCTCTGGCATGTCGCTACCATCTCTTTAATATCTGTAAAGCCCGTCCCTCGCTCACCTTCCATGCTACCAAACCTTTAATCTCCTCCCTCATCTTTTCTCGCCTTTTCTACTGTTCTTCTCTCTTCTTCGGTCTCCCCGTTTCCCATCTTGCCCCCCTCAAATCCCTTTACCACTCTGCCATCCGCACCCTCTATCTTCTCTCTCCTCACAACTCCATTTCCAACTCACTTTCACACCTAGGATGGCTTTCTTTCCACTCCCAACTTACATTTCACTTCCTTTGTCTTGTATTTAAATCTCTTCACGACCTTACTCCTCCTTACCTCTCCTCTCTCATTCTACACCCCCTCTCGCTCTCCGCGTTCTGCTGATCTCTTCTTACTTTCAGTTCCCCCACCCCCTTGGGCCTCTTCTCATTTCCGCTCTTTTCAGCTCCTTGCCCCCTTACACTGGAACGTACTACCTTTTGCTATCTGTTCCTCCCCCACCTATTCCTCCTTCCGCTCCTCATTGAAATCACGCCTTCTTCATTCCCCTCCCTGACATATTTCCCCCTCTCACCCTTCTCTCCTTCTAGTATCCTTCTCTTTGTTCTCTTTAGCTTTACCCTCCTCTCCTAAAATCTCCTTTCTTCCTACTACTCACTTTACTCACTACTCTCTTTCCCTCTTCTTTCCTTCCCCATCACCCCTCCTCTCCTCTTCTTTCTCATATGGAAATTGTTCTACATGCTGATTTTATGGTTTGATTCATGTATATTGTTATTGCTTCTACTGTTCCATGTTAATGGGCCTCATTCCGAGTAGGGCGGTAAGGGTTAACGGTCACCGGTAACGAGACCGGTGCCGTTAAACCTTTACCGCCCTACTACGAGTTCCCTTTGCAGGTCCTTCCTTAACGCCTGCGTTTAGCGGGCGTTAAGGACGGGACCCGTAAAGGGATTCCAGGGTCAATAATGGTAACGTAAATTACGGTACCGTCATTGCCGCCTTCCCCCTTCCCATTGAGCCCTATGGGGGCTCAAATGGGAATGGGGAATGGCCCTGGTGAATCAGGAATTACCGGTCTCTCCGACCTCGGAATGGACCGGTAATTACTCCATTCACCAGGCCGGAGTTTGGACGAGTTCAGAGGCAGCCATGCCGCAAATAGCGTCGTGGTTACCTCTGAACTCGGAATGAGGCCCCATGTGTTTTTGTTGTTAACTGTAAAGCGCCTTGGATTAAGGCGCTATATAAAACAATAAATACAAATACAAATCTCTTACCGGGATTGGTATTGCGTTTGTTAACCGCTTGAATTGACAGGAAGTGATTTGATTTCATTTGATTTTTAGGTATTTGTTTTCGGCCTAACGACCCATGGGGTATCTAGATGCTTGGAGAGTTCCAGTGTGATTCATAAGTAAATACATAATAACAAATTCCAGAACACTAACGGAAACTAGAAAATAAAGGTCTTCAGCTTTTTTCTAAAGCAAAGGTGTTGTGCCGCGCAGTTCTAGGGGAAGAGAATTCCAGAGGGAGGCCACCAGAACCTGAAACGAGAACCCTAATGCACTTGAACGTCTTAAAAATGGCACAGAAATAAGGAACCAATTATTGGATCTTAGTTTTCTGGAGGGGCAGTACCTTTGAATCAGACCCAACATATATTTGGGAGCTTTTCCATGAAATAAACCAGGTAAACACACAAAAGAGACCCAAGGAGCCTAATTCACGGAAGTGTTTTTATAATGGCAAAACCCCATTGGAAAAAGCAGAGTCCTACTGGGAAATCTCCAGAGTTCCCTTCCCTATAGGCCAGTCCACCCCTGACTGCAAATGTCTGCCTTATTTTTGTAAACATTTTTTTATTATTGAATATAGTTGAAATAAATCAACTTTTTCAATTATTACAATTTTATCAATCAATTAATTCTAATAACAATGAATAAAAGAAAAAGAAAATTATTTTTACATAAAAGAAATGCACAATTACAATTTACAATTTCAATTACAACAACAAATCACCATTAAAACAAGCGTATCACACAGTTTGAGTGTACAAAAACTCTTCCAGGACCTTAGGAACACCTTCAGAAGACAATTTAAAAGTGCATCCACACAGGAAATTGATTACCAATCATTCCATTTTCAGGGCTGCCAGAAAGTTGATAGTAGCTAATCTAATGCTCATACATTCAGTAGCTGCCAATGCTACCCATCGATGTTTAGGGTCAATCTGTGCAAAATACGCAAGATGTTTAGCAAAGTGAATCCTCCTCAGATTTATAAGTTCTGGACAATCAATAATTACATGTTGCAATGTCTCAACAACTGTATCATCTTTACAAAAATGACACCATTTATCATCCGAAGCTATCTGTTTCCTTCTGGCTTTGATCTCACGAGTAGGCCAGATATTAAATCGTAAACGCAATATTGTATTTCTTGTTGCAGCAGATGGCGCTAGGTTTAAGTATGATGCTGTTTCTCTATAACGTTTAGGACCAAATACTGAAGTATCAAAATCTTTGTACTGTAAACAGCTGGCCCTCGTATCAATCCAATCCATTAAGAAATGTTTTTTTAGCCCACTCTGGATTGAATAAGAGGGTCTCAAGAAAAATGTCAGCATGCATCATAACAACAAGAATATTATTAGACCATTGTTTCAGAAACGTTTCGGAAGATTTAAGTAAATAGCTGGCAACTATAGCTAATGTAGTATTGTTACATGAAGTCAACAAACATTTCCGAAACAAGGCACATAGACGCCAATTATACATTGCAGTTAGCAACGTTAAACCAAGTTCATAGCGAATGAGCAATCCTGGGATGCATTGTGGTAAATGTAAAGTAGCACGCCAAAATTTGGCCTCCAATGATTTAAAAAAAGTCAGTGGAATTGTGCTATATGTCTCCAGACCATATAATATTGTGGCCACTACGTTCTGACTCCAGTATATGATGGCGGCTTTATTGAAAATGTACCATACTTAGAGACAATTAATCTAGTTTGATATATGGCAGTGGATAACTTTTGTTCTATTTTACGTAATTGCGAATAATGAGATGGGCAACCATCAAAAATGAGGCCTAAGTAAATGTAGTTTGGAACTACTTGTAAAATAGTATTTTCTATTTGCCACACCATTCTTTGTCTTCGCAAGCCCTTTGCAACATATGTAACAATTTGAGTTTTGGTGCTATTAACAACCAATTCATTTTCTCGAAAGTAAGAACAAAGTGAGGTTAACAAATTGTGCAATCCGCTTGGTGTTTTTCGAGACTAAAACAAGATCGTCTGCGTACCATAGGGCATTGATTTTCACACCATTTAACTTAGGTGCATCAGCTACAAGCTTGGTAAAAATCCATCGAACATTGTTAATAAAATAATTAAAAAGTGCTGACGCTAAAATACATCCCTGTTTCAGTGCTCTATTTGTAACAACAGCATTTGAAAGCAAACCTTCCATATTCAGCCTTATGAATACCTTTGTTTGAGAATGAAGTAAAAAGATAATATCGGTTAAGGTTGGAGGACAATCCGCTTGAATTAATTTATCCATGCGTTTTGGTCTAGATACGGAATCAAATGCGGAATGTAAGTCTACAAATGAAAAGTAAAGTGGGTGTCTCTTAATTTGAGCTTGGTGCCTGATGGCGTTCAAGGTGATCAGGTTTACAGCGGTCTGTAAACCCGCACAGAACCCAGTTTGAGCTGGATCACGCAGGGCAGCTTTCACTGTCCAATCATTGAATTCTCTTAAAACCATCCTAGAAAAGATTTTTCCCGGCGCATCCAGCAGCGCTATTGGACGATAGCTTTTGGGGTCCTTACGGTCACCCTTTTTATATATTGGTACTATTATGGATGTACGCCACTAATTAGGTATGGTTTTTGTTTTCATGATGTGATGAAAGGCGTTATTTAAAATACTCGCCCACTCAATTGAGTTTTGTTTAAACATATAGTTTGAAAGGCCATGAGGGCCCACTGCCCTTGAAGAGGACGACTTCATAATGAAGTCCTCAACTATTGCTACTGAGCACTTCAAACACCAACAGCTAACCGAACTACTATTATAATTATAACTGTTCATCTTACTATCAGCATACAATTTAGAAAAATGGTTAATCCATTACATTTCTGACACCCCATTAAGTTGAGAATTCACTTGTGAATTAGCATTGCATTTGTTTAATAATTCCCAAACCTGGGCAGAATTCTTATTGTAGCATGCTGTCAGGAAGTTTTCACTATCAGATTGAAATAGAGCCGCTTTTCTTGATCGTACCCAATTACGATAGCGACAGCTGGCTGATTTGATGGCTTTGATCTGGTCAGACATAGGTAGTTTACGTAGGCATCTAATCTCTTTTCTATATGCCTTTTTCCGCTCATGAAGGGTCTAATCAAATCCATGGGTATGGGTCTTAAAGATCTTATGTTTCGCTGGGTAAATATTCTTAAAGGTGTTTAACACGTCAACATAGGATTCGACATTGTTCATCCTATGAATGTTCAAGATAGCAGAATTCAAAGCTAAAAGCTTATCACATGACCAACTAAAGCGATTCTTACCATTATTGACAGTAAGAGCTTCTTTATACCATTGCTTAGTGGCAGGCAAGTGTTGATTTTCAATGGTCCAAAAAAGCGATAATAAATGATGATCACTTTGTACTTGCTTAACAACAGCAAATTTGCTGGTATTCATAAAGATAATAAAGATATTGTTACTCATAAAAATATAGTCAATAGTGGACTTGGAATTTCCCTCTCCCAGGTATTCATCGGGGGAATATCACCAAGAATTGCACTGTTAGCCATCATTAAGTTAAGATCATTCATGAATAACGACCATCTCCGACTATCAGAGTTTACACCCTTTTTGTTAGTCTCAAAGCATGAAAGATTCAAGTCACCTATTACTAAAATACCAGAAACTTCTTTATCAGTAGCAATTGTTTCAAAAAGAGTCGACAGGGTACTGTAAAATGTATCTTCAAGTATGCCAACTGGGTTTCGATATAAATTGATCAATGCGTATGTTTCTAGGCCAACGGTGATCTTGACTAATTGGATGAACTTATTGGGGGATTTCCATGCAGAGATTCCAAGTCCCCTGCTGGATTTCATGCCACTAGCAAACCGGAAGTGGGTCTGCCTTTACCAGAGTATTCAGCTGGTAATAAAACAAGTTCATGGTCATCCCATATGGGGGCATGTAACATCCACGTTTCTTGCAAGGCTACAATATCATAGTTATTCAAATGATCATTTGCAATCCATTGAAGGTGTGAGGAGCCTCGGGTATTCCAACTGGCCAGCGGGATTTCAATACTTATACCTCCCGTTCGTGGTTATGAATGAGTGTTGGACATTGAGGATGGAGTTAAATTGTGACTATTTTCTTTGACACAAAAATGACATACACAAACTGGTTCTACTGTGTGGTTTGTTGTTACCTCTATGTTATCAGACTCCTGAAGGTTCTGAAGCGCTGGATCCTGGGCCAATAAAAAGCCGAGGTTAAATAGTTCCAATCTCGCATTCCATAATGAGTTGCAAACTACTCCCGATTTGATCCATAGATGAACAACAGATAGATTTCTATCACAGAGAAATTCAATTTGATCTATATCACTTGAAGCAATAGCTTCCAATCCCTCGACATCACCAAAAATGTTTAGCACAAAAGCACCCAACATACTATAAAGGGGGAATCCCGATTTTCACTACAAGAGTAGTTACTCTACCTTATATCGGGGATGCAATCTTATTAGACGTGAGAGGTAGATAGTTATTATCAACATATTACAGACATATTTCATTAAATGGCGCTGTAAAACAAGTAATTCATTGAATTTTTAATATTCCAATCTATTGGAAAAACACATAATAGCTTCAAAAAGTGGTGGGTACATCCCAATCACTTGACATAAAACAATTTATGTTGTTTAAAAATACAAACAGTTTTTGTTGTGACACTTAAATTGGGCCATAGGGAAGTAGTAATTCCCGTCTCAATGGTGGGACTTTGGTTCAGTGATCAAGCTGGGGAGCAGTTGCTGTCTCAAACTGTTCACGGGACCTCGGTTCAAGTTGTTAGATCATCATGCTAGTGTAGATTTTAGATGGTTAAACTCGACGTGTTTCAGTTCTAACAACAATTCCTAGAACGTTCTTCAGGGGTAGTGTCATATTCTAAAAAACAACAATTCAGACAACAAAACTAGGAGCGTGCTTTAATTGCGCATTTCTTAGGTGATGGTATTCAGTTGCCAGTGTTTAGTATTGAACTTGAGTGTTCTTGCTATAGCTGTTGATTACAAGAAAAAATTAAAAGATATAAGCTTTTACTGCTAATAATTCTTTTTTGATAAAATCAATTTATCTAACAAGGCTAAGTAGAGTAATTACCTAGTCTCGTTGGGGGCGAGTGATTCTGAGTCAGAGGGGTTCCTGTTATATACAGGTTTTAGTCCTCTGGGTCCATAGTAAATGGTTCTATATGTCTAATTGGACCTGCAAGTTAAATTTGCATAGATTAAAACTGCTGTCAGTATAGACTAGCTTTTGCTCCCGCAGTAAAAAACGTGCAAACAGTAGTTGCTTACCTTCAATGTAGGGACAAATCGTCAGGGTGTTAGAGGTTTAGAGACCCAGGGTCTGGAATATTAGGTTCTTAAATGTGGCTCAAGTCGTTTGATAAAGGCCACGTGATCCCTCAACCTGTAAGAGATGTATTTACCATTAGGACCTCCAGGCTATATTTACTAGAGGATAGTGATGGTAATGGTCGAACCTTGTATAGATGAGCTCACCTTGATGGCGTATATGTATTGGCTTCGTCAACTGCATACTGGTAGTAGCTATCCTAGGTATAGTTATCTTCAATCATTTAGTCCGACTGCTCCGCCGTACTCAGATTTCTAGAATGGGAAAGACAAGTATAATGACTGTTAGTCATTTACTATGGTCGATAGACATGTGTCTATATTATTAGCATGGTAACGTTTGGGGTATCCCTGATTGTTACTTAAATGCTAGAGAAGAAAAATTGTAGGTGGATTACCTTCGTTAGTTGGATTCTGCGTGTGAGACTCGGCTCGATCGTGCCCCGCACCTCGCGACGCTGCTACGATGTTACTGGCGGTCGCCATCTTTGGTGCTGGGATTTATATAGATTATGTAGTCGCTTTTTAGTTTTCATATTGATCGCGGCTGCTACAATGCCGTATGTTTGTTCCCATATGAATAGGGAGGATACAAAGGAGCTAATACTATGTTCGTATACAATGTCCGAGGTAATTAAGAATACTATTTATGTCAACACCAGATAAAATGAGGGAAAGGCTGACTATTCTCTTTTTAAGATGCGTGATATTAAGTAGCACACTAGAACGACATAGATCATATTTTGGAAAGGCCCCATCACGACATTTCAAAATCAGGGTATGATAAATTTTAAATCTCTGGGCTTTGGAGCCTGTCTTATCACTCATATGAGCTCTAGACGATGTTTTCTGAGTGTCCGTGAGAGTTTTGTACAGCACTTTTCCCAGAGCAGCCACCAGACATTGAGGCTACGGAGATTTTGGAGCTTATCATTTTTGAGTCTTTAAATGAAGCATCAATCTGTTCATTGCTAAAATGTACTGTTTTGGGTCGAAGGGACTGTGAATTGATGGGTGTCTTTTCTGGCAACACTTCCGTCAATCTTTTCAGGAGATAGGAGTCAACTGCAGCTTTAAGAGTACTCAACTGGTTTTCATAACCTTGTTGTGGAGCAGCAGTTGAGGCGGGAGGGTTCTCGACACAAACTACTGTCACTCTAGAGTGTATATGTGTCAAGGATTCTGAAGGCTTTTGGGGATAACCTAGTGTATCCGTATCTGGGCTGTAGGACAACAATTCAATGAGATCATTTAATGGCGCGTAACCCAAAGTAGATTCCTGACCCCCTGTGTGCTTAACTGGGATGGAGCCAGGTCTCATGGGTTCGTTTACACCTGCAGACAGGCCCGCCGAAGAGGGCATCACTTTATTAGATAAGGCTTCTCGGGTTGCCTTTATTGACACTGGTTTAGGGCAGTCGGGATTTGTCGAACTCATGACAGTGGTAATTACTTGCTGTGATTTAGGCTTAGATTGAAAATTCTTACTTCTTGGTGGCAGTTTATTTAGCACCATTGTGCTTTTTTTATTAAGTGTTGTTTTCTGACATTTTTTTTGTGTAACCCTGTTAGACGCTTCACGGATATTAACATCACTCTGTGTTTGGGATGCACATCTCTCGGGTGAGTCGAGACTAATCCAGGAGTAATTTTTCTTTTCCAACTCATTCTCCACACTCTCCACAGGACGAAGAATTTTTGTAAATAGAGACAGGACTGATTCAGTCATGACAGGAGAGTTGCGAAGAGATTCTAATGCTGCGAGTCTCCACGCAACGCTGGAGCCAGCATGTTCTTCAACAGCTTGGCCAGAAAAACAATGAGCCTCTAGAATTGACAATCTTTGCATTACATTTTTCGTTGTAGATGTATTGGTTACATGATGAGAATCATTTTTCATCCAATCCCCAATTAGATCAAACTTGGAGGCTTGGGTAGCAATCTTATGGTCTAAAGACAATTTGAACAGACTGGCTATAGTGGTATTTGGCTCCTAGGGTAATCCTAGGGTAATCTCCAGGAGTGCGGGGGTTAGCAGATGGCTCAAGAGATTTCCTGGTGGATTGACATTGACGCGGTGTGGGTTGTAAAAAAGATGCGTCCTCGACATGTCTTGTTGAGTCCATGGAGGCTGGTCGATTGTAATCCGTCAGGACTGACACTCTCGAGCTTTCCAGCTCTCTACTGTCTGCATGGACCGATGTATCTAATAACGGGACCTCATTAGAGATCACTTCCACTACTTCATCATTCACTTCACACACCACAGAAACATTCATACCGGATTCATTACTAGACATGGCGCAATCATCCTGGGCAATTATTTCGACTTCATTCAAGGATTCCTCCTCTACTACTGGAAAAATGTGCGTACATTTCGTAATTTTTTGAGGAGACTGTGGTATGGCCAATATAGTAGAATCAGAGATAGTAACGCCTAAGTTAGGCACATTAGGATTGCTAGACGGAATGAATAATTTCTGTGATACAACAATGGGCATTTGAAGAGTAATGAGCTCATCAGATTTGGGTATTGGACTCGTAGCATCACTTTGAATTGAAACATTAGAGATCTTCTCATAAAAGTTATGAATGTCACGATTAGAAACAGGAGTTTTTTTAATCGGCGTCAAAATAATGTTTTTTTTTTAGGTTCGAATAAGGTTTTTGGGCTTATCACAGGATTTAGATACAAGTTCTGTTGCCGGTGTGTTCAGAGAATGTTTTGACATAGCACCAGTCGGCGTTGTGCAAGTATTATTACCGTACATAACTCTGTCCTACACACATGGCATACCTGCAGTTAAGTTTTACGTTCAGACTTTGACAAGGAACTTAAAAGGACTTGAAACTTTACAAGTTATTTTAGCACACAAGTGAGTTACCTGTGGACACACGAGGGAATCACCCCTGCACCTCGGGCCCGAGCCACTGGTAAATTAAGCGTTCAGAAGGGATCAAAGAGGAAGGACCTCCGCAGTCTCCCAACCAGTAATCGCGCCACTAGCGCCAAACAGCCGCACAACAGCCAGTGGTCTTGACCCCGATGGGCATAACGCCGCAACGGTGGCTCGAGAGTTGTTATGTAGACGCCACAAGTCACGTGATCAGACACGTGGTACGGACTGGCCCCGCCTCCTCCAGGAAGCAGGGAGGCTCACGGCAAGAGCTTCGCTCGGTAGTGCCGGGTGATACTTTCAAGTAGGTCAACGATCCAAATCAAACGCAATCCTTCAGTGCACAATTGATTGTTCTTTTTGTTTCCAGCCCCTGCACACAGCGACACTACCTTTACCCTAAACAACATTCTGGAAAGATCTCTGCAGGGGAACACATTCTTGTGGAGGGTGCGCCAGCACACAATACGGGCCATGTGCTGCTGTGGTAGAGTAATCTAAGAAATTTGAACTCTGAGGTTATTTTGAAGGATGACTGTTGTGGCGTCACTAGAAATTAGTATTGGGAAGGGAGCATGCGCCAGTGAAAGAGGGACGGGCTGGGCCAAAAACAAATAAGAGACAGGTTAAATTGCTTTAAGTAATTATGCTGGTTATTTCATTAAAAGTATCGAATTTGGCACGTTCATAATAGGTGACAAGACGAGGTCTACATCAAGTTAATGCAGCCTAGTGTGGTAAGTTATGGTGAACGTGAAAGAACGAGCATTGGCAAAGCCAACAGTTTGTATTTTGTGTTGCCGTTTGGCAGGCTGTTATCCTCCCGTGTTTGATGTTTTATGAATGTGGATGAAGGCAAAGACGCACGTCATACTGGCCGTTGCAGATAAGATAAATAAAGCCATACCGCCTCTCGCTGAGCCCTACCAACTCTCGCTGAGTCATACCGCCTCTCGCCGAGCCCTTCCACCTCTCGCTTAGCCCTACCGCCTCTCACCGAGCCCTACACCTCTCACCGAGTCATACCGCCTCTCGCCGAGTCATACCGCCTCTCGCAGAGCCCTACCGCCTCTCGCCGAGCCCTACCACTTCTCGCCGAGCCCTACCACCTCTCGCCGAGTCATACCGCCTCTCGCCGAGCCCTACCGCCTCTCGCTTAGCCCTACCGCCTCTCGCTGAGTCATACCGCCTCTCGCCGAGCCTTACCGCCTCTCGCCGAGCCTCAGGCCTCAATTCAGCACATGCCCTGCCAAAATGGTACTACCTGGGCATAAGACTGCTACATCTTGCAAAGGGTATGAGTACCTGGGCATATGTCAGTGCCTGTGAATGCCTAGTTTCTAATACCCATATGCAACAAAAACTGTTGGCTTTGCTAAGGCATATTGCAACAGGACCTCAGTGCCTATAAATCAAGTAGCTGCCGGCACACTGTGAGGCATTTGCATTACACTAGGAGGTCATTTACGGCAGCAATTAAGCCATTCATTTGTATTAGACCACTTATAAATAGCACTGGCAGGCCCCATGCAGCACAGAGCTTGATGTTCCCGCATGATAAAGCTAGCTCAAAAGAGATCCCAGGAGAGTGGGCCTCATTACGACCCTAGCAGTAGCCGTGCAGGTAAAAACGGCACGGCTGCTGCCGGAGTCGTTTTTTTCCCGGCACCTGGTAATGGGGAATTACCAGGGCATTACAGCCCGGCGGTCCCGGTAATTCCCCATAGCCAGACGCCAGTAAAAATTACTTCCCATTCCCATTGAAGTGCCATAGGACTCAATGGGAATGGGGAGGATGGTAGCATGGGCACCAGTTATAACGGTGCCGGTGCTACCGTCAAAGTCTGCGCGTGCGTGCCTTTCCTCCCGCCAGGTCAGACCTGGCGGGCGGAAAGGCACCCGCCCGCAGAACTCGGACCGGCATACTCATAATGAAGCCCAATGTGTTTAGGGAATAGGAATGGCCAGAGGGATTGGCATGGCTATGAGTGGTCAGTGGGTGGGTAAATAACTCTCAACTCGAAAGCTCGAGACACTCTTAGGTTATGTGTCCCTCCTCACATCCCATCCCCCTCTTATCTCTACCCCAGTGCAGTAAAGAGCATTTGGTATTACACGTGTTTTAATGTGTATTTTTTTTTCTTTGCTGATATGTTGTGAGCATGTGTTGCTGTGGCTTTTAATCCATTCATGAAAAATACATGATACGCAAAGGACATGAATAATCTGCAATAACCCTCTCATCCCCCCCACCTACCCTTAATCAGGTAACTTCAAACGCCCCCCCTCCCCGCCCCCACAGCAGCTGACTTATACCTCTGCCACACGGATGCAACAACTTTAACGCAGTATGACAGTTTAGCCATCTCCCTTACAATGATATGATGTGGTATTTATAACGCGCCTATACACACGTGTTTCAAGGCGCGATTCGAAGCAACACTCGGGTATACAAATATCCCATGTACATGTGTAAGAATAATAAGCGCTTCAAGGCTGCTGCCTCCCACTTCTAAGCGCTTCTTTGGCACAGTGTTGACATTGCGCCCTGCTATAGACCCTCATGCTGCTGCTGCTCGTGGGAAGTGCATACTGGACATTGCTGGTGGTTCATGTCAGATGGCTTGCAAAGGAGATAGAATGCGATTCCTGTTCGTGTGTGGTGGTGATTGTGCCAGAGGTTGTGGCAGTTGTCTCCGTCTTGTGTGATTAGTTTCAGCAGGTTGCGTTTAGAGTGAGTTTGGCCGCCTGTGTGGTTAAGCAAGATTCTGCTTGCTGGCTGTGTTGCCTGCAGTCTCTGGGCATGAAAGAGGTGGAAAGTGGGTCTTGTTCTCTTCTTATTCTAATTGTCTTGTTGGTCTGCTCTGACAGGGCTCTATGTTGCCAGGGGAGGATAGCTCAGGGGCAACGTGCTCGCCTTGGAAGCAAGACGACACGGGGAAAAACGGGTTTGATCCCCGGGTCGCGCTTAGAAACCTCTGGGTATTATGCGCATATCATATCATATGTCATTTAATCGAAAGATTTATTTTCAATACGTTTTTTAACGAATATTTTTCAAGGAAAAAAATGATCGAATTTGATTTATTGTTTACTTTTGGGGGTGTTCCCCCTCCAAACCCCCATCTCCTATTGTTTATTCTCTATTCCTGACCCCCCCCATACCTTATATGTACTTTCTCACCCCCCTATATTTTTCAAATTTTTTCGTAGACATTTTTTTGTTTAAAAAAACCCATCGGAAAAACGTCTGTCCATGAAAGGACGTCGTGCCCTCTCATGGGTATGGAGGTGCATGCAGGTGCGAGTGTGCGGTTGTTTGATCACCCTTTCTCTTTCCTTGCTTGTTTATTTGATGTTTCGGCTTTTAGGTGGCAGATACCTTGCAGTGTCCAAGGTTTTGGGGCTGCCCTGGCATACAGTCCTAGTGCGCTGGAGCAGTGTTCATGGGAGTCTAGGGTGTATTGAAGAGCAGACTCGGTCTTTTGCTTTGTCTTGTGTTCATCTCAGATGAGGAACTTTTTGGATTTCCCATCGCAAGGCATTGTGCTGTTTGCTTCTGGATGGGTTTAGCGTTGTATGTATGTCGTGCTTTTGTGCCAAGAATTGTTTTCCATCTATAGTTGTTTTGTGGATAATGTATGGTTCTGGAGGAGAATGTTCTTCAAAATTGAATGGAGTTCCTTCAGTGGTTTCAAGGCACTGTAAAGAGAAATGTTGCTTCTTATGGGTGGTCTAGATGGGGGCGCCAGCAGGGAGCGCAGTGTGAGGTGTCTTCTTCCCAGAAGCATTAAGGATTTGCACAGAAAAAAACGATTTGCAAACAAAAGAACCCAGTGTCAGATGCAGCTCGTTTCCCCTGTTGAACGGAGAGGAACGTGGAAAGAAACCCCCTGATCCTGTGACCTGTTACTCAATGAACGTTACCAAATGTAAAACTTGTATTACAATGATGACACATGCTATTTAAAAAAAATCCACACGTGACGAGATCAAACAATACATCAGACAAACAAAAGGGTTCACAAATTGAAGCAATAATAACAAAGTGTACACAAGTGTGTGATCTCAAAAATGCTGTGTTACATCTGATATATATAGCACAGATAATCACTATTTGTGTCAATTAATGTTAATACTATTTACATATTCTTTAATGGGCCAAAAATAATTTCGCAACTCTGAATATTCCGTGTTTGACCTTCCTGATGAGCCCTGCGTGTGTCAGTCACTCTGGTGGAACCTATTCACTGTGCCTGAACCCTATATATATATGTGTGACTCTGGGGCGGATATGACGTCCTGTATTATGAGGAAGACTGCTTGGAATTTGGGCTGAACCAAACTTCCTCCACCGCAACAATTATGTGTGGGACATTGCCAGGTCTACTTGAGAGCACCCACGCAGATGTGCACACCAAACACATTGTAGCCTTAACATTTCCTAACAACATCGGGTTGAAGTGACATCACTGCTGTGCTCTAATATATTTTTGGCAGTGCACCCGTGACTCTAAATCATTTCTTAGTGCATCAGATTATAACATTTCAAATAAATACATTGTTACTTCTCCAAGCGACCTTTTCCCGCTCTGTCTGCAGGCACACACTTTCAGAATAGTTCCTCTCTTCAACTGCGCTGGGCCTAATAATAATGAGGCTCATTATTGTTAGTCCCAGTGCAGTTGACGACATGAGGCCTAGTATTTCTCCAATGAACACCTTCTTTAGTGTTGCATTAAATTCAATCGCTATTCCATTTCCCAATAACATTCTATAGGCTTACATTTGACCTTTTACCTGAAAAGACTCATCTGGCCAGGAAGTGAATGTCTCTTAGGCAATTGTGAGTCCACTTCTCACCACTTTTAAGGTTAGCTGCAGGTCAAAGAGTACAGGAGCCAGAATTACAAATGGAAGGTTGTAATTGTGAAAGTTCAATCATGCCATAGTCACCAGTATGCAGTAACAATAATGAGGCATCCACCAGCACACCCTCTCTCCAAGCCAGCCACTAGCTGTCACATAAAGAACATTACCTCCAGGTCCACTCTTCCTCGTCCCAGTACTTACTTCATGAGGCCCTTGCCTCCAACACAGGACCTTCTTCTATTTCTGTTCTTCCATATAACTCCTCGCCCTAATCCCCTGCTTCCAGTTTTATTGTCAGGTTGTCTGGTCCAGTATGGGGCAGAGAGCTTTAGCCCCCTAGAAGAGAGGGGGTGCTACGGACTGTATTCAGTGGTATAAGCCCACGCAGGCACGCGGCGCCATTGAGCTAATCGGGCTTCATTCCCCTGACCCCCACCCCGAACTGTGAGCTGAAGCCCGATTAGCTCAATGGCGTTTCACGCCATACTTTTCTGTTAGTCAGGCCTGAAACCGGTGACTTTAAAGTGTTACTGTGTTTGTGCAGACACATGTATTTGCACAAACGCAGCAAAACTTAAAAGCTGCTAGTTTCAAGAAAGGCTTCCCTCACCCTCTGCCTCACAAAAATCAATGAACGCATCAGCGCCCTCCCCACGGATGTGTGTGAACATAATATGCACTTTCACATCTGTGGGGAAGCGGCTGATGTGCAGACTTGCTTCCTGTTAGGCAGAGATGTGAGGAAAGCCTTTTCTGAAACTAGCAGGGCATATTAGCTCATTGTGTATGTATGTATGCATGCATGTGTGCAAGGAGTGTGCATGTAATGTGTGTGTGAATGAGTGCATGATGTAAGCGGGCTGGGTGTGCATGTAAATGAGCGAGTGCATGGTGAATGGGATGCTTAAATGACTGAGTCAAAGTGTTATTTCGTGTGTGCTTGTGTGTAATGCTGAGATGCTACCATTTGATACTTGGGCCCCATGCCAGGCAACCCTTAGGGTAGAACAGAGGGGGGCAGAGCCTCCAACTTTGCCACGCCTATTTCTCATAGTTGCCCCTCCCATCACCAGTTAGCCCCCTGACCCCAAAATGTACGTTTCGTTGCCCGCCTGCTCCCACGTTCCAAGCAGCCTGAGTGCTGCCCAGCCTGCTCCTCCTTCCTGGCTCCTCCTTCACTATTAGCACCTGCGATCCCCACACACAGGTGCTAAGGGTGTGTTTCAATTAAAAGAAAAAAAAATCTTGCCTTGCTGGCCGACCCAGTGTTGTATTTTGAAAGTCTCTTTTCCTTGTTGATGACGTCTGAAATACTTCGAGGAGGCCTTTTTCTGTTTAATTTTAATTTGAAACACACTCAGGTGGTAATGGCTATATAACCCTCGGCGACGGGGCGACCCCGCCGGTAACGGCACCGCAGCCTGCACCAAGGGACCATTGCTTAGCTCTGGGCCTTCATTTGGGCATTGGGAAGTGACTGGCAGGGTAGGTCCTCCGCGTCGGATTGTTTTCCTGAAGTTATATGGCTTTTTTTTGGCTACATGTGTAAATTAATTGTGCAGCGCGTGCCACTACCTTCGAGTCCAGCTGCACTCAGTACATTTTATAAATAAAAATGGTCACTGCGTGCAATCAACGTTTTCTCCCTGCGTCATTACTATCAGTTTGAAGGCACCTGACTGCTTATCCTGTTCTGCGTTTTGTCAGGAGCAGGCGGGCCAGAAGGCCCCTCATGCTCCTGGGCAGTGGCAGCAGGCCTAGTTCTCAAAGGGGTATTCTTGCCTGAAAAGGCTGGGTTCCTCCACATAGCGGCTGGAGCCATGCGGGTGCATAATCCTGCAGGCACACGGTCACATGCTTTCTAGAGCAGCCATCGCTTCCGTCCATTCTTGTTTCCCCTCTGAGATCTTCCAGGGAAGCTGCTATGCACTTCCGGAAGGTCTCTTCAGGGTAATTGCAGTGTGTCCTCAGCTTGACCGATCCTGGTACATGTTCAACAGTGAACATATACTGTTCTAGATTGGCAGCCAGTCTTGCTAGTCTCAGCGTGGAAGTGTTGGTGCCTCCTGGACTGAGCATGTGCACTGAAGGCTTGTGATTGTTCAGGAGGGAGGACTTTCGCACCAATACTCTGCCCTAAACTGTGCAGAGGTCTGCAACGTTTGGCAATCTAGATGTTTTGGACTGCAGTTCCCATCAACCCTAGCTAGCACAGTCAATGGAAAGAGATCATGGCAAATGTAGTCCAAAACATCTGGAGAGACAGGTTGCAGACACCTGTAGGCTAGGGGTCAGTTATTCTGTATCTATTACAGAGAAGCTCCTTTCTGGTACAGAAAACTCTTTGAGTCAAAGGCAACCCTATTTTCATTTCCCTTACTTCTCTAGGTTGCAAGCGCCCCAGTTTGGGTTCAAATACTTCTTCCCATCTAAATTCAGGCTTTTTAATAGTCGTCCATTGGATTTTGTATTTTTTTTGTGTGAAGTCGAACCTAGCCTCGTCCTCTGAAAAGGTCCCAGTAACAGTTTGCGTTCCTCTTTGAAGTCGGGATTTTGGACATTGTTGACTGCCTTGAGTAGGTATAACTGGCCTGAAGCCTTTGCTCGAGATGGTGTCTCTCAGGTATTCTACAGGGTCTGTCATTAATGTACATATGTCTATGCAGGCACACACCCACACTAGCTAACCTGTGCAGCACTGTCTTCATTGTTTCATTGTGGCTGTGTTTGTTTTACGCCATCAGCTATATTTCTTGCTGGAAATAAGATTTTCTTCACATCCTGCCGCAAATGGTCCATCCTGACCTGGAACTCAGAAGCAGCTGAACTCGGGCTAAGCAGGGCATAGCTGCATTCTCCAAATGGAGTAGTCAATGGACTTGGGGGGGGGTCATTGCAAGTTTGCTGGTATCCTGCCGGTAATTCCAGCGGGATGCCACTAAACAGTATTACCGTTTTCACCGTCTGATATCCCAGTATTACCGGCATATTACAAGCAACGGAAATACTGGTAATTCCCCATTCTATGGAGCTCACTAGGACTCCATGGGAAGAACTGCTGGTATTCCCGGCACCGGTATTACCGGTGTCCCGGAATTACTTGGCTGTAGGTAAGCCATGCAACCCCCACCTGCAAACTTGTAATTTGCCGTTCCGGACAAATGCTGGTAGATGTTATTACCAGCACTATTTTCCAGACCGGCAAACTTATAATGAGGCCCTTGAGACTATGCATGTTTTACACATAATGGCAAATTGTATGAATTGGTTTTCTTTGTTAGAACTACAGGGCTCAGCCACTCTGTATCTTGGAC
The DNA here is from genome assembly GCF_040938575.1 of Ambystoma mexicanum. Lineage (NCBI taxonomy): Eukaryota > Metazoa > Chordata > Amphibia > Caudata > Ambystomatidae > Ambystoma > Ambystoma mexicanum. The sequence goes on from NC_090926.1 coordinate 1,052,895,446, forward strand.
AGGCTCTCTGGTCCCTTTTGTTACTGATCATTCAACAAGCCCCTGGAGACCTTGCTGGGCCATTCTGGCTACAGGTCTGATCTTGTGTTTGATGTACACAGCTCCCTTGCACAGCTGTATCTTCCGACTAATCTCTTGACACATGCGGCACGCCAGTGGCAGAGCCAGGGAGAGGCACGGGGGGGGCAAACGCCACCACCGCCCGTGCTCCCACCGGGTGCTCAGTGTGAACCACGGTCTCCCGCTGGAGCCCTATTAGCCCCCCCCCCGGCACCAAAAGCTGCCCCCTCTACTGCGGCACACTAGAGAACAGTTGCATGTGCTGATTTAGAGGTGTTAGTGTCCAAGGTCATTGCTTGTTTTCTGCTGCAGGGCCCAACCTTTATATTGAGTTTTTTTGTTACTGGCACCCCGGGATGGCCAGACCATGCTTCACCAAGTAGACATCCCAGTCACTGTGCTTTATTTGAATTTGATGGTACAATGCAGGGCCGGCCTTAAGGGCAGCAGCGCCCTGGGCGAAATGGCGCCCCGCCTCGCTCGTCACGCACCCCTGGTTAACAGGGGGTGGGGCAAAAGGGGGCAGGGCCAGGATTAGCAATTTTTATTTTTTTTATTTTTAACCTCCTCGCTCCGGCGAGGAGGTTAAAGAGGGCGCGTTAGCACCCCATTGCCAATGAATGAGCCCGCCGCTGCGGGTGCATTCAATGACAATGAGGTGCCTGCCACGCCTTCTGCCACTAGCTCGGGGGAGCCCTTGAAAGACTCCCCTGAGCTGGCATGGTGGGAGGCTAATGGTGCCTTTTCTTAAGAAAAGTGCCCGCAGCAGTGGGGCGCATTTAAATGCACCCGCCACTGCAGGCACATTTTACAGTAAAAGAGCGCCTACCACGCATTCTCCCACCACTCCAGCTTGGGGGAGCCCTTGAAAGACTCCCCCGAGCTGGCGTGTCGGGGGCTAATGGCGCCCTGGGGGGGCGTGGTGCCCCAGGCGGTCGCTCGCCTCCCCCCCTCCCCCCCACAAGGCCGGCTCTGGTACAAGGTTTATAGTCCAGAACACCAGACTGAGCCCCTGCAAACGCCCTGGGTTTAAAATGCACTTTGTTCCCTTGCACATGCACCAGGTTCTTGTGCCGTCCTAGGGAATCCCAGTGAGATCTGGGCCTCAGTCTGCCATCAATTGGACATCGTTTTCATCAACTCTCACTATGCCTCGCGGGACTCGCTCCCACCTGCTCATTACGACGCTTTTTAAGTACGAGAAAACAACGTCTTGTTGTCAGTGAGCCAATTGGAACATCTGCATGTTTACCTGGCTAATTTACACTTAAGTGTACCAGGTGGCTTTACATCTTGGAACTTTGCAAGGCAGCCCCCTGTCTGTTTACCTGGTAACTATCGCCTAGATTTCTGGGCTCTGTGAAGCGTGCATCACATGTTTGCTCATTTTGTTACCTCATTACTGGCTTTTAATCTACTCAAGAGTGAAACTCTGAGAGGAAATGCTTGCCTATCCTATTATACCATCGACTGAGTTGATCTCTCTCTCAGACAGAGAAGTGGGAAAGTTCTCTCTGAACTTGCCATTTCGTGCTACGTACTCTACGAACTCATCTAGTGACTTACGCTCCCATATTGCAGTCTTTTACGTTCTAAACTTCCGGTCGCCTCAACCTGCAATTATCGCCCCTGGTGCGATATTAAGACACCCATCCCAATATTATGTTGCATACCTAGGAGCGAGTTGCCACCTTCTCGCTATCTAATTATTCCTATTCCTACTCTTGCCTTGTACGGAACCTTCTAGCCTCATAGCAATGCATTCTACTGCGCGGCTGCTCATAGTAGCTACGCACCGTTGCACTTGATATTGTTCATATCCATCGGTGCTATTTGCTTGTTAACTACCAAATTTCATAAATTCTGCATGTGATCCTCAAACCGCATTGTGCCCACTGGGAATATTGTATTGCTGCACTTTTGCGCCTAGCGATCTATATACTCTCCTGCCTGCTATATCTATGGTCTACAGATGTGCTACCTCGCATTCTCCATAAGGGACTCACCGATGTATTGTTAGACATAGATATATAGTACTGTTACCTGTATCGTTTCACTGCTTTCTGACTGCCCTCTGGCACGGTTTTGACCCACGACTCCTCGTGCTGCCTCTCGCACTCATAGGCCCTCATTACACGGACGGCGGTGGACCAAGGTGCTATTAGCACCTTGGTCCATGCCGGTAAAATACCGGCACCGCCTTGGTGGAAAGGGGAATTACCGCCCTATTCCAAGGTTGGTGGGGCGGTAATTCCCCCTTCCCCCATTGCCCTTCCCCATTCCCATTTTTGCCCCATAGGGCTCAATGGGAATGGGGAAGGCGCTAATTACGGCACCGCAAATTGCGGTACCGTAATTAGCTCCCTGGTCCCTTTGCGGGTTGCTTTTTAACGCCTGCAAAAGGCAGGCGTTAAAATCTCCAACCCGCAAAGGGACCTCGTAGTAAGGCGGTAAGGTTTTACCGGTACCGGTAAACCCTTACCGCCGTCCGTGTAATGAGACCCATAGACTTCACCATTCCATTCTGCTGCTTTTGCTCTCTAGGATTGCACCATAAGTCATTCCCACCTTGCATCTGTGACACCGCAGTATACTCATCCTTCATGCTATCTAGCTCTGGAACATGCTATCCAGATATGAATTCCTATGTATGTACTCCTTTGCATTGCTAGACTGTATTGCTAAGATTTGCGGCTTCTGCACTCTAGGCCTGTACCACAGGCCATGCCCATTGTGCGTTTGCGAGACCAAAGCATATTTACATAGTGTGTTCCTTTAGTATTGCCTTACACCTCAAATTGTGATCACCATATTGGCTGCAGCTTGTGAAACCAGCGCATTTTCTGCACTGGATGGATTGTCCATAGTGCTTAGCCTTGCCTACTATTCAATACTCCCAAATGTTAAACAGCACCTTAACAGCCTAGCCCTTGTCCTGGTCCCTTTAACCGTGAAGGTACCTGAACTAGCCTTACCTTTCTTTATTTGCTGCCTTGCCTACCAGAACATGTTTCCACCAGCATCCAATAGAGCCAAAATCCATACGATACATATGGATCCCTGTATCAATATTGGCATGTCCACCTGTCAATATCATCAAACCTTGCCCCTTCTAATCGCATACCGCTGTCAAAATTCCTACCATCCTGTATGGATTATACACCCAATCACTCCCAAAATTAATTGACACTAAGATCAAGTACTAAACACAAAGCTCTGCATTTGGCTGAATTAACCAATAGCATATCAACTACACATGTGACCAACCCTTCATGCAATTCTAATGGGCAACTACATTGCGGGCCCTCACCCATAGCATAACTTACCCAGCCTTGCTCTACCAACCTTAGAAACTACAGACTTAGATTTAGGTTTCCACGTAAACATAGGGCCCACACCACCCTGGTCAACACCATAGTGACCAATACAGCCAATCTAACTGCCTTACAGGCTCTGGAACCTAGCCTGGATTCTTCTATTAGTAAACAAAAAAAAATCTCACCTCCCATTAAAGCTGCCCTTATTAATGCCCGATCACTACAGGCTCACGCATTGGATATTGCAGACATCATACTACTTCACGACTTAGACTTTGTCGCCATTACAGAGACCTGGCTACACTCAGTCTCAGGTCCTCCCTCGCCCTTGCCATTCCAGACAATTACTCTATCATCCGAGCAGATAGAGACAGCAATATCTCGAGAGGAGGAGGCATTGCATTTATACACAAAACCTCACTCGGTCTGAGAAATATTTCCAACTCACCCCTACCAGCAGCAGAGCTTCTATCAGTCAAGTTATCCACGTCACCCACGTCTACTATTAACTTTCACATTGTTTATCACCCGCCAGGTCACACCACCACCTTTTAAAATGCTATCTCTCATCTACTATCCACCAGCACCAAGAAGAACCCTCAAATCATCATCCTGGGAGACTTCAACATAGGCTTCGATGAAGCTAATGACCAGAAAGCGTTTGCTCTTAAGAACACGATGACTGAACTAGGACTTACCCACCGCATATCTGAACCCACTCACAATAAAGGTAAAATCCTAGATTGAAGAGCGGACCTCAATTGCAATATCATCGATCTCCGTACTAATACCCCATGTGTCTGGACCGACCATCATCTCATATTGTTTAATATTAATGAATCTGTATCACATATTCCACAAACTATAGCGCCAGCCACAATGACTAGGAATAAACACAATCTAACCCTAGATAAACGTATCCCTCTACTTGAACCGATCACCAACTTCACCACAACTAGCTCTGACCCTACATCGCTGGTCGACTTGTACAATCACACCATCCTCAAGGCCCTCAACACACTAGCGCCCATGGAACTATGCAAATCTAAACCACGTGCTCATCTCAATACCTGGTATACCCCTCACCTCACGGAGCTCAGAAAAATCAAAAGATCCTCTGAGGCACTATGGAAGAATACACCATCAGCTTCAAATAAGGCCAATTTCGCAGCAGCCTCCTTCAACTATAAAATAGCGATAATCCAAGCTAAAAGAGATAACTACAATACACGTATTTCTAAAGCGGAATCCAATATTAAGGAACTCTTTCACATCCTGAAAGAATTAGAAACCCCGGCCCCACTCCCTGACACGTGCATCAGGGACACCCAATGGTGTACCAATATTCAGAATGCACTCCAAGACAAAATCACCATGCTCCAAAACAAAGTAGCCTCTAAGAAATTGCTTATCTCTAACGCCGACCCTATCCAGAACTCACACTCCACGATGAAGAACACTCAGACCCAATCTATCAAAGAGGTGGAAACCATTATACTGAAACTCAAACCATCTAATTGCCAGGAAGACGCCTGTCTTGCCCCTCTCATTAAGGATACTGCGAAGGAACTAGCTCCCTTCATTACATCAGTTATCAACGCCTCATTCAAATCCAGCACAGTACCCAACAACTTAAAAAATGCCTGGGTACTCCCTTTGCTAAAAAAAAACCTTCCTTGGACCCTAACACACCAGCCAACTACAGACCCATTACAACGATCCCATTTCTGTTAAAAATATTGGATAGAGCTGCTTATCTACAGATACAGAAATATTTGGAATCTAACAACTTACTGAGCTTAAGACAATCAGGATTCAGACCTAGACATGTAACTGAAACCGCTCTTATTGACCTCCAGACTCAAATCCAAACCTTGAAAGATAAGGGCAAACCTGCCCTGCTTCGTTTACTCTACCTATCAGCAGCATTTGACTTAGTGGACCACAAAATCGTATGCAAACACCTCACATCAGCTGCACATTTTGCAGACCAAGCTAACGCTCGGATTGAACCTTTCCTCAATAACAGATCTATGAGGGTCCTCACACCCTCTGCTCCTTCCCGAGTCACTTGTGGGGTTCCACAAGGATCCTGTGTGTCTCCTACTCTCTACAGTGTATTCACTAAACCACTTTTTGATGAGCTTGACTATCTGGGTTTAACCTATACCAACTATGCGGACTACACTCAGGTACTAATCCCCATCACTGGTGATTATGCTGTAGGCAGCAGGACACTCAATGATCTCTATCTGATAGTGCAAGCAAGTATGGCGAAGCATGGGCCTGTTTTAACGACGACGAGACAGAGCTGCTCCTCCTCGGCTCACCTACAAACTTGAACAAACTGGATGCATCATTTGCCTCTTTCAATATTGACGGCAGCATTATTAAAGTTGCTAATGCGGTGGAAACACTAGGAATCTGTAATAACTTGGAAGCTGATGAACACCCGAGCCAGCAGGTAAGTTATTAAGTAGATTTATTGTAGTTCAATGCCAGGTACAAAACATTGGCATGTCCTTTCCAAGTCAGCATACCTCCAACTGACAAGCATAGAATCCCCCTTCAGATAACAACACACCAACACTCCACTCACACTGACATCACTACATTCCATTTAGCCGTGATGTCATCCACTCAGCTAGCAAGACACATTACAACACTTCTCCCTCCTTTACTTTGGCTTTAAAATGGCTTAACATCAAGCAAAGAATAGCCTACAAAACATTTTCCCTCACTCACAAGTGCCTCTCAAACCAAGCGCCTATCTACCTGGCTAACACTATCTCATGCCACACATCAACTCGGCCCACCAGAACTACCATGAGGCATTGCGTTAACATACCCTGATTCAAACAACAATGAGCCGGCAGGGTCAGCTTGCCCGTCCTTACGGCTAATAACTGGAATCCCCTCCCTCTCTCCCTAAGAGAAGAACCATCCTACCATCTATTCCGGAAAAAGTCTAAAGTTTGGCTTTAGGTGCAAGACACCACCTCATTGGCTTAATCATCTGACCTATTTCTCTTTGTAAATATCCATGGTAAGATCTGATGTATAGACAAAATGCTGTAACTTCTACTTCTCTATGCTCTCATATTGTATATCTGTAAAATGTGTAATCTATTGTTTTTCTATAATATGCCTGTACCTTATGTAATTTGTAAGATTAGCTCCTAGCTGCCCAAGGGCTCTGTGCTCTCTATAAATAAAATAAAATAACTAAATAAACCATTTGCACCCGGGGAAGGGCCATCAGCCAATCAGGTGGCTGGAACAGCGGGAGAGAATAGACATTCATCGCCCGCTGCTTCTAGTCACCCCAGGCCCTTCCCTGGGTGGCGCAATTTTTTAAATGTAGTTTATGTGGGGAGGCAATGTGGCCTCCCCACCTAACCCTCCCCCAAAAATCCTCCATCCCCTTTCCCATCCCCTCCCTCCATCCCCACTTACCTGCGGGACCGAAGCGCTGTGCTCCGGTCCCGGCGCCCCTCCCAGCTCCCGGCCATTTTCTTCTTTCTTTTTGTTCAAAAGATCGGCTGCGTAAGCAGTGCAAATCTCAGAAGAAAAATATTGAAAGACATTTCCAGCCCAGATGAACCCCGGGGTGCGAATGGCTTTCATGCTCGCTCAGGAGGGCAGACAAGGCTGGTAACGGGCCACAGTCTGAGCTAAGGCCCTCCCTTTGCTCAAACCTGCCTTAGCTCGGGCTGGCGGCCGTTACCGGCCATGTACGCCCTCCTGAGCGGGCATGTATGCCATATTTGCACCAGGAGAAGGGCCTTCATCCAATCAGGTGGCTGGAACAGTGATCGAAATAGACATTCTCTGCCCGCTGCTTCCAGCCACCCAAGGCCCTTTCCCGAGTGGTGACATTTCTTTTTAAATTTTATATGGGGAGGCAACAGGGAGCTTCTCCCTATTGACTCCCCACCTCCCCTCCTGCCCCAAAGCAAACCCTTTCTCTTTCCACGCCTCTCTTCCCACTTACCTGCCGGGGACCGTAGCTGTGCGCCTTAGTCCCTGCTCTCCTCACGATCCCGGCTGATGCCATAGAAATGGAAAATGGGACTTAGTCCCTTTTATCTTTTTTTCAGCATTGTATTTACTGAGGGAAGAAAAAAAATAGGGGAAGCTTCGCTCCGGCCTACCTCTGCTTGGGCTGATGGGCCGTTATCAGCCTTGTCCACTTCCCGGGGCCGTGAAAGCCATAATATTCGCTCTTCCATTACTGCCAAGGATCAGTGCACACCATCTATGCGGGAAGATATCTGCTTAGAGAAAGACAACATTAAATCTTTCTTTGGAAGCAAAGGAACAAATATCAACTTTTGAAGATGGGGTGGGGATTAGAGCAAATACTGTGAAGGTTCCTACAACCTGAAATTGCAAACATTGATTTGAAAAAAAGACAATGAAAAGACCACATTTGTTTCTTTGAGTTTCCAGAAAGAATAGAAGAGGATTATCCTGTTCTGTTGTTAAGCGGCTTCACTTCAACACGGTTACCAGACATTTGGTTGAATGCATTTGATGGAATTACAATATGGTTGAATCAATTTGGTCGAAAAAATGGTCTTTTCTTTGGGGGGGTCCCCCTCCAACCCCTGATTTTGGTGTTAAAACACCTTTTTCTACCTATACTAGAGCAAAAAACAATATATACTTTAAAAAAAAAATTCAACCTTTTTTTCGACCAAATTGATTGGACCAATTTGTCATTCGATCAAATATTTTCGACCATTTGACTGGGCAGCCTTCAACACTACAGCTAAATCAATGCCTAGTCTGGGATGCTGAGGGAAACCCTTATTGATATATTTTTAGGTCCAGTTCATGTACTCTGGATGACAACCCTTATATAACACCCCTCTCTTAGAATCCCCCTGACCCCACTGAGCCAAGAAGTAGGTCTGTTTTGCAAATTTAAAAGGTATATTTGAGAAATATAACAATATATATCTATCACACTTTTATAATAAATTAATATTGGATATCACGCTTAAAATATGACAGTGATCAACAATGGATAATGTTCTACTGGTAAACTGATTTGGTTACTTAGAAGTAGTATAGAGGATGAGGTAGCTGAAATGCTTTATAGTTTCAAGGAAATGCAAGGTGGAATAAATGCAGTACAGAAAATAAACTGATATGGTTTCACAAGAGATAATATGTTCACTTTTCCCCTGGTGGCAATTCACCCCCCCCCATATGCAATGCAAGGAGATGGAAGTAACACACACAGTCTTCTGGAATACAATCAAATACAATACGGAATTCAGTCCCCCCCCAGCAAGCTTAGACAACAGGTATGCTTTTTAAAACACGGGCAAGAGTGCTTTGTAATGTGGTGTCAAGGAAGTGAAAAATGCTAAAATTGCTTTTAATTCCCTATAGGAGGTTCAGGGTCAGTGGTAGACACTTTAAATCAGTTCAGGTCAGCCCTAACAATGGTTCAGGGATGGTTATTAGGTTGCAAACGAATTTTAGCAGTTCAGGCAAAAGCGGCTATCTTTTTACAGATGATGAAATCAGGCCAAATCGCAAATCGTGGTAGATTTTGCGAGTGCCTAAATCGCGATTGCGGTAACAATATAAGGAGTAGGAAGTCGGTTCTAGGCTTGTTGGAAAGCCTTCAGAGGAAAGTTAAATCTCGTTCCTAGGACAAACGGTTCCAGAGATATGGACGATTTAATAAAGGTAGATTTTCGGATTTAAAGTAAAACTCAAAATGACTGGTGACAGTTTGCAGCTTTAGAATGACAGATGACAGCTCGCAGCTTTAGAATGACAGATGACAGGATTTCTAGGATTTCTAGTAAGCAGTTCTACTTAGGTTAAAATAGTTTGGATTAGATTATTTTAACTAAGAGATTGGTTTTGCACAGTGAGTACTCACACTATATTTTTGAAATAAGCCGTCAAGGCCTGGTCAGGTTGGACGGGACTTCCGGCGGGTGGTTCTGAAGTCCAGGCTATCTGGGTCAGCTCTGCTCTCTGGGTCTGTCAAGCACCGGTTCTGGTCTCTCTGGATCTCTGGTCTCTCTGGATCTCTGGTCTCTCTGGATCTCTGGAGGCTGATGGATTTGAAGTCTGGAGTCTCCCAGCAAAGCATCCCGCAAGAAAGTGGAAAGTGAATTCCTCTATCTGTCCTGCACTGTCTGCTTTTATGTGTTTAGAAAGTGAGTGGAGAGGCTAGCTTCACTAAGCCTGCCCCTCTCTTAATTTGATAGGTCAATAGATTCTTTGGTCCCTGATTTGGGAAGGGATGGTGTGTCAGAGTGATGTCATTTTTATGACCTGCAGAGATGACACTCCCCTGGTCAATGTGCACACAAATCTATTTCTGATCCAAATACATATTTCCCAGGTACACAAATGGTTGACATTACATGTACATATTACACATTGCTTCCGGTAGTCTCGGTTCTGACTCTGGCATTTCTAGGAGCTTGCATTCAAAAATGGCAACTTATTTTCGCTTTTAGTGGGTTTTGCAATATGGGATTTTCATCAAAAATGATACAAAGGTACATTTCCCTTCCACATATATCCCAGTGACTTTCCATGTCTCTAGCTTAAATACAGTGTCTACAATATTCATAATTAGTGGGGTTTTGCCCCAGAACATGGTACAAATTGGAGTTTGGACTCAAATCGTGAGGGCACTTTTCAAACTAAGACTCTCAAAGTTGTACATTCCTGTCATTTGGTTACAATAAGTTATCACTGTTTCTATAAAATATATATTTGTTGCAATTCAACTCCGCAAAGTGTTTGGGTCCGCCTCTAGAAGTCTGGGTGGGTTAGCGATCACATGTCTCTCCTTGCTGGCAGAGGGCTGTTGACAGGAAACACTCAAAATTAACATACCCCATTCAACTGAAAGGGGCTATTGTCTCTCTCCTCCAGGCTGAAGGGGAAACCCCCTCCCTCTCACTCAGAAGGGCCATGTGATATCCTGCCTCCTGTTGTGAGTTTCTGGGGTGTTAAGAGTTCTCAGCCTCTTGGCCTCTGGGAACAGCAGGTGGCTAAGATTTTTTAATTAACCAACAGGCCTTTGAAGTCCAGTTGACTCAGTTCCCTTTGTCAGCCAGTTCTCCTGTCAGAGTTTAGACCGCTAGCGCCGCCTTGCAGAATTTGTCGGTACTGCTTCCATTTTTGGGATCTGTCTTGAATTACTGCATTTCAATAGAGTGGTCTTTTGCTTGATAGAATAGGACCCTTGCTTAACATTGTTTTGATGGCATCCTTACAGTAGAGTGGTGATGTGGAACTCCCCACAGTGGAGTGGTCTTGTGCCAACTGCGCAGTTCTCCTGGATTCTGGCGTGAATGTGGGCGGCGACAGCTCATCCCCACATCCACCCAGTCTATTGATTTAGTTTGTTCTGGGATAGAATAATGGGCGGCGACAGCTCATCCCCACATCTACCCAGTCTAAGGATTCAACATGGGTCAAAACCCTTGACAAAACCCCCCGCCCGACTGCGCTTTGATTCGAGTCGAGGGGAAGTCGGGTGCCAAGGATGTTTTGAGCCCTGTGCTGGTATGTCCGCATTATCTTCTTCCAATTCTGCAGATGGCACAGTTCAGCATCTTTTTCTCCACCCAGTTGGATCGATCGGTTCTCCTCGCCGGTCCTGATGGAAATATTGGGCGGTACCCCGGGCCCCTCGGGTCTCTGCTCCTGGTCCCCGGTCGTCCTCCTTGGTCAGTCTCCATGGTTTCATCTCTCCTAGGATGATAAAGCAAAGCGGCAATATACATTCCTAGACATTTTTCCACCACTGTTAATGGTGTGGCGAACATATACATTTTATAAATAAGATATGAACATATACATTTTCTTTTTTAAATTAGGAGACAAGAACATATATATATATATATATATATATATACAAGAATCACAGAATTTTATATGCTATATGTGGAATATTTTAGGGTTGGAACTGAATTACTCTGGAGCGGCCCCCTCTGGGATTCCAGTGGATTCCTCCAGTTGTTGCAGAGTGTGCCTGGGATGGCAACATTTCAGCTGATTAATATGGACCCACTTATCTTCCCCTTCCGCCAAATTTTGGGGATGCGGATTTTGTAGGCAACAGGGGAGATCTTGTCTATAATTTCAAAGGGTCCCTTCCATGTAGGCAAAAATGTTCACTGTTTGGCCTGGTTACTTTGGAAATTGTATAGATAGACCCGGTCTCCCACATCATATTCCTTCCTGGTGGTTTTCAAATCATAGTGCGTTTTCATACTTTCAGCTGATCTTTCTAGATTCCGCTGAGCATAGGCAAAAGCATGTTGGAGGTGTTTCCTTAAATTCTCCACATACTCATGAGTTGTGGAGGCATTTATCAGTGTCTGCTCTTGGGTCCTGTAGAGCAAATCTGGGGAAGCACCATCTTGCGTCCGGTCATCAATTCAAATGGTGGCATTTTAGCTGCAGATGAAGGGGTAGATCTGATGGCCATTAGGACCAGAGGTAATCGGATATCCCAACTTGGCCTAGAATCTGCCACAAACCTTTTTCAGATGCTCACAATGGATCGGTTGTATCTCTCCACTGCTCCAGAAGAAGCTGGCCTGTAAGCAATGTGTAGCTTCCTTTTAACCCCTTAGTATCTCCCACATCTTTGTCATTACTTCACTGGTGAAGTGGCTACCTCTGTCTGACTCAATCCTTTGAGGTAGATCAAAACGGGAAAAGATGTGGTTAATCATCAGGCCAGCTGCTGTTTCTGCCTTGCAGTTTGGGGCTGGGAGACATTCCACCCACTTGGTAAACAAGCATGTAACGGTCAACATGTACTTGTTTCCTCTAGACGAGCGAATTACAAGGCCTACAAAGTCGATTTGCAAATCTGACCATGGCAGTGTCATCCCCCTCTTTTGGAGAGGTGCACGGTGCGTGAGGGATGATGGCTGAAATTGTGCACACACAAGACACCCCTTCAAGTATTGGTCGAGGTCTTGCCCCATGTGTGGCCAATATGCAACCTCTCTTAAGATTGCCACTGTTGTGTGAAACCCCCTATGACCGGCGGTGGCCGCATCATGGGCGTGACTTAACATCAGGCTTCGGAATGAGGTAGGAACCACCCACTGATCATGGCCAGCTTGGGATTTCCTTACCAACAAACCGTCTTGGATTCGGAACATCTTTGGACATTTCATCAACACTCTTAGGTCCTCTTTCCCAATGTAATCGGTATCCGTCAGGGGAAAGTTCTCAGGGTCCTCAAGGTGTTGGTAAAACTTACCAATAATTGGATCCACCTTCTGAGCTGTAATTAAATCAGCATCAGGGGTCTCCTTACTCCATTGTGCCGTTGAAAGATCATTGCGAGCATTTGTCTGGGACCTAGTGATAGCAGTGACCTGGATTTCCCCCAACAGGGACTCAATCTCTAATAGATCCCCTTGGATGGCCCCGGTTTTGGCCAGCTGATCAGCTAAGTCAATTCCAGTTTTGTCTGGTCCCTCTACTTTGGAATGACCCTTGATCTTTTTCCAGTAGATGGTCATCCCATTCGATGTGACCAGATCATCAATATTTTGGATTAGCTTCCCATGTTTCAGGGGTTTGTTATTAGCACATAACATGCCTCTGGTTTTCCAATTAACCAGGTGCTCCACGAACCCGTTCCGTACATAATCCGAATCTGTGATTATGACCAGTTCGTGGAGTTGATGTTGGACAGCAGTGAGGATGGCCTGATGCACAGCCATCAACTCTGCCACCTGACTACTTCGGGGACCAATTTTGTATCCAGCGCAGGTTTCTGGGGACTCATTCACCCATGCATTCCCTACGCCGGCCACCAGTTCTTTCCCCCCGTTGTTGTCAACATGGTAGAAGCATCCATCCACATAGACAGTGGGCATTCCCTCACACTTGTCTTCTTCAAAGACTTTGTGTGGGGAATTAAGGTATGCCTCCATGTTGTCCTTGATTTTTAGACTTCCGTCCTCGAGACAGTTTTCTCTGGCACAATCATGCAAGTCAGCCAGACCTTGCGCGAGGGGACTCTTCTTGTTTTGGCCATATCTGACCTCCACAGGAAAGCCTTGCATTGACAGAATCCAGGAAGTAATTTGGGAATTACTCACATTTCCGGCCCGAATTCTGTCACTCTGGAGATATTCTGTCACTATGATGTGTTCCCCCTGGATAAACGAGCGGTAATTCTTCAATTCCCACACCGTTGCCAGGAGTGCCTTCTCACAATCGTTGAATTTTTCCTTCACAAAGGATAAAGTTTTGCTCGCACAGGAGATTACTTTATTGACCTTGTCATGCTTTTGGTATAATACTGCCGTCAAGCACGTATTAGAGAACCCTGTCTCCAGGAAGAACTCCTTGTTTCTGACAGGGTAAGCTAGGCAAGGCGCTTGTGAGAGGCTTTTTTTTAGTTGTCTTACTTCCTCGGATTGTTCTGGACCCCATTCCCACTTGACTCCCCCCTTCAAGAGATGAATCAGGGGTCTAGTGATCTCTGCGTAGCCTTCAATTAATTTTCTGCTGTAATTAGTCAGTCCAAGGAGGCTCCTTAGTTCCCGCAGAGTCGTGGGGTCTTTCAGTTTCTGAAGTGCTTCCACTTTCTTTTCCTGGGGACAGAGACCCTGAGGAGTAATCTCATGCCCCAAGAAATTAACACGGGTTCTACACCACTGTGCTTTCTGAAAGGAAAGTTTTGCTCCGGCGGCCCTCAACTGCGTCAGAACATAACGGATCTCCGCTATGTGTTCCTCCACAGATGAACTTTTGATGAGGACATCATCTACATAAGCCAGGTTACCCCTCGCACCCAGGTCGGTCATGGCCTTATGTAAGAAAATTTTGAATTCATTGCCGGAGTTGAGGTATCTAAAGGGAGTCCGGGTCCAGGTGTACTGCTGGCCCCCAAAGGTAAAAGCCAGTTTGTATTGGTCCTCCCTACTGACAGGCACAGTCCAGTATCCATTGGTCAGGTCTATTGCAGTGAATACTTGTGACCCTTGAATCTGGGCCAGCCCTTGGTCAATGTAGGGCAGAGGCCATCGGGAAGTATGGACTCGTTTGTTGAGCTCCCTAAGGTCAGCGCAGAGTCTCCACTGGCCGTTTGGCTTCAATATTCCCAGCACCGGATTATTGAAGGTGCTGTGTACTGGACGGATTATTCTCCGGGACTCAAGGTTTTTAATTATTTCAGTAAGGGACTCCATGGATGCGAGAGGCAGACGATATTGCTTCACAAACACTGGAGTCATTCCAGGGTCCGTAGGAATTGTTGTGGTGTGGATGTCGGTGCGACCAAAGTCATATGAGTCTACCGCAAAGAGATCTTGGAAATCCAAGAAAACTTGTTTCAACTTTTGCTTCTGTTCCAGAGTCACGCAGGCATCAGCTAGGTTGACCCTCTCTTCCACCATCTGTCTGAAGCCTGGAAAGACTTCTGGTTTGGCTATCTCAGCAGCCTCCTCCAGCTGGTTGGAGAAGTCCCTGGTCAGAGTGCTGATTTGGACTGGTGGCTTCAGGTGGGGAAGGCAGCCCTCGTGGACCTGGAAAACCACCTCATCCCTTCTGAAGTCACAAGTCACATCTTCCTTACCATAAGGGCAAGAAGTGTACACCAGGAAGTTCCCCCCATGCCGGGTGAAAATCCTGTCTGGTGTTGTGTTGTCATCACTGTCACTGTCAAAACAGCCCTTGGGGATCTGTCCTAACAGTTCATTTCCTAAATCAATGGAGAAATGTAGGTCATCAACCGCCATTCCAATGATGGTGCCTGCGGCTAGAGTAATACCCTGTAAATCACTGTTATCCACCTCTATTGGAATGGTGTCATGTTCTATGTTGACTAATGGCGTTGGGTTTACCCCTAACCCTTGCTGTTGGAGAAAGGATTTAGATGAATATAAGCATCAGGGTTTTTCAATTTTTGTCCTCTTTTAACTTTCACTTCCAGGGAGAATTGTCGGGTCCTTTCTGGGATGGTGACTTCCTCTTTAAGCTGAATTTCAACTGCATAAGGTAGCAATTGAGCTGACCTAAATGCTTTTTCTTGATCATCAAAGCCCATGGGATTATCCGCTAATCGGGACCAAGCTTTGAAGTTTATTAGGTCCAAACTAATGGCGAAGCGATTGAGAATGTCACTGCCTAAGTAAAAGGCGGCAGTGACGTCTTGCACGACCCAACAATTATGGACTATTCTCTTGTTGCCAATGGAGATTTTGAGCATACACCTGCTTGGCAGGAGATGTTTGGAATCAGGTGCTTCCAGGTCCATTTCCCATTTGTCTATCAGTTTGAATGTGGGAATGGCTGGATCTTTTGGGAGTTGGCGGAACATGGCTTCGCTGATGAAGCTCTTACCGTTGTTCACACACACTCGAGCAAGAACAGAGTCCTTCCCATCATTTAACTGAACAGGGATGAACAACTGCTCTCCAATTTGCTGAATATCAGCCAGGCTCTGAGCTGATTTCACATCTTTCTGGACTATAGCAGTGGGAGTGGCTGATTGTGGATTGGTAAAGAATTTCAGGGTATTTCCTTTCAGTGTGGAATACCACCTTAAACTGGAAGGAAGGTTGATTTTCAGAAATAGAGAGGACCCCCCATCACCAGTCTGTTGTCCTACTGCTATTACTGTCACGTCTGGAATTTGGTTGTTCTGGAAGTGAAATTCTGCTTGGTCAGATTTTTGTTCAACCATGTGGCAGGTGCCGTTTAAACTAACATGGTTGACACACTGTTTTAATTTTATTGGTCGGCTAGTCTGGGTCCAGAGGACCTTGTTTACACAATCTATTAGGGGTGACAACATTCTCAGGAGGTCATTCCCTAGTAAACAAGGGGTGCTCTCTGGAGTCACTACAATGACCGGGTATTTCACCTTGTGTCGCCCAATTTTGATGTCCAAATCTGCAGTCCCCTTGACAGGAATTTCCTTCCCGTCAAAGTTCTGCAGTTGTCCAGGAAGAGAGGTGAGAGGAATACTGTAATTCTCCCCCCTTCCTGCATTTAGTTCATCAAAGACCCGTTTGGACAGAAGGGTAGCTTGGGATCCAGTGTCCACCAGTGCCGAAATTGTACCCTGCCCCTGTACTTGTACCAGGGCATAATATCTTCCCTCCTTCTCCTCAAGGGGGCACAGATAATGCACATTTTTGGACAACTGGTGGGCTAACTTTCTGGTTTTGGACATTGCAAGAGAAGAGATTTGGGCAGAATTCTGTGGAGAGCCTGGGGAATCTGAAAGAAAAGGTTGGCAACTGGAAATAGTTTCGGGTTCTGGGCCGCCCCCCCCTTTTTGCAGGCAGTCATTAGGATGAGTTTGACCCATGGGATTTTGGTATTGTCGGTTCTGGGATGAGATGATGGGTGGCGGTAGCTCAGTCTCCACATCTCCCCAGTCTGAACTGGCATCTCTTGGGACCCATTTTTCTTTGGGAGGAGTTCCCCCATCTCTAAAGGAGAAGATCCTTTCCCCAGGATCCTCTGAGGATCCCTCTCCCTCAAATTGGAAGATCTGTACCTCCTCCACAAAATGGGTCTGTTTGGGTCCTTTGTTTCTCCTACCTCCTCTTTGCTCTTTGGGTGGCAGACTTTCAGGGGTCGGAGATTTTGTTTCTGGTTCCTGGTTTTCCAGGGGCTGTTTACAAGTTGGGAAGGAAGCTTCCTCCAAGGCTTTACACCCCCCTTCCCCTTGTGCCTCCTCCCTGGGAACCGGTGGGTTATCGGGGTGCTGCCCCCATCATTGTTCTGGAGCCCAGGTCCAGAGTTTGGGGCATTCTGCGGTGGCATGCTCATCTGAGGGTTCTGTTGAGCCCTCAGTATGTGACCCAGATCCCGTGCCATATTTTGAACCTAGCGCTCTGACTGGGAAACCCGCTCAGGCTGATACGGGGCTCTATTTTCTCCCCTGGGCTGATCCCGGGAAGGGTAGCTATCCCTTCTCTGGTAATACCCTGGGTTGGGAAGATTCGGGTACCCCTCCACCCTTGGCCTCCCCTCTCCCGGATTAGGTTGTCTGGGCTCAGGGAATTGGGGAAAGAAGGATGGATGATTTTGGGGCTGGAATTTGGGTGGATACCTGGGGAAAAAGTTCTGCCCAGGATTTGGTGAATTTCTGCCCTCCTGGGGGACGTTAGGAGGGAAGTTTCCTGGGTCAGGTGCTTGGCTGGACCCCCCCCTTGGGCTGGAGGAGTCCACACATAACCCAGGATGGGTCGGTGTTCCTTGTAGCAGGGACTTACATAATCAGGGGAGCGAGGGACCCCATTTGTGGGACTACCTCCTCGACTCCCTGTCTGTGACTGGCCGAGGGCCTTCTGGGCTGTGAATTATTTGGTGCAGGCAGGTTTTTAGGCCCCCCCCCATCTCCAAATCTAAAACGGGGGCAACCTTTACCTCTGCCACCTTAGCAGCAGCAGGGGTGCTGTTGGTTTTGGGGTTTTTCTGCGCATTATTTTTATTTTCGATGGGCTTCTGCACCTCATAGATCCGGGTAGCCTGTTCAATGACCCAGTCTAAAGATCTTTTCTCATGAAAATCTCTCACGAGCTGGGTCATTATGTATTTGGGTAAGGCATGGAAAAACGTATTGATAAATTCTCTGCTATCCGTGCGCACCCTTCTGGTGGTCTGCGCAAAAGCACGTTTTAATTCTTGCACAAAGTCTTGTGGGGCCTGATCCTCCCCACATTGCAAATTGTAGGCTGCCTTGCGAGCCTCTTGAGGATTTCTGTGCACAGAAAAATGTTTCAAGATGGCCGCCCTGTATGTGGACCACCTTGAATGGTTTTGATCCTCCAGCCCTGCAAAGAAACTGGAGTATTCTGGTGAGAAGGTCCATTTGATGTACTGGATGCAGCTACTGCTGTCCTTCAAATGGAAAGTCTCCATGATTTGCTCATAGAGCTCCAAGTGTTCCCAAACAGAATACTTGGCGTTCTTATGATAAGGCATGATGACACTCCTTATTTCCTTTATTTGTTTCAATGGGTCCTTAAGCAAGGCCCTTTTTGCCTTATTGGCCTTTTTGGTTTGGGTAACCCTGGTCCATTCATCCTCTGACTCAGAAGCACTGCTCCCAGAGGTGCCCGTCTGATCTTCCAGGTTTTCCCGGATTCTGCGAGCCTGGGAATGGCTGGCAGAATGTGGGGACCTGGTCTCCTGTGTCCTGTAATGCTCAGAGGAGTCTTCAGATCCCTCCTTGCTGCAAGGATTTGATGGGTACCCCCCCCACTGACCTAACTGGGCAGAGGTTTTCAGGATGCCCGTAATGGGCCTACTCTCCTGGGGTTCCCCACTAAATTGCACTGTGCTTGGGTGCCCATACCCGGATGCCCGCCCATCCATTCCTGGGAGGTACTGGCCTATGAGCCTCATACTTCTAGCTGGATAGTAATCTGCCATCCCTGTGGCCCTGGGCTCATGTGCGCGAGGGGACATGGGGGTGGCAGAGTCCAGGGACTGGGAGAGATGAAGCCCTCTGGTACTAGGGCTCCTGAGGTTATGCTCAGGAGTTTCTCTTTCCCAGCTAACCTCATCTCTATCCGCCCCTGCTCTCTGTTGCAATGCAAGAGCCTGCGCTTTCAGTTCCTCAGTTAAGGCCTTACTAGACTCTATCAGTCTCTCCTGCATCGCTACCTGTTGCTGGAGCCTATCATTGTGCTGGCAGAGAGCCTCATTCTCTCTCTGTGCCTCCTGATTGGTCCTGGAGTACTGGGCCAGTCTTTGCTGCAGGAGGGTTACCTCCTGAGCTGTGTCCCTATTGGCCTGCTCCTTTCTTGCCAGAGCATCCTCCACCCTCCTGGTGTGCTCTAACAAGTTCTGGTGTTCTTTTTGGAGGTCACCCAGTCCCTGGAGGGCCAGGTGATTTTCTTCCATTTTCCTTTTTAAGTGGATGACTTCCTGGCCTAAGGTATCCCTTTCCTGACTAAAAGCCTGCATCTGTGCTGCCAGGTCGTCCCTTTGCCTTTGGAAGGCACCAGCTTTCTGGCGCTCCTGGTCAAACTCTGCCTTCTCCCTATCTAGGTGGCTTTGCAGGGTGACTACCTGCTCAGCACATGCCCTATTGAAGTCTAACTGTTGCTCCAGCTTTTTCTGGCTCTGCAGTAGGGAGTCCAAACCTTCTTGGTACTCCTTCTGCAAGGCCAGAAATCTGGTATCCTGGTCCGCCTTTTCTTGTTGCAGCACATCCATATCCTCCTTTATTTTAGTGATGTACTGTCTGCTGTCCTTTTCTGACTCCTGGCTCCTGAGCAGCCTCTGCTCAGAAGAGTCCAGATCAGATTGGGCCTTCTCTAACGCCATCTGTTGCCTATTTGCCAGATCTTGGCCTTCAGCACATTTGTCCTGCATGGCTCCCATATATAGGTACAAATATGCTGCTATCCTGGCAATCTTATTATGTTCATCTTTGGCTTTAGGGGCCATTTATAGTTCACTCAGGGCCACATGTAGGGGACCCTGATCTCTCCATATATCTGACCCTGTTTCAGTGACCTGGTGCGCGATTGCCTGCAACCAGACCGTTTGGTCCTGATGAGTCCACTAACCTCTCACAAATAGCTTATGTAAGAAGTGCTCTCTGGCTATTTTGATGTCTAC
Source organism: Ambystoma mexicanum (assembly GCF_040938575.1). NCBI lineage: Eukaryota > Metazoa > Chordata > Amphibia > Caudata > Ambystomatidae > Ambystoma > Ambystoma mexicanum. Next base: position 1,052,915,437 of record NC_090926.1, read on the forward strand.
CAGTGTCGCCATTCTGGAATTTGAGTTCCTTCCTGACTTACAGAAGTTTGTATTTTATTTTTGCAAAACAGACCGTTTCCTTAGAGCGTTCCTTTGAGGAGTGCTTTACAGCGTAACACAGCGTGGTGATCCGACCGGATGTATGTCTCCTGTCAGTTAGCACACTGTATTAATCTGCACAAGTGATAAATCTAACCCAGAAGATCCCGGCTACGAGCCCCCATTTTGTTAAGCGGCTTCACTTCAACACTACAGCTAAGTCAATGCCTAGTCTGGGATGCTGAGGGAAACCCTTATTGATATATTTTTAGGTCCAGTTCATGTACTCTGGATGACAACCCTTATATAACACCCCTCTCTTAGAATCCCCCTGACCCCACTGAGCCAAGAAGTAGGTCTGTTTTGCAAATTTAAAAGGTTTATTTGAGAAATATAACAATATATATCTATCACACTTTTATAATAAATTAATATTGGATATCACGCTTAAAATATGACAGTGATCAACAATGGATAATGTTCTACTGGTAAACTGATTTGGTTACTTAGAAGAAGTATAGAGGATGAGGTAGCTGAAATGCTTTATGGTTTCAAGGAAATGCAAGGTGGAATAAATGCAGTACAGAAAATAAACTGATATGGTTTCACAAGAGATAATATGTTCACTTTTCCTCTGGTGGCAATTCACCCCCCCTATATGGAATGCAAGGAGATGGAAGTAACACACACAGTCTTCAGGAATACAATCAAATACAATACGGAATTCAGTTCCCCCCCAGCAAGCTTAGACAACAGGTATGCTTTTTAAAACACGGGCAAGAGTACTTTGTAATGTGGTGACAAGGAAGTGAAATATGCTCAAATTGCTTTTAATTCCCTATAGGAGGTTCAGGGTGAGTGGTAGACACTTTAAATCAGTTCAGGTCAGCCCTAACAATGGTTCAGGGATGGTTATTAGGTTGCAAACGAATTTTAGCAGTTCAGGCAAAAGCGGCTATCTTTTTACAGATGACGAAATCAGGCCAAATCGTGGTAAATTTTGCGAGTGCGTAAATCGCGATTGCGGTAAAAGTATAAGGAGTAGGAAGTTGCTTCTAGGCTTGTTGGAAAGCTTAGATTCTAAGCTTTCAGAGGAAAGTTAAATCGTCCGCCTCCAGAAGTCTGGGTGGGTCAGTGATCACATGTCTCTCCTTGCTGGCAGAGGGCTGTTGACAGGAAACACTCAAAATTTACATACCCCATTCAACTGAAAGGGGCTATTGTCTCTCTCCTCCAGGCTGAAGGGGAAACCCCCTCCCTCTCACTCAGAAGGGCCATGTGATATCCTGCCTCCTGTTGTGAGTCTCTGGGGTGTTAAGAGTTCTCAGCCTCTTGGCCTCTGGGAACAGCAGGTGGCTAAGATTTTTTAATTAACCAACAGGCCTTTGAAGTCCAGTTGACTCAGGTCCCTTTGTCAGCCAGTTCTCCTGTCAGAGTTTAGACCGCTAGCACCGCCTTGTGGAATTTGTCGGTACTGCATCCATTTTTGGGATCTGTCTTGAATTTCTGCATTTCAATAGAGTGGTTTTTTGCTTGATAGAATAGGACCCTTGCTTAACATTGGTTTGATGGCATCCTTACAGTAGAGTGGTGATGTGGAACCCCCCACAAGAAGGTTGTATCTTTGGAGTGGTCTTGTGCCAACTGCGCAGTTTTCCTGGATTCTGGCGTGAATGTGGGCGGCGACAGCTCATCCCCACATCCACCCAGTCTATTGATTTAGTTTGTCCTGGGATAGAATAATGGGCGGCGACAGCTCATCCCCACATCTACCCAGTCTAAGGATTCAACATGGGTCAAAACCCTTGACAATGTTTATGGAGAAACAGATTCCTAAATATTGGGGCTCTCCTTTGCGTCCCCGCCCGAGATATGGTGTAGTCATAGAATTAGTCCCTGTTTACTTTCCAATCATCTTTCACTGTTCATTCTTTGTCATTCTTTAATTATTTGCTTCGTTCGTCATCAACAGAATCACTCCATTCTAACAGCTGCAAAGAAGCAATCCCCCCTTATGTTTAATGCCCAAATAATCTCCATCTAACCTGATCTCTCCAAACAAACTCTAACTAAAGAAAATTGATTCTTTAACCTCAGACTGTATCTAAAAATACAGTCTTCCGGAAGCTGTCAGAATGATTGTTATGACACAAACATGAAGAAATTAATGGACCCTAATGTGGTATTTTCTGTGCCAAATTCCTTGATTCCGATTCTATGAATGGCGTGGCCGCAAATCCATCCTTTACTTAAAGAGTGTCTCCTATCTGCAATTCATATGTTCATATGTCTCTCCTACATGAAGAAGATGGAATAAATCGAAATCTGACAATTTATCTCTTATAAAGCCAGACACAAGATATCAAATCAAACAACGTCAAGTAACCCTCAAGAAAAGTCAGGACATACATCCCAATCTCCTTTAAATATGCTGATACCTCATTAGTCAACTTTACTAATCTGGGTTGACACCTCTGATCGTATTGTCCAGATTATCATGCGTATTACTGTTCAATATTCACAATGCATATGCATAGCTATATATTATTTCAATGTTAACACTTTTCTATTTTATTACACCATGTTCATAATTGCTACTTCCATGAATAACTATATTTATTAGTCTCTTATGCGCTGTTATATGAACATGCAAATTTAGTCATGTGTATATTTTTTTAGATTGTACTATGGGACGGCATGTTATCCTTCCCTTCCCTTTACCGAATCTTTATTTTGGATTGTAATGGGGATGGGCTGGATTGGTTGTCTTCAGTCTCAGGGTCTCAGCCGTAAGGTATTGACTGATGCTTTGGTGCGGCATCATACCTGCAATATATCACACTTTCCTTCAATGTCTATATGGTCTCATCCCTTCCCCTTGTATCATTATTTATCAGTACATATAGTTGCTACTAAGTTATCTGTTTACTTATTGTGGATATGGTATTGATTTGTCTGTTCCAAAAACATATATTTGGAATATTTGGACCCTTTGTAGTGTATTAAAACCTATACTGTGCCTCATATTTTCTTTACACCTTTACAATATGAATCTTAGAATTATTACCTTGAATGTCAAAGCAATAGGTCATTCTATCAAGTGCCAACAAATATGATCTCACCTGTCTTAAATTCAGAAAAGGTAAATATAGCCTCAGTGTTCCAGATAAGATTTTGAAACAGGAGTTTTTACTCCCTATTTTTTAAAGTTGGGAGTAAAATGATTTTTGGAGTAAGAAAATAAGTCGGATTCCCTATCCGAGTATTTTATAAGCAAATAAAAATATGTTTTAACTGGAAACAAGAAATGTTTTTTTAATAACTGTTTCTTTGCATTTAGTTATTCATGTGCATTAAAAGATACATGTTAACCTCTGTGGATCAGGCAGTAATAATAGATTCGTCCTGTGGTGCTTTGTGCACTACCGGATGAAACGTATCTATTGAGCTGAGTGGGTGAAAGCAAGAGCACAAGCTTTCAGCCACGTGTCTGTTTCCCATTATTGTATTGGAATATTTTACTCCCTATTTTTATTTGTTGGTTGGATTTCCCTATTTTTGGGCTATGAAAGTGGCTGATACACCCCTTATCTGTAGGGCTGCATAGCGTGTATACCAGAAACTCATCTAAGTGAACATAGAACATAAAAGCCTTAATCTTGAGAAAATGTTTGTGGGCCAAGTCATTTTTACTAAAGCGTCTATGCAGGACAATGGTGTCACCATTTTGATCTCCATAAAATTAGACTTTCAACTAATTATCCATGAAGAGGTCTTCAGGGGATGCTAGATTGTAATGAAGGCTGTGGTCAATAAGATTTGCATCTCAATTGTTAATATATAATGCCCGACTTCTCCTGATCCTGCTTTTTGGTGTTCATTTAGCCAAAAAAAATGATTTGTCATTATTATGATAGATTTAGGGTTTGTGGGGACTGTAAACAAATTGTTGATTTTGTGCTTGATCAAAAGTCTTCTTGATGATTGATAAGCCCAAAATGTGTGATCTGTATGATACTCCGCCTTGTATGGTGTCAACCTTTGTTAAGTTAATGCCAACAGAGAAATGGATAAAGGAGTCATGGCAGAAAGTACGACAGGCCTGGGCTGCTGAATTAGGGAGGGATGTTTTGGTGAAAGTGTGGGAGGGTGCCGGTGAAAGCTAAGATAGATCTGAAGTTGCATTACATTCATCAACGGGTTGTAGGCCGTATATATTGGACTCCAGAGCAGATGAGTGTGATGGGTTTAATAGATAATGATCTATATGTTGGGGGTGTCAACAGATGAGGGGAACATTATTGCACATGCTTTGGGAATGTAAGAGAGTGACAGATTTTTGGAAGGATGTACTAGACAGAATTGATGCAGCTGTGAACATCTCCTTTCTGCGAACTTTAATGGCAGTGATTCTTCTATCAACTAAGGGAACATGTGAGAATGCATGCGAGTTTTCAAGCTGGATTGATAAAGCTTGACTGATGGCAACTAAACGGATTATGAAGGTGTGGAAGACAAGAAAGAAGCCTCAGATAGAGAATTGGCTATTGTATATGCAAACACTTTCAGGCTTTGCAAAAATCCAATTAGTAAGACAAAATCGGGAGGGAGAGTACTTAGAACAATGGGGGCCTTTTAATGATCTATATGGGTGAGTGTTGGTAGAGATACTGAAATACTAATTAATATACTGTAGTTACTTACGGGTTAGGTGTTAAGGTCCTGGGGCTGTTGTGTGGGTTGTGTTAGGTCTTGTGGTCTATGTTGTCTTCATGTGTGTTACTCTATTTATTGAAGTCTATGGGCGGGTATACATTCTGTATTTTTACTTAAATCTCTCATAGTATGTATGACAAATAGTATTGGTAATTTGGTAGTTATAACCGCTCATTTGTATTATTATTGTAATGTTTGTTGTTTAAAACAAAATAAAGAGTTTAAAAAAGAAAGTCTTGTTCTAATTCTAAAACGAAGAAACCACTTTTTTGTAAACATTTTATTGATGACTTAAACTGTATTTACACCTGGTGGCTTGCCAATCCTGGATGGACTCAATTAACTTTATACACCCCCACCCCCATTCATCATGATGTTATTCTAGCAAATACATTCTCAATGTCTTCTCTTCATTCATCAAACATAGGCTCATTAGTTATTTGTATTGATTTGGTGATTCATGTGGGCCAATCAGGAGTGGCAAATTAGAGATTATTCAGGTGATGGCGTTCACTTAAATGAGGACCAATGAGCATTGTGGCACTCGAGTCCAGACCAATGATTTGTTTTGTTAGTGAAATGTTGCCAAGAAGGAAAGAACTAAATGAAAATATAAGTTTGGCGCACTTTACTAACCCCATCACCAAACTTCTGTTAAACAATTAAGCATTGTTTTTTTATTATGTGAGAGTCACCAAGTGTGCAATATACATTATTGTCTGCTTTAATTGTGTTATGAATTAATAAAATATATTTATTTTTTATGCATTAGAGGTTGGGTTGCTCCAAAATATATGGTGTGTCTGAACAGAGAACAGTGTGATTTGAATGGTGGAAGATGAATAGAAAGCCACATTGATTTAAAGTGTCTCTTTTAGGAGCTGTGTTTGTTTGATTAGTTTAATCCCGGTTGCGCGAGACACTGGCCCAGGCCCCACCTTTTTGAGGCCTATCTCAACTATGTTTGAATGGAATGCTAACTTTTCAGTCAAAAATTGGTGGATATTTAACACTAATTTCATAACTGATAACAGACCTATCCAAAACATCGCACTATCATTATCATTAATCATAATACCTCTACATAACACATGGTATAATTACATTTCTTTCATACAAGAACAAAACTCACAAAAATAAATCTATTGATTTACTCTAATTTATCAAGCACCTTGAAGTTTTTTTATAAGGATCCCACAGACTAGGTATTTTGTATCTCCATAATGTCATCAGAGGAATCCTCTTAATGCAATAGAAGGTATCTGACATACTGGATCTCATGGCGGAAGAGACAGTTCCTTTTGGATTTCCTAACCAGGGCTTGGCACTCTTAAGCTGTTTCTAAGCAATGTCCAGACAGCTTTGCAGCCACTGTAGAAAAACAAGTCCTCAAGCAGATCTGACGCTTGCTGGTGGAGACGTTTGGACTCTTCAGGGGATGAGGTCAGGTTCAGAGTTCCCTGACCTTGGGAACGCTCTTTATGTCCTGCTCTTGCTTTGGACCAGGTCTACCCTCTTCATGGCCACAGCATGTGCTTATACTTCCACCCTCTCTGGGCTCCACCTCTTCTTACCCCTAACTCAGTTACCCCCTTCCTGGGATTCTCCTCCTCCTTTCATCCTCCTGCCTCGTTCTGACTTTTCGCCTCTACCCCCTACTAATTCAGTGCCTCCTCTACAAATCCTCCTCCAGCTGCCTCTTGTTTGTCTACCACCTCCTCTTGATCCCGACCACCTTTTTTCCTTTGTGCATCATAACCTGCCTCCATCTTCAACCACTCCCTTCTGATCTCCTCCAACAACTCTCCACACTATATTCGGTTAATCTCTAGCTTCTGATCGTTTCCAACCTCTGAGTAATCCCCCCCCCTTCTCCAACATATCTCAATCTCCTACTTTGTATCTTTCGCAAACTCCTCCTGTAACTCTCAAACATCCGCCACCAAATCTGTAGCCTCCTCCTTCTGATCATTCTCACTTTTTCCCATGGTGTAATTAACTCCTCCAATGATTTCTTCCCCTCTAGCTCCTTACTCTTCCACCTTTTCTACTTTCTATACTTGTAGTCTCGTCTCCAGTCTCCAAAGTCATTGTTATCCCTAACACAGTTTCTCCCATATACTCAGTTAATCTCCAACTTCTGATATAAATCTCTCCAAACACTTTCCTCCCACAAATTCAACAACATACACTCTCACTGGGGTTCGGTCTCCTTTTATAGTGTCTTAACCTCTTCTCTGAGCTGGCCTTCAGAGTCATGGCTGATGCTTCAGGAGTGGACTCCACTGCGACTGGCTGATGTTGCTATGTTCCTGTGACTCACCTGGAGTGTGCCCACTGGCATAGAGCCAATGAGAGGTGCATTTACAGCTTCACTATGCTGTCCTGCCACACCTGCCTACCTATTCCTTGTGTCTCACACACCTGTTGTGATGCAGTGAATCCTAGTTCCTTCCTGGGTCTTCCTGGCCACTGAATTTTACTCTGACCGTGGGAAGTGTGGTAGGTGATTTTACTTTGTGTTTTCAGCATTTTTAGTGGATCCACGGATCCAGCCATTGATCCACAAATACTGAGACATTGGAAACATGGCGTTTTCCTGCTCTGGAGGCCTGCAGATCCCATCTCGGGTGCGTGTATTCCGGAAACCTTGAATTTACTGATGGGGAGTTTCCTGTATCAGCTTCTGATACTCTGCATGGTTAAAGGTTAAGTTAGTGTGAATCTTAAAGTGTCCAGTTCCCCTTTTAGAGTGGGGAAGAGGTTGTCCTCTTCCCACTTCCCTATCCTGGGTATAGTCTTACAAGTGTGGATACTTGAAGGTAATATGGTTGGTACACATTTGGTCTAGAAACCTATTCAGAGACGAGATGCGTTCTGGTAGATTAGTGGCACACTTACTGTTCCCTGCTATACTGTTAGGCCGCACTATGGTGTCTCAGAATACCTCACCACAGACCTCCTCCCGGGCCACCATCCTGCAGCGCAGGGGTGTGGCCCTATCCTCTAGGGCCACTGCGCGGCTGGATTACAGCCTCAAGCAGGGGACATTGTCACATTCCTTACTACAAAATTAAGTTAAATATTATGCAGGCTCCAACAAAGCTTTAAACTCCTAGCATCATTCCTTAAACATAAGAAAGGAAAATAAAACATTATTTCTATTTTGGATTACAAGTAGATAGGGATCACAGTCCCAAATTGTAAGGTAGCCATCTGACGCGTCTACGTCCCAAGGTGAGTGACCCCTCGTATGGACCTTTGTATTCCCCAGGGCATGGGGTATGCTTCTCATATGGATATCCATGAAGTGGGTGAAGGCAGGAGTCCCATTCCTAAAGACCCACACCCTCTCTAATGGTTTGTTATGCTGCAATACACCCTTGAAATGAGTGCAGAAGAGAAGACTCAGCTACCGCCTCTTTCAGTCGTCATGCTGCCGCTAGCGGGAACCAATATTTTTGCCAAATGAGACTTGAAAGGGAGAAACAAGTTTAATCTGCACTCACCGGATAGATGTCAAAAGGTATCTAGCCAATTCATCTAAACGCATTCCATCTAATGTCATTCCATCAAAATCTTTCCATCTAAAAAATGTCCATCTAATGCATGTTTTTGGGGGGTAAATGCTTAATTTTTGTTCAGGTACATTTTAAAGGGTAAACAAACAGGGGGCAAAAGAAAAAAGAAAAAAAAAGCATTAGATGGAAATTTTTTTGATGGAAATATTTCGATGGAATGGCATCAGATGCAATGGTTTTAGATGAAATGACCATAAACCTGTCAAAAGGCTGCAGAACAACTAGACAGACAGGCCCACCAAGGGGGGATTGTTGCTGCACCTAACTTCAAACTGGCAGACAGGTCATTTTTGTCCTTGGCCGGCACTGCACAACCTCCAATTGCCAAACATTACAATAGGTAACAATCGGGCACAGTGACAGGGAAAACACCTGGCAAGAAGTGACTGGAAAAGCTAAATAAGCTACAAGGACATAGCTATTGGTTCATTATTTTCAAGCACATTATATTGTAACAAAAACAGTCAAGGGGTTGTGGCAGGCTATTTAAGACTGTCAGTATGTTCCCAAAACTGAGACCAGACAACAAAGTATATTTCAAGTATTGTGACGGACAACTTCTATCAGATGACGTAAACCTTACCAGGGATTTCCATGAATTGTAATCTTCAGGGTTCGAAGCTGCTTGGAGCTATTTAGCCCGTGGCTCTATCCATGTAGAGCCTGGTTAGCTTGACACCAACAGCTACCAGGAGTTACCTTTGTCTCCTGAGGCCATCTGGTGCCGTGCAATCATGCCCATGTGACATTAACTTTTGTGGATTTTTGAATGTCAATAAAGAAACAGACTTATATGGAAGACATTTAAGGCATCATGGATTGTATATAATGGACAAAAAGTTCAAGTTTGCATCTCACGTCAAGGCATACACTCGTTTTCCAAATTGATCAGCAGAGTTTCCTAATTAAACTTTCATTGATTAGCAAACAAACATGTGATTAGCAATTTTGTACAATTGATTTTAATGTCACCAGAGGTTATGCATACCCAAGACATACAATGTGCAACAATACAGCATGTTTTGTGTTTTGGAAATAAGCCACCACTAGTCATAAGATTAATGTCTTTAACATGCAAAGTTTACCTGCATTAAAGGACACAACTCACCCACCCCATCCCCCCGATAGAATACATTTGCTATAAAGGCTCTGACAACATTTTGAGTTCAAGGCTTTGTGCAGCTGGGCGCAGTCAGGGTTGTGTAGAGCAATAGCCACCTATGCTTTGAGCCTGTCTCATCATGTGAAGAGAAGATTACAAGTTTCATAAATCAAAAAGTTCAATGTTAGAGGAAAGTTAGATTTGGAGACTGAGGCCCTCATCACGAGTTGGGCGGTAACGCCGGCTCTATTAGCCCTACCGCCAAACCCCCCAGCGCTATTAGCGCCGGATCACGGGTTTGGCGGAACAGTTATTGCCCATTCCCCATTGGGCCCATTTGGGAATTCCTCATTCCCCATTGGGCCCAATGGGGAAAATTTGCGCTATTACCGCCGGTGGAAAGGCGCCAAAAATCAGCTAATTTGCTGCGGATTTCCCCCCAGCTCAGAGCTGGGGGGAAATCCGCCAAAGTCATGATCTGGTGGACCCTTAAATGCTACCGCTGCATTTAAGGGTTACCGCCAAACTTGTGATGAGGCCCTGAGTGTGGTGTTGCATCAGGCAGAGCTATTTGAACATTCTGATGGGACAAGCTGGCCTTGCCTGTAATTGATATGAACTTGATTAAATATAGGGATAATGACCACTTTCAGTGGCGGGCAGGCTTGGTAACAACCCAAGCTAGGTAGGCCTGAGGGCAAATAGCCCAGCCACCGTCGAAAGTAGTATTTATTGTTATTAGTAACCCAGCTGCCAACCAGGGTGCTGATACTTTTTTCATTCATAAAGGGAAGCAGGCTTAGCATGATTCACGTGCACCTACTTCCTTTAAAAACAAACTACAAACAAATATGTCCAATGCTGAAAAGACCTATTTCCAGTACCTGGCGGCGGACTAGGAGGTGCACATGTGAGTGATGATGGAGGTGGGATGGGAGGTTTCTGGTGAGGGAATGCGCGGTCATAAGGGGAGGGACATGAGTGGGGGTGATGGGGTGATGCGGCTCGGGGCACGGGCACCAAGATGACAGTCAGGAGATAGGTGAAAGGTTCTGTTATGAAACGTGGGCAGTTGCTTGCAGATTCCTCCTGCAGTGCTACTCTGGGAGTGCTAATATATAAGACATCTAAAGATTGGATAAAGGATATGCTGCTGCAGTATTTCTGTAGATGGACAGACTGGATTGCTACTTTGTGTAAACATCTAGAAGCTTTGTTCATTCGGTATGTAAGAGCGAGGACCAATCTATAGCCAATGGCATTGCAGCGGATGGATAACTGGGCAAAAAACATGTTCTCTCATGCTTGCCAATAGGATGCCCCTTCCCCAACACCATTACATAGAGTACACAATATGAGATTTAGATGAACTAACCTGAACTGAAATGTACTGAAAAACATGGAGATAATGCAGTGTTTTATATAAGTCATTCTGTAATCATGCTTTATGTAAACAAATTACATTTTTAGGAATGGAACTGCAGGATTGACCTAAAAACGAATATAGTGAGCTTAATGAAAGTATCATCCTGATTACTGATGGTTTTCAATTATTTGAAAGAGAAACAGCTTTTCCTGACCAACACTCCCACACACATCCTTGGCACTTTTGGCGTGAGCTGTGCTTTGTTTGAGCACTTTGAGACACTTGCCTGTGTATAGGCGCTATATAAATAAACAAAACCATACCATACCAACAAGGCAAATTAAATCGACAGCTGTGTGTCAAAATGATTAGCAAACCTTCGGAATTACATAGCAAATTGCAATGGTACATTGCTTTTTTTATCCTTTGCACATAAATGTTGTATTTGCGGCACGCTATGCATTGGCTCCATGTTCTCTAGTGGTAGCTCCTACCTTCTAGGTGGTGTCCAATATCCAAGAGTTAGTTTCAACTCCTGTTCATGAAATCTTATTTTTGACCCTTGAATCTTTATACTACAGACCATACTATTTCCCACAGAAGTATTTTAGTATTTTTAAAGTATTGTCTTTAAATCCACAATTGTAAATATCAGTGAATGATGTTTCATCTCTTGAAAAGCACATTTTCTGTGATGAAATTTGGAAAGCTTGTGATGAAATTAGGAAAGCTGTGAAATATTTCAAATTAGGTAAGGATCATGGCTATGTCATGCTATGTTATGCTAGCTGAATTTATAGCATGCACGTTCACCCAAGGGCATCTTGGCGCGAGGATACACACGGCCAGGCTGCAGCAATCAGTGATTTAGCAGAACAGAACAGTTCTAAGTAAATGGCAAAAGTGCAGATGGTTCTCAGTCAGTTTAAGATAAAGTGGAAGGCTATTCCAAAGTTTAACGGCCGCCACAGAGAAGGTCTGACCACCAACTATCTGAAGGCAGAACTTAAGGACCAAGACCAGGTGCTCGCTTCCAGAACGAAGGCTCTGACAAAGAATATAAGGTTGGAACTTATCTCAGAGGAAGTCATCCCCATCCTGATAGTAGGCCCGGTGAACCAAACAGAGAGACTTGAAAGCTATGCGCTGTTCCACCAGAAGCCAGTGTAGACGACGGAGAACCGGACTGATATGGGAACCATATGGTGTCCCAGTGGCAGCCCGAGCGGCTAGGTTCTGCAACAGTTGCAACCGATAGATAAAACCTACAGGCTGAGCCAGGTAGAGAGCATTACAGAAGTCAAGCCTACTGGAGACAAGAGAAGCCACGACTAAAGGGCGAAGTGAAAATGGAAGAAAAGATAGAATCTTGCAGAGACACCTCAACAAAAAAATGCCCCGCCTGGCATACTGCACTAACCTGCAAAGTCATAGACAAGGATTCAGACAGATAAACCCCTAGGTTGTTCGCCACCGTCACTGGAACAGGGAACACACCCAACGAAGGAGGCCAGAAGGAAGGAGACCATGATAATCTTCCCATAGATTTTGCTAACACGTTTTATGATCTAATTTCCCCTCACTTACTCCAACTATATTCTCACTTCATAAACCTTGTGGAGAGTATAGGTTCCTTTGCAGTGGCTCTGTACGTTTTATTTCCTAAACCTGATAAAACATCCTTTCGAGGTTAAACGTTAATGAAAGATCCTCAGTCTTTACCAGTGTATGCACTATATCTTTCACGATAAACTGACAGTCTTAATCAAAGGCTATATCAAACGCACGTAATCTTTTTAACATCTTCACTAATGCCAACAATTCACCTGAGTTTCTGATAAAGCATGTGATCGTGTCTCTTGGGAATTAATGTTTGAAGCACTGAAATGACTAATGGACCTCATCTCATGTTAATATTTTATCCATTTCCCCACAAAACCCATTCATGTTAATTATTTGTTTTTTTTTACCAAGTTTAACTATTTGTAAAGTCACCCACCAGGTCTGCCCCGTTTCTCTAGGAGTAACGGGAGGAGTCAAGAAAGCAAAGAAGACAACGAACCCTGAGCATATTCATGCCCTAAAGAAGGTGAGGGCACGGGGAGAATCTGCGATCCGGGTGGTCGCCGGGCAATGATTATGGCACTACTCATACTCATCTCAGTCAAATCAGCGGGAGCATAACATAAAAAGTAAGAAAGTTGAATCATGATAAAGAGAGAAACCGGAATACAATAACTATTGAGAGAGAAACTAAAACTAAGAGACAAAAGCCTGGGGGAAAATGTGAAGTACTATGCATGTCAAAAAGCCAGGGAGGCTATCAAGATAAAGAATACAGAGAAGAGACGAAAACCCCAAGAAGGAGGGTTGTAGAGGCTGGATATCACTACCCTGGCAAAAGGGGAACCTAAATAAAAGAGAATGCAAAGAGTTGAAATATAAAGAAACTCCTAGAGTTAGTATAAGACAAGAAAGACTATCCAGGAAAGAAGTGAATTATAATCTCATGGAAAACCAATCCCATCTGGGAGACCAAAGTTATGCAAAACCCATTAATACGTATCAAAGTATTCATCCACAGTCAAACAAACCAACTTTTGAGAAGAAACAAGAGTATAATAAAATCTTGAAAATGTTTCACAAACTGATTAAAGAAGTCACAAAAGACTATTTAAAAATCACCTATTAAGAAGAACCAGGAAGAAGCAATGTGTAAGAAGCAAATCCCAGGAGAAGGGAGCCATTCTCCTGTCTATGGTTAGAATAGTGGTAGGGTCAGTTACACTTAGTTTGGACTGTGCACATATTATTTTGGACATTCACAGATGACTGACGAGCACCTTTGATAGGTAGGGAACACCCCATAGTAATAGGGAAAGTTAGGCCATATATTTATTCTTTATTAAACCCATCTTTGAAATGTCCTCAGTGTGTCCACGGCCTTATTCTGACCTGCCACAGCACCTTTCACACGTCTCTTGATGTACATTCTCGGACCCTTCACAGTCCTAGTTATGCTGAGGCTATTCTCTCGGCCCCAAGGCAAAGATCCACTGTCTCTTTCTATCACCCACCTCTAGACTGTGCCTGGACTACTGTGGTCCCCTGTAACCTCCCTCTCTTTAAAATCTGATGGGCTAGAAATGTCTTCTCTCCAATTCGTAAAATGGCCTCTCTCTATCCCCCTGTGTAGCCACTCAGACTCCTGCTCTCTGGCCTGATTGCATCTCCGTTCCTCCTGCAGCCTACACATATCTCTCTGTGAATGGTATCTCTCCAGCTCGTCAATACAAATCTCTTATAAGCTTGTGGCTCCTGTCTATCCTTCGCAACAATACCCTCCAACTTTACCTTTCTTTTGACTCCTCTCCTTCTCAGAAAAATTCCCCTGCTGGGTATCTCCCTCCTTCTTCCTCCTCAAAGCGAGGTATGTTTCCTCCTTCACCAAACCAGTATCTGCCTCTTTCTCCAAGATGTTTCCCCCTCCTTCCTCTCTCTCACAATATCTCTTCCAAGTGTCGTTTCTTTCTTGCACAATATCTCTCTCTTCCTCTTCCCAGATGGTACTCCTTGCATCACAAGGTGATATCCCTCTTCCTCTGCTCCCACAAATATCACTCTTTTCTAGCAAAACCAAACCTCACTCTCCAGTAACCTCACCATCTGTCTCCAGCAAGCCAAAATCTCTCTTCTGCAGCATACTCTTCATACTGTTCCCCTTCTCTAATGGCACATCTCCTCCTCCTATGATATCTCCCTTCTGTCTATGCACACGCCTCCATTCCTACCACACATATTGTCTCCTCATTTCTGGCTCTGCTGCCGTGTTCTCCTCACTCAAGGTCTGCTCAGGGTCTGCTGCTCTTCTTCTGACAGCTCTCCCACAGATTGACCATGACTGACTGGGTTGGGTGGCTTTTAATGCCAAGTCTGATCTCTCCTCTCCTAGGGTAGTGCTGATGGAAATTGGTTGCACCTGGGTCATGTGGGCTGGTCTATTTTGTGATTTAGTAATGGGCTAAGTGTGGGCAGGAAGGCGCTAGGCCTACATTTATTTGGAGACCTGAGGCCCTTTTAGATTTTAGATCTTGCCTGCAGATGCGATAGGACTCCTTCCTGCTCTGAGCCTATATTTTACTGTAAGAAAACCCTCTGGTAAGCCTGCTGGGAATCTGTCGGATCTATGTGATGATCTTGGCACAAAAATACTGAATTTTCTTTTTCTGTTCGCACATTTCCACAGAATTATATGTGGGGGGAGACCCCCTGCACCCCCCATGTTCCCCATTCATTATTTATCACCCTAACCATCCCACATATAATTGCATGGAAATGCAGTTAAAAATACGGCATTTTCGGCCTCTGCCACAAAATTATGGGGTGATACCAATCAGTCTGGTACATTTCCATTTTTTTCGTGGTGGGGCAGTTGAAACTTGCAACCCCAGTCACATTCACTGGAGTAGGAGAATGTGTTTTTTTGTTTATTTTGGTCTCCTCGTGTACAACAAAAATACATTTCCCTTTGCGTTTTAGTGTGTATCTGCAGGGACTCCCTGCTTTGCATAAGCATGCCATATAACAGGAAATGTTTCTCTCAGCATTTGTGCTAAATGAGAACATGTATTTCTCTGTCTGTTGATGACTGAAATGTTGCGAGCTTGTTTCCTTAAAGGACAAGGCTTGACTTGCCTATGCTGGGTATTTGGGTCTGGCTAGAGGCATCTTCAGGCTCCCTCCACACTGTGCTATTAGCGCCATGACTAGCACCAATACCGGTACCGCCACCGACTTGGTGGTATGGGGACTTACCGGTCTATTCCGACCATTGCGGGACCGGTAAGTCCCCATTTGAAATGCCATTCCCATTTGAGCGCCCATAGGGCTCAATGGGAAGGGGGAAGGCGTCAATAACAGTACCGTAAATTGCGGTACCGTTATTAACCCCAGTATCCCTTTGCGGGTCCCATCCTTAACGCCTGGTAAAACCAGGCATTAAGGGAGGGACTCGCAAAAGGACCTCGGAATAGGGCGCAAAGGGATTACCGGCACCAGTGTCATTACCGGTGCCCGGTATCCCTTTGCGCCCAGGTCGTAATGACCCCCAAACTGTGATTGGACCCTACCAAAATGTTTGAAACCTGTTCCTCCTAGCCTCTTTTCTTTTGTAGTTGATCGGCTATTTCAAATGGATCTAGGTCATGTGACTTCTGCCATGCCACCTGCCAATCACTGCTGATGTTTTGGTCTTCTTTTTGTCTGCCCGCTCCTTTCTTTCCATTCTTAAGCTGCCTCCCATCCTTTTTATTTTTCAGTTAGTCAGCTTGTGCAAGTATAACTATACCCCGTGGCCTCTGCCCCACCCATCTCCTAATCTATGCTCAACATTCAGTGCTCATTTTGATGCTGTTTCGGTCTGCCCTGCCCATTCTTTACCTTCTTAATTCTTAGATATCAGAGTACCTCTCACCAGGGTGTCCAAAGAAAAGGTCAGGTGAATTAAAAGGGCGTTTCTTGTTTGGTCCTGTTAGCACTTGCAAAGGGCTTGATCCACACATCGTAAAAGGCTATCAGCATGTGCATCACACCTCGCTTACCCTTTCCTATCCCTGATATCACTCACATATGCAAACACAGTCCGCACCCTGTTACCACGTAACACCAACCCACAGAACTTCATCCACATTCCACTCATCACCACCCACACGCCACCCCCAACACAAACATGCAACCTCATGTTCATAAGTGCTCACTCTGCATGATTGCATGCAGCATACATTGTTGACCTCATCACTGCTCACAAGCTAGCCACAGTATTTAAAATAGAGACATTGATGCTACCTGCACATATATGGGATGTCCTCAGGCCCACATGGGCTAGAGCATCTAACAGAAAGACTCATGGAAAGCTGGCTATCATTCTCAAGACCTCATGAGCCTGCATCCTGCATCCTGCCTGCATTCATCCCCACTTAGCACTTCCTACTCACCCATGATCAGAAGCTACCTTCCATCTGGTCTGCTGACCACCCCAACCAATATGGCCTTTCTCAATGAAATCACAGCTCTCATCAAAAACACAACTCTGAGACCTCAGCCTGCCAAGAGCCACATCACCTAGAAAATCAGGAAGGCTCTGCTTGAATGGCTTGACAACGTGGAAATCAAACAACTCATCACAGAAGCAACCCACAACAAACCTGGTGTTCAATACCTATCCAACCATTGTATGTCTCCCCCCTACCTTTGGAATGGACAGACCACTCCCCCACATGGGGCAACCTAAACCAACCAAGGGACCCCACTGCTCTTTCAAGAACCTCCCCATGGACACTCTCATCACCTTGGCTACCACACCAAGCCTATTGGAGCATGTCAATGTCCAGCTCAGCACACAAAAATACACCCTGAGACCACAACACCCATTAACCATGTATGCTTAGATTAAATAAACACATGCCCTTCACACTGTAGCACCTGCAGAACACATCAATAGGAAGCACATCATATGTAAACAAGGAAAATGCTGTACAAAATCCCACTAACTAGAAGATCTCATCACCTTGAAAACACTCCATTCAGCTCAGTCATTACAGAAACCAAAACAAAATAATGCATAGCAACCATCATGGAAGCATCCAACAAGAGCAGAATAATTCTCTATGCTGTAAAGCACCACATCAACCCCCTGACAGGCTCTGCAATACTGCACTCCACTGTCAAATACAGTGCAACCAACAACTTCTTCACAGACTAGAGGCCTCATTACAACTATGCCAGTCCAGAAACAATGGGAACCGCATATTACAGGTCTGCTTACCGGAGCCACCGTGCTCGACAGGTCTGACCCTGCTGGACACAACAGTCATGGTAAGCAGACCGCCATGGAAGCACTGGCACAGTTATTAACGGTGCCGGTGCTTCCGTGTTCCCCACTCCCAGAGTCCTATCATAGAGTCCAATGGGACTCTATGGGAATGGGGAACAACATTTTACTGGAGCCTGACTTCCCAGACCACCGGAGTTGTAATGCCCCGCTGTTTCCGGCAAGCCAGGTGCAAGTAAAATGCCGGTTTTACCAGCACAGACTTGTAATGAGGCCCTTGGTTGATATGGTAAGGAAACACGTTGACAGCTTCAAACACTCGACTGTCATCAGACCCATACCAGCCCGCAGCATGTCAAGATGAACTGAATTCAGGACTTTTACTGTAGAGCATGTTAGGGTGCAGAAGTACGAGTCTGACACAGCGGTGGCATGTTTGTTGGCAAAAACGTTTATTTATATATAAAAATAAAGAAAAGGAAAACCTATCTGGTCCTATTTCTAAAATGGGTTGCCCTACTTCAACAAAAAGACTGAGGACTCTGTCAGGATGACCAATAAAGTAAAATGGCAATTGTCCTGCGTCCAAACCTATTTCCATCCCTTACACTCTAGATTAACTACGAACAACTGGGTGTCTTCTTGATCCAGAAGGAGGCTTCTCTCTTTCTGGATGCCACCACCAATGTTCAGCTCTTCACAAGAAAACACAATGAGTGGTTCTTTAAGATCAATGTTCTTGATGTTGGACATTCTTTCAAATGTATCCAAAAACACAACAGCATTAGCAGGGAATTGCCTTCCCTAATCTTCTCTTTCCCTGTTTATCTTGTTTTACAAAAATCCCAGTTCCCAAGTATCAGGGGGAGTCTCTTCCCTTGTTCTTTCTCCAGTTCACAAATGTAACACCAAGTCTGGTTCACTATCCTGCCAGACTTGACTGTAGCTCTTAGTGTTCCAGAAAATGATCCTTCTTTTGGCAATGGGTCCTCAACACTTTATCTTCACTTCTTGCACCTCTCTCTCTCTCTCTCTCTCTCTCTCTCTCTCTCTCTCTCTCCCTCTCTCTCTCTCATGTGGGTCCCAGATTCCTCAGGGATGTCTTGGGATATCCCCGACTTGTTGTGTAGCTTCTCTCTCTTTTGTGTGGATCCTGTCTTTTTATGCTGTGTCTGGAGCTTCTCAACTTGCTGTGGGTCACAGCCCTTTGGTTGCACACTTCTTCGAATTGGTGAGGGTCCCAGACCCTTTGCACAAGTTTATCGCATGTCATACCCAGGCTTAGTTCACTAACCTGCCAGGCAATGTTTCTCAAATGTTAGTTTCTTAGATTCCCCAAGTACTGGTACGAGGGGGATGGGGCTCTTTGGTGTTCCCCAACTGCCTCCTTTGTTCTCCGCTATCTCTATCACCCTGCTACAGTAACCCAGGTAGCTTTTGTTGCGTCTGGTTTCATGGAACTGCTTCTTCCTATGCTGGGCTTCTGGACACCTTTGAGTGGTCTCTGTGTCTCCTCACAGCGTTCCTCTATCTAGTTCCTCTTGGTGTGCGATTCTCAGTCCGACCGCGTGATCCGACTCTCGGTTGCTCCCGGACCTCCAATTCTCCAACCTGGAAGACACGGAACACAGCGTCTGTTTGGTGAGCCTCTGTCACCCTTTCCTGTTCTCCGCAGTGAGTCTCCAGAGGGCTCTTGGTTCCTCCAGGGAGGATATGACCAAGTAAACAGTCCTTCTTCCCATTTTATGTTCATGTCTGACTCTAGTTGACTGTACCACGCATGTTGATTCCATTGTGTTTTTTTTTCCTCCTTGGTTGATATTCTTTGTGCCAGTAGGTAACGGCACTTCACTTGGGTAGCCCTCACTCTTTCTCATACCAGTATGGTCTGTGTGGATGAGGTTTTCTACCCTACTGTGATACATAGATAGGTGAGGAACCACAGATGACTGAGTGGGCTGAGAGGAAAGAGGGGAGAGAGATAGAGGGGGTGCCCACCGTGTTACCTCAAGGCAGTCATCACTGGTCCCATAGGGAGTTCCCCTCCCCATGAGATCCACCTGCTGAGTACCACCCCCAGGGGGTCAATTGGGTAGCGGCCTCACCTCCCTTAGCTTCATGGGAAGGGACTCCCCCCATGGGAGCCGTGACAATACCCTGGGATTCATCATATACCCTTATCCTCATGCAGCTGGCTTCTCAACCTGGTAAAGGAAATCAGGACAGGAAATAAACAAAATATCCCTATTGCTTACCTTTGCGATTTTCTACGCTAGAACATAAGGGTTGCAGATCGAGAAACCAGCACATGATTCAGGAATTTGTATCTTCTCTTAAATTAAGCCACATAAGGTCCGTGATTAAAGTAAACGTTCTCCCCGTGAGGTAATATTTTAAGTATCCCACTGTTCCTTTTGTTGCCAGGGCCTCGAGTTCTATTGTGGCATAGTATTGGTCTCTGGGAAACAGTTTTTGACTAATATACATCACCAGATGTTCTTTTCCCAAATATATGTCTGTGAAAGAACCGCTCCTAAGCCTAGCCTGGATGCGTCAGTTTTGAGTACAAACTCTTTATTAAAGTTAGGGACCTTGAGAACTGGCTCACTGTATAGTATGGTTTTAAGGGTATCAAAGTAGCTTTGTTATTCCTTTCCCCACTTTATCTTCTGAGGTTCAGCATTTTTCAGTTTATTGGTCAAACGGGCCGTGATAGATGAAACATTGGGAATATATCTTCGGTAGTATCCTACCAGTCTCAAAATAGCCCTTAGATCTTGTTTGATTTTTGGTACAGTGGTTTCTTTTATGGCTCTGACTTTTTCTACTTGCAGTTGGACCAGTCCGTTACCCACAATGAATCCCAAATACTACACGGCTGACACTTCATTGAGTTGGCTGTCAATCGGTCCTATTGCAGCTGCGCTTTGGTGATTTTATATAAATGTGCTATATGCTCCTCCCAGATTTTACTATGGATGATGATATCATCCAAATAGGTCCCACAGAAGCTAGAATAAGGTCTTAGTACTCGGTCCATTAGCCTTTGGGAGGATGCTGGTGCACCATAAAGGACAAATGGGATTACCTTAAATTGAAATAGTCCTCTAAGGGTGGAGTGTTAGACTCACCACCGTGCAGACTGGCCGGGGCGTTGGCTCAGGACCAGACGAGAGCTGTTCAATGAGTCCAGAATCTTCAGTCACTGCTGGTGTTATTCCCAGAAGGGAAAATACCCAGACCGGACCCCCTCTCACTGAGGGAACTCTTTTTGGTAATGGGCCTTCCCGCTGTTTTATATAACAGCCAAGGTGGCAAATTACCCAAAAGAGCAGGGATACCCACACCGCTTTCACCAAGCTGTAAAGAAAGGACAAAATATTAGAACAAAAATGGAGGAAGGAATGTAATACAGATCTGCTGCTAGGACAAGTACCTGAAATACAGGTGATAGGTGATTGGTAGTATCTAGGAGAAACAGAATGGAGATTTATATTAGCCAGGGTCAGAGAGAAAAAGCTTGCAGAGAAACAATAAGGGAAGTGCCTATTGGTACCCTCTGTATGCTAAAGTAATGCCTGATATTGGTAAACAACGGCAGGATAAAATAAGAAAGAGGAAGTTTAGTATGGGGAACTCCCCGGGCGGAACAAGGGCCTTTACTAGGTACGGGTTGGTGCAATGTTTACAGCAGAGCGTTCGAATTATTGCACTGATCTTCAGATAAATTTCCAATGTAGAAAGGAATGAGGATGTTACGTATTGTCCAAGTATGTTGATGGTGCACGATCGCCAAGTATGGTATTGAAAGTAAGTGGATACAGCGGACACAGGGTGTGGAAAATTCTCAGAGAGAAAAGGTACAGTTTCAGTCTTACCAGGTGAGGAGGAGTCTCAGCCAATCAGGATAGCTGATCGGGCAGCGTTATGCCTTTCCGTGTGTATGCTGGGTACACAGGACTGCTTAGCTCGAAGACGGGATTCGTGCTGGGCAGGTAGGATGGCGGGCGGGAGGTCGCCTTGAAGAACTCCAGGAAGTGGATCGCTGGATCGTAGTCGGACGATCCGGGTCTGAAGTCAACAAGTCAAAAGCCAGGTAAACAAGGAGAGACGAGAAGAGTAGTCAAAAAGGATATCCGGGGTCAGTTTCACAAAGGAGTTCGGCAGTAAAGGTATAGAAGTAGTAACGCTAATCACAAGCACCTAGTCTGGCGTTACGGACACCTTTGTGGGAAGGCAAACGGGAACTGAGGGGGCGTGTTTTGCTACTTGCTGGCAATGTAGCGGTCAGCTGATCAGTCACGTGACTACGTGACAACAACCTTCTTTCCCTTGCAACCTCCAGCATTGCCAGAAGGGAGCCGTTCTCCGCCGTCTTTGCTCCTGCATAGAAGAATAAAGCAAGGGGCGTAGTGCGTATTGTACCGCAGGTGTGACAGCATCCGCCCCCAAAGATAACGGAAACCCCCTGGAGGCATGAAAGGAACGGAGAAGGTGGGAAGCGTGGATATTAGTCAATGGTTCCCATGTGCGATCTTCGGGACCGAAACACTTCCACTTTTACGAGGTAATACAAATTACCCCTAGAGATCTTAACATCCAGAATGCGCGCCACCTCAAATTCTTCTTCCCCCTCCACCTGAACAGGGTCAGGGTGCACAGGTAACCGGGAATCAGGAGGACAGTTTTTCAACAGGGAGACATGAAAAACTGGATGGACCCGCCAGTTGTAGGGTAAAGAAAGACGGACGGCAGCAGGGTTAATAACTGCCTCCACCTTGTAAGGACCCATGAAACGGGGCAGCAGTTTTTTTGCATCCAGGAATGCTTAGATGGTGCGTGGACAGCCAAACTTTCATACCCGTGCAGTACGCAGGAGCCGGGACACGATGGACATCTGCATATTTTTTTGCTCGCACCTGAGCACGTAGAAGGTGAGATCGCACATCTCGCCGAAGATGATCCAAATCCCTCACGCACGCACTGGCAGCCGGATTAGAATTTGGCAATTTGAGGTCCAAGGGTAATGAGCGTGGATGAAAACCGTACAGAGAGTAAAACAGGGATGAATTGGTGGCCGAGTGCAATGAATTATTGTATGCAAACTCAGCATGAGGCAGAGCTTGTAATCATGTATGTTGGAACTGGAGGAACAAACAGCGTAAATATTGCTCCATCGTAGCGTTGGTACGCTCTGTTTGAGCATCCGTTTGAGGATGATAATAATAAGAAAAACGATGGTCAATGAGCAAGGTAGCTGTCAAAGCTCTCCAAAAGCGAGCAGTGAACTGGGAACCCCCGTCGGTGATAACTGATGGAAGACCAAACCTCTGGAAAATGTGGGACAGAAACATATTGGCCAACACAGGAGCAGTGGGAATGCCTGCACATGGTATGAAGACTGCATATTTGGTGAAATAATCAACCACAACAAGGATTGTGTCGAAACCTTTGGTTTTGGGTAAGTCCACCACAAAGTCCATCGATATCATGTGCCATGGTTTATAAGGTACCGGAAGGGGTTGCAACAAACCCATTGGTTTAGATTTGGATGACTTACATGAGCACAGATTGCACATGATGCCAGATGATCAATAACATCTCTAGACATAGAAGGCCACCAAGACCAACGTCGAAGAGATTCAATAGTTTTCTGCTGGCCAGGATGTGCAGCATTGATGGAATCATAAGCCCATTGTAGGGCAAGAAGACGAGCCGTTCCAGGTGGGATAAAAACCTTCCCTTGGATGAAGGGCATACCGTCCACGATGTCTAAATTGAGGTCTGCAACTTCGGAGGGTTTCAAAGATACCCATTCCTCCAGGAGAGTTTGCAGTGAAGGTTGGACCGAACAACCACTGACCACATTGCTGTGTAATACAGGTATAGCTTCGCTACAGGCTGGGGACTGCTCCATGTGTAGACAAGAGAGAGCATCTGCCGCAGCTTGCATCCGAGCAGGTCTGTAAGTGATTGTAAAATGAAATTGAGAAAAGAAGAGATGCCACAAGCTTGACGAGCGGTAAGGCATTTCATCGATCGGAAAGCCAAAAGACTCAGATGATCGGATTAAACAGTGACACTATGTTTAGCTCCCAGGAAGTGGTGTCTCCACTCAACAAAGGCTTCCTTTATTGCCAACAATTCTCTCTCGGTAATGGCATAGTTCTGCTCATAAGCGGTAAGTTTGCAGGAGAAATAAGCTACGGGGTGTATGGTCCCTGAATTTGAACAGGTCTGGGACAACACTGCTCCCACAGCAAAACCTGAGGCATCCGCCTCAACAAAGAATGGCCAATCAGGATCAGGATGCTGTAGCACCGTTGCCGTGGTAAAGGCTATCTTGAGTTGTTCAAAAGCCGTCTGGGCTTCTTTGGACCTTATGAAGGGTCGTTTGGCGCTTGTTAGAGCAGTGAGCTGTGCGGCCAATGAGGAAAACAAGTGTATAAAGCGGCAGTAAAAGTTTGCAAAACCCAGAAAGGACTGCAAAGTTTTAACCGATGTGGGTGTAGGCCAATACAGGACTGCTTTTACTTTAGAAGAGCACATTTGTATCCCATGATCAGTGAGATCAAAACCCAGGAACTCCACTTGCGTTTCATGAAACACGCACTTCTCAGCCTTAATATACAAGTGATTATCTCGGAGGCGTTGAAGGACCGTGGAAATGTGTTGGAGGTGTTCGGGTCTTGATGATGAGTAAATCAAGATGTCGTCCAAATAGATCACTACATAGTGATCCATTATGTCACGGAATATGTCATTCATAAATGCCTGGAAAGTGGCAGGGGCATTAGAGAGGCCAAATGGCATTACTAAATATTCAAACAGTCCAAACCGCGTCTTAAAAGCGGTTTTCCACTCATCTCCACTCCTCATACGCACCAAATTATATGCCCCATGGAGGTCTAGTTTGGTAAATATCTTGGATTGCCCTAACTGATCCAGCAAAATTGAGATTAGTGGGAGGGGGGTACTGGTTTCTGACTGTCACTGTATTGAGAGCCCTGTAGTCAACACAGGGCCTGAGGTCCTCTTCCTTCTTTGGCACAAAGAAAATGGGAGAGGCAGCTGGCGATGTCGAGGGCCGAATGAAACCCATGGACAATGCCTTGTCCAAATATTCCTTGAGTGCAGCATCCTCCTTAAGGGATAACGAATACACCCTGCCTGAAGGAATCTTGGCCCCTGGACCAGCTCAATTGGGCAGTCATAGGCTTGATGCGGAGGTAGGGTTTCTGCCAAATTTTTATCAAATACATCAGAGAAATCTGAATACTCCGGAGGTATTGCTGCACTAGGTTCTGTGGAGATGGCCCCTATAGATGGAGTGATGGTGGCCAAAGCATGACCCGGATTAGGCATCAAAATACTATGAATAAGTAGACACTGACCGTTACAGAACGGCAAAGGAAACTGAATAGTACCCAGAGGCCAATCAATCACAGGGTTATGAAGCTGTAGCCAGGGTATCCCCAAAATGATTCTGTAGGCTGGAGCCTTGATAACGTCAAAAGTGATCTCCTCAGTATGGCCATCAGTAGTACACATTGTGAGTGGCACCGTATGTTGAGTAAGCAGACCCGAAACTAAAGCGGAACCATCCACTGCACTGACCATCTCAGGTTGAGATTTGTTGATGAGGGCAATGCCTGAGGATGTTGCAAACTTTTGATCGACGTAATTTCCTGTGGCTCCGGAATCGATAATGGCCGAGGCAGGAAAAGACACCCCATCTGCTGTCGAAAAGTTTACCTGAAGACTGAATAATGATGGTGGGCTGGCTATGATAGAGTCCAAAACAAGTTTTCCCGACAAAGGGACTCTTTCTATTGTCTGGATTTGGTGTTTCCCGCCTTCTTTTTTGGTTTCTTATTGCAATCAGGTAACAAATGATCCGAGGACCCACAGTACATACAAAGATTGTTTTTCCTGCAGTGTTCTTGTTGAGCTGGGTAAGGGGTCCTCTAATGGTCCCAATTTGCATGGGTTCAGGTGCCGGGGAAGAGACTGCGGGATCTTCTGCAACCAATGGAGGAAGAGCCGGGCGTTTCTCACCCTTCCTTTCTGCCCTACGGGCATCAATTTGGAGTACCAAATTCAAAGGTTCACTGTAGTCCGTGGGTACTACAGGAACCGTGGATAACGTGTCTTTTAGCTCTTCTGAAAGACCTTGGTAGAAGACTGCTGTTTCTTTGTCCTCAGGGCAATCTGTTTCAGCGGCGAGCTGATTGAAATGGGCTAGGTAGGAGATCAAGGAGGAAGTACTTTGTTCGAGTTTAATGAGCTCTAGATCAGAGGCTTGAGTAGTGTATCAAGTATCAAAGACTCGACTCATGGCGGAAAGAAGGGCGTCACAATCATATAGCACATTGCTATTGGACTCCAACAGAGGATTGGCCCAAGAGGATGCAGTACCTCCCAAATGTGATAAAACAAAGGCAGCCTTGGTGGTGGAAGTGGGGAAGGACGCAGGTCGACACAAATAGTGTAGTTTGCACTGATTAACAAACGTGCGATACTGCTTAGGATCCCCCATAAACCGTTCAGGTGGGGCAAAAGGAAATTGGGTAGAGACCACTATCGGTGGCGGTTCTTGCCGGGAGCAGGAAAACCAGAATTTGAGGCAGAAGCACCTGCTGCCCCAGAGACTTGTGGCTCATGGGGGTTCACCATTTGCTGGAGGGTATTGATTCTTTGTTTTAGGTTTTCTTGTGCTGAGATCATGTCTGACCTAAGTTCAGTAACCATCTGCATAAGCTGTGCCAATGATTCAGTGGGATCCATTGGCTTTCTTTCTTCAAGGCTTCTGATTCTGTTAGACTCACCACCGTGCAGACTGGCCGGGCGTTGGCTCAGGACCAGACGAGAGCTGTTCAATGAGTCCAGAATCTTCAGTCACTGCTGGTGTTATTCCCAGAAGGGAAAATACCCAGACCGGACCCCCTCTCACTGAGGGAACTCTTTTTGGTAATGGACCTTCCAGCTGTTTTAGATAACAGCCAAGATGGTAAATTACCCAAAAGAGCGGGGATACCCACACCGCTTTCACCAAGCTGTAAAGAAAGGACAAAATATTTGAACAAAAATGGAGGAAGGAATGTAATGCAGATCTGCCGCTAGGACCAGTACCTGAAATACAGGTGATAAGTGATTGGTAGTATCTATGAGAAAGAGAATGGAGATTTATATTAGCCAGGGTCAGAGAGAAAAGGCTTGCAGAGAAACAATAAGGGAAGTGCCTATTCTTACCCTCTGTATGCTAAAGTAATGCCTAGATATTGGTAAACAACGGCAGGATAAAATAAGAAAGAGGAAGCTTAGTATGGGGAACTCCCCAGGTGGAACGAGGGCCGATACTAGGTACGGGTTGGTGCAATGTTTACAGCAGAGCGTTCAAATTATTGCACTAATCTTCAGATAAGTTTCCAACGTAGAAAGAAATGAGGATGGTACATATTGTCCAAGTATGTTGATGGTGCACGATCACCAAGTATGGTACTGAAAGTAAGTGGATACAGCAGACACAGGGTGTGGAGAATTCTCAGAGAGAAAAGGTACAGTTTAAGTCTTACTAGGTGAGGAGGAGTCTCAGCCAATCAGGATCGCTGATCGGGCAGGGTTATGACTTTCCGTGTGTATGCTGGGTACACGGGACTGCTTAGCTCGAAGACGGGATTTGTGCTGGGCAGGTAGGACGGCGGGCGGGAGGTCGCCTTGAAGAACTCCAGGAAGTGGAGCACTGAATCGTAGTCAGACGGTCCGGGTCTTAAGCCAACGAGTCAAAAGCCAGGTAAACAAGGAGAGACGAGAAGAGTAGTCAAAAAGGATATCCAAGGTCAGTTTCACAAAGGAGTTCGGCAGTAAAGGTATGGACGTTGTAAAGCTAATCAGAAGCACCTAGTCTGGCGTTACGGACACCTTTATGGGAAGGCGAACAGGAAATGAGGGGGCTTGTCGTGCTACTGGCTTGCAACGTAGCAGTCAGCTGATCAGTCACGTGACTACGTGACAACAACCTTTGTTTCCCTAGCAACCTCCAGTGTTGCCAGAAGGGAGCCGTTCTCTGCCGTCTTTGCTCCTGCATAGAAGGATAAAGCAAGAGGCGTAGTGCGGATTGTACCGCAGGTGTGACATGGAGAAAGCAGTCTTTCCTTGTCTTCATGATTTAGAGGGACCTGCCAATAGCCTTTGGTGAGATCAATTGTAGAAATATAAATGGCCGCACCCAGTCAATCAATCAGGTAATGTATCCTGGGTATGGGATAGTTGTCGAACTGGAACACAGCTTTTAATTTTTCAAAAATCGATGCATAATCTCCACAATTTATCTGTTTTAGCCACCAAGACTATTGGCAAGGGCCATGGACTCTGAGATGGCTCTATGATGTCGGCTGCTAGAATTTTCTCCACCTCTTCCAGGACTATTTCTTTTCTAGCCTCTGGGATCCTGTATGGTTTCAAATTCACCACTTTTCCAAGAGGAGTACACATGCAGTGGTAAATGCCCTTAACTCTTCCTGGTTCCTCACTGAAAACATCCGGGAACTGGTTTAAAAGGTCCTGAATGTTATGCTGTTGCGCTGGAGGAAGGTCAAATGGTATTACATTATGTTTTTCCCCTTCCTCAGTTAATAGGCAGCCCATCAATAGGGAAGAAGACTCTATCAGATCTTCCTTCCATTCTTTCACGATGTTAATATGGTAGATCTGGGACTTGAGCCTTCTATCCCATTATGATACTCAATAATTGCATAGGCCAGCCTGTTCCAAGACCTCATATGGACCATGCCACCGTTATAAGCTCTTATTTTCGGATGTAGGGAAGAGTACTAGTACCTTTTGCCCAATGGAAAAAGAGCAGGTTACAGTTTTTCGGTCATACAGCCCCTTTTGATTTTCTCCTGTCTTGGCTAGAGGAGAGTAGACTAGATCTCGGACAATCTTCATATGTTCCTTTATTCTCTGTGCTGTCTGTGATAACAGTAATGCAGCTTCCTCCCTCTCTTCCCAGGTCTCTCTGAGCCTATCCAGTACATCCCTTGGTTCACCCCCATAAAGAAGTTCAAACAGCAAAAAACCTAGGGATGTCTGGGGAATTTTTCTAACAACAAAGAGAGCCCAATGGATCATTGCATCTCTATCCCTTCCATCTGTTTTCACAAACTTTCTGAAGGCCGCTTTGAACGTCTTATTAAAACACTCAACAAGTCCATCTGTCTGGGGAGGATATACTGAAGTGCGGAGCGCCTTAATCTGAAGGATCTCCTTCACCTCGGCCATCAGTCATCAGTTTTCTCATGAAATCAGTTCCTTGATCTGTGAGGATTTCTCTAGATAAAAATATGCAGGAAAGGGATGAGGTTTTTTAGAATTTGTTGGGTTGAGCTGTTCCGCATTGAGAAGGCCTCCGGGTAACGGGTTGCATAGCCTATAATTACTAATGTATTTATTTCTGAGCCGGGATAGTGCAGGAGGATGTACAATATCTACCCCTATACAGGAGAAAGGTATATCTATGATGGACTAGGGTTGAAGGGGGACAGGAGAGGGAAGGTGTTGGGTTGTCTTCTGACACAGTGAACAAGTTGCGACAATGTTTTTTATCTCAACGAAAATTCCTTGCCAGTAGAATCTACTCTCTACCTGTCCTTGGGTCTTAGCTTTCCTTAAGTGTCCTGAGATGAAGTGTTTGTGTGTGATCTCCAAGGCTACCCTACGGTGACATTTTGGGATTACAATTTGGGATCCTACAACACCTTCCGGGATTGTGTCTCCCCTATACAATAACCCCCATCTGAGAAAAGAGAACGGAGCATCTTTCTTCCTACCTTCTTCAGACACCACCTTCTGGAAGGCTTCAGCTAATTTGGGATCATTGCGCTGAGGAAAGGTGGGGCCTGGCATGATCTCAATTTCCTCAGTCTCTGCATGTGGGGAGGATGTGTCTGTCTCGGGTTCCTCTCTTATGTTTGCTTAGCCAAATCCCTTTTCCCCTCTAATGGTTTACTCTTGGTCAGGGACTTCTTGCAGGTCAGGCAACACAATTGCATCCCAATCCCTTCCATCTGTTTTCACAAACTTTCGGAGGGCCGTTTTTAAGGTCTTATTAAAACACTCCCCTGGGATGTTGTTGGCGATCTCCTCCCCTGGGATGTTGTTTGACCACTCGTAAGTCAACAAAGCAGATGTCCGTACATCTATGCCAGAAATTACTTGGGAATTGAAAAAATTATTATTGCAACCATGTTTACATTGCTTCTTTTTCCACGAGACTAATCGTAAGTGTCATATCACATCAAAAAATCTCTATTATTCGTACGATATTTGCTGCCTAGCTGGCATGGGAATTCCAAAAAGCCATTTGGGCTTTAATGTTCACACGCATTAGCCAAGCAGACTATAGCATATAACATTATTTTTGATATGCGGTACACTGGGCTGCTTTGCCTTATTTATTTATTTATTTATTTATTCGTATTTGTAGAGTGCACAACAGCCCAGAGGCATCACGCCGCTTGTTACATAGAATGAACAACACTTAGTTACATATCATGGACATACATGCATAGTTGATGTAGACTTAGCATGCCAGGGTTGGATGCACATCAGCCCAGTGGCTTTGTGGCGCTGGTTACATAGAATGAACATCACTTAGTTACATATCATGGACATAAAGGCATAGTTGATGTGGACTTTGCATGTGAAGCCATGGCGGGTTAGTTAAAGACAGTAGTTTTGAGATTTTTTTGAAAGGCCGTGAGAGAGGTTTCTGCTCGGAGGGCCGCGGGGAGTGGATTCCATAGCTTGGGGGCTGTGTAGGGGAAACCTATGCCTCCAGCTTTGGCTCTATTAATGCGCAGTACAGATAATAGGTTAATGTAGCTTGCTCTGGTAGGCCTGCTCGAGGTGGGTATAGATATGGTGTCAGAAAGATAGGGTGGTGCTGTGTAGTTGATGCATTTATGCGTGGTTGTGAGGATTTTAAATGTGATCCGGTCTTTGACTGGGAGCCAGTGAGTTGCCTTTCTTGCTTGTGAGATGTGGTCTCTCTTAGGAATACTTAGAGCAGCTCTAAGTGAGCTATTCTGTGTGATTTGCAGACGTTTAGATTTTTTTTGAAGGTGCTGGCTAGTAGCGCGTTGCAATAATGGAGCTTAGCTCCTATTGTGGCTCTAGCTATGGAGAGGCAGTTTCCCTTGGTTAAGAAAGGTTTAATGGCATTGATGAGTTTAGTGCTTAGGGCAGAGGCGGAGACCATGGTGCTGACTTGCTTGTTCATAGACAAAGTAGCGTCAATTTGGACTCCTAAAGTTTTGACGGAGGATGAGAGTGGGATGATGCAGTCGTTGATGATGAAATTGGAGTATAGACAGTCTAGCTTTGCTAGAGCAGCCTTTTGGCCAAGAATGAGAATCTCCGTCTTGTCCCCGTTGAGACATAGGCCGCTAGTGGCCATCCAGGCTTGGTTAGTGGAGTAAATTAGCCTTAATGCTGTAGCGTTTTGGTGATAATCACCTGTTAGGGGGAGGAGTATCGTCAGCATAGTTAGTGTATGTGATCCCAAGCTTATCAAGTTTATCAAAGAGGGGCTTGGTAAAAAGATTGTATAGAGTGGGAGCTGTGCAGGATCCCTGTGGGACACCACAGTGGATGATGGTGGGAGCTGCATTAGCGGTGTTAGAGAAGACTTTCATAGCTCTTCCTTCGAGGAAGGAAGTGATCCAAGAAGCTGCTTGGTGCGGCATTCGTGAGGTGTGTGGTGAGCGTTTTGTGATCCACAAGACCGAATGCCGCTGAGAGGTCCAGGAGGAGGAGAAGGGCGGGTTTGCCACTGTCAATGATGTTGGTGATTTGGTTTTTTAGGTCTAGAAGGGCGGTTTCAGTTGCGTGCCCTTTGTGGAATCCCGACTGTCTGTTCCCTAAGATGGAGCTTGTTTCTAGGTAGAGTTGGATCTGGCAGTGCGCAGCCTTGTCTAGTAGTTTAAGAAGAAACAGGACGGTTGTTATAGGCTGGTAGTTGTTTGGCTGGGATGGGTCTAGAGTTGGCTTTTTTAAGAGGGGACACACCCAAGCCTCTTTAAGACTGGCAGGGACAATGCCTGTTCTAAAAGAGGCATTGATGAAAGCGGTCAGTAGTGGAGCAAGTGGCTCAGCACATTCCTTGATGACTTTAGGGGGGCAAATATCGCCTTTGAATTGAGATGGTTTCAGATGTCGGAGGATGTCTATAACTTCTGATTCAGAGATGTTTTTAAAGGTGAATGTGGGGTTGTTGATAATATTGTTGATGTGCCGGGTCTTGGTAGGGTGGTTTTGGTTTATTAGGGCATTGTAATGGTCTCTGATTTTATTTTGTAAAAGGTTTATTTTATTAAGCATAGCCACTTGAATGCCATTGCACCAACCTTCCTCTTTTACAATGTCATCAGTGGAGATGGGAGGATCTGTAAGTTCATTAAAGATGGAAAACAGTTCTTTGGTTTGGGAGTTTGCTTCTGTGATTCGGCGATTATATGCTTCGGATCTAGCTTTAAATATGGCATTTTTGTAATTTTTGGGCGTAGCTTTGAAGTTGTCTTTGGTGGTGTCACAAGGGTTTGCCTGCCATTTTTTGAGCGCCATGCACTTGTTATTTCATAAGGTTTGCAGGTCTTCTGTGAACCATGAGTTGGAGTGGAAGGACCTCTTTTCTTTCTTGTCTTCTAGAGGGCAACGGTATTAATTGCGTGGGTAAGGGTATCCTTAAGTATACCCGCTAGGATGTTGGGGTCTTTTGAGAATGGAGGTGCTAGACAAGGTGTATCAAGATAGGGTGGAAGGTTCTCAGCAGTTCATTTTTTAGAGCCTCTGGCTAGGGTAGCCGGTGCATAAGTGTTGTTTTTAGTGCTTGGGGCTGTAGGAATGGTGAATTGTATGCAACTATGGTCTGTCCACGGGTAGACCGTGTTGGACGTTATGGAAGCAGCACAGTTGTGGTCAACTAGCCAGTCCAGGGTGCGACCATTGGAGTGGGCCGGGGTCAAAACTTTTTGGGAGAAACCCAGGTCTGTGAGGTCCTTGGTGAGTGAGGTAGCAGCCTTGTCATTTGAGTCTTTGAACCCTAAGTTAAGGTCGCCCAGGAGTAGGGCTTTGGTTGTTTTTTTGATATTTTCACTGAGTATGTGGGTGATGTGTCCTTGGATGTCTGCTGGGAGTCCCAGGGGACGGTAGATAAGATGAATGTTAATGGTGCTTGTAGGTGAGAGTGTCAATTTAGCTGATAGGATGTCAGCGTTGCCCTCCCAGAGGTGGGTTGTAGGTCTCAGTTGTAGGGTGTTTTTGAAGATTATAGCTACCGCCCCTCCAATTTTAGAGGGTCTATCCTGTCTGAGGATAGAGTAATCTGTAGGTAAGGCTAGGGTTGTGGCCGGTCCTGAGGCCTCGTGGAGCCATGTTTCCGTAATGGCTAGAATATCTAAGTTCTGAGTTGTGATGAGGTCGTTGATTTCAAGAGCATGGGCGGTGAGAGAGCGGACATTAAACAGTGCGCATCTGTAGTGCGGTGCATGCTTAATGCTGTTTGCTAGTGCCTGTTTACCAGCTTTATGTGTATCGCTATGTGACTTGATGGTGTTGAGAGTGAGAGCTTTGGGTGGTAACTTGGTGTTAGGGTCGAGGGTGTGCAGGCCTTGGTGATGAGTGTTACATCTAGCAGGTGTGCGAGTACTAAGTCTGGAATTCCTGTGTGTTACATGTGTAGGAAAGGTGGCGATGATCATGGGTATAGTACGTGTTCTAAGTCTGCTGGCAATTGGGTATGCGCAAGGGTGAGTGCATGTTGTAGTGTGATTGTAGGTTGGGTCTGAGAGAGTCGGTCAAAGTGCAGTTAGCTAGGCTGGCGAGGTATGGCTCTCTGAAGGCAAGTAATCTAGCATAGAGAATTATAGTGTTCACAATGAGAACTGTGCCTAGTGTGCAGCAGAGTTGGAGCGTGGTGCACATATTGAGTTGAAGTGTACGAGGAGATCCCTGTTCGGCTAAGTATAACAAGATAAGTCACAGACACATAGGCAGTATTGAGCAGGAGTGGCTGACACGGGAGCAGCTAATTCAAGTAGTAAAAGTGCCTGGCAATAGTCTATTTCAAAACAGATGCAAACAGTGCGAATAGGCTATTTCAGCTCAAAGGTGGCAGTTGGAAATAGGCTATTACAAACAGAGTTAAACAGTGGGGAATGCAAAATGTGTAGAGATATCAGTTGCACAGATTGGGTAGGTGTACTAAACGTAATATACTATGATAGTATAGGAAGCTGAGTAGGCTAAGTACTGTGCGCTACCTGTCCCAAGCATAACAATGCCTCTTGGGTTGAAGCAGTGTGCTATCAGTAATGCAGTATGATAGGGAGTGCTGTGTGCAATGTATTGACCGTGGCACAGTATGGCTAAGTATGCTGAATGCAGAATACTGTAATACGTAACGTGGAAGTGAATTGTTACATGCCGTGCATTCTAATGTGGAGAGCACCTGGGGATGTTGTTTAATGTGAGGAATGCATGAGTGCGCCTCGAAGTAATATGTCATAGCTCTCAACCATTTGTCTTGCAAAGGCGGGTGAAATCACCCGATTTTGTTTCTGGCGGGTGAGACGCCCATTGGAATGAATGGGCGTGCAGGAGGCCTGTGGGTGAGTCAGCCCTTTGCAAGGCGGGTGACACCCGCCAAAAGCGGGTGAGTTGAGAGTTATGAATATGTACAGTATTCGACTCAACATTTAAGCATAACAAGAAGTGCATTTCATATCAGTAGCACGATTAGGATAAGAAAAAGCAGATGGGTAGTAAAGCAGTGACTGCGGTCGTCAGAGTTAATAGGAAGCGATAATAGGCATGAGATACGAGCACAGTTTGTACATAAATGCCGACAGGGTACTGCGTGTGCAGTGCAGAGAGACGCACCACAAGTAGGCAGTAGTGTTCAGTGTTAATGGGCCTCATTACGACCCAGGCGGTAAGTTACCGCCTGGGTCGTACCTTTACCACCATGGCGTAAACTACGTTTACGCCATGGTGGTTGGCGGATTTACCGCCCCATTCCGAGGTTGGCGGGGCGGTAAATCCCCAATCCCCATTTACCCTTCCCCATTCCCATTTTTGTCCCATAGGGCATAATGGGAGTGGGGAAAGCGTTAATTACTCCACCGTAAATTACGGTGGCGTAATTAACAACAAGGTCCCTTAGCGCCATGGATTTTAACACCTGCTAAAAGCCTACTCAACCTCTCTGCTGCCTTTGATACTGTGACCATGAAGACCTTCTCAATATCCTCACCACCACATGGGGTTCAACCGAACAGCCCTGCAGTGGTTTGCCTCCTACTTCTCCAACAGGCCAACTAATCCAGATTACCCTCTACAGATCAAAGTGCCACCCAGTGACCTACAGAGTTCAACAAGCCTCCCTCTTGTCTCCTGCCATCTCCAACCTCTACACCGATATTTTTGGGGACGTCCTCGCCAAATCCCAACATTAATATGCACCAATACGCATATGACATGTAGCTTTACCTAAATAACAACTGCATCAATGTCATCCATTGACTCAAGCACTATCTCTCATCCATACCAGGATGCCAAGTACCTACCTAAAGCTCAATCAAATAAAGACCAAATTCATTCTCCTACGAAATTCCATCAAACCTCCCCAAGTCCAGAATTTGCTGACTAATGTGATGTTTCACTTATTCATGCCTTACCTCTCAGCCAGTGCAAAACCTTTCAGTTTTACAATTGAGTGTGACCTCTCTTTCAAAGCAGACATCACAAAAAGCCCCAAGCAACATGGTACCAACTCGTTCTCCTCCATGATGTCAACGCTTTCAGGCCATTCCTGAGTTTCAGAACATTTGTTCAAGTCCTGTTATCACCCACCGGAATGTCAGCAAACCCTACTCCTTGGCCCCTCGGAGAGCCGTCCAGCAGGCTGCAATACACCTCATCACAGGACCAAGAAATATCGTCTGCAATACTTCTATACATGAGCTGCACTGGCTATCCATTCAAGATTGTATCATGTTCAGGCCAGTCTGAATCCCCTATACAGCAGCCAAATCAAATTACCACTCTACTTGACCAAGAACCTCACTGTCTATGGAAGCCAGATCACCATCAAGAGCAACTACTAGACTGGAAACAAATAAGTGCAAGGGGGAAAAGGATGTAATAGTCCTTTCCTACCATGCACCCTGTCTCTGGAACAAGTTATCAATGCAGATATTACTGACTCCCTCCCTCCTGAAGATTCTACTCATCAAAGAACCTCTTGCCAATAGCTGATCGCTCCACCCAACCTTAAATCTCCCCCTCTGGAGATCATGCCCTTGGCTACACCACCTATACATCCCAGTTCCTATGCTAACCCTGCACACTTACTTATGAAATCCTGGGTGCATCCACAATGTACAGCGGCCAATAGCTTCCCAGCTAGTTTTGTGTTTCATAAATCTCATACATATGTATATAAATGCTCAGGTTGCTGCAGGACAGCGAACAGGCCAGGCTACCAACAACATAGTGGGCAGAGGTGGATTGGAGGTTATGGGAAGGAGCTTGCTGAGAGCTGTGGCTTAAACTCTGGGAGGGGATAACTTAACACTTTTAGCCTGCTGTCGCTATATTCCAGACACTGGGATGGACCTGATTCAGAAAGAGATTTTAGAGCATGCTGAGGGTTATATCGCAGACACAGGAGGAGACCACAACAACAGAAAGAACAGAATGCCTGTTGATGGCTATATCGAAGCTACTGACGGAGAACAGAACTATGGTGAGCAGTAACCCTACTGAGGGGTATAGCTCAGACACTGGTGGAGATCAGTCAAGGAAAGAAACTGGAAAGCATGCTGAAGGTTATATGTTAATGTTAGGCCTGAGTAGAGACCAGTTTAATGAGGAGGAAACCTCCAAGGTGGGCAACCTGTGGTAGGAGGATAACAGAATCCCAGCCTGAAAAAAGGCCCTAAGCAACGAGGGAAGACGTGCTTGCTGGTAGGATTGCTATTAATGGTATTTCCATTGGCCCAGTACGATGACCCTTGGTGGTGGGTGAAAATGTCTATATCTGACATGTGCTTTAACCACGATGGAGAAATACTTGCTGGTAGGTGAAATCAAGAAGTAAGCTGGAAGCTCTATCCTGGAGACTGTGAAGCCGAGAAGCATGCCGAACACTACAACCCAGAGATGGTAAAGCCAGGACAAGAAGCAAGCTGGTCACTAATAAGAGAGTGGGGTGCTGTATCCTTGAGACTGTACACTAGAGTAAGGAACCCTAGGAAGATCTGTAATCCCATAGTTAAGCTTTTGAGACACTTTGAGTTACCTCACCTAAGCACCTTTACCAAAGTAAGATGATTGAAGCCTTGACATTTCATTGTTTGTTTAGCTTGTTCTTAGAGAGCAATATCCTGTTTTTTTCTGGTACATCCCCTTTATTTAATAGATGTGTGTTCCAAGCCCATCCTGACAAAGATAAGACACTGTTTGAACATGAGATATGTGTGTGTTTGTTCTGTTGCTTCATTATCACACGTTTCAGGAAGGGACTCTCTGATTGGTTCCAGAACTTCCTCTATTTGTATTGAGCATGTCTGGTCAGGATAGGCTAGTGGATGATGCTATTACCGCCCATATGGCTAGAATCTATTCTACTGGCTAAAATCTTTGGAAAATATCTTACAATCAAAATTGATTAACGAAATTGGCCTATCATTTTTAGGTAATTGATTGTCTTTGTTATATTTGGGAAAGAGGATCAAAAGACCTTCCGTAAAGGAACCTGATGGCTTATTGATCTTTGAAAAGAACTTGTATAAAGATTCTAGTTTTGGTGAGAGTTTAGGAGAAAAATGCGCAGACATTTTCCATAGAAAATACATTGGTCCCAGGAGCCTTGCCTTTCTTGAGGTCCTTGAAGGCTTTGATGATTTCATTAACATGAATAGGGTTAATTGGGGGATTATGTTTTAAACGATCATATAAATCATTGAAGTCGATATTAGAGTGTATGTGGTCTAAGGAATATAATTTCCCATACAAATTGGTAAAGACATTCATAATATCTGCATCGGAGGATACTACGTTGACTAACTAATTTTGAACAGCATATATTCTAGATCTTTCTTTTTTGATTTTGAGATATGAGGCTAGAGTTTTACCTGCTTTGTTAGATGACTGATGTATTTTGGATTGAAACGTTAGCACAACACTGCAAGCTTGTTCGGTCAATTCTTTATTAATAGAGAAGCGAAGAGCAAGAATCTGTCTAAGAAGAGCATCATTCGCTTCAGTATTGTATTTTTTCTCTAACACCCGCAATTGACTATGCAGAACATCTAAATCCTTTTTTGCCACCTTTTTTCTCTTTGCTCCATATGAGATAATATGCCTGGGAAGGCTGCTTTGTGAGCATCCCAATTATTGGCCGGAGAGGTGTCATCATCTTTGTTGATTTGAAAGAAGAAATGGTGAAAGTCAAGAAAGGATTTTTCAAAATTAATTTCTTAAAGTAATTAATTGTTAAATCTCCATTTGCTTATGCATTTCTGACACATCCCAATCCTAAATTAGTTATTACAGGAGAATTATCTGATATTACTGATCATTCAATAGTGGAGTCAATTATTGCATGTACTGAATGTACTAGCGATTTGGCAACACAAACCGAATCAATATGAGAAAGCGATTATGTGGAAAGGAGTGAAAGGTGAAGTCCAAATCTGTAGGGTGCGAAAACCCCCATGAGTCAACCACACCAATTGCAGCTAAACATCTTGTAAATTCAGTGTGTGCTTTGCTATTTTTAAATTGAAAGGGGGCTCTTCTATCTAGAAAAGGATTAATAATGTTATTAAAGTCCCCACACAGTACCAGATTGGGAAGTCAGATTGTAAAATCATTTCATTTAAATTACTCCAGAAGCTAGGGTAGTGATTAGTGGGCCAGTAGATATTAAGAAGCAAAGAAAAGTTGAGTGTCAGTTGATAATTTAACTAAGACCCATCTGCCTTTCGTATCTGTAGCTTTATGTAGGATCTGAGAGTTAGTGCCCTTTTTAATTAAGATTGCCACACCATCAGGTTTAGCATCTGTTGGGCTAGACCATACCTCGCCTACCGAAACGATTTTCAATTTAATGGATTCTTGCAATGATAGATGGGTATCTTGTAAGGACGCAATAGTTGGCTTAAATCTATTAATTAATGTGAGATAGAACCTTTTGAATTGAATTGAATTGAGTCATTTATAACGTGCGCCGGACAAACTGAATCGTATCTAGGCGCAGCTGCAGCCATAAGGGGACCCACTAGGGGATAAACCATCTCAAAGCAGAATCCTACCAACTTTCGCACCCACTGATTTAGCCGAATAAGTGTGTTTTCAGAACTTTTCAGAAAACCGTGAGTGTTTTTAATGCTCGCATTTTTAATGGGAGTTTGTTCCACAACTTTGCGCCATAAACTTCGGTTGCCCCTGAAAACACATTTGGAAGGGGGGCCAGCAACAGCAACTTATCACAGGAACGTAGCTGAATTGATGGTGTATACAATTTAATTTTGTCCACACGATAACTAAGGGCTGAATGATTAATACATTTAAATACCATACCAATCATTTTAAAGTCACTCCTCTCCTTCAATGCAAGCCAATGCAGGGACCGATGCAAGTCTGAAATTGGAGAGGATTTAGGAGCCCTACAGATAAGCCTAACAGCCACATTTTGGGCTATCTGCAATCTCTAGACTTGAGTAGCTGAAATACCTGGCAACAGAGCATTGCAATAGTCCAGACATGGGTTTATAAGGGTTCCCACCACTGTGCGTGATCCTTGGCTGGTATTTTGTCTCTTTATTGGATTGTCAAGACCTTTAACATTCCATGTCATACATTTGAAGGTCATAATTTAAGAAGAGATAAAGATAATCATTTAAACAATGAATACATATTTAAAACCTGTTTCCAATCAAAATACCTTCTGTATACCCAGCAGTTAGCATATACCAAAACAAAGGTATTGTCACTTAGGTTGTCAAAGGACAGTTAACATGGGAGGGAAAAACAAAAAATTAGAGCAAGCATTGCAACATTTGAAGTTACAACACAAAAACCTTGTGATGTCACGATGTTCAAGACATTCCCACCCCAGATTTATGAGAGGGTGAGATAGAGCAAAAATAAAAAGGTCAAAAGTCAGAATTGCAATGTCAAGTGCAAAAAGGGAGTGTAGGTGCATCCCATAAAGGCCGACAGAACAAGCAAAACAAGAAAACGTGCCCACACCAAATAGTTATTAAGTTTGAACGTTCCAAAGGAATAATTATTTCAGAGAAATGTCTTATTTAAATGGATCATGAGATGGACACCGAAAGAGAGAAGGAACTAGATTGTGTGACTGGTGGTACCGGTATCCATTGCCTCCTTCTTTTGTGGTCTTATGAAGTTCTTTAAATCAGCTGGATTCTCAAATTAAGAGGTCTTGCCATTAATGCTGACTTTAAAGGGGCAGGGGTGGATCAGGCCACATCTCGCATTCAATTGTTTGAGCGCAGGACTGTAGGAAAGTAGCTCTTTTCCTCACTGGGTCATAGTCTTGGGCACATCCTGTGAGATGGAAATCCTGTGACCATTCCAAATCAGATGTTCAATTCCTCTAGCCCTCTGCAAAATAAGCTGATGTTGTGTGACTCAGCTTTTTTAAACCACACGCTGTGTGCCCTTTGTATGTTAAGAGCAATGGATGAATGTAGATTCAGGATGTTAGGCAGGGGTTTCTTGAGATAGAGAGCAACACCATCCCCTTCCACTCCCTGTGGAACACCAAAAACACACAGATTATTTCTGCGATTTCTATTTTCCAAATCTTCATTTGGTTTCTGAAGAATATGTATGGATTTTTCCATGTGAGCAACGTGAGTGGCAATGTCTTCAGCCACGCTAATTCTTCTCTCATCCTCTTCAATTCTGTCTTCAAAATTCGTGTTTAATGTTAGTAGTTTCCATGAAGGGTTTGAGTGCTCTTATCTCTCAAAAAATAGTCTCCATGTTAGATTCTAATAATGTTTGAGCAGGAGGAGGGGAGTCCATTTTTGGCCTTTTTAAGGTGGCCCCCACTGGTGCTGATGTTTCTTTATTAGCATAGCTTTTAGCTTGACCTTTTAGTGAAGCAATAGTGAGAGGCAAACCAGAGCAACTAGGGATATTTATGTTACACTGAGAGCCCACAACTTGCCGCTGTTGTTGTCCAGGATAAAGGGCTGCATAACACGTCTTACGTCACCCGACGTCGCCGGCAGGTAATGCAGCGTCACTTTCTTCCCAACTCCGCTAAGTCGGGCCTCCTCGCCGCTTCAGCAGAGATCACTGAGTGGAGCTGGAAAAAGGCTCTTTTATTCGGCAGCAGGATCAAAATACCATTTAAGGCAGAACGGAAGTAAATAGACGTAATATAGCCCCTCCTGGATCTCATATATTAGCGAACGGAGCAGGAGCTCTATTTTTGCTTGCCATTTTATGTACCAGGGAGCCACACCCCCAATGGTCACTTTAAATTACATGCATGAAGCTACTGCCACAACCTATCCATGCTAGTAATGGTCACTAAATCACATGCATGAAGGCTGAATTGCTTCATCCATGTCATTTTGCATTAACTTGATTGTTTTCATTTTTTTATCTAGAGAACCAACTATAAATTGCATAGTTTCAGCACATTATATAAAACAGAATTATCAGGGACACCACCCTCAATTTTACAGGTGCTCCCTCGCTTCAGTCGGCATTAATTTGAGGAAACATTTAGAACCCTCTACTAAAAATATTCACCACCCAGCGAGGGCTTGCATGCCCATGAATCATTTAGAAATCTTTGTGCCCATTCAGGAGCTATCCGCCCCACGCCACCTTCAATCTCCGGCACCAAAAGCTGCCTCTGACACTGTGGGTAAAGTGTTGGTTTCTTGAGAAGTGGTAGGATCTGTCTGATCTTGAGGTGAAAGGGGTTTTTCAAACCTTTTTCAACCCACAATAACTTTCTTTGTGTTGTGCAAATATATTCATATGGACACCGTTGCCCCGCTACTATCCCGGAAGCACATGCAGCCTCAGCCAAGCCTGTTCTCTGCCAAGTCATGGCTTCTGGTGAGAAATTTGCAGCGGAGGTGTGGTGGAGACATAACATTTTCTAGAATCTACTAAGTCAAATGCAGCTGAGATATCTAAGAGCAGGAGAATGGCAGGCTTCATTGCATCTCTGATCTCGTCAAGCTGGTACATCAGATCCAATAGGGCCGATTGGCGTATTCTAAATATGTGGTTGGGTTCCAAGTAGTGCAGTATTTGGATGTATGCTGCTCTGTCTAAAATTTTGGAATCTGTATAATTGACTGAACAAAAAAAAAACAATGGTAGATTTGTTCGAATTTTGGCTGTATGAAAATAACGTACAGCCGAAAACCCCCGCACCCTTGTTCATTATAATGGCTTCAGGGGTTGCGGGTGTCCCCTCCGTTAAGTAAACAAAAAAACAAATTACAAAACCGGCCCCAGTTCCAATGCACGGAAGTGAAGGGAACCAGCATTGCAGAGGGATCGAGGAGTCGGGGGCACACAGCGAAGTGTGAGGCCAAAAGGTAATAAAGGGGAATGGGAGGTGCGGGTAACCAGAAACGTTTGGGAGAGTGAAAAGCAAAAGTAATTTTTGTTCAAACGACTTTCGTTTTTTTCTCCCTCGAACATTTCTGATTCAGTTAAGTCATGGACATTCAAAGTTTTCAGTAGGAAAGTGACAGTTGTGATCGGCCGGTAGTTGTTGGGGACCGAGGGGTCTAAGGAGGGTTTTTTAATCAGTGGGAGTACCCAGGTTTCCATAAGACTGGTAGGGGCTACGCTTGAGGAGAAGGAGGCATTGCTAAATCTGGTGATGAATGGGATCAAGGTGTCAAAGAAGTCCTTCATTAGGAAAGTTGGGCAAATGTCGTCTTTACACCTCGATGGCTTTAGGCTCTTAAGGATGGTTGTGGCTTAAGTTTCAGAGACCTTGCAGGAGCGAAACGCCTCAGAGTCGGTGACCTCTAGAGGTGTGACGGGTATGGCTACTTGTTGCAGGGTTTTGAGTAAGGACCGTTTGAGGAGGATTTTATTGTGTAGAGACTCCATTTTGTAAAGCAGGGCATGTTGAATGTTCGTGCACCATGCCTAGTCTTTCGTAATAGTAGCAGGGGGGCGGCAGTGGTTTCCAGCTCCCTAAATATTGAGAATATCTCTTGGGGATTGGACTTGGAATTGGTAATTCTAGAATTGTAGGATGCAGATTTCGCCAGGATGACTTGTTTATTTTGCTTGAAGGCTGTCAAGAACATGACCTGATGGGTGTCTTAAGGAGCCTTTTTCTAGTTAGATTCTGCCTGGTGTTTTTTCGCTCTAAGCTTTTGGAGGACAGGGGTAAACCAGGTGTTGATTGACTAGAGAGTTTGGCTTTGCGGGATAGTAGCGGGGCAACGGTGTCCATATGAATATATTTGCACAACACCAAGAAAGTTATTGTGGGTTGAAAAAGGTTTGAAGAACCCCTTTCACCTGAAATGTGAAAGTAAGAAAGTCCATTTGAGGCAAGTCACACATTACACAATGCCTCCTAGTAGCCATCACTGGATGTTCGCCACAACAGCAAAATTAGCCCAAATGCAAACCTTTTCTCCAGGAAATTGTCTTTGTCTTAGAGGACAGTGCTACTTTATACATAGCTTAATCAACTCAAGACAGCCATTGTGCAAGGCTGTCAGGACAACCATATACCTGTTGCCTTACTTTCCTACTTTCACATTAAAGGTAAAAGTTTTTTTTAAAAACCTTTTTAAAGCCACCATAGCTATCTTGGTGTTGTGAAAAAATGGACATGGATATCAAACTATTATACACCCTCCTATTAGCTTGTATGAGGAGAAATAGCTGACAGCCTGAAACATTACAGGGACAGGGCTGCTCACTATGCCTGTTACTATGTTGTATATTTATAGAACCATTAGCCGACCTGACAAGATCAAAACACTCTCACATGGGTATTTGCATCGCTGGTACACCTGAGGTAATCTCCATGCATACTGATGACATATTACTCTTTAGAGACCCTCACGTTAACCTAGGCCCACTAATCGTTGATGCACAACGATATGGCACACACTCTGGTCTGCGCTTAAATCAAACCAAATCTGAGATATTCCTAATCACTGTGGTAACTGCTCCTCCACTGTACACTAATATATTG
Source organism: Ambystoma mexicanum (assembly GCF_040938575.1). NCBI lineage: Eukaryota > Metazoa > Chordata > Amphibia > Caudata > Ambystomatidae > Ambystoma > Ambystoma mexicanum. The sequence goes on from NC_090926.1 coordinate 1,052,959,372, forward strand.
GAATGATCAGTGCACTAAATACAATACTGAGTTCCATGTGTTAATATCCCCGCAAAAATATCACCATACAAAAATATCGCTCTATTTTTGTGGCGATATTAAGGCATGGAACCTGTGGGGGACACCACCGCAACCCCTGCATTTTTAAAGGAGCGAAAGAGCCCCCGCAGACCCTGCTCCCAAAAACCCTGAGAGGAGGGACTACAACCCTCCGCCAGGGAGGGCCCAGCAACCTGTGATAAAAACAGAGGAAGGATTCCTCTTCGACTCCGACAAGAAAGGAGCCCAGGAGCTTCAAACCAGCCAAGTCATGAATTGGCTATGGCAGCGACCAAACCTCCGTCGGGAGGAAAGAAGACGGTGCTACTGGTCAGAGACCTCAAAGGAAACAGAGATTGTCAAGCAGAGAGGAAGGAAACCCCAAGAAAAAGAAGCAGACAAGAGCAGTTGCATGACCCCAGAGAGGTGGACCGGAGGGTCTGACAACTACGCCCAGACCGTTGAAGCCTGGAATATGTGGTGCCACGAGAGAAGCAAGTTGCAACTGGAATGAGCAAGCAAGTAATTTGGAAGCCGTGGGAAGTCTCACTACCGAAAAGAGGCCTGGTAATGCTAAACCCTGTGAAGGAAGGTAACTGAGATGATGGGAGACCTGGGAGGGATCACGGCAAAAGAGAGTGTGGCCTTCCTACTCATTGCAGTACTTGGTTAGAAGTTAAGAGTAATGAATACTTTGGTTGAACAGAAGTTAAGAAGAGTAAAGACTACTCTGGGAAGAGGCGTAGCCCGGATTGTCTAACAAGTGGGGACTGAAGCTAATGTAGTTTGGGCCCACTGCAGTGACATTAACATCTGTAAATGCCCACCCGCCTCTGCAGTGTGGGCATTTATACATTTTGGGTAGGCTTTTCCCACTCAAGCCCTACCTTGTCTAAGCCTCTGCTCTGGGACTCAATCTACCCATCACAGTAGTCGAACAGAACGTAAGAAGAGTAAGGAATGCTCTGGGACAACCTAGTCATCCCAGTAGTCGAACAGAAGTTAAGAAGAGTAACAAATACTCTGGGACTCAGTCTGGTCATCCCAGTAGTCAAACAGAAGTTAGGAAGAATAACAAATACTCTGGGACTCAGCATACTCCCAATATTCATACCGAAGTTAAGAAGAGAAGCGCGTACCCTGGGACACAGCCTACTCATCCTAGTAAGTGGCTAGAGAGTAAGAAAGGCCACATCGAAGACAGTGAATTCGAAGGAAGAGAATATGATACTCAGTGTCTAATACACCAAGAAGTGAAGAAATAGGATGATACTAAGAAAAAGAAGGATATGAAGAGGGAGTCCTTCTTCCTGGTGGAACAAGGAAGAGAAGGACTTTCAGAGACACTACAGAGAGACTTTTACCCAGGATTCCTAATGCTCACAGGGCTAAAGAGGCGAGACCGAATCAGAAAGCAAGTAGTGGGAAAGCAGCGCACTAACACAGCATCCTGTACTCTGTGCACTCTTTACCTGATACATGCACAAAAAGCATCCTGAACAGCATGCCAGGGAGATAGGAAAGATAGACACATTACAACAAAGCATTAATTGTGGCACAATGAAATCAAGGGCCACTGCATGTGCTATAGTCAAACATTTCTACACTGTACACAAACTTTTAGGCACCAGGGTTTTGTCAAGTGATCGAGGACACCGAGATGGAATGTCTTGTGATGATCGTAACAGAGGCAATGGCAGGAAAAATACATGCTATAAATGCAACTTGCAAAAAGCAAAATACATAGTCCGAAATGGATGCTTATTCTACTCTAAATGCTTTTTCAACGTTTTTGTCTGCATTATGAATTTGGGGAGTTTGAGAACAGACTAAATCACTGACTCACATCCTGAAGTGTGCCTGAAATAACATTTTAATGAGTCTAGCAATTATTGTAGAGAATTCCAGGAAGACAAATAATTCCTATGCTTTTTTATTTTGGGTCACTGCTCAGTGTTACACTTGTGGAAACCGCTGTTTTTTTTTTTAAAGAGGTCTGAACAAGAAAGCCATGCACTCCAGAAACAAAGAGCCGCATGGCGATGGCCACAGCCCAGGAGCTTCCATTTATTTTTTTCAGGTTTTTTTAGGGGTAGCAGGGAGACCGCATGGTCGCAAATAACACCCCTGGAAGAGAGGCTGGGAAATATCCCGTACAGGAATTACATCAGTTACTTGAAGATATTGCTCAACAATATTTGGGAATTACATATTAAAACCAAGGAAGTACCTCTGGGAGAAAAACATCATTTTCCTAGACATTTGCTGTTCAGAAGCTGAAGAAGCCTTTCCAAGAGGAGGGAGTCATTCTCCTGGCTCCTTGCTGTTTTTGCATAGTGGTATGGACAGAATAGCTTAGCGTTGGATGGAGGACAGACCATTTCCCTTTGAACTTCACTACAGATGGCGAGCACCTTCGTTTAGGGATAGTAGGGTATTTGTGTGCTTATTATTTAAATAAAGAAGGGTAAAATGACTAAAATGTGTCTGCCTCCTCTTTCTGACTCACCACACCAGCCAAAGGTACTGGTGCCTTTGGAAAGTCTGAGTCGGTATCATGAGGCAGGTGTGCAAACAATAACTAAATATGTGGTGGGCTACATACAAATTATGCCTTTAAAAAAGAAAAGACAATTCTAATGGATTCTTTCCTCCCACAGATTCCTCATCTATGATGTCCCTATCCCAGCGCAGCTGTTCTCTGGAACCTTTTCTGCCACCAGGTGGTGCAGCGCGGCTCTGCGTCGCCTCTATCGAAGGTCTCTATGTGCCCCACGCCAAGCATGATGTTGGGGTCAGTATATGTAGTGACTCCACGCCCCTAGTTGTTGTGACCGGAAGGGTACCCTCTGTAGACTAATCCTGCACACCTTAGGGCTCGTTTCTGGACAAGACAGAGAGAGAGGGTTCCCTGCGCTGACATGCTCCGCCATCGGTAGCAGCATGGACACCGCGGCACTGTGGGAATATATCCCACTCCCTGGGGACACCTTTCTGTCAAGGATGTATAACATCTATGACTAGGAGGGCGACCATGTCCTTTTGAGCTTGAACCAATGGGTTCTAGGGATGTGAGGGATTTCCTGGAAGAATTACGACGCTCCAATGAAGGCGTGTTTACGTGTTTAGCAGCTTTATAAAGGAAGGCGGCGAGGTTGAGGCAGTCTCCGGCAGTCTCGCTACCCTGTCTACTCTTTCTACTGTGGGAGGACCCAATAAATAACAGTGTACACCGTGGAGCGGTGAGCGGAGCTTGAGGCGAGGTTGAGGCAGTCTCCGGCAGTCTCTCTACCCTGTCTATTCTTTCTACTGTGGGAGGACCCACTAAATAACAGTGTACACCGCGGAGCGGTGAGCGGAGCTTGAGGCGAGGTTGAGGCAGTCTCCGGCAGTCTCTCTACCCTGTCTACTCTTTCTACTGTGGGAGGACCCACTAAATAACAGTGTACACCGCAGAGCGGTGAGCGGAGCTTGAGGCGAGGTTGAGGCAGTCTCAGGCAGTCCGCAGCATTACGCGGCTCACGGCCCTCCGAATGAAGCCCCGAGCACCCCGTGGGCCTTGCGAAACTTCCTTGCACGGATCTTTAACTACTACATCAAGCCCGCCGAAACCTCAATCCGAGCGCACAACAGAACAGTGCTTACTAAGAAGTAACTTCAAGTCTCAGGATACTGCGTCACAGAATCCCTTCACACAAAACTCTACAGCACAAAGAAACTTTTCAATGGCTTCCCCGATACATATATGTCGCCAAGCAAATCCCTCTCAGCCCTCCCAACCCAATTTGATTTTGAAAATCCATTTGATGGTACCCAGCGTTCGCCCTTCGCTTCCTGCTCGACACCCATGGAGCCTACGGAGCCCACGAGGTCACTATCCAGCGCAACCGAAACGCAGGCAGCAACAAGCGACATAAATTAACAAATCCCACAACAATTGAAACAAACCCTAGAACGCAGCTCTCTCAGAACGAATTCACTGAATCACCACTTTTTACCTCTACAGTTTCACCGAAACTTCTTAGCATTCCGATAAACCCAACAAACCCAGATATTCTTACCATGGAACTCCCCGTCTCCCCTGTTCGGCCGGTCGTGAACATGGAGGATTTTCGGGTCTCAATGGATCGACATAATGCTGTAGTCCCCCCGGCGCAGCAACTGCACGCCTCACTGGGATCTCCTCCCTCCGCCCCCGCCAGCGACAACACCCAGCCTGCTCAGCCTTCCTGCCAAGCCCTCACGGTGGCGAGAGGTGCGGACGATTTGACGGTTGGAGGACGGTCAGCGTCCGTCCCTGTGCTTGCAGCCTGGGTAAAGAATCGGGTGGAGGAGGATACAGTGGAAACAGTGGGTGATCACTCGGCGGCCAAGAGAGGGGAACCCACGCGTGTGGGAATGCAGCATCGCACTCCTACGACGGGAATGTGGTCTCCCGGCAGCGACCCGACCACCCAAAACAGAGTTCCACAAGCGTCTAGAGAATTGCCGCTCCTGCCAGCAAATTAAACGGCCAGCGCTACAGCGCCCCCGCAGGGGTCATTCTGCCAGCCAGAGAATATGCTGGTACCACCAGCATTAACTCTTGCCCAAATCCACGTACCAAGAGAGCAAATCACTCCAGCAATTTCGTCAAGAATCTGCAACAACAGCGACTCTACTTTAATACCACAAAAAACGCAAACAACAACAGAATCGACAAGAAGCCCAACTAAGGAGAGCACTCTAGCAAATAAGCAGTCCCGTCCAAATACACAGGAACTAAACATTGAAACCTACTCACCCTCCAAAGACCTTCCTTTGTCCAAAGCAAGTAAAACCTGCATGTCGAAAGCATCTCTCGATGACATTGATGAACTACCTGACCTATTGGTCCCTGAATCAGCAGTTCCCCAAGTTCCGGCAAAAAACTACAAACAAGATGCTCAACCCAAAAAAACACATAACCTAAAAAGAAAATACAAGAAAAAAGACACAGGAAAGCAAAATCTTCCTTGCCCTCTGCTATCTTCGGCGCTAAAAGACTTTTTCAAAAAACAATGTAAAAGAAAGTTGGATGAGGCTAACAAACTCTCAGATGCGGAAATTTTAGAAGCAATCCAGGATCTCCCACCAGCTACCAAAGCAAGAAAAACAATATGGTATGCAAAAAAACAAACAGACCCTGTGAGCCCCGTCAAAAGCAAACCTGAACTAAATAATGCATTGAAAAGAGGAAGGCACCCTACGAAAGATCAAAATGAGATAATTGTATCCCCCCCCCCAGAGAAGACACTGTAAGCGCCACGGTCGCCATCCCACAGCCGATACGTCCGCTTTCCCCTAGGTTGAGCAACAAGGGGAAAGCCGAGACTGTAGTTAACACCAAAACTCTTACACTTCCACAGGATGAAGAGCAAATTGATATATCACTCCCCCTAACCATGGAAAGCATTCCCAAAGAAAAACCGGACGATGAAATCACACTGTCCCCGCCTCTAGTCCCAGCCCACCATCAACCATTGGGGACTCAACTGACCATACAATCTCCTCCAGACCAACAAACTGGGAACCCAAAAAACCAAGATCAAATTACTCAAACAGAGGAGAGTCTATTTCAACCAGAACAACCGTTGCACTCAACTCCTCGACCATGCTCTTCTCCAAGAAACAGGAGATTAAGTGAAATAGCTCCTCCAAATTCAAAGGATTCGCCGTAAAAAAAAAACGACCTAGCAACCATGTCGGCGATAACAATAGCCTTAGCGCCATTTGGGAAACTCTACGAAAACATCGACGACTCGTTAAAGGACAGCATCACAGTAACAGCAATGATGCACACCAAGTTGATATTTGTAGAAGGTTTCATCACCGCGCTGGAACAGACCAATAAGAAGCATAAAGAATCCTGGGAACTTAAGCTATCGGTATTGGAGGAAAAACTACGACTCCTCCAAACCACAAGCCAAGAAAAAACCACCTCAGACGATAAAGAAACACAGACCACACTCCAATCACAACCCATGAAAACAGCGCCGCTTTTTGCCAACCGAAGAAACAAAACGCCCCCTCGACCAATGGTGAACACAAAAATGGCACCAGCAAAAGCCATTTCCAAATAAACCATCAGTTCCGACGACCAAACAACCATTACTGAAGCTAACTAGAAGCCCACAGCAAGATTTGAGGTCAATGCCCAAAGAATCTACAGCAGACCGACCACAGGCCGCAAAGGGTAATTCTAAAGAAGCTAGAATAGAGACCACGGACCAAGTGATTGTACTTGAAAACAATACCAATTCAGTCACCCATCCAATCCAATCTCCACGGTCTGCCGACGAATTCATCTGCCAAAGCTCATTGATTGATCTAACACAACACGAGGACTCAGTAGAAATCAGTGAGCTTGACACAGAAACAGGAGACATATCTGAAAATCAACTGGAAATTCAATCAAACTCACCAAAAGAAGCCACTGACACAATCCCACTCTCTAACGAGAGCAGAAAATCACCTAAATCAAACCAAGCGGAAGACTTGAGTATTGAACAACTTTATGAAAAACTTAACTCTACTAAATCGAATGCATCGATTAAACATTCACCTACTAAAGAAAAAAAGTCAAAAAAAGAACATCAACATGAATCCTCTTCTAGATCTAAAAATGAGATCACAGACTCAGTGCGCTTAGTCAAAATTGAACAAAAACCGTCGGAAGAATTCCACATGATCCTGAACAGAAGAACTGTCCTCAAGATCCTCAAACAGATTGATATACTTAACACCCTAAAGTCTGACGACTTCACGTTGATAGAGCCTTACCACAGAAACAAGCAAGCAAAAGCCTATCTCCACATCAAAAACTCGGCGCTCCAAGAGATCCCCCAAGAAGTCTACGCTAAAGTGGATCATGCAGGATTCATCCTTAAGGAGATCCAGAATACAAACAGCAGCAAGAGCCAGACAGTTAACTACAAAAATCTGCCAGTAACAAACTACAGATACAAGTCACAAACTGAGGATCTGTACAGATCGCGAAGACAGGGTAGAACAACGCCCCGTTGGGAGAAGCCTGTCCACCATGAACCTAGAACTTCGGGGAACTATACACCCCGAACCAACGACTCGAAATATTTTCGGGACACAAATGCAAGATTTGAAGAAAAAAGTGATTCAAGAAATAGCAAAGAGCTGAGAAAACCATCCACGTCCACCTATACATCATCAGAGCGCCATAAGGAACGAAGACCCGCATCGCCAGACCAGTATAGACGATCAAAACTGAACATAAACCAGTCTACTACCCACCCAGACCCAAAGCCAACAAAAGATACATGGTCTTGGCTGCGAGACGCCTTCACCCCAGGCCTCAAGAGATAGCAGCAAACGCGGGGAGCCTATCCGTCTCCACGGCTACCCGAAGCAAAATACGAAACTCTTCAGAACCTAAGTATATCCATAGCATCATGGAACACCAGAGGTCACACACACCTAACCAAAACTGGGAGCTATAACATAGGAGTCCATGATATCCTATGTCTACAAGAAACATGGTTAGTGAGTAAGCCTGTCCTTGATGGCTATTCCATCGAAATCTCGCCAGCTTTAAAAGGTCTGTTCGGTAGACCCTCTTCCGGCCTCCTGATAGCAATTCAGACAGGATCCAATATAATCATCAGTAAGACTATAATAGCCACATATGCTTTCTTGGCAGTGCTCATAACAACGGGCAACAACAAGTCTTCTGAAGTCTGGGCTATTATCAACGCCTACTGGAACCCACAAAAAACTTCTGCCGACAAATTCTGCGACGAAGCAGCTAACATCATCGATGAAATAATGATCAAACACAAAACATCGAATATTCTTATTTGTGGAGACCTCAACTCCAACTGCTTGAACCCGTCAGATAACACACGGGCAGCAGAAAGAGGAAAACAGTGGGTATCGCTAATGAAATCTAAAAACCTTCGGAACGCTGCAAAATCCACTAATCAAACCACCATTCCTACATGGGAGCAAGACCAATCAAAAGCTAATCTCGATTACATTTTTGTTTCAGAGAAAATCTACGCGATTATATCCTCTCTTGAAGTAATTAGAACTGAGGCTAGTGACCACAACCTGCTAAACCTCACATGCAGTATACAGCATCGGGATCAGCAATTCTACAACGTATTGGTTGAGACCAATACTCAGCTTTCTCATCTCAGCTTTCTCATCTGCGTATGACCGCAAAAGATATCAAAACTTTGGGAGATGATTATAAAACTCTTACTTCTGATATTGAAGCAAACGATGCAACATTTAAGTCTAGCTACATTCCACTGCTTCTGACATACAAAAAACCCAGAAAAGGGCTCGGAAACCTGACTAGCAACCACACCCACACTTACAATCGTAGCCTAGTGATCAGGCATCATCACCTAAGAAAACTAAAAAAAGAGGCAACGACCGCAAGCTCTTCAACGCTATGGAAATCCTATCTTCTCGAGCTGAGATCCTACAAACAATGGCTAAGAAACACCAGATCAGCACTTTATCAAGCAGATGCTGAAAACATGATCAAGACCATATCCAGCATAACAAAACGAGAATTTTGGAAATTAATCAACATCATCAAAGCTCAGCCAAATTCGCAGATGATAAATGCGGTTTCCGAAGAACGATGGATCACCCATTTTTCAAAAGTGTTTGATTGCCCTGCTTCTGCTACGGAGAAGACATCTCCTACAAAATCAAACTGGGTCGATCTCTCCGACACAGATGGTATAAGGGCAATCATCTCGAAATTGAAACTATCACGTGCTCCTGGACCAGATGGTCTAGCAAATACCGACTTAAAAGAACATCCAGAGGCCTGGTCAGCGGTCTTGAGCTTGATTTTCAAACACTGCAAAGAACGAAAGATAATACCTAGTTCCTGGAACCAAGCTATTGTTGTTCTGATCTTCAAAAAAGGCATTCGAGAAGACCCTTCCAACTATCGTCCTATTGCCTTATTAGATGTCATCAGCAAAGTCTTCGCTACCTCTCTTCTGACTCACTTCCAGAATTGGGCAAGATCTTCTCCAGCCAGAGACCCACTTCAAACGGGTTTTCAGAAAAACAGCAGTACTGCTGCCAATATAATCTTAAACATCCTAAAAGAAAAGGTTCTGCTTGGTGCTCCCCAAATCTTCCTTGCCTTCGTGGATCTATCCCAGGCCTTCGATAAAGTGGACAGACCGAAATTGTGGGCCAAATTGAAGAACTGGAACTGTCCAAGCCAAATCCTCTACCCAATTATCGCCCTGCATACCAGCAATACTGTATCAGTCAGGTTAAACCACCAAGGGCTACTGTCCAAATCCATACCATCTAATCGAGGAGTCAAACAAGGCTGTCCTCTGACCCCAGCACTCTTTATCTCCTTCCTTGGCGATTTTCAAACCTCACAAGAACTGATCAGATGCTTCCCACCGAAAATCGGAAGTACAAGGGTCGCCAGACCTCTATATGCAGACGACCTCATTATTTTAGACCACACTCAAGTGGGCCTTCAACGCCAACTAGACAACCTGGCCCGATACACCAAGGAGAACAATCTGGAGATCAACAACTCAAAACGAAGATTTTGATTCTACAGAAGCAGGGACGGAAAAAAAAGGAGCCATTGAATTGGTTCCTAGACCACTCGAAAATCGAAATCGTCTCAACATTCAAATATCTTGGAGTTGACATCGACAGTTCGAAAATCTTTAAGTATGCAGAAAACTTTGTGGTCAAAAACAAAAAACCTAACGGCCCAACTCTGCACCGTCGACAGAAAATACGGTAAATACAGCCTCCTCCCGGCAATCCAATTCTATAAGTCAAAAGTAATTCCAGCATTGACATATGGCATGGACGCTAACCCTGCTATCCCATTGACCCTATGGTCCAAACTAGAAGGCTTCATCTGGAGAACTACACTAGGCTTACCGAAATCAACAGCTGTAGCACCCATAAGGCGTGAACTTGGGCTGCTCTCTATGGAGGCAGTTGTCGCTCAGAGTACGATCCAACTTTACAGGAAAATTCGAAGCCAAGATAGCCTGGAAATATACAGGATGATTTCCGAGGAAATATCTAAAGGGAGCAACAGTTTCCTAAACAACTGGGCAGACAACCAAAGGCGCATATTGCAAGAAATAGCTTGCTCAGAAGAAGAGCTATTCCAGAATCCTATGAGAATAAAAACCAAAATGGAGTGGCTTGATTGGATAAAAACCAACGACAGTGCAGTCTCGAACAAATTACTAACCCATCTGCCGCCAGTCTTCAACAAATTGAAACAACCGATGGAGTACTGCACCAAATATCCAAGTAAATCCCTCATGAGAACTTTGCTGAAAGCCCGTCTAAACCTCTTACCGACGCAGGAAGTCTTAGCAATTCGATCCGCTTCTAAAGAAAAAACCTGTAGACTATGTGGAGACCTCCAAGTCATTGAATCTATCAAACACCTTTTAATAGTCTGTCCGGCAATTGACCTCGAAAGAGAGGCCTTCCTCGGTCCTGTGTATAAAGCATCCCACATCATTGACGAAAACATCTGGTGGAACCGCCTCATCACAGGAGCCCAAACGGGTTGGCTAATAGCGGCAGCCAAAATTATAACCATCGCTATGGAGAAGACTATGCAAGTGACGTAAAAGGGTCCTTTCTTCGTTAAAGCACCCGCTCGAGAAATCTACTAAAGTACAGAAAACGACTCTTCTCTTTATTCTACAACCAGAAAAAGTCTTTGTAAAAATCAAAACTGATTAAATACAAATAATAAAAAAATAAAATAAAAAAAAATATATGAGGAAGGTGAGAACGTGCTAGGTTCAGCAGAGGACCTGCAGGGGCCTAGTGGAGAGAGATGCACATTTTGCCAGCTCCTATACCAGAAACATCTCACGTTGCCTTTCAGCAGTTGTTGTCTAAGGTGGTCATTACTCTGGGGCTATCTGCTCTGTCCTGGTCCAAGGTTCAGTATGAACTTTACCATATTCTGGACGATTCCCTCAAAAAAGAGATGCTCCTACCAATCAATGTGGCAGTGGAGGCCCCTGTATTGGAGGTGTCGGAGAAACCTGCCCTTGTTCCGCGGGATGACAGAGTCTGATGAGGAAACACTTTCTCGCTCCGTTGGAACTGGCCTTGCTTTTCTTCCCATGCTTTGCCGGAGAGCTTGGAGGGTGAGGCCGTGGCGGCCAGCATGAAGACTTGTACCTTCTTGTCCCTTCCACCGGAAAGGTAAGGAAGAGGTTCGATGCATGGGGCAAGACGGTGTTTGCGTCAAGCAGTCTTGCACTGCATGCCGTAAATGCCTCTTGCGCCATGGCGATGTTCTCCTTCAGCCTTTGGATGGTGGTGGCCAATGCGGCTGAGTACGCCCTGGGAGAGAGATAAAGGACGGCTTCCTGTCCTTGGTTTCTGATGGCATGGAGGCAACACGTCAGGACTGGACTGGATACAGAAGACTGTGTGGGATGAGAAATGGTCTCTAGCACAGTGGTCAGGCACCACTCATGGCTGCGGACATCAAGGTTTGTGGCTGTACCTGAGATTTGTGGTTCAAGGTCCTGCTGTTCACCTCAGGAGGGAGGGCATTCATGCTTTCCCTAGCTGGACGACTGGCTTGTCCAAGCTCGCTCCCCTGGTCTAGTGTTGGAGCACATCCTCCACACATACACTCTATTGCACAGCCTTGGCTTTTCTCTGAACTTCAAAAAGTCTCAGGTTTCACCATCCCAGCCCCTCTGATTTATGGGTGCTGTCTTGGACACTCACCAGGGCAGGGGGCCTTACCACCCGAGGATCGAGTGTCGAATATCTTTTGGATGGTCAATGTCCTCCAGTCACATACAAGTCCCAGCCTTGGCCTTCTGGGCTACATGGCCTCCTGCATCCTAGTGGTCGCTTCAGTGGCTTCTCCGTTGCCAATGGTTGCAGTTTCAGGGCCACATGTCGGATCTTTTGCTGCTCTTGGACCAGGTGGCTCAGTATCTTGTGTGGTGGGTCGTACGAGACATCTTGTTGAAAGGCACGTTGTTTTGCCTACCTTGGTCCCAGGTGACGATGGTCACAGACACATCTCTGACTTGTTGGGGTGCTCCCCTGTCAGACCTAATGGTGAATGGACTGGGGTCTCCTGCAGAGTCTCAGGAACACATCAACTTGCTGGACCTGAGGGTGATCAGGCTGGCCCATGTTTCTTTCCTCCCCTCTGTGAAACACAAGACTGTGATGGTCTTGAGGGCCAACACATTACCTCAACCTGCATTACCTGAACAAATGAGGTGGTGCAGGGTCCTTGCCTCAGGGCAAGGAATCAATGTAACTCTGGTTCTGGGCTTTGGAGAACATGTCTCTCTGATTGCGGCTCATCTTGCCGGACAAGAGAATGTCACAGCAGATGCCTTGAGCAGACAGACATTGGCCTCCCATGAGTGGGAGTTCTGTCAGCAAGTTCTTGAGGAGGTCTCCTCCTTTTGGGGGATTTCTCAAGTGGTCTCTTCACTTCCAGTGTCATCAGGAAGTGCTAGTTGTTCTACTCTAGGGATGTTCCTCATCGGGGAGCTTTGAGGGACACGCTGGACAGTTAGTGGACTTTTGACCTCCTTTATGCATTCCCGCCGATCCCTGTCATTCCAGTGGTTCTCAGGAGATTGTGCTGTTCAGATACACAATTACCCTAATCGCCCCAGACTGGGCCCGGAGAATGGGGTATTCACAGTTGCTCGACATGTCCATCTGCCCTTCCTGGTGTTGGAGATATTCATGGGACAGCAATTAATTTGGGGAGTCCTCCCACCTAATCAAGAGCGCCACACCAATTGAGACGATTTGGATTCTTGAGCAACTCTTCTTTTGACGCATATAACATCAAAGTGCACCCTCGCCCCTTCCCCTGTATAGAAGCCAAGAACCAGGCAGATGTGCAGATAAAATACAGATTCATTAATAAGTAAATAAAAGCATGATCACTCTATAATTATTGGAATGAACACCATCCCACTCTGTGCCACACAACCTTTGCTTCCTGAAAAAACTTCACTTTACATGCACACATTAGTTTTGATTATAACTGTATTTCTCATAAAATATAAGACACAACCACATGTTTTCGCTTTGACTCTCTAGTCCCGCCTGTTAACATGTAAAAAGAAAACTCAGTTCTAAAGAATACTTCAGAGACTTGTGCCACTCATAGAAATACCCCTAATGTAAGGATAATTAATGCAGCATCCTAGAACTAGACACTACAATTGTGCTTTACAATATACTTTGTATGGGGTTTAATTTAAATAAAATGTAGCACTTTTCTATTGGGCAAAATAAATGTGCTCTGTTCTTTATTTCTAACCTCTGTGCGCACTTTCCCTTCTAACAAGACTCTGGCTCAACAACATTAATTAAAAGACTCTTTTCCGCAGATGCTGAAACCCTTTTCCTTTGCCACTATACAGTGAAAATGTTCCCATTCATTTTGAAGTACCTTGTTCTCCTATCTGTAGAGTATGCTTTTAACTAGCTATTTTCACGTTGCTTAAGCATGAAGACACTTTTCTACACATCACAGACCCGGAGATCCAGTTTACCATTTGGAACCCCTCTGCTTTAAGGCAGGGTCTGGGAAGCAGTGAACAGTTGGGAATGCCGTTATTAAATGTACCCCTCCCATTTAGGGAATTCTTGGGATTGGCAAGAATAATGTAGGGATACCCAATTACTTTAAAAGACTACATCTTTATCAATTGGATAGATGTTGGAGATTTTGAATTTCCCCAAAATCACCCCAGTGTCCATTGACTATGTGGGAATTAATTAAATTATTAATCAGTAAGACAATGTTAGGGATCTACTTTTGTATGCCCACCCCATCAATAGGGGGAAGATATTAATTCAAACAGATCCCCATCAACAGTTAGTCTTCTGTACTTACTTTAAGTCACTCTGGGTTTATGCTTAGGAAAAGTCATCAGGCCTAATGGGTCATCTCATGAAAAGCTTAGGGACCTGGTTAGGCTGCCTCTCCAGACTCAGTTATGGATGGCCTCCAGCATCAATCCATTTGTTTGCTTATCCTGGTCTCTTGTTGTGGATGACCCATCCTCTGCCTCTCTCCCAGTTCCCTCCAGATTTTAGCCCACCTTTCTTATAGTCTCATCCACCGCCTTCTGTCTCCTTTGCAAATTTTGGTTCTCCTCCTTTCCCATTGTGTGCCTACTTTTAAAAAACTCATAATCACACCCCAGAATCTCTAAATTATGAGGTGCCGGCTCATTGGCTAATGATTATAATTTGACGTTGATTGTTCTTCCCTCTACTCAAGGCCCACCCCCTTCCCTTTGATGGGTTGTCAGGTTTCCAGGCTCCATTTCTGGGAGTTCTTGCTCCACCCTTCTGAAATTGCATTTCTGACTAACTCTGATATTAATTTAAAAATCATCTACAGGACACATATTTTCATTTTACAGATAGGGGTTGAAATCCATATATTTCTAATGTGGCCTGATCATGCCGGTCACAATGACATGGTTGCATGTGTGAATAGCAGCTTTTTGTGATTTCTTGAATAGGATTTAAAACCTTGATTTTTCACAGACAGGTATCTGATTCAATAAACTACCATATTCCTGACTATCCGATCAGTAACATTTTCTGGGAAGCTACATTCACATTTCAGTTTATGAGCAAAATATGATTTGTCATATAATTCTATGGTAGCGTTTAAATTACATACATACTTTTCAGTTGATTAATAAAAGTATTTCTTCTTCCCAAAACCTTGATGAATGCTTGGGCATCTGCTTTCCATTGAATTGTCTGCAGTAAAACACTTAACATTCTTTCAAGGCCAAGGGTTTGAGTATATGTTCCCTTATCTTTCCTAAACAGAGGGTTATAACTCCACCCCCTGACTCATGTGACATTCTCTGGTGCCTGTCAGTTATCCCAGTACCCCATCACAAACTGAATTTAATTTCAAGTATTTTACAGAGTTTAAAATCCAATAGCTGCATCTTCGTTTACTCAATGGTGGTCCTTTCCCCCCATTGAACCTCTTCCCCGGCACAAGCTCTGTTCCCTTCCTGGCTCTGCTCAGGCTTCAAAGAGGTTTTCAGATAGAGAGGTGAAGGGGGGTTTTGACCTTTGAATCTGACATGGGGGAAAGCTTCTTTGGGTGTTCCAGCCCAGGCTGGAGTCAGTTCTTATGACAGAAAGTAGTGGTTTTAAAGGTTGCAGTTTCTTTCTTTACATGGGACCTGCTTTAATAGTTGACATCATATGTTAATGTTAAAGGACATTTGTACCGCCCACTATCACCACCGAAGTGGTCCCCTGGCGCTCTGGCAGCTCTGAAAAGGAGACGAGAGGGGGTGGGTTAGTGGGAATAAGCTGGAAAAGTGCAAGAGAGCAGTGATGTGCTGTTGACAGCCTAAGCCTGGTGGGTCGGTTGGCTGGGCATGGGGTGTTTTATGGTCCATAGTCGTCGTGTGCTGTTGTGCAAGTCTATGTGTGGTTTGTTTTGTTGTTTCATTGTTGTGAAGTTTGTGCGGATTGCTGCGTTTTAGGCTTGTGGTTGTGTTTGGTTATAGTTTGAGAGGTGTATGCAGAGGGATGGAATTGTTAGTTGGTTGGTTAGTTGGCATTGCTGTCCTTGCAATTGTGAGATTCTATCACATGTATAAGTTCTCCTACACCATGCCATCAATGTTTCTCTTTATATTATAAGATATATTTCATTCCTCTGGCAATGGGGTTTTATTTTTCATGTGTTCATAGTTTCACCCCAACTACAAAATGCTCAAACATCTCAATGGCAGCTCTCTGTTTAAGCAAATCTGCACTTTAGTGCATCTGTCACCTCTAACGGAAAGTAAGCCTCATTTATTTCGGCCTTGTCGGAATCATGGCACAATTAGTTTTTATTTTCCTTTTTCTACAGACAAAATTTGAGGGTTTGGCAATTGAAGGTTAAAGTCTTGCCCTTTTGTCTATCAGTCAACAATGTGCTTTCAATATTCCTGCACCTTTGGGCCTAACATTTTAGCCCAATGCAGTTCACTTTTCCTGGGGTGAAAATACCCCACACTGGCCCTTTCTGAGGAGAGTCGACTTGCTCTCCATTCAGTGGGGCAGGTGTGCTTGGCTATTGAAAGGCTGAGATATACGGAGTGGGACCAGTTGGACAATGGCCTCCTTTCATCTTGGAGGCCCGCTGCCGAATCCATTTATACCTGCAGGTGGCATACATTTTTCGATTTGGTGCCAGAAGAGGGACCTGTATGCTTTACCCTGTCCTCTATCTCCTGTGTTGGATTTTATGCTATCTTTGGCTCAGGTGGGCCCGCAGATTGACACTGTAAAGGGTTACCTCACTGCTATTTTGGTATTCAAGAGGTCCTCGGAACAGTGCTAGTTTTTCACAGCCCCCACTGTAATTCAGTTCTTGCAGGGTTTGTGTAACCAGTTTCCTCCATACCAGTATGTGGTTCCGACAGGGATTTTTATTTGGTTTTCACATTTCTTATGGGCATCCCGTTTAAGCCCCTTCATTCCTGTTCTATTTGATTTTTTCATCCTTAAGGGGAATTATCTTGTGGCAATCACTCCCACGAGACGGGTGAGTGACCTCCAGGCATTGTTTGTTTTACTTCCCTATTTGATTTTATTTCCAGAAGAATGCTTTGCGAGTGAGAATCTCCTTTCTGCCATCTCTCTTGGAAGATCCATCTTTTGGTATTTTGTCCTCAGCCTCACCCTTCCAAGGCAGAGGAACGATTTTATCATGGACCCGGTATAGACCCTTAAGCTCTATGTTTCTCATACTAAAGTGGCTAGGAAAGATGACTAGATTTTCATTGGTTACGCTAGTGCTAGTGCTGACAGGGCTGTTACCAAACTAACCCAGTTCAGGTGGATCATTATCTCCATCTCAGAATGCTATGATCAGGTTGGTAAGGATGTGCCTGTGGGTCTGAGAGCTCACTCTACCAGGGGAGTGGCTGCCACATCTGCTATGCAGAGGGAGTACTAGTCCTGGATATTTGCCTGGGGTCAACGTGGGTGTCCTTGCACACGTTTGCTAAGCATTACTGCTTGGATTTCCTTGCAGAGTAGGATGCCCATTTTGGTAGGGTAGTCCTCCACGGTTTTTCATTTAGGTGGTGTTTTTGCTTCCTCCCTCGTCCAGTTTTACGTACTGCTTTGGGAGACTTTCATAGATGAGGAATCAATGGGCGGAAAGAATCCATTAGAAGAGCAAATTACTTACCTCTCGGTAATGCCCTTTCTGATGGATGTTCTTCCCACGGATTCCCCATTGCACTCCCTACCTGCCCTTTTTGCAGGAAGCTAGTACAGCATCGGTTCTACGGTCCCTGAGCTTAAGAGTGCTAGGGAAAATGGGTGGAGCGGAGATCACAGGGCAGGGTGCCACTATATATAATGACCCCAACTTCAGGACCGGTGAGTGAGCAATAGAGGCGTTAGACAGACCTGATGTAGAGCTGCTCTTCGACCCCTGATGGTGGAAACATTTTCGGGGAACAGCTGCACTGATATAGGGATATCAGAGATGAGGAATCCATGGGAGGAACATTACAGAGGGTTAACTAATTTGTTCATCTACTTAAATCAATTTTATCAGGATCTACCACACAAGATCCAATAAAGTCTAAGCAACATAAATTCTAGCAGAAAGAAATCTGTCTAGAACTTAAATGCACTCTAAATGTGTACCATAAGGTCTACAAATGTATTAAGAATAGTTAAGATAATACTGTTTTAATTATTTAAAAATGGTACTACTAATTGAATGATAATCCGAAAGATATAATATGAGCTATTTTTAATATCAATTATACGAAATGTATAGAAAATTACGTGAGAAAATAATGTAAACAAAATGGGGATTTTAAACTTGACAAACCGTTCAATTTGAATCTTAATTCATTTCAACAGTAAACAATTTCTAACAATGTTTATGGCAAAATATTTATTTGTAACGGAAAAGAATATTAGTAATAAAAAAATTCAGGAATAAAGTTTATCAAAAAATTCTGAATGTTGAAAGCCACCCATACACTTTGTGTTTTTTGGGAATCGTGCTTCACTGGAAGTAAGGGGCTTCTGAACTTCCTACATGAGTGATAAATAATAATAAACTAATCAGTCAATCATATAAAATATTACTCAATGTATACGTAATTTGAAAATATATTAAGAGAGTAGCCTTCCTCTTTCAAGTACGATGCAACGAATATCCTTCATTATCATCCTTTTATGGATGACAAATTATAAAGCATTTTAAGGTGAGACTATATAGATAATCCAACAATGAACTAGATTCCAGATATTTTTTACTCAATGTATAATTCCGTTCTCTAAGGATAGACGTAGCCGTGCCTGTAGTACAGGCCGCCAGTATTCATTTTTTTCCGGCGCCCAGAAAAGGGCAATTACTGGGTCATTATGACCGAAAAAATTATTCCCCATTCCCATTTGAGCCCTATAAACATCAATAATAGCAATGTTGATTACAAACAGATTTGGATCTGGGTGTGTAAACAGTGGAGCAGGAAACTCAGTATTGTCTTACACAGACATACGCACCGTATGTAATATGCCAACATTGATTAGGAATAACCCAATGATAACGTTAGAGACGGGCATATAGAAGCATATTGTACAGGGAAACTCCTTGAAGCTTTATCTTCTATTTCTTATATGCTCAGTCACTTCAACAGCGATCATAGCGTGAATCAATGCGGCTTATTGTGCCACTTTGGGGCTATCAGCACTATTTTCTCAGGGCCACAATGAACAGATTTGACTGTTTCCTGTGAGGATGGAAAATCACATTCTAATACCTGAAGAGGCCTGTTGGGGCTCCATCCCTGCATTGTCAGCTGGAGACGTAGTCTTCATTGGAGATGTATCAATGTCTGGAACAGCCAATGAAGCTGTGGCAGCCGAAGTAGCAGGACTGTGTACATCCATCCCTGCATTGTCCGCTGAAGCTGGAGATGTAGTCTTCGTGGAAGATGGATCACTTTCTGGAACAGCTGATGAAGCTGTGGCAGCCGAAGCAGCAGGACCGTGTACATCCATCCCTGCATTGTCCGCTGAAGCTGGCGATGTAGTCTTCGTGGAAGTTGTATCACTGTCTGGAACAGCCGATGAAGCTGTGGCAGCCGAAGTAGCAGGACTGTGTACATCCATCCCTGCATTGTCCGCTGAAGCTGGCAATATAGTCTTTGTGGAAGATGTATCACTGTCTGGAACAGCCGATGAAGCTGTGGCAGCTGAAGTAGCAGGACTGTGTACATCCATCCCTGCATTGTCCGCTGAAGCTGGCGATGTAGTCTTCGTGGAAGATGTATCACTGTCTGGAACAGCCGATGAAGCTGTGGCAGCCGAAGTAGCAGGACTGTGTACATCCATCCATGCATTGACCGCTGAAGCTGGCGATGTAGTCTTCGTGGAATATGTATCACTGTCTGGAACAGCCGATGAATCTGTGGCAGCCGAAGTAGTAGGACTGTGTACATCCATCCCTGCATTGTCCGCTGAAGCTGGCAATGTAGTCTTTGTGGAAGATGTATCACTGTTTGGAACAGCCGATGAAGCTGTGGCAGCTGAAGTAGCAGGACTGTGTACATCCATCCCTGCATTGTCCGCTAAAGCTGGCGATGTAGTCTTCGTGGAAGATGTATCACTGTCTGGAACAGCTGATGAAGCTGTGGCAGCTGAAGTAGCAGGAGTGTGTACAGAAGCAGGTTTGGATCATAAGGATCCTAGTGATGCCATCTCTCCAGGAGCGAGCAAGGCATTTTTGGTTCTGATGCTAGGAGGCGGCAGGTACCCAAGCTGGACGGTCCCTGAATTTGATGGCTGTCTCGGTCATAGGAAGGCCCTCACCAACTTGGCTGAAGCGCTGAATATGATGCACACACAGATAGACCAAGTCCTTCAGTTTGAGGGTCCGTCGATAGGTTCCAACAAACCTTCTTTTAGCTGCAGATATAGAGGTCTGATAGCCTTTACAGCCTCTCATTTGTTTACTGCTTTGAGATTTGGGTACCTGGAGAATCATATTTATTCTGGCCTTAGACAAGTGTCTCAATATAGCAGAAATATCATGTTGAAGGTAATAGACATGGGTTTTACACAACTGTCGCTTTTCTTTTGAGGCTTCATGACCTTTCAAAACAAGATCTGTTAACAAATCCAGAGACTCCTAAACACAAGCTTCTAGTGAGGGGGATACCAGCAGGAGATCATCCAAATACTGGATTAAGACCGACACCCCCGGTTGACCTCAAGTAATTGAAGGTCTCATTTCAAAACCTAAGAACAAAATAGGGTGGGTTATCTACGAACCCATGTTGAAGCCTTTTGGGCTTGTACTGCAATTTGTATAAGTAAACAAAAAATAATATTGACTAGCAGGATGCACAGGTATAGAGGTAAAATCTGAACCTAGTTCTACCATTGTTAAATCCAGTAACAGGGTTATAAGAGTGCAAAGATACAAGGGCGGTGGGATTAAGAACAACAGGGAAAGTGGATAGAATGGATGAACGGAAAGCACAGATATCCTGTGTAAATCGGTAAGTCCCCTTGCTGCGTTATTCCCCAGCTAAAATGGCGTATTACTAGGGCAGCTGGTAATGACAATAATTCCTTGCTGAAACTGAGATTCAATAACAGGTTTGTTTTTCCCTTTTTCAGCTTCTTTTGAAATGCATAATGCAGTATAGATGGAAGAGGTTTGGCTGGGTTCAGAGTGATATGCACAGGATCCCAATTCAATATGCCTTCAGCCGAATTTTCATGCACAGATCACAATTGCAGAGGTACTTGGTGTAGCAGTCCGTGTTGCAAAAAGGAAGTGTTGTGCGTTGCTCGTCCATCTAATTCGGAGACTCTTGCAACACATCCAAAAAATCCAATTCTCTATGTAGCGGGTCCACCAAAATCATGGCATCAGTAAAAGGTGAAACCTAACTTACACATCAATTCCACTCTTAAAAGACTCACAGGTGTAGAACGGCTAAATAACAGCACACAATGTTCAGAAATTAAACTTAAGAGAACAGCCATTGTTTGTTGTCACAGACAGCCTTAATAACTCGCAGAGACTTTGGGGCAGTTTCAAGGGTTTTCATCTTTTTCTTTGATTATCAACCACACCTATACATAAGGAGGTTTTGAGATGTTTCAACAATATGAAACCGGTTCTTTAATGTGGCACACTAGTCTGGAAAAGAGGGCTTTGAAAAGTGACTCTAGTGCCGTCCCTCTCACCCTCGTCTCCTGTGGAATTCTCACCCTAGCCCAGACCTGCCTACATGTGAAAATCAAACACCCTGAGATTTCTGCGGCCCGCAATGTGCGCACACCTTGCAGCACTTATAAGTACTATAAACTCTGCCCTCACCACACCTCTAGGTTATACACACACACCAAATGAACATTTAGTATAAGAAGTCTGAAAAAAAATAACGTACCCATTGCAAAGTTATACTGACATCTCTGATTTATTTCTATCTGGGCAAATTTAAACTTTCTTGCTTTTTTCATTATTAAAAACAATTATCAGAATATCAACTATTGAGAGCAAAAGCAGGGCTAACACATTTTCTTTAAAACATCTGTTGATAAGGCACAGTGAAATAACATCATTTGCCTAGGATCACACACTGGAATGTGGGACCAGTCTGCAACATAAGCACATGACCGCATAGTTTCTCCTGAGTAGAGAGGGTCGGAGAATGTGTTCATTTTTTGTTTTTTTTAAAGAATAATCTGTATTACAAAAATGATTTTGGGAGTGCAGACAGCCAAATAAAGCAGCTTGACAAATCTATAAATTCTCATAGAAATATTTTAAGCAAAAAACGTATAAGTGTACCACCCTCACCCTCTTGCCCCCCCCCCTTGAATGGACGAATACACGTTTCAAAATGACCTTTACATTTTTCAAATGTGCTCTCTACATGTAATGCCCCCTGTGCTACCTTTGCCTGCACATGTGTTGTCCCTGGCATCCTGATTATTGAAATGCAGTGTGAAGAGAAAGTCACATTCTGTACAACTGCAAACCTTCCTTTGTGCGTGTCAAAATAAGAACATGTAATAGACATGAGACAGTTTAAATGTTTTTGTCTTGAAATGAGGCACATACTTGGATATTTATCTGGAGCTTTTTTGGCCTTTCTGAAGCAAATAACGAATTCGCCCTTAGTTCTCATCACTGCGCACAAAGTTAGCAACACAGAGCTCTTCATTGTTTAAACGTGTGGACTTTGCTGCGGGAGCGGCTTTCTGGACTCTTGCAGGCAGCCTCTGAGCACTGCAGAGGGAAGGCAGCCGATGCACTCTATTGCAGCCATGAAAAGACCCGTGCGTTCCTGCTCTTCCCCGGAGAGCCGGAGAAGAGCCGGAAACCCGGAGGCTCCGGGACAAACCCGGAGCTTACACAGTTCTGCCCTGGCACCAGGGGGTTCATGGGATCACTGCAAATCCCAAAATGTTGAATTTGTGTTCTGTTTTACCCCATTTCACTGGATATACATGTGGGGGAGAACCCCCGCGGCACCTCCATAACCTCCCCGCACTTATTATTAACTTAACCCATCCCCCATGTATATATACAGTGAAATGGGGCTTTTAAAATGCACCATTTTGGGAGGCGCAGTGATGGAGTGATACTGCCCCAGGCGCCCACTACCCGCGGTCAGTGTAATAGAATGGTAACCCCTACTGTCTAGGCACTCGTCTGATCCTGGGCTTCTTTCCCTAAATTCTGGCTCTCTCAGCTCCCCGGGACTTTCTAACTTTCCCTACTGTATCCAGATGTTGCTGTTCTAATAGGCATTGGAGGCGTGCCTTACCCTTGCTCGGTAGCATTTAGCTGATTCCACTCATGCCCACCTTGCCTATCTACTCTATCTACTCTATCTAGTTCTTCTCCCTTAACTCCTCGCACATCTACCTTCTGTGCCTCTGATGTTTCACTTCTCCTGTCTCCTGCCTCCACCCTTTGAGGTTAACTCTCCTCCCTCTTGTACTGCTCGCATGCTGCGAACTGTCAGTCCTCCCACCCTACTCCTACTCCTGCGCGACTACTACGGATACTCTTCCTCTCACTATGACTCTCCCCCCACTTCTACTACTCTCTTCCCACTACTACGACTCCTCCCATTATTCTACCACTACTTCTACCACTCCAGCACCTCTCTGCACACATACTTCTTTTGCTTATGCAAGCACTTCACAGACAATCCTTACTCTAACTAAATAAACTTCACTTACTTCACATACATGCTCATTCACAGAGCGGTGCCCTTCCACTTACACTCACTAAACCAAACCAAACCAAACCCAACCCTCACCCCCATGCTCCTCTGCTTCCTCCTCGGACCTCACCTGGACAACCCACACTTCCTGCTTTTTGTTTTCTGTTTAAATATCCCCCCCCTATACTGATTGGCCACCTATCTCTAACCAATCAGGTCCCGTTTCCCCCTCCTTCCTAGGGATGGGTGCTGTTGCCATGTCCCATGATTCCCTGTCTGCTCTCCAGGGCGTGTGTATGTGCGAGGGAAAAAACTTGAAGCCGCGCCAACTTCGCCTGCGTGCCACAGAACTGCACGCTGATGCTAGTGGGCTAGAATCCAAGGTTGCATCGAGGTGTGGCTTTCATGGCTCTTACAAGTAGGTCTCTGGGCTAGCAGTGCCCCCGCTTTCTGCCCTTGCCCCTGGTAGCCTAGGGCTGACCCAAAGTCTCTGGTGGCTACTGCTAAGGTGTCTGTAGTGAACCAATGTGCGTTGCGCAATCGCGGATATCCTGCAGCCCTGCTCTCTCCTTCCCAGTCTCCTCTTGCAGTTGCTGTGGGTTTGCTTCCTGGGGGGTTGTTCGTCTTTATGGGTGTCTCATTCTCTAATAACATGATGCGGTGACGGGCACTATTTTGTCTTTCACATTCACCAGGTTGTCTGCTGTCGATGCTCTGTAACGAACAGAAGAAAACTGTCGAAAAATGCATCTTTGGAAAGAGGCATGGTGTGAGACAGAGGTAAACTGCTATAAAATATGCGGGCACAAGGGGACGGTTTACAAACTGGGTCCCTCCCAGCTGCCACCTTCTGCCTTCGAGGCAGGTCTGGCTCTGGATTGCTTTCTTCCAGCTCTCCCCATCCCCATCCGGACAAGGCCAGGTTACTGGCCTTTTCACAGTTATGTACTATGGTGGGGTATTAGTTGACCACCAATACCCACCGCATTCACCACTTAAACTGAAGATGAGGAATTTCAGAGGCTTTTCAGATTTGAATGAGACGCACGAGTATCAACTAAACAAGAAACACTCTTTCCACTAAAGGAACACTCTACATTAGAAGCAGATGGATCAAGCGGAATCAGTGGTATAATAATAATGTGGCTGGCCCCCTGACCTTTCTATTGTGAATTAAATGAGACAGATGTGGGAGGTGGAGGAAGCGATTGTGGAAAAGAGGGAGGAGGAGGTTGGGCTGTCTTTTGTGCAGTTACATTTTGACTTTCAGGCATCCAGTGCCAGCACTCCTTGCAATAATCACGCTGCTCATTATGCAGAGTTGTCATCTGTCGATCTTGAGCTCCCTCTTGTCCCATGTTGACAGGATCTCCTGGTCCCTTCCCGTGGTGACTGGTCCGGCCATTTTTTCTAACCATCCTTATAGAGGCTGAAGCTTTTCAATCTGTAAAGCAATTTATCTTGTTTCTCTGCTTTCATTCTGCCTTTCTATCGTTTTATAAAAAATGTTCTAGAGCTAAGAGTACTTCAGTTAATTTCTTGCCTTCCCAGTCAATGATGAGTCCATCAATACCTTCTTGATTTTTGGCTGAAGCCCCATGTAATGGCTTGCTGCATGGTTTTTGCCACACTAGGGATCTCTGAATATTGATCAAAACATTGTTTATGTCTCAGAGGTAGTCAGACAGATTTTCGTTCTTGCATTGTTTGCAAGAATTAATGTTGTCCAACCCGTTTTTTTGGGGGCTGATTTCTGTAACTCTTTTAGACTACCTCTCAGGGGTTCTTGTAATGTCCAAATACTTTGCTTCCATAACCAAATGAAAGCGTTTGAAGGAATAGCGACTTGTAGCAATTGTGTGGGTAGGGTTATAATAGTTTGGGTATCAATCTCTGTGGAACCGTAAAGTAATTTGGGCCCCCCGCCCCATTTGAAACCATCATCTTTGTGCTACTGGGCACTGCTTTGGCACAACATCGGAGTCCCATTTGGCACAAGCAAAAAATTACCAAAATAAAAATGAGTACAGGAACCAGCATCTTCACAATCGCGCCAAGCAATGATGGAGTTCAAGAAAAAGTCATATCGAACCAGTCCTCATCTTGTATCCCAGCTTCCTTCTTAATGAGCACTCCCACATTGTACACAGCTTCGATTATATGTGACCGAGACCCATTCTCTGCATCTTCGGGAGGCACTCATGTGCAACATGACTTGCCTATCTTTTTGCACACACCTCCCTCCATAGCAGTGAGCATATCCAGGAGGTAGCGGTTCTGCATCGTCATCAGCCTCAAGGTACAGAGTTCTACCTTTATGGCATTGAACCCTTGCTCAGTGTTGTTAGCCAGCTTGATCAGTTCCCAGCACACAATATTTAGCCATTTAGTGTTGGCCGAAGCTTGCACACCGGGAAGGAGTAATGAGGCAAAATATTTTCTGTTTTGGTGAAGAGTCGGTAGGTGTCTGGTATTTCCTCAGGCAAGGTTGAGGAGGTCCGGGACAGATAGTTCAATCTTTTTCTTCATTGCAGAGTTGTAGCTATTTCTTTCCCAGGGAGGGTGTGAAACTCTGGTGCTGGCAGTGGGTTCCTTACTTCTTCAGGGGTTAGAAAGGGGACAATGGCAAAGGAGTCTGTTGACCCCAACCCCTTGCAAATGAACTTCTGGGATTACCAGTAGAGCTGAGTGCAGCGTGGCCAGCAAACAGTATCCCCTCCATGATGGTGGGAGGTACAAGTATGCTTGTTGGACACACACCCAGTAGTAATCCATCACTGTCACTGTGCATTTCTTGAGATCAGGAATGAGCAATGGTGCGTTTCAATGTTCATTGGCCCCTACGGATACTGTTCCGGCATTGGAAAAGCACAGTTTGTATGATTCCTCTCTGTGTACTTTCACTGGTATCTCCATTGCTTCTATGCAGGCTAGCTTTGTGATCTGCTCAGTCCAGAATGGTGCGCACACTGCTTCCGCCCGGGCCAAAACCCACTGTTGTTTCTTGCCATTTGTTAGTTGTGTATTTCAGCCCTTGTATCACCATGTAAGGCCTCTTCAGACATTGGTTGCTTTTCAGGCGATCTGGATCTACAACTTCAAGTCTTACATTGTGTGCCTGGAAAGTGCCTCTGAACCTACATAGCGCAAGATGTAGTAGGCATTGCGCCTCTATAATTGGTAATTCCTGTGGCACTAGGATCTTGGGTGCCCCTGACACATGCAGTATCAATGAACACACATTACAGCTTCCATTCACTTACTTCTCCACACTGAGCTCATGTTCGTATACCAACTATTAGACATCTCTGGGTGACATGCATCTTCTATGGCATCAAGACCAAGCCCATGATAAGTATCATACTTTGCCATTCATGCTTGTCTCTTCATGCGTTTAGGTGCACCTATATATCAGTTAATAATATGAATACTATTATTTACATCAATAGAAGTTTTGTTGTAAAAGGCAGTGTGAAGTTTGTGAAACAGTAGGACCTAGCAATGTATTATAACAATCTAGTGAGAAGGGATGAGATCTTTTTGTGTTCAGAATTGTTGACCTGTTGATACATAGGGGCTGATTTATGGAATTATTTGCGCCAAAAACGGGGATTTGTGTGCCATTCTGCCCGCAAATCCCTGTTTAACAAATGGGGATTTGCGGCAGAATGGTGCACAATTCCCCGTTTTTCGGCGCAAATAATTCCATGAATCAGCCCCATAAAGTTTGGCCTTGTGGACAATACATTTTCAGTTCTATTTAGATGGTGTTCAGTTTTGTTTAGGCAAATATTGTGTCTGTTATTTACAGGGAAATTGAAATATCCTCCTCTGCCCCACCCCCTTCTTTTGTATACCCCTTTAATATAAAAGACACCCCTAAATAAATCTCTAGACCAAACAAGACATGGCACATATACCTGCTATAAAATGCATTGCACACATATTTGAATACGAGAACCGAGGCAAAATACTATAACTACAATTCTTTCTATTATATAATGAGTGATTTGAGAGTGCTATTTCCATCTTCTTGATCAACCTGAAAAGCAAATTGTATGCAGAGAGAAAGAGAGATAGCGAGAGAAAGAGAGTAAGAAAGTGCAAGCGTTCTTCGCCTATGTGACTATGCCCTTCACTAGCAGCTGTGTTTGTGCACAGGTTTTGTGCGGGGCAGGTGTTAATCCTGGCAGTGAGAAAAAGGTAGATGCCCACTGTCAGTGTCTTTAACGTGTTGGATCCAATAACACAGTCCCTTCACCTTTACTGCGAAGGGAGTTGAAAAGATGACCTCAAAGGGTCAATTAAATCTGGGGGTACACCACCTGCGGATAAAGGGCAACATGTAGACAAGGTCTCCTGGCAGCCGCGGTTGAGTGGGTGAAGGATCAGTCATGAAGTCAGTTGTGGTGCCTGGCATGTCTTCAGATCTGGGCGGTGTAATTTGTCAGGAAATATATTTGAGTGCTTGTTTTAGTGTTGTCAAATAGTCTTTGAATTTGTCTCCTAAGGCAGCTGCTGCCCTATGTGCATCTGACACCTTCCTAATGGGAGATATTTGTGCGTGAATGTGACGTCCAGTTACCACCTCATGGGGTAATAAATGGTGGCCCTTGCTGGGCTGTGTGCGCAAACTGCACAGTGCCAATGGTAAGCAATGCACCCAGTTTCTCTTCAATGTGGCGCAAAGCTTAGGTAGATTACGCTTGAGGAGTTTGTTGATCCTCTCCACAACCCTGTTCACCTGGTGTGAAAAATTGCACACATCCGGTGTTTAATGCCAAGCAGTGCAGTTAAACAACTCTTTCAAAAAGTGAGTGCCATTATCTGACGTTGACACATCACACACACCCCATTGGGGGAACACTTCGCAGACCATAAATGTGGCCCCACATTTGGCATCCAGAAGTGCACAATGGCCGGCTTCCACCCAATGTGAGAAGGGAAGATGACAATGATCAGGTACTGATACCTACCACACCTTTCGCCCATATCCACGTAGTCGATATGCAACTCGCAAAATAGTCCGGTAGGACGTGGCAAGTTAACCCTCAGGTTCCTTAATGGCATCCCCGTACTGAAGCTCTGACATGTAGTGCTCCTAATGACCATGCTTGTTAAATGCTCCTGAATGTTTAGGATGAACCAGTCCTCTTGTATGTCAGCAGCAATGTGTTGTTTGGAGATGTGGGAAGGGTGATGTAGTTGGTCAAATGCTATTAGCAGCAATTTGTGTGACATTACTGCTTTTTTTGTACATTCCTGCCTCCACAACAAGTCAGTGGGGGACTGCATGCATCCTTTTTTCACCCACAGTTGTTTTTCCTCTTCTGGGGCTCTGCTCTGCAACTCTATTATCTGCGCTCCGGGCTGGGCACTGTATGAGACAGGTGGCTGGTCAGGGGCAGGTTTCATGACGACATACTCCACCACAGCTGGTACTGGGAGATATGCTGCCAATTTGGCCACAGTGTCTGCAGCAGCATTCCCAAATGAGAACTAGTCTGTGTTTTTAGTATGGGTGGCGCATTTAATGACCGCCACCAAAGAAGGCTGGGATAGGGCAAATATTAGCTTGTATAACAACGCTGTGTGCTGTACTGGGGACCCGCCCGCCATATAACAACGCTGTGTGCTGTACTGGGGACCCACCCGCCCTTCTGAAGCCCCTCCTTTTCCACCATCAGAGACCAGCATGCACTGGTGTAGTGATGTATGCCAAATCCAAATAAATTGTCACGTGGCACCCCAGCCATAATTGCAGTGCTTCAATGAGTGCAATGAGTTCTGCTGCCTGAGCTGAATAATGCATGGGCAATCTTTTCAAAATGAATGTCACGTATTCACCGTCAAATAGGCGTACAACTGCTGCGCGCGTACTTTTGAGGCCTTTCTCCTGGCCAATTGTCGCTGACCCGTCAACAAAGAGGACCTCTCCCCCCTCTGGTGGTCTGTCTTTTGCTTCGGGAATGTCATCCTCATCCCCCTCATATGTTACACAGTCGTGTCTGGCCAAATCCTCATCAGTGCACATTTCTGTAATGAATGTCACAGGGATCACTGTTTTGCATCGTATATTGTGTATGTTTGGCCTGGACAGAATGATTTCGTATGCAGATGCCCTTTGGGTAGTCAGGGTAGACTTTGACCTTTCTAGAATGGCAAATACAGCATGTTCTACATAGAGCATGATTGAACAGCCCATCACAATTGTGGGACTTTTTTCGATGGCAAATGCCATTGCTGCAAGAGTCCTGTTCGCAAGCGAACTACCCTGCATCACTGAGTCTAACGTGTCACTGTAATAGTCCAGTGGATTGTGGCACATTGTGCTTTTCTGTGTCAGTACAGCAGTCATAAGATGGCCGTTAGAATGTGAGAATAAATAAAATTCATGTGTGTAGTCTGGGGTTGCAAACACAGGTGCAGTCAAAATCACTTTTTTAAGTTCATCAAAATTTTGCAACATTTCTTCAGTCCATGCAATTTTCTTGTCAGTCGTTTGTGCTTCTTTGAGGCCCTGTAAGAGTGGTCTTGTGTATGCTGTATAATCGAGAATCCATGCCCTGCAGTAATTGCACAACCCTAGGAATGTATGCATCTCTTTCACTGTCATGGGATGGGGAGTGGCGCACACAGAGGCAGCGCAGTTAGGTATTATTCGTTTGCTGTGTGCTGATATCAACTGCCATAGGTATAAGACCTCTTGTAAGCAGTATTGCAGTTTTGCCTTGTCAACCTTGTACCCCTTACGGGCCAGAAGCTGTAAGAGTATGATTGAGTCTTGTCTGCATTGTTGCTCAGTGTCGCTGCATGACCAGCAGATTGTCCACGTACTGTATGGTCATGCTGGACACTTGGATGTTGCCTAGGCCAGTGAGTAGTATTCTGTTAAAGATACTGGGGCTCTCACAGTACCCCTGAGGTAATCTTGTATGTTTGAATCTGACCCCCACCCCCATGAGTAATGGCAGTGAGGTACTGTGAGTCTGGGTGCAATGGAAAAAAGAAAAATACATTCTTGAGGTCAACCACCGAAAAATGTGTCACCTCTTTGGCAATGCTATGCAAAATCATGGTGGGGTTACGGACCACAGGACATTCTTGCTGTACAATATCATCAAGGGGGCGCAAATCCTGAATCATTCCCCAATTGCCCCTGTCACCTTTTTCACAGGGTAGATAGCTGTGTTGCACAGGGATGTAGAAGGTACAATTATCCCTTGGTTTAGTAGTGCACTGATGGTGTCCTTAATTCCTTCCTCTGCCTCCTTAGAAAGTGGGGTGGGGCTATAAGGGCCATCATGGGGCGCTGAACTTTTTGGTACTGTACCATTATTTCACAGGGTATGCATATTGCTAATACAATCTCCCCATCATCTGGTCTGTCTTTGAACAACTCTGCATCAGTCAGCTCCTTCAGGTGTACTGGTGGGTCAATGCAAAATACTGTGCACCACTCACACCCGTGCTGGCCAGTCCCTATAACTACAATCCTTTTTGCTGAAACCACCAGCCCCTGTAAGTCTAGGGACAGTATGGTGCCTGCTATCTGCCATCTCAGGGGACACGACAGGATGAAAAATAAAGTCTGTGGGCACTCACCAACTCCCTTTGCCAATCTGAGGCACCGCCTCCACAGGCATAGCGATTCCATACACAACCATGTCCGGATCTATGGCAATACCACAAACCACCACTTCTCCCATTGCATGAATAATTAACATTGCTCTGATGGCTCACATCCCTGGCCTCGCACAAATTATGCCACTGTCTGTGAATGATATCGTCATATTGAGCTTGCTGAGCAGATCCCTGCCCAGCAAGTTCACTGGCGAACTCTCCGAATATAGTAGGGGCTTACTTTCATTTTAACCTCCTTAATCTATGGAACATGGAGGCAGCTCCAGAGAAGCCCTGTCTGTCAAGAGTGTGGCCCGATAGCGGGAAGTCTCCCTCACTGATGTAAGATTTTGTGGCACCCGTGTCAACCATAAAAATGAATGCTTATTCTCTATCTCTGCGTCCACCAAGGGTTCCTCGTCAGAGTGTACTGTCATAGATAGTACTAGGCTTGCAAGCGCTCTCTGTGGGATGGCCTAATCTGGGTATGTGTTTGATCCAGGCAACGTGAAATGGTTGTTTCCTATCATGCTCACTCCTCGGTAGGGCACTATAGTGCCATTGGGCACTTTGTTGCATGTTGGCATGTTTCCATTTCCGTGCTGGGTATCGCTTGTTGTAAGTATTGCTGCGGTCGGGGCTGCTGTGTGTACTGTTGCGGTTGCTGTTGCTGAGGGTACGCTCCTGTGTTCTGTGAGATGGTACTGCCAAAAGGCACTCTGTTCCATTCTCATTACCTTGCAGGGTGCAATCTTCCCAGACGCAAGGTTCTGTAACTTTGTGAACAATGGAGGAGGTTGTGGACCTTGCAGTCCTGACCAAGATGGGGGTGGTGTTCGCGTTCATGCAAGGGGCCTAATCCTAATACACAAATGCAAAACAGCCTGGAAACTTCATCCCACCGCAGAAAACAAATCAAAGCTAATTAATGTATCTTCCCAATACAAGAAGGATGTCCTCTTGGCCAAACAAGAAACTTACAACAATAGAATTACGCAAGCAAATTCTAGCATGAAGGAGCTCTTCACTATTTTTAAAGAATTAGAAAATCCTATCACATCCCAAGACAATTGTGTCAAAGACAAAACATGGTGCTCCGATATCCAGTACCCGCTAGCCAACAAAGTCTTGAACCTCCAAAATAAATTAGCACTAAAGAAAGCGTCACTAACGGATATGACTCCATCCAACAAAACTACAACACTGAAAACTAAACCTACCACCCAATTTCATTTCTCCAAAGTCTCCATCATAGAGGTCGAGAAAGTTCTATTGGGTCTCAAACCATCTAACTGCAAGGGTGACCAATGCCCAGCACAACTGATCAAGGACACCGCTAGGGGTCCAGCACTGTTCATTACCAAACTCATCAATGCTTCCTTTACATCCGGCATGATACCTAGCAACCTTAAGGAATCATGGGTACTCCCACTCCTCAAGAAGCAAACGCTCGACCCTGCAATACCGACCAACTACAGGCCTATCACCACTGTGCCATTCCTGCTGAAAATTTTAGACAAGGTTGCTTACATCCAAATCCAGAACTTCTTAGAACTAAACCAACTATTAGGCTCTCGACAATCTGGTTTCCGACCATTACATGGCATAGAAACAGCACTCATCGATATTAAATCCCAAATAGACAACTTAAGAGACAATGGAAAACCCACACTTCTCCTCCTCCTTGACCTATCGGCGGCATTCGACCTAGTGGATCACAACGTTTTATGTAGCCACTTGGACTCAGCTGCTCATTTCTCTATCGAGGCAATAGTGTGGATACAATCTTTCCTCAGTGACCTAACCATGAGGGTCTTCTCGACATCTGCAGCTGCGGTATCACCTACACGAATTATGCAGACGATACCCAGATCCTCCTACCTCTTACGGGGGACTATAGCAAGGATTTAGCACAGTATCTTTCAGGCATGGATGGCCCCACACGGTCTCTGTCTAAACGATGATAAAACAGAGCTTCTCATCCTGGGAACCTCCTCTCTTCTCATCAGACTTGGCACAGAATACTCATCTTTCATCATCGATGGGAACCTTATTAAGGCTGACAAGGAAGTAAAAACCTTTGGTTTTTACTTAGACTCCACCCTAACATTCACTAAACAGGTAAACACCCTAGCCTCCTCTACAGCTCATTATATCCAAGCTAGATTACTGCAATGCCCTTTACATTGGAGTGACCAAATTCATTATCAACAAAATACAGACACTACAAAATAATGCCCTTAGAGCCGCACTTAGTATCTCTAAGAAAGAACATATTTCCAAAACAAGAAGGAAGTACAAGTGGCTATCTACACACGAGAAATTAGACTAAAAACAGCATACCTCATCTATAAATGCCTAACCAATAAAGCACCACAATATCTAATGGAAAGATTTGCTAGAAAAACATCTATTAGACCTAGGAGAATAGTAAATTCCAATTGCCTTCAGGTGTCTCGCTTTAAACTATCCACCATCGGGGGCACCAGCTTCCCAGTCAAAGCAGCCCAACGGAACTCACTACCTTCCACACTGAGAATGGACCTTCACCAAACCTTTACCAAATTTAGGCAAAATCTGATCACATGGCTCCTAGAGAATGATGCTAAATGAACCTGCAGAATGTGACCATAGTTGTAAATAACTGTACATTTTCCTGTATATAGATTGTCTATACAGTCTCCACTATTGTATACGCTCTACCACTGTGATGGTTTTTCTGATACTGTGTAACCTATGTAACCTATGTACCAAGCTGTATGACTTCCTACTTTTGCCTGCGCCCTGGTACCTTCGGGGCTGGCGCGTATAATGAATATCAAACAAATAAATATCAAACAAACAAACAAAATACTGTACGCCACTCTTGGGCCTAACTTCTAAGATGGCTGCTGCTTGCCAAGATGGTGTTTGCACTCACATGTGCCATATACCTTAAACTGCATGTACTATGATGATCGCGGACCCCCCTCTATGTGTTGCCCCCTCCCCTTGCTCCCTGGGTGTGCTATGTTAGCATCTAGTTCTTGTTCGGTATTGCTTAGGGGGGGTGGAAAGACGCTCTCTCACCCAACAGGAAGCTTATGTTAGTTGTGCGGTCATTCCATTCAGTGTGAAGTTGAGATTGTGTGTTTGGGCGGTAAATTAAGTGGTTAAATGTGGGGTGTGAATGTGATGGA
Source organism: Ambystoma mexicanum (assembly GCF_040938575.1). Taxonomy (NCBI): domain Eukaryota; kingdom Metazoa; phylum Chordata; class Amphibia; order Caudata; family Ambystomatidae; genus Ambystoma; species Ambystoma mexicanum. The sequence goes on from NC_090926.1 coordinate 1,052,993,516, forward strand.
GGGAAGCAAGTGAGATGTCCAAAGGAAGTCTATCAGGGTGTGTGGGGTTTCTGAGTGTGTCTCTGTAGATGATGGCAATGCCACCACCATGGTTTGTGGGTGCTCTCTGTGGTGGATGTGATAGAGTGGGGGAGAGTATGCCAGGGATAATAGGTGTGTAGTGGGGGTTGTGCCATGTCTCTGTTGCAAAGAGTATGTCTGGAGTGTATGTGCTAAATAACACGTTGATGTCATGTCTTTGTGCAGGTGCAGAGTGGCAGATGAGGAGACTGCAGATGTATGTGATTAGTTGTTTTAGTGAAATGTTGTATTGGCGTTTAATTTCAATTTTGTTTGTGTGCTTTTTGGAGGCATGTTTGTGGCACTTAGTTTTAAATGGGGGCTAACAGAGGACAAAGAATGAAACAGAAAATATATTATCACCAACTCTTTGCTCTGGATGCCTGGGCAAATGGAGGCCCTAAGGAAAGTGCTTATATTCCCAAAACAACCCACAAGTACTTCAACAGGAAACTGATATAAATGTGGAATAGCAAGCAAGACCTCTTTGCATCTTCTTGGATGTCGCCATAGCATTCGACCGAGTCTGGCACAAGGGACTGCTGCACAAGATGATTGGCCTGGGATTTCCGAATTACCTGGTCAAGACGATTGGAAGCTACCTGGGAGTCCGCACCTTCCATGTCGCCATGCGGTCTGAGATGTCTTCAGCACATCCTACCCGAGCAGGCGTGCCACAGGGATCGAATCTCGGACCCTTCCTGTTCAACATCTTCACCAACGATATCCCGACAGATCTCCACAAGATCGACCTGGCATTGTATGTGGACTATGTTGCAGTCATCTCCCAGTCATGCTGCGAAAAGGAAGTGGCGAAGAACCTGCAAGCTTCATTGGATACCATCTTGAGGTGGCACAGCGACTGGCAGGTAGAACTCAAAACCAGCAAGACAACTGCAATGCTGTTCACCAGAAACAAGATCAAGAAGCACCCACACATCAGCCTCAATGGGGAGACCATCAAGTGGGAGAGCAGCAGCCGCTACCTCGGTGTGAACCTGGACAGCAAACTCATCTGGGAAAGCCACATCGAGAATACTCAGCAGAAGGCAACAGGAAAGATGGCAGCGCTGTACCCACTCCTGAAGACCAAGTCCATGCCCCTCTGGACAAAGATCAACATCTAGAAGGCGATCATTAGACCTAACCTGACGTATGCCTCCCCAGCATGGATGACCTGCCATGAGCGACACCGGAAGAGTCTTCAGATAGACCAGAACAATACCCTGCAGATATCGTCAGAGCTCCAATCTTCACAAGGATAGCAGACCTTCACAGAGAACTGGACATAGAGATGTTGGACGAACATCTAGTGAAGATGAGTAAGAACTTCTGCCAAGGACTGGATCAGAACCCGAACCCTTTGATTTGAAGACACTGCCACCACTGCAAACCCCTTCGACCGCTACCCACGGCCCATCACAGTGAAGACCATGTGAAACCAGCCCTACTGTGACAAGTCCACACAGACCAAGAAGAATCCTAACCCACGACTACATACTCAACCCGAGAAGATGGAGTCATGAGGCTCAAACCTCGGTATCTAAAAATCACTGCGGATGGATAAAATCTATCAGTAAGAAGACAGAGCAAGACCTCTTTTCTGTCTCTTTGAGTCTCTTTGCGGCAGAGGCAGGATTACTGCAGGCCCGAATGGTGGCTTCTAAGGGGGGAGGAGGTTAACTCAATCCCTAACCTTGAAGGAGACAAAGGAAGAGTGAAGTCAGACCAAGTGCAGGTACAGGTTTTAAAAGGCCTGCTGGTGCATGTGTTTTGGGGGCTTCCAAGCTGCAAAATGGTGGCCTCTAAGGGGTGGGGGATTCAAATCTACCCCTATAGACCTGCTCATACAATCACACCTATACAAATCATGCACCCGAAACTCAAAGAAACACAGCAACCCAACAACACAAAGAAAACCAAACACATCACCAAGTCCGCATCAGTACAGCCAAATGTACACTGCATGCCACAAAGGCTACAATAAAACCTGACCTATTTGCTTTACCAATGTGTGTTTTCAATATGTGCTTGCAGAGAGAATACTCAGCTTCCCATGTGGGCTCCATGTCTCACTCACTCTGGGCAAGTCCGCATAAATATTTGCACCCTTCAACTTTGTTCACAAATTCGCTAAAATCTAGGTGCAAAAACAGCTGTGTACAGTGCATATACAATCTGCGGATACAACACATATACAATGTCAATGCACACGAAAGATGTGTGTACAATGTATATGTCATCTGTTACCACGTACATGAAAGCTGAGTGTGAAACATGCATTAAATCTGTGTGTACAATGTACATTAAATGTGTGGGTGAACCATACATTAAAGGCGCATGCGCAGCATCAGTTACATCTTTGATTACAATGCATATGAGTGTGTAACACATATGTAGTGCTGCTTGCGGGGATGCCAACGTTTACATCTGGTGGGCGGGGAAGCATCACATGACACTACCTTTTATCCAGGGGATGTCATGAGAAGTGACATCACAGGCACGTGGCTGTAGGTGATGTACAGGCTAGGCCTTGTTTTTAATGAGTCTGTTTTCCGCTAAAACTAAAAACGGATGGATAGAAGATTTGAAATGAATCATAACCAATCGCATTGTTCTAGGCAACCATGAATGCCATTCATTGGTTGACAGGTTGAAGACTGGTTTGCAACCGATGGTCACCCTTCGGTAATGGAGCAGACCGACTACAAATGATGGCATGATATGATATATGATATGATATGGCATTTGTAACGCGCCTATACACACGTGTTTCAAGGCCCGACGAGGCGGGGGGGGGGGGGGGACAAGGGGAGACCGACAACGATCCTACTAGGCCAGGTGTCATTCATATCGCGCAAGTGCAGGGGTAGAGGGGAAAGGGAGAAGTGCAAAGGGGAAAGGGAGGGGGGAAAGTGCAGTACAGGGTTAATAGCATACAGGATAAAATAACAATTGCCATCTAGTGGCAAGTGCGAGTAAGTGCAGACAAGTGCTGGGAAGGGGGGCTGTCGGGATACAGACACAGTCCCGTAGTGCAGGGGGTGCCAGGGAGGCAGTGCAGGGGAGAGTGGCTGGGCCAAGGACCGAGAACGGTGAGTGGCCCCATGGAAGGCTGCCCAGAGAAATTATAGTGGTCAAACTGAATTCAAAGCCTTGCGCTATACAAAACCCAGCTACATTACACTACTTTTTCATTTTACTCCGTTTCCCGTTCAGTATTACATTTCGTCCAGTATTACATTTCTCGTATATCAACCATTATTTGTACCTATCGTCAAGAGGGTAGACCAACATAATGGACCCTTTTAATACAGTTTGCAAGGTACCTCAGATGGTTGATGTACCTGTTGCGGCCTTTTTGGAGAAAGCAATGGGTCCCAGGTTTGTATCCTGGATGTGCCAGGAAATCATGTGTTCCTTCAAAGACTGATACGATGTCCACGTTTCTGGAAGGGACAGGCAAGCGGCAAACAGTGGCTGCTAGTGGCCTCGATCCCTAGGGGCCCTTTCCGATGTCCCCCAATAGGCAAAAATGGGAGCCGCAGGCATCACTCGCTTGTTCTGGGTGGGGAGAAAAAGGGGAGAATAACTAGAGCAATCTGTGGGCGGCTGCATGCCTCTTGAGTAGGCAAGGACCCCCATGCCTTAAATGTGTTTCTTCCCCTCCACCACCCCACCCACCCCCCCCCCCACCAACTGTGTAGCAGATGCAGATTCCATGGTCCACCCAATTTGTATCCTTCAAACTGCGCATTTTCCTGATGCGTTCTTTGTTGTGCTAGGTAAAGGATGGGTGCTCAGGAAATTTGTTTTTTTTGCTCAAATCATTCTACCTTCCAGTGCTGGGAAGGGCACATTTACTCTGGGATCCCACCCCTCTTGGGGGCCGGGTTGGGGATGGGGGTTCCTGAGGGGCGTGGCCCCAGGCCCTGTAACAGTATTTAGTCATTGAACCCAATCCTGGTGATTTGCATAAAAGCAAAGAGCATTTTGGGAACTTCTGAATGCCCACAATTTTAAATTTGAAACGTGTCTGTGATCGGCATTTTGCAAGAATCCCTTTTCAGTGAGTAATAGAAGTAGGATTCTACTCTTTTCATTGGTCATCACACTTACCCTGACAAAAGAATGTCTGTAAATTGCAAGACAAGACATGTCAATGGGAGGTGTCGGGGAGAGAGGCAGGAGGAGGAGCAGTGTGATCTTGGATTTTGTGAGGCAGACGGGGCGGTGGGAGGAGTTGTGAGTTTATGTGTGCTAAGTATTGATTGGTGGGTCTGGTGCACATCATCCTATAGGATGGGGAAGCGTCTGCATGGGTCCGCCCACGCCTCCGATAATTAAGAAGAAGAAGAAGAAGACAGCTTCTGCACAGGATGTGAGGCTGTGGCTGTTTCTGCATTTAGGACCTGATTCATGGATTTTATTTTTTTGCACGGTGCAAAGACGATACAAACCCTGATTCATGGAACTGTGTGAAGTGTATTTTTGCATTGCAAAGCCAGAGCACTGTGCAAAAGATTTCATGAACCGGGCCCTCTGGGCTGCCCCGGGGCCTTCGGACTGAGCCGGTAAAACCAAATTTGCTGTGGCAAACTCTTCGCTATTTCTTACCCTGCTGTATTTTCATACAGTATTAGCCATTTTTATTTTGCCAGCATAAAATGCAGGACTACGTGTCAGCAATCCGGTGCGAGCCCAAACGCCGGCACTCACTCACAGAGCATCACACTAAGCACGTCACGCCTTCCATATGTATCAACACATGGTCTGCTTGTGATCAGTATTTCTGACAGGAATGCGCCGTATTTATTGAAGATGTGCATATAAATTGCCATGCCACAAGAAAACTAACGTACAGGAAGTTACACCAATTGGTGGTTTTCAGGTTTACAAAATGGTTTTACTTTTTAACAGATGTCTGCCTGATTTACAAAACGTTTTTGAACGGGTTGGCACCATTGAAAATCCCTTTTTGTAAATCAGGCCCCAAGTCTTTACACAAATTGGAATGCCGTGTTAAAGCAAAAAACAAACCGGGGACTGTCCTATTCGCTTGCTGGGACACTATGTGAAATGATATCATAGGTTTTTTATAACGCTCTTAATGCCCAGAGGTTTCTAAGAGCGGACCCGGGCATTGAACCCGTGTTGCTCCGTGTTGTCTTGTTTCCAAGGCGAGCACGTTGCCCCAGAACTACCCTCCCAAAGTGTTAATTACTATGATGAGCCGATAATAATCACCTGACCGAGGCCAGGGCAAAAAAGTGACTATGCGGGAACCCAAGTACTCTTGTCCTCAGCCCTTGCAATCAGTGCTCTGTAGTTGCTGACTGGGAGGAACGGACGAGCCAAACCCCCACCTAGTTGATGCTACTGGGTGCGCATACAACAACACCGATGACAGCTGTGCACAACACGCGCGTGTACCCCGTCTTTACAACACACTTGAAAGCTGTGTGTAGAACGGTAACCGTGCGGCCATCTCAAGGTGAGGCGGCCCATGCGCTCATATAAAGTGCGTCATGAGTTGCTCGCCCTTGGCTGCAATGGAGATCTTAGTCTTTGGCACTGGATGACGTGTGCAGATGGCGGGTGTGGCGGTGTATACTGTGTTTATACATGTACATTGCGTGTTTATAGTAGTCCCATCTGTGTTACTAAGGGTGTTGCCATGGGGACGCTCCCTGCGAAACTCGAGCACAAAACATCCCCGGCTGAAGAGCACACAAAGCTCGTATGTGTCCGCACACCCACTGCCTCGGGATAAGACCTTTCGCCACTGCCAGGAAAACACGCCAACCCTGCCAGCTGAGAGCCCCTAACATGTCTGGTTCTCATGGAAACGGCATGGTCAGCCCGGAGCAGCCCGAGGGCTCGGCCTGAGTCACAGTCCTGGAACTTGGCTGCAGAGTGCAAGTCCCAGCTCCTGACTACCTCCCTGTAGTGTGTGCGTAAGTGGCACTGCGTCCTTACCTGGGCAGTGGTGGACAAGAACAAAGGGGAGGCCTGGGCACCAACAACCACAAGCATCGGCAGTCATTGGTTTTGGCTTTTGTGTAGGCACGGTAGAGGGACTTGCCAGGCACTGCCATAACGGGCCTACCAGGCCATAAAATGGCAACAGCTGGAAACGGTGTGATATCAGAGCTTGGCAAAGGTGTGATAGCAGAGCTTGGCAAATGCCCATCCAATACCTATATAGAACAAGATTGAGGCCCTGATCATGGATTATTTGCACCGAAAAAAACGGGGTTTGTGCGCCATTTTGCCCGCAAATCCCTGTTTAACAGATGGGGATTTGCGGGCAGAAGAATGGCGTACAAATCCCGTTTTTTTCGGCGCAAATAATCCATAAATCAGGGCCTGAATCGTTTGCTTTGTCAGTGCTTGTTTTAACAGGACTTCAGTGCAAGGAACAGATATGAATCAAGTGGCTGCAGGCACATTTGGTTAAGACATTTTTATTACACCAGTAGCACATTTACTGCTGCGATGAAACCATTACCTCCAGTACCAATCTATCTTGGGTGTTGGGGGGGGGGAGGCAGCTTGACCCCTCTACCTCCCCTCCCCCAAGGGCTCTACAGATCAGAACACCAGGAGATGTCAAGGCTAGCCAGAACATTTTCCACAGTTGCTGGCTTCTCAGGAGCACTGCTGCTGGAGAAAGTGTCCCAGGTGCCATTGCCAGAAAAGATTTCCCACTTCTCTGTTTCTCGCATTGCCCTGCCAATAGCCAGATGTTTAACTGTAAGGCCGTGGAACCCACATCCCTGGCTGAAGGGACTTGCTCCCCTTTCCAGCTGTCAGTAGAGGACACAATGAAGATGACGACGGGCGCCTTCGAGGCCGTGCAGTTACTGTAATAACGTGTTTATTTCGTTTGCATCCTTACTTAAGCAAGAGTGTTTGCCTTTCTTAGGCATGGTGACTGCACAGCGATGGGCCATTACCACGTGAGCCCCCACCCCCACGCCTCCAGTTAACTACCGCATCTGTATCTGCTGCCAAGCCAATGAAAGCAACAGAACGCTCCTATCCATCACGTCTACTAGCATCACACGCCCAAAGGGGTTGCTGTTATGTGGATGCATGAAGGTGAGCTGGGACACACAGGTGACCTTACTAAACAACTCATGTTAGTGTGCGTCTTAAAGTGCTAGCAGAGAAGTTTTGTAAAACAAGACATTTTTAGACGTGTATTATTTTGCTTTCTGGAATTTGTAGTTCTCCATTCAGAATGTACACATACAGCCAGGATATTATTATTTTGGTTTAACATGATTCCATATGGATGCATGTGTTCTCAGATTGCTTTATAATGTGATATGTGTATTTTGAAAGTAATATCTAGGACAGTTTATTGCAGTCCTTGAATGACAAAACTTAAATATTTGAACATGGTAAAATGTATGGTTAAGTGCCTATAGAGCAGAGTAGGTTAAAATATTGCTTTCTGGCTTAACCAGAGTTTGTGGACTGGGACATATAATTTAATAACATTTTGACTTAATTGCAACAGTGGGGTTATTAGAAGAGGAAGGTCACACGAATTGCAAAAAATACCCCCTTACAATGGAGCAGAGTTAATTATTTTAGAGACTGCGTGTGCTCCTCTGTCACTGGCCCCTGACACTATCACCTAGAATTGTATTCTTCTCGCATGGCTCTTCCTCCGTCCCATAAAACGTGACTTGACAGACAAAGGGCCTTATTCACAGAACCTTTTCCAATGGGGGTTTGCCATTATAAAATGCTTCAGCAAATTAGGCCCTTAGTGTCACCAGCAGCCAGTTCATGAGAGAGTCTAGTATAGCAGAGTGTCTGCGGCAGAGGCAACGTTCATTTCCTCTCCTGTTGCCACCAATCACCAAATTCGCGTGGACCGTCCAGAGTACTGCCCCACAGGTAAACTTTTCGGTATGCCTTGTTAGATAATGCTCGCTTGTCTTGAATCATTCGTATGCCTTATTAGATTATGCTCGTTTGACTTGCATCGCTTGTATGCCTTCTTAGATTATGCTCATTTGACTTGCCTCGCTCTTATGCATGGTTCGATTATGCTCGTTTTACTTGCATCGCTCGTATGCCTTCTTAGATAATGCTCGTTTGACTTGCCTCGCTCGTATGCCTGGTTAGATTATGGTCGTTTTACTTGCATCGCTCGTATGCCTTCTTAGATTATGTTCGTTTGACTTGCCTCGCTCGCAATCCTGGTTAGATTATGCTTGTTTGACTTGCCTCGCTCGAATGCCTGGTTAGATTATGCTTGTTTGACTTGCATCGCTCGTATGCCTTGTTAGATAATGCTCGCTTGTCTTGAATCATTCGTATGCCTTATTAGATTATGCTTGTTTGGCTTGCCTCGCTCGTATGCCTGGTTAGATTATGCTCGTTTGACTTGCATCGCTCATATGCCTTCTTAGATTATGCTCATTTGACTTGCCTCGCTCGTATGCCTGGTTAGATTATGCTCGTTTTACTTGCATCGCTTGTATGCCTTCTTAGGTTATGCTCGTTTGACTTGCCTCGCTCGTATGCCTGTTTAGATTATGCTTGTCTGACTTGCTTCGCTCGTATGCCTGGTTAGATTATGCTCGTTTGACTTGCATCGCTTGTATGCCTGGTTAGATTATGCTCGTTTGTCTTGCATCATTCGTATGCCTTCTTAGATTATGCTCGTTTGACTTGCCTCGCTCGTATGCCTGGGTAGATTATGCTCGTTTGACTTGCATCGCTCGTATGCCTTCTTAGATTATGCTCGTTTGACTTGCCTTGCTTTTATGCCTGGTTCGATTATGCTCGTTTTATTTGCATCGCTCGTATGCCTTCTTAGATAATGCTCCTTTGACTTGCCTCGCTCGTATGCCTGGTTAGATTATGCTTGTTTGACTTGCATCGTTCGTATGCCTTATTAGATTATGCTCGTTTGACTTGCCTTGCTCATATGCCTGGTTAGATTATGCTCATTTGACTTGCATCGCTCGTATGCCTTCTTAGATTATGTTCATTTGACTTGCCTCACTCGTATGCCTGGTTAGATTATGCTTGTTTTACTTGCCTCGCTCGTATGCCTGGTTAGATTATGCTCGTTTAACTTGCCTTGCTCGTATGCCTGGTTAGATTATGCTTCTTTGACTTGCATCGCTTGTATGCCTTGTTAGATAATGCTTGTTTGTCTTGCATCGTTCGTATGCCTTCTTAGATTATGATCGTTTGACTTGCCTCGCTCGTATGCCTGGTTAGATTATGCTCGTTTGATTTGCATCGCTCGTATGCCTTCTTAGATTATGCTCGTTTGACTTGCCTCACTCGTATGCCTGGTTAGATTATGCTTGTTTGACTTGCCTCGCTCGTATGCCTGGTTAGATTATGCTTCTTTGACTTGCATCGCTCGTATGCCTTGTTAGATAATGCTCGCTTGTCTTGAATCATTCGTATGATTTATTAGATTATGCTCGTTTGACTTGCCTCGCTCGTATGCCTGGTTAGATTATGCTCGTTTGACTTGCATCGCTCGTATGCCTTTTTAGATTATGCTCGTTTGACTTGCCTCGCTCGTATGCCTGGTTAGATTATGCTCGTTTGATTTGCATCGCTCGTATACCGTCTTAGGTTATGCTCTTTTGACTTGCCTCGCTTGTATGCCTGGTTATATTATACTCGTTTGACTTGCCTCGCTCGTATGCCTGGTTAGATTATGCTTGTTTTACCTGCATCGCTTGTATGCTGTCAGGATTAATCAGGTGAGTTCAAAGGCAGCGAATATGGCAAGGGAAATGTGCACAAAATCGCACAGTGAATAACCTTGAATCAAACAACGTACACACAAGAACCAAGACTCATGTATACTAAAACCCAGGAGTGCAGATAGAGTGAAACAATAATACAAATATATGAAAAGGGATGTGGGGTAAGCACTTAGAACCTCCTTATGACTGAAAGGAAAGTCGGCAAACTCCTTACCCACTATGCTATTACAGATACTGACAGCGCTAAACCCACGTAGAGGGCAAGCAAGGACAGGATCTGTGAGCTGACACTCTTGATGATATTGAAATAAAGAACTTAAAAACAGTACTCACGAGGACTGGAAATACCACTAGAATGTCAGTAAGCCCACGAACCCTGTTGATCAAACAGGGACCCAGAAGGCTATAACAGCAATGGGTTGAGGATAACTAAATACATAAGACTCAAGACAAGGGGCAAGTAAGAATTGTGATTATAGAATAGTGAGGAAAACAAAGGCATTCACACAGGAGCTAGCTACAACAGCACACCACACCTAATAATCAATGGAAATAAATGCAGAAGTGCAAGGGAAAACATGGAATGGATTCCAATAGAAAGTAAGGAGCAGGAGCAGGGAAAACGATATTACAAAAGGCAAACTTCTCCCACCCCTCCAAGGAATAAAGGCAGGAAGCTAAATCTATAAAGGGAAAGACTAAAGCATCAAGTTTTTTTGTAGCTAAGGACAACATCAAAGAAAAAGAGAACACAGGCAAATTGGGCTGCATCAAAGGGGAAAGCACTGAGAAAGGCTGCCTGCAGACAGAGGAAGACAGAAAGGGAAATCTAGAAAGCAGAAATCAATTAAGCACATAAATTAGAAATCCAGGGTAGAGGAACAAGAAACAGAAACTAGGAACTAGGCGCAAAGCTAAGAACCAGGAACAAGGGACCAGTCACAACAGGAACACTGCAACAATGACCAGCGCTGGGCTGAAGCAAACTGAGGCTTTTAAAGCTGCTTAACGAGCACACCCCTCAGGTGTGCCGCTTGCTGCACCTGCAGCCACAGGTGTTGCCTATCCTCCACCCAACCTTGTCCTGCAAGGGAGGAGATGACGCAGTGAGCCAGGCATTCTGGGAAGCATAGTCATTAGATTAAAGAAGCATGCTGGCTGCCAAAAACCTGGAATGGATCCGGAAGGGAAGTAACTTGGAAAATAAGGTTTTAGCGCTCCCAATTCATCACAGCACTCTAGCATTAGGTTCGGAGGAAATGTCCAGTAGGGAATAAACCCCAAAACATGCCCCCAAGTGGTGGGAACAGGAGCGAAGGGAGCGAGTCGTGACAGTATACCCCCTCCCACGGCCGTCTCCAGGCGACCGTCACCCGCACAAAGC